>NC_140503.1:177087533-178287533 GCF_964339955.1 Pipistrellus hanaki | reverse complement strand
ATATTTCCCTTATAAAATGAGTAAGGGAACTTTGTTTATTTGGACTTTTTATAGTTTCTTTTATTTGCAAGATATTTTCTTTGTTATTAATTTGGATCAAGCTATTTGTGAATTTGGCTCCCAAATAACATGCATTGCCCACCTCTTTATGTCCCTAGCTCTCTACTCTTAACAATTCTAGAGGATAAAGGACAAGAGGAATCCTGCACTTGTTTGCAATTAAGTAAGAAGGAATTTCTGAAAAAATGAGTAATGAACAGACTTCTGAAGAGAAGCAAGATATTGATGGGAGGAGCAGAAATAAATTTGTAGGTCAGTAGGGTGGGGAGGAAGGATTTGTATGAAGAAAGATACAGAGATGAAAATGAGCAAATCACTTATGGAAGATGGCAGACAGATACTGCTGGTTAGAGCAGAGAGGCTGCAGTGAGAGGTAATGAGAAAGGAAGGTGGGATAGGGTCCTGGGCGGTGTAATATTAGTGGGAACCCTCAGAGGCCAGAAAGCCTGAGAGGGCTTGGGTTGTGCACAAATAAGTGACACTGAATCACTGGAGATTGCTGAGCAGCCAAAGGACCTGAAGAAAATGAAGTTACAGGAAAATCACTGCAGTGTGTGTGGCAGGAGGTGGAATCTGAGGAAAAGAGACTGAAGCAGAGAGCTCTGCTCACAAGCCATCGCATTAACCCTGACATGAGCTGATGAGTTCCCTGGACTGGGTGGCTATGGGGACAGAGAGGAAAGGGTAGATTCAAATGACAGAATTTCAGTGTTTATGGGAGGTTGTATGAAAAAGAGTGAAAAGAGCCATTGACAATTACTTTAAACTTAAAAACTTAGAGACCTGACAGAATATGAAAATGATAGTGTTATAATATTTGAGGGGAAAAGTGGAAGAGGTAATGGCAGAATAGAAGGGAAGTGTTTAAATAGGATGTAGGATAAGAAGACCAATGTACAGTTTTTAAAACTTACATTTGAATTACAATAATAATAAACTAGAATTATCTTAAAGAAGGAAAATAATAGTAATGTAGAATATTTGGAACACTCTCCAGAAATTTTCACCTTGAACAATCTCAGGCCACATAATGCTTTTGTTTGATATTTGCCTATGGATGTAAACAATATGTAAAAGAGATGGTGAGTAAGTTAGGTGGTCCTTGGGTCCATTTTTCTAATTCTCCGTCTTCCTTCCACAACATCAACCTTAAGCACTTGCATTTTAGGTCTAGAAATGCAAGAAGGGAGTTTTCCTTGAGAGTTGGTAATCAGTGAAATACCCCAGAAGTTCTCACAGCCTCTCTGCAAGCTTGGGAAGACAAGATGTTGAGAGCTGGAATTTGTTGAGGAGTTGTCTTAGGTGGCACTGGATCACAATGTGTCTCTAATGACTGGAGTCTCTCATGATTGACATGTGATGAGCACTTACACAGCTGACATACGATGAGCACCATTCTCAGTCCTTTCAGACAGTTGTGTTTCAGTCATCACTTAAACATGGCTGTCTTGCAATTCATGCAAATAGAAGTCAGTGATAGAGTAAAATATTTTTTTTTTAATTAAAAATACCCTCAGTTTGAAATGCCTTTCTCAACTTTCTCTGTGCAAAAGGAGAGGAAGACAGTGCCCTTTTCTGTTTGATCTGATTATAAATTACTGTTATCTTTAACATTTTTAAGGTACCTTTAACTGTGAAATAAAGTGTAAATTGGCCGTAGAAACATGTTAGGTTTCCTAAGATGGGGAAGTTTTAATAGTTGACATCTGGTGGGTTTTTGTTCTTTGGCTTTATATGTTCTGTGTTTTTAACAGTGCTGACAAAACTTTAAAAATGAGGGATACATAGTGGATGTAAAAATGCAAGTCCCTGTCTTAAAGGAATCTTGTCATATTGATTTCACATAAAATATACATACACACTCTATTTTTATATATCATCTATAACATTGTGTATCTCATGTTTCTTTTATGTATTGTAGATTTTCACTACCTCTGTAACATCTGCATCTTTTCCAAGTTTAATCTCCCAGTTGAGTAGACTTCAATATATTTCAATATGCTAACTTATTTTTATTCAAAACATAGTATATTGTAGTTATTTTGCTCCATTTTCAAAACTATTTTCAGATGGCATAAATATTTAAATTAAATGTGCATTTTACACTGGTGTTTAATTACAGGCTTGAGATTCCTGTCACGAGTGAAAATATTTTACTTTCTTCTGAAATATCTTTTACATCTTCATATTTATAGCTTAATAAAATAATGTATATTTAGGTATATATTTAGGTGTAATATGTGAAATGAGGGCATTAATCTATTTTGAATTTGAAGACTGCTCCTTAAAAAAATTAACCCAACAATATAAAAATATTAATACATATAGCTGAGGAAAAAATGGTTTAAAATGGAAAAAGTGAATGCATTTTTAAAAAGCAAATGTTTCACATATTTGCCTGTCTATAGGATAGGACAGGGATAAGAATGCATGACCTGATGTGGGCAAAAGAAAAGTCTTCATCCTCAACCAAATTGAATCACCAGAAAGCACATCCCAACTTTTCTGTTCAGTCAATGGCCATGTGGGCAGGAAAAGTGTTTTTCAAATTGCATTCCAAGGTTTCTGAAGCATCTTTGGATGTAGTAGCTATTTGAAATTAAGTGTGATTTTGAGAGACAGGTTTGGGTAGAGCCAGGTGGGAACTTCTTAAGCATGAATTGAAAATAGACTTCTCTTCAAATCACTTTGTAAAGTTTTCCATGCTTGTGCTTGAAAGGACAGTGAGGACAGCTCCTCCTTTAAGTGGCTTTGTATCTTCAGTGGAGCCTGCACAAAGCCCAGTGGATGTAGGCTGTCTCCTCTCCTGCTGATTGTCACAGCCCTTCCTTGGCATCAGATGCTGTCTTTCTTCTGGAAACTGCTGGGACTCCCACAATGGAGCGAGGTGGGCAAAATAAAACATTTCCTTTCTGCACACATATTGCCAAGCTCCACCTCTCAAAATATTTCTGGTGAGCTATTCAGAAAGGAGTTTTCTTCCCTAAAATGTTGGGAAATATGCAAAATTAAGACTCTGAACATAAAAATCTTATTTAGCAGATGGGGTTAGAGGGACACATGAAGGAAGATGACTCTTTAGTAGAGTTCAGGTTTTTTTTTTTCAAAGTTGGAGGAAGGGTGGCTGGTGGGCAAGTTGAATACAGAGTAAACCTAAGAAGATTAGGAAATGGGGATTTGAGACTTGACAAATTGAACATGCTTCAGAATTATGATCTTCAAATCTGATCTTAGACATTTTATATTAAAGCAAGAAGGAAAACATGTTAGACTTGCTCATCAAAAGTAAGTAAGTAAGTTAATTTCATTAACCTTCAGGAATATATAAGAAATGTTGCTGAGGTGTCATAAGAACTTAACTCTTGTTTATATCAATTAGCCTCTGATAAAATTAGTTTGACTATATGTTGTTATGCTTAAAGTCACAGAAGCTATCAAGACTGTAAGTGAGGACATACTGTCCCCAAATTCTGTAAGTAGCCATTGTGTGGGAGGAATGGACATTTGTGAGAAGACACTAAAATGAAGGGGAATATCCAGGTATAGTGGTTGGGAATTAATGTTCCATCATTTATCATGTGCATACAGCCTTTAGTGTTCATCTTAGAAGAACAACACCTTTGGTGCTAGGTTTTAAAGGAAATGGTGAATTTACTTGTGTAAGCTGACTGATAATTAATTTGGTCCACTTACTCCAGTAAACGTGACTATAATAAACACTGGACTGGTCTTGGCTTAGTAAATAGGCTTTAAAAATGTTTAAAATGAAAGAAACTAGTTTTTAAATATATAACTCAAAAGTTGGACTTACTTATTTAAAAAATTTTTTCTTTATTGATTAAGGAATTACATATGTGTCCTTATCTCCCATCTCCCCCACACCCAGCCCCACTCATGCCCTCACCCCCTTGGTTAGGCTTATATGTATGCATACAAGTCCTTTGGTTGATCTCTCTCCTAACCCCCACTCTCCCCTACCTTCTTCTGAGGTTTGATGATCTGATTGATGCTTCCCTGTCTCTATATTATATTCCACAAATGAATGAGATCATGTGATATTTACCTTTCTCTGACTGGCTTATTTGGTTTTTGAAAGGATAAACAAGATTGATGAATCTCTAGCCAGGCTCACCAAGAAGCAAAGAGAGAGGACCCAAATAAACAAAATCAGAAATGGAAGAGGCAAAATAGCAATAGACCCCCCAGAAATACAAAGGATTGTTAAATATATATATATATATATATATATATATATATATATACTATGATCAACTCTATTCCAACAAACTAGACAATCTGGAGGAAATGGACTTAAATTACTAACAGTTCCTTCTATTGGTCTTTGTCATTTCTTTGACAGCAGTGGACATGGAATGGTTTTATACAATAGATTAGTGAAAATGTTTGAATAGGTAAAAATGTTTGATATTATGGAAGGTGAATACATATACACATACTTAATTTAGTAGTTCCAGAAATTGGATGTATATTAGGAACAGTAATTGTTTTAGCTCAGATTTAAATATGTGAAAATCCATATGGTTTAAAACCTTTGCTTAGCATATGCCTCAAATGTATCTTGCTATTCATTCTCATAACATGTGATTTATAAATAGTAAAACAAAGAAGTTAGAGATTTGATTCACAGAGGTGTCATTGCTTAAGTTTGCTTATAGATCACTTATTCTTTTTTTTTCAGACTATAAAACATTTTTTTCAGAATATAAAACATTCAAAAGCACATCTTTTCATTTTTTGGCAGATCCATGCCATTGCTCTTAAGTTCCTTGTGTGGATGTTCTCACTGTTCTACCATTCCTTCCTCTGAGTGACTCAACTATTTTTTCAGTTCCAATTACCAATCTGCCAACATGTTCACATTTTCTAATTTAGAGAATTAGCAACCATTTCTTGTGATGCCGATCTTCACTGATATACATTATTGGCATCCATGGATACTGAGGAAGACTGAATTTGAGTCACAGTTCCTGACATTTTAATATTTCCAAAGGATGGAAGAACCCACACTCCTCTAAGGATGTATAACGCAAATAGAATGAATAATGAGGCTTACCCCTAGTTCTACTTAGCTATATACTAGTAAAACTAAGGAGCCAATTTCATATCTCCCTTTCTCCCTCACTCCTTCCTTTCCTCCTTTATTTCCTGACTTACTTTCTTCTTTCCACTACAGTGCTCATTCCAGTCAGACTAAAATGAGGAAAATAGAGGTAGCTTTAAGTGTTCCAAATAGGAAGTAAGGGTTTTAATACAGGAAAAGATGCTTTCAGAATTTTTGGATGAGCAGGGGTGTGCTTAAAGGTCAGAGAATCTATTACCAAAGTAGAAGATTCTCAAGCAGGTTCCTCATTAAGATTCCAGAATAATAGTTTGCCAAGATATTTGCAAATTCCTCTCTAATCGATTTTAGCCAAAATAATATGGGGAAAGGAATTCTGGGAAATTTCATCTCAGTCCCCACTCCTGCAATGCAGAAAATAATATAGATAGGGTTGATAATAACATCAAGTTGTCAACACTGACATATTTGCTGAGCCTCTAGCAAGCCAGATAAAGATGAATGTGGTAATTTTTCTCAAGATGCTCCCAGTCTGATTCAGTTGACCATATGTTAGTTTTTCAAGATGGTAAATTTTGCTGTGCAACTACATCAGGACAGATCCTCCCAGTAGAGCCCTGTTACAAAATGGATTATTAAACAGGAGGGTAGGTTATACCATAGCTCATACCAAGTCTCCAGATGCTAACAACTACTTACAGTGAAAGTGTGACATAGCCCTGATTGGTTTGGCTCAGTGGATAGAGTGTTGGCCTGTGGACCGGAGGATCCTGGGTTTGATTCCAGTCAAGGGCATGTACCTTGGCTGTGGGCACATCCCCAGTAGGAGGTGTGCATGAGGTGGTTGATCGATGTTTCTCTCTCATAAATGTTCCTGACTCTCTGTCCCTCTTCCTTCCTCTTTGCAAAAAATCAATAAAATATATTTTAAAAAAAAGAAAGTGTGACATAAAATAATTACTAGAAATACTGTCCCTCAACAGAAGTATATGATATCCCTAAATATCCAAGGTGCTTTAGATATTGATATGATTATTAAATTATTTTAATATAATTATCTCATGATAAATTAATTTGATTACAATATGGTCTTTGGATAAAATTTCTCATTTACATGTAGGATAAAGTGATAAATGAGCACAGCTGAATAAACCTTCAGTGTAGCTTTGCTCATTAGAGAGATGATCTCAAATGGGATTACATTTCTAGAGATTACTGAGGATTCCATGATCAATTTTCAGTCTTAGGTCTGTCAAGTATGAACTACCTTGCCACAGGGGCAGATGATATGATGGAGATGGACATCAGTGCAATGAGAAATTAGCTGTGTAAATTTAAGTGATTTCAGTAAATTATATATTGTGTCTTCCAGACTTTTCTAAGCAAGAGCCCACTGAATCATAGGGGAGAGAGAACTCAATAGTGAAAAGTTATAGTCAAGTGTTGTGCTTGCAACAAGAATGAATGAGCACACAACCGCCTCAGTGGCTCCCCATTGCCCAGTGCAGAATAAAATCTTAGTCCCACATCGTGACTCAAAGTCCATCCTCTCCTTCATGTCAGCCTTCTTTTCTTAGTCCTTCCTTAAATCTGTCTTATCACACACCTGGTGACTTTGTAAATGGGGTTTGCTCAAATTGAAACTCTATTATTTTCCTCTTCTCCTCTCCTTGGCACCCCAAATCAGCCTGATTTCTGTTCATTTTTAATTCGTGAGTCCTGCCCAGTGCTATGTCCTCTGTTTGCCCATGAGATTCAGTGCTTACCAGTATCTCTGCCTTTCCACTTAAATTTTTACTTTGGTGATTTCATTGCTAGTAAGTTTTCCATACCAGATGAAAAGCTCCTCAAAGGCCGAGACTGTTCTTATGCAACTTGGCATCCTTAAAGCTGGCCACAGCTCCAGCTATCTAATAATAGGGTAATATGAAGGCTGCGTATGCAGGAGGCGCTGGTGGATGGGGACTTGCAGCTTCAGGGACAGAGGCAGGGAAGGTAGGGCCTGGCAGAGGATGGCCTGTACTCCCCACATGGGGGCAGTGGCTGTGAGCACTCCCAATAGCTGCTGTTGCTTGCCCAGGGCCAGCCCAGGGCTCCAGCAAGCTGCTGATAGACACTGCAGCTTCGAGGGCCCGGCAAGGCTCAGGCAAGCTGCAGTGGCTGAGATGGCCAAGGCTCAGGCAGCCTCATGATCAGTAGTGGCAGCAGCAGAGGCGTGATGGGGGCATTGCCTCCCCCTGATTGCAGGGTTGCCTCTCGAAAAGGGAGGCCAGACTGCAGCTTAGGGGAGCGGGTCTAAGCCATCAGTAGGACATCCCCTGAGAGCTCCTGGACTGTTAGAAGAGGCAGGCTGGGCTGAGGGCCCTCACCCAGTGCACAAATTTTGTGCACTTGGCCTGTAGTCTATATATATAAAAGCCTAAGTGATCCTTCCACCATTCTACAATAGCTATGACATGTACTGACTGCCAGGGGGCAGCTGCTCAATGCACAGGCATGGAAACATGGAACAGACTGATGAATCTCAGAAGGAAGGGGAAGGAGGGGGGGTGGGAAGAGATTAACCAAAGATCTTATAAGCATACTAGAGGCCTGGTGCACAGATTCATGCACCGGTGGGGTTCCCTTGGCCTGCCTGCAGGGATCAGGTCAAAACCAGCAGTCTGACATTCCCCTAGGGGTTCCAGATTGTGAGAGCATACAGACCAGAACGAGGGACCCCCCTGGTGCAAGAATCTGTGCACTAGGCTTCTAGTTAATTGATAAATGAATAAACAAAGCACAGGAGCAGGAAACTTCTAATCACAATGATAAAACAAATAAAATATAACTAACCTTACATTTATCCCCATTTAATTATTTTATAACTATAACAGTACTAATAACCGATTAAAGCATAATTCTACAAAAAATATAGGAACTATAGATCTTTTATAATGTTTTGCCCAGAGCCAATTATTCCACTGGGGCCCTCTGTATAATCAGCAATGCCCATAATAATGAAGTAAACTGGCCAATATATATATATATATATATTTTTCCTTTAAATTAATTCACCCTCCCTAGTTTACCTTGCAAATCCAGTTGCTGGGAGAAGCTCTGATGGGTATGGGGTTAAAGAGGAAATGGTCATGATTTTTATTTAGTGTTTTCCATATAAATGCACCTCATTATCTGCTGCACCTCATTATATATGATCTATTTTACGACCATTTAGTTCTCCTTAGCAGGCCTGTTTTTATTCCGTTATGCTTGCTGTCTAAACTCTCAACTTTATGACTCTATTACCCCAGCTCGCTGCTGCCTGCCGCCCCACTCCCACCGCTGAGGTGGATAATGTAGTTTTCCTGTTGCCAGGCCAGCATTTCAAATAAGGTCCTCACATACAGACAGACAGCGGTGCAGGACACAGCAGCTCCATTTCATGCTTCCACATCACATCACTGGACTCTCATTAGATACTTGTGAGGGAAATTACCACTGAGGCTTCTTCAGACACAATAGTATTAATGAAGTTAGGAAATGACTCCCACAGATGTTTGACACTCAATCAATCCTACTTAATTTAATTACAATCCTGAATGAAAGCAAAAGAGATGCTCTTTAGTCCAACCCTTGCTTTTTATTTTCCTCATATTTTCCCCCCCTTCCCCCCCCCCCCACTTCTGACTTACTTAATCCTTGTGGAGAAATGTCAATGTAATTAGCTTAAGTTGTTACTTAAAAGTGGACTTTGTTATAATACCTTGTATCATCTTCCACTTCTCTCCCCCTACCTCACTACAAGTACATGAGAGCTCTACTATGTAAATGAAGTGGTGGAGTGGGGAGAAATTGGCTCTTATAACCTTGAGAATTCATCCACTTCTTACACCTCTATAATTAAGGATACTGATGACACTGGTGCTTACTTTATCTTAAAATTTTGTTCAATACGATATTTTCAAGGGATTATTCTCAAGGTTAACTAGATAATGGGACAATATGTATATATATATTTTTTACCGGTCTTAAAATTGAAAAAGAAGTTTATAAAGTACCAAAATAATTGACAATATACTGTACTTTATTTGTTACAAAGTCCATTTATATATATGACCCCTTTTAATGCTCACAATTGCTTGGTAAGATATTGTTGGATTTAAATTCTTACTTAGGAGATGAAGGACTTAAGGCAGAGAAATGATTACATTGTCCAAGATTTCACACTCAGTAAACAGTGATCTTAACACTTTAGCTTTTATTCACTTAGTTGTTGATTCAATAAGTAAATAACTATTGTCCCTAAACATGTTCTAAGCACTATTCCTAGCACTGATGAGGTTGCCAAATAAGTCGATGGCCTCAGAACTATGGTGTGCTGCTTGGATAGAGCCATGCAAAGGGGACAGTGGGGGTGAGTGGAAGGAACTATCTAGGGTAGGGGTGTCGAACTCAATCAGAGAAGGAGCCAAAATCTAAAATCCAGCCTAAATCACAGGCCGAATGGTTTACTGAACAGTCATAAACTGACAATGTCATAAACTGACAGCGGAGTGCAGTGATGACAGTGCGGTGCGGGCCACATTGCAAGGCCTGGCGGGCTGGATTTGGCCCGCTGGCCTTGTGTTTGACACATGTGATCTAGGGCATGCAGGTAGTGGTGGAAGGAGAGCCAGGGATCCTAAGGAGTCTGGAATATGTATCAAAATAAAAAGGAACCATTAAAGGATTCCCTCCCCCTCCCCCCGATATGTAATGCAATCAATTTGAATTTTAGAAAGAGTCAATCTAGTTTTAACAGGGGTTATGTCAAGAATGCCACACAGGATGGATGCTGCTGCCTTACACCAAGATAGTGAACAAAAGAAAAGGAAGAAAGAAAGTGGGGGGAGATTCTGGTTTTCACTTGGAGTGTAGTTTTCTTGTCCACCTGGATATATCACAGCTGAGCTTAGTAGGAAGATCTGAGCAGGAGACACTGTGCAGGAACTCTCACTGTAGGGACGAGGGTTAATGAGCTCTCTCATTGAGAATGTGTGGAGTGGGAATCAGAGAGCGATAATGTAAGGATGACCTTGATCCCTTGACAGGAGACATGTCACGCAGGTCATCCTTCCACACCCTGACCCTGTGCCTTTGGGGAAGTAGCAGGATAAGCTGGGAGGGGTTCTGGATTGGCTTCAAAATGCTGAGATCTCTTTCTTTCTTGCTCAGTTAATAGCTTCCTGATGAGGGGACTCCTTTCCATTCCGGGTCTCCGTTGCCCTATCTCTGGAAGTGAGGTGTGATTATAGGTCCCTCTCTCAAATTTCTCACCTCTATAATTCTGGGACAGAGTTCCAGTGACTGAAGCATTAAGATATAAGAAAAAGACTGAAATAGAGGTGAGCACAGTGACTCTGCATTTAGATCAGAACCAGCTCTTCTCTACATGGGAATGGCTCACAGGGACTAATTTACTCACCAATAATCCAGAGCTCAGGCACTTTGTAAGGATAGTATGTTGGGACCTGCTCATCCCTTCCCTTTAGATCTCATTTGACAATGCTTCCTGGGTTGACCTTTGTCTTCAATTGGTCAAGGAAGTGACCAAAACAACCAGCATCAGACCCTTATAAAATGATCAAGTATATGCAAGTATATGTAAAAATTACACACACACTTGCGTATCTATATTGAAATCTACATTTATGTCTATGTCTGTATAGCAAATCATAATTTATAGATACAGATATAGATGTAGATATAGACATTATTGAGCACTTACTGTATATTAGTATACCGATAGTATACCTATAGTAGCTCATTTATTACTCAAAATAGCCATGTAAATTAGGATTTATTTAATTCTAAGGTTAAAACCAAATTTGAAAACATGCAGAAGTTTTCCAGAAAGTCCATGGCAACATGGAAGAAGCAAGATAAAAATCAAGCCTCACTCCAAAATCTGTGTTCTTAACCACTCTATTGTCTTTATTAATGTTTGTATTAATATTTGTGCTTTAGGATAATAAATTCAAGGAAACCCTATTACTGAGTATCTGACTTTTATGGAAAATGGCAGTAATAAAAAGCAACACCCATATAGCTTATCTAAGGATTTTTGACTTTTTGCTTTAAAAAGTTTGTGTAGTTTTTTATATGATGCCATATTTCATCTTTTCATCTTTTCCTTTGCTAAGGAGGCTGTGATTTTGATCTGAAACTTTGTCAGGGTTTGTCAGGATATATTTATGATACTTGTTTGCAGTCTTTGAAAAGAGTGTAGCATGATTTATCTAACCATTTTCCTCTCTATCCTGAAGTTACTGTTTCTTGTCCTATGTTTTATCTCCATGTGTGAAAAAACAAAAGATTCCACGGGGGATCATTTTTGCTTAAAATATTCCTTTATAAAGGCAGTAACTTGCTCTATACCAGAAATAGTTTCCCCTCAATAATTTACACGGAGGCTAGTGTTGGAAGATAAAACATGGGAGGCCTAGTTAAATTGGAATTTCGCTTGCCCATGAGGCATGCAGAACTTAGGATTCCTTCCATACCTAGTAGAAGGCCTAGAGCATGAATTTGGACCCTTCCTCAGCCTCAGCAGAACCATTAGCCATTTCTATTCTACCCAGTGATAGTCTCACCCCAGAGTCTCAGACAGAAGCAGAACAAGCTGCTGTTTTCAATCTTTTACTCAAATTCTATAATATTTTTTTTGCCCCTTCAAACCTGACTTTTATCTTAGAAGTAGTAGCCCTGTGCACAAATTTGTGTGCCAGTAGCTCTCTGTGGGGCCTGGCTGCTCAGTGCCCATGGCCCAGAGGCCCTCTGCGGCCAGGGTAGAATGCTTGCCTTTTTGCCTCGAAGACAAAGCAAGCATTCCACCAGGCCACTCACACTGCCTGCTCTCAGTAGTCATACCCCTGTTACTGGGGGACTCTGGCAGGACTGAGAGGATGGGGAACTGCCATCTTGTTGCTATGGGCAACACCATCCTTGTGATGGAGTGATGGTTAATTTGCATATTACCCTTTTATTAAATAGGATGGATTCTGTTCCCACCTTTGTCTCCTTTCCCACTTTATACTAACTTCCTCTTCTGTTCTGGAGAGAACTAGCCTTCATTTTCCAGGAGGCTGTTCACTCTCTCAACTTCCTTACCATTTGTTGACCAAATAGCTGTAGGAAGAGGTGAAAGATACATGGGCTCAGCACTTTGCATTTAATTTCTATTATAAAGCCACACTGATTCAATTAATGTGATGAGCCCTATGCTGAAAGCTTTAGAAACATCATCTAACTTGAGAGGTAAGTTAAAAATGGAAATCTAATTAAAGAATGCAGGCTTTGGAACCAAACTGTTGGGTTGAAATCTTGGCCATGCCACCTACTAGTCATATAACTTGGACAAATCACTTAGTCACTGTACCTCAGTTTTCTCATCTGTAAATTGGGACTAATAATAGTATTCATAATATATAGTTTTTGCAAGGATTAAATGAGGTAATAGAAGTAAAGTACCAAAACTGCCTAGCATACCATGAAAACTCTATTATTATAGTTTAATTCTTTCAAAAAATTCTATGAGTTATTTATCATTATTTCCCCCATAAGCTGAGGTTTAAAAAGTGTTCCTTATTCAAAGTTGTATATCTAGTGTAAGTGGTAGAACAGAATCCATGTGCTGAACTACCAAGTTATCTTGCCAGGTTGAAATGAGGGTTGAATAATTATTCACTGCTCTTTAATATCTCATAACTTACTTAAGATTGGTCTGATTTGGGAGAAATACCACCTAAGACAGCTATAAAGTTTCTGATATTTGCAGGTCAGATTTGAAAAGTTCTTCCAACCCGAAGAGGATAGAGATGTGGGTTATATGGCTATTCATTATATTACTGCCTCATTTTATCATAGTCATTTGTTTACAAGCTTGTCTTCTCTAGTAGACAAGAGAATGTGAACTCTTGAGGGCTTAGACCACTGTCTTCTTCAACTTGGTATTCTCGACTGGCAGATGTTTGTTGAATTGAATCAGAGTATCTTCAAGTTTGTTTCTTTGAAGATACTTTTTGAATCCCTCAACATTTCTTAACTTCAAATAATATTAGCTCCATGATATCTGAATACAACCCTCTTGCTGATTCCATCTTCCAACTTTCTCTGGGGCACCTAAAGGAGATTGGATCTGGAGGATGCGTGTTTTTATAGACTCATTGAACTTTGCAGCTGCTGCCTCTGTGACCTGCAGACAGACAGAACAGGATGCAAACCTGGCTCAGCCATGTAAAGGCTCCCTAGTCTTTGGGGAGCCTCTTAATTTCCTTTTCCATAATTCAAGGATACTAATTGTTACAGCACTTTTAATTAATTAAACAAATATTTATTAGATACTGATCATATGTTGAGGACTGTAACAGAAGGAAGATCTGTGTATCTATCTCTTTTAGTATCTCGGGGACTCCAAATACCTTTTCTGCCAATCAGTAGTTATTTGGGAGACAGCCTCAAAAGCAGTCCTTTCCTCTGAGGAGAGGTGGAGAAGTTGGAATAGTGAACTTTGATTGATTTGGGGACCAACGGAACCATTTATGCCACCATAAATTTCATGAATAAACTGCTTTGTTTCACTATTACTGCACTTACATTATGAAATACATCTAAAGTTTAGGTGGAAGATTTTGAACTGTATCTTTGTCCTCCATGCAGAATATATAAGATTTAATACATGGAGATAAGAGAGAAGGTATTGTGTTTTCCCAGGGAATGTTTATATTGATTTGGATTAAGGTGATTGCAGTAGAATGTAGAGAAAAGGGTGATCAGGAAATATTTAGAAAATATAATTAGATGTATTTGAAACAGCTTTGATATAGAAGGGGGTTAAGGGAAAAGGAGTTACTTTAAAATATTACTCTTGAGCATCTGAATGGTAGGCAGACCTATTTGTTCAGGTAACACAAAAGAAAGAGCAAGTTTACTGGGAAGATCATGAGTTTGGTTTGATTAAAAATATTTTTTGTGTGTCTAAGATATGTGTAAGTGGAGATATTAGGAAGCAGGATTTGTGTCTGGATTAATTCTATAATATTCTAGGTTCTCAAAGAGCCAGTATATCACTTGGACAGCTTGATGAACTTAGAAAGCCTAAGGAAAACCAGGTATCCACAAGGAGGACTGGAGCCCTAAAGAATGCTGATTTCAACCCTTCCATTGCTCTTGCTTGGGCTGATGGATGACTGAGTTATCATGTACTTGCCTGATCACTCACAGTGACCACTAGACTGTGGATTGGCCTACCCCAGATGGTTTTTCCACCTCCAACTTCAAAATCTAGGACAACAGATGGAAATTTTAACTTGGATAATCTGGAATTCCAGTAGCACAAGAGCTTAACCTGGAAAAAAAATAAGCTATTTTGACTTAATGGTCATAATAGAATTAACATTTAGGTACATTATGTCCTACACATCTTTTGTGGCATGACTATGTCTTACCAATCTCCAAAAGGGATTTCTTGTGCTTTTATGCTTCCTTTCTTTGCCATATGTATTGTAAACCTCCTGTATTATAATAAAGGAATATTGGAGATGAAACACTCTGCTCTTTATGTGTTTGATTAATATTATATATTTGGCTATTACTAGTCTTCACATTTGTAGGAAGTGACTAATTTGAGAAGGCAAAATGTGCAATCAAAGCTTTAAAAATGGTGATAATTACTCCTCTTGCGTAGGAGTAAAGCACTATCCTGAAAATTGAGTGAAATTACACAGCAGTATCAGGGGACAAATCTGTCCTGTTTATAAATCAAAAGTTGATAGGTATGCCTTTAGCACCTGCATTGAATATTAATAAGTAAGGCTGAGTGTCTGAGCACTAGGACATTATTGTATTACCGCATTTCCTGGCATAAGCAGACCTACTTTTTAATTTTTTTTTCTTTATTGATTAAATTATTACATATGTGTCCTTATCCCCCCTTATCTCCCCCCCCCCCATTCCACTTATGCCCTCACCCCTCTGGTATCTGTGTCCATTGATTAGGCTTATATGCATGCATACAAGTCCTTTGGTTGATCTCTACCCTTTACTCCCGCCCTCCCTTACCTTCCATCTGAGGTTTGATGGTCTAATTGATGCTTCTTTGTCTCTGGATCTCTTTTTGTTCATCAGTTTATGTTGTTCATTATATTCCACAAATGAGTGAAATCACGTGATATTTACCTTTCTCTGACTGGCTTATTTTGCTTAGCTCTCCAGTTCCATCATGCTGTTGCAAATGGTAAGTATCCCCCCCACCTTTTTTTTTTTTTTTTTTTTTTTACCGTAGCATAATAGTTCATTGTGTAGACATACCACAATTATTTAATCTACTAATTTATTGATAGGCACTAGGCTATTTCCAGATCTTAGCTATTGTAAATTGTTCTGCTATGAACATAGGGGTGCATATGTCCTTTCTAATTGATATTTCTAGTTTTTTTGAATATATTCCTAGAAGTGGGATCACTGGGTCAAATGGAAGTTCCATTTTTAGTTTTTTGAGGAAACGCCATACTGTTCTCCAAAGTGGCTGCACCTGTCTGCATTCCCTCCAGCACTGCACGAGGGTTCCTTTTTCTCTGCATCCTTGCCAGCACTTGTCATTTGTTCATTTGTTGATGATAGCCATTCTGACAGGTGTGAGATGGTACAGCATTGCCATTTTGATTTGTATCTCTCAGATGATTAGTGACTTTGAGCATGTTTTCATATGTCTCTTGGCCTTCATTAAGTTCTCTTTCAGAAACTATTTATTTAAATCCATTGCCCATTTTTTGATTGGGTTGTTTGTTATCTTCCTTTTGTTAAGTTATATAAGTTCCCTGTAAATGTTGGAGATTAAACCCTTATCAGTGATAAAATTGGCAAATAGGTTCTCCCATGCAGTGGATTTTATTGTTGTTTTGTTGATGGTTTCTTTTGCTGTACAGAAGTTTTTTTTATTTTGGTAAGTTCTTACTTATTTTCTCTTTATTTTCCATTGTCACAGAGTTGTATCTGTATAGATATTGCTTTGACATATGACTGAGATTTTGCTGCCTGTGGATTCCTTTAGTATTTTTAAGATTTTCCCTCATATATTTAATTCCTTTGTCCATTCTGAGTTTATTTTTGTGTATGGTGTAAGTTGGTGGTCTAGTTTCATTTTTTTTTTTGCATGTATCTGTCCAATTTTCCCAACACCACTTATTGAAGAGACTGTCTTAACTCCATTGTATGGTCTTGCCTCCTTTGTCAAATATTAATTGAGCATAGTGATTTGGGTCAATTTCTGGGTTCTCTATTCTATTCCATTTGTCTATATGTCTGTTCTTGTGCCAGTAACAGGCAGTTTTTAGAACAATAATGTGATACATCACATATATTGAGAGATAAAAATCACATCACATGAATCACATAGTCATATCAATTGATGCAGAAAAAGCATTTGACAAAATCCAACACCCTTTCTTTCTTTTAAAAAAAATATATATTTTATTGATTTTTTTTTACAGAGAGAAAGGGAGAGGAATAGAGAGTTAGATCAGCTGCCTCTTGCACACCCCCTACTGGGGATGTGCCCACAACCAAGGTACTTGCCCTTGACTGGAATTGAACCTGGGACCTTTCAGTCCGCAGGTCAATGCTCTATCCACTGAACCAAACCGGTTTTGACCCAACACCCTTTCTTTAAAAAAAACCCTCAGCAAAATGGGAATAGAGAGATGATACCTCAACATAATAAAAGCCTTATATGACAAATCTATAGCCAACATCATACTCAATCGGCAAAAACTAAAGCAATTTCACCTAAGAACAGAAATGAGACAGGGATGCCCACTTTCACCATTCATGTTTGACATAGTATTGTAAATGCTAGCCATAGCAATTAGACAAGAAGAAGAAATAAAAGGTATGCAATTTGAAAAGAAGATGTAAAACTGACATTATTTGCAGATGACATGATACTGTACATAGAAAACCCTAAAGATTCCATAAAAATTATTGGACTTAATAAATGAATTTGGCAATATATCAGGATGCAAAATCAATGCCAAGAAATCTATGGAAATTTTATATACCAATAGTAAACTTACAGAAAGAGAGATTAAAAATCAATGCCATTTACCATCGCACCAAAAAAAAATTAAGATACGTAGGAATAAATTAAGGATGTAAATGACCTATACATGGAAAACTACAGGACACTGAAAAAAGAGATAGAGGAAGATATAAACAGATGGAAGAACATACCGTGTTCATGGATTGGTAGACTCAACATGATTAAAATGTCCATACTACTCAATGCAACCTATAGATTCTATGTACTCCCCATTAAAATACTAGCAGAATATTTCACAGACCTAGAACAAACTCTCCAAAAAGTCAGCTGGCATAAAAAAGACCCCAAACAGCTGTAGCAATCCTGAGAAAGAAGGACACAGGGATCAATACCAGATATCACCTTTCAATACCAGATATCACCTAAGAACTCTTAACATTTGTGACACTCAGGGGATTAAGAAAAAAAATTGGAAATAGTGATAATTTAAATGGGGCATGAAATAGATTACAATGGCTCCAGTTCCTCATTTTCTTTGTAACCACACTCTTTGCCTTCTCACCCTTATGTGACTTTGTCCACATGATTTGCTTTGGTCAATGGCATGTTAGCAGGTGTGACATAACTATGAAGACTTAAAAAGTATTGCTCAATTATAACATGTCTTGCTTAGTTCTGTTGTCTTGGCAGGATGAGAGGCAGATATAATCATAGATCAATGAACCCTGACAAGCCCCACTCAGAGCAGCAATCCTCTGCTGACCCTTAGATCCATGACAACAAATGATTACTGTTTTCAACCACTGCGTTTTTGTGTGGTTTATGATGTGACAATTATGTGACAAATCCTCTAACTAATATGAGGATTTGCAGACTCAAGAAAAAAAACCCTAGATAATGTTAGTAACCAGTAACCTGAAGGGAAAGAGAGAGAGAGAGAGAGAGAGAGAGAGAGAGAGAGAGAGAGAGAGAGAGAAGAGATTGTCGTTTGATCAATACAGAAGTCAGTACAATGGTTTGAGGTTATAGTGTAAATGCTGAGGAAAGTCCAAGGCTTGGCACAGGAGGAATTAAAACAAGAATACAATTAGAAGAAAAGATTCAAAAGGATTTCAGGTCCAGGAAAATAATCAGTCACTGATTTGTGAATGGCTTGGACATCAGGAGTCACTGAGGGAGGATTTTTTTTCCCTCCAAAGGTGAATCTTCTTCCTTTTCTTTGCCCTTTCTCACTGCAGCTCCTGAGACCATTGTTTTCCTGGTGTAATTCAGCTCCTCCCCTCCCCCTGGAAGACATCTGTCAATGACTGGGGACATAAAAATTTCATGTCTTGGGGGATCTGTGCTACTGACTTTTTGATGGGTAGAGGTCAGCAATACTGCTAAACATTTTACAATGCACAGGGCAGCCCCCAACAGTTCAAAAGGTCGATAGTGCCAACGCTGAGAAATATAAGATGTAACTGGTGTGGCCTGGCCCTGTAGAATTCCAGAAGCCTAACCTAGAAAGAAAGCTGAGCAGAAGTCAGACAGAATGTGTTTTTGTGGGCTTTCCATGCACCAGACCAAACGTCTTTCCCCATCACCTCCTTTATTCTCGGTTAGAGGCCTCATGCTCCCCTATCCCCTTTCCTCCATTTCTCTAGGTAACTTATTTTCTATATAGTCCTCAGGCCAATTTATTTAAGTTAACAGATGTTAAGAAACTACTACTGCCTAAGGTAACAATCCATGCTCAGTGTCTGTTTCACTAGTGGCAGGACTTTGGTAAATTCCTTTACTGATTCTCAGCCTCAGTTTCCTCATCTGATACTGCTAGTACTGCCTCAAAAGGTTGTTGTGAGCATTAAATAAATTTGTGCATGTAAAAACAGTGCCTGTGAATATTCTTAAAATCATTTGTTGAGTACTAAAAATAGGATGAATACAAATGATGCCTGTCCTCAGTGAATGTGCAGCATAAGTCGAAGAGACAGAGCGTAACCCTATAATTTCAATAATGCGACTGATATGATGCTAGACATGGTGCAGCTTGCTGTAGACATGCAGGAGAAATGCATCCTTGACAGGGGTCTCTATCTCAGTCCAGGTCATTGTGTTGAGCTCTTGACCTATACATCAAATCTGCTTAGTGGCTATCACCCGTGGATGTTCCAAAGGAAACTCAGGCACCATTATTTATCCTGTTACCTGAGGGAGAAACTTGCCTGTCATTCTAGTGCCTCAACCTCACTGTTGCCCAATCAATCACCAACTCTGGCAGCTTCTCCCTCCCTAATCTCTTTCACAGCCAGCTGCTTCTCTCCATCCTCACTGCCATCTACTCTGTTCATAACAACTTCATCTTCCCCTAGATTAGTGCAATTACCTCCCAATTGGTCTTCCTTCCTCCAATAAGGTATATTGCTCCTTATACCTTGTGTTTACTCTGCAGCCTGAGGGATCTTTCTAGAGGGTGGAGCTGATTGAATGATTCCCTTAGTGAAAACTCTTAAGTGGTTCTCCGTTGCTTTAGTATAAATCCAAGCCTCAGAGGCAGCATGGGATGCTCGTTAGGCCCCTGACTTCTCCTGTGGCCGCCCTCTCTTCCACAGACAGGCCCTGCATGCTGAGCAGCAGGCAGCCCTGGAACATGGCAAGGCCCCGCCTCTCTCACCTTTGCAAATGTTCCTCTAATCTTTTTCTTTCTGATTAGACAGGGATTTAGTAGTGGCTTCATTTACTTAAGACTTGGAAACCTGTGGAAACAAGCAAAATACAATAAGTTGTAGCATTTTCATTTTTTAAAAATACAGAATGCTTCATGAATTTGTGTATCATCCTTGCCAGGGTCCATGCTAATCTTCTGTGTATCATTGCAATTTTAGTGTATGTTCTGCCGAAGCGAGCACTCATTCCTAAAGAGTATACACAGAGACCATTTTTCTCTTCATGTCTTCCCTCTCCTTTTGGTGTGGATGTGGGCATCCAGTCACCTGAAGTAGTAACATTTGAACTTTAAGACTACTAATAAATGTTAAAGTAATTATGAGCCTGACCTAGTCCCCTTTGCTTACAAAAATACATAATTTCAGTTTATTCGATTCTTTTACTTATAGGAAAAATATGACACCTTGAATCTGTATTTCTTATTTTGAAGATATTGTGCTAATACATTCTAATGCACTTTACAAAGGGTTTCAGCAAGACTGTAATCACTATAATCTCTCTGAAGGAGCAGAGCATGTAAGTGCCAGTCATTCCTTATTAACCCACTCTTTGATTATCTCAAATACAGTACCCTTTATTTTTATTACAGGTCCATTATCTAGGATAATTGATGTGTTCTTTATCTCTGGTTCTCTTTCACATTGGATTATTAACTGTCTCTGTGACATGTGTATGTGACCTCAACTGAATTTTTTTCTTTTTTTTTTTTTTGGCTTCTCTCTCAGAGACTAGAATGATTATTGCTTATTTTGGTTTTCTAAATTTGAAAGAAGACTTTCTCTCAAAGCAAATCTTCTTTAGAGAGTATCTCAGCTAATAATCTGCCTAGCTATACATTTTTAAAAAATAGTTATGTCAAGATGCTTGACCTTTATTTTTTGGAGGTAAGCCAACAATCTGATTTGATTTATTAAATAAGGACCTTTGACCAAACAATATTAAATCATACTACTTGCTAAAATTTTGATGAAGTGCTTAATGGAAAAAAATTAAAGCACCTGAAAATAAATGCTAAAACTCCTCTATGGGTCAGAAATCTAGTTAATGAGAAACAGAGTCCTTTCTCTAAAGGACACTTATCCTTAAGTAGCTTAGCTAAGTAATGATCATGGGAATAATACACTGGCCTATAAAAAGGAGTTAATTGCATTTTTTCACCTTCAACTGAGCAGATACACATATAAAATCTACCACTGTATTTTTTTCTAGTGTTAAATTTCAAGTACTAGGTGTACCAGTTAATAATGGCAGATTTTGTAATAAAAGAAAACACTATAATTTCAAGAGAAACATCAGAAGTGCCTTATTCAAAGTAATGTCCATTGCTAGGTAGACATTTCCCCCATCTTTCAGGTAATTTGTGGATACCATCCCAATAGAACTTTTCTTGTTTTGAGGCAAACCATTCAGAGACCCAATTTTCCACTTCTCCGTATGTTTTGAAGTGCTGCTTAGAAAGCGCATGTGCCGTCAATTGGAGACAAGGGCTAATCTGAAGGACAAGGTCTGGTAAATACAGCGGGTGGGTTAATACTTCCCAGGAGAGATCTTTTAACGTGTCTTTAATTGTTTTGAAGTGTGCGATGGTGCATCATTATGAAGCAAAATTACTTCTAGCACATTCTGGTCCTTTCATGATCAAAGTATGGTTCAAATTGATTATTTGTTGTCAGTAGTGATCAGTATGAATGGTTTCACCTGGTTTTAGAAGCTCATAATACACCACACCTTCCTGATCCCACCAAATGCAGAGCACTGTCTTTCTAAAGTGATTTGTCCTTGCAGTAGATGTTGGTGGTTGACCTGGATTAATTCATGATTTTGTGCATTTTGGATTCTCAAAATAAATCCACTTTTCATTGCCAGTCACATTTGATGCAAAAAAGACTTTCTTTTGTGCCATTGAAACATTTTACCCATGACATTTCGGTTTTCCATTTGTCTTTTATTCAGTTGATGTGGCACCCATTTTTCTTCCTTTAAAATCTTTCCCATTGCTTGTAAACAATCAGAAATTGTTTGCTGAACAATGTTTAATCTTTCTGCAAATTTTTTTGAGTTTGACAGGCATCTTCATCCAATAATGCTTTTAATTGCTGGTTTTCAAACTTTTTTGGTTGATCTGGACATTCTTTGTCTTTCACAATGAAATCATCACTTTTAAAGTGTTTAAACCAGAGTTCACAAGTATCTTGAGATGGAGCATGTTTACCATAAGCTTCCTGAAGTATACGATAACTTTTTCTTCAGAATGAAGTGATGAATTAAAACTTCCTACAAATGCTCTTTTTTTGGCATGAAATTTGACATTTTTAAGTGTAAAAATAGATCTATGATGTTAACACCTTCAGCAATTTTGACTTATGAAGTTTTGAAGCTTGCTATCAATACAACAAAATAGCATACATATGAAATCACATATATATCAACATATGTGTAACTCCATCTGTTGAAAAAATCTGCATTGTTAACTGATACACCTAGTATTTTTTTAATATAGTATTGATTTTTTTACAGAGAGGAATGAGAGAGTTAGAGAGTCAGAATCATTGATGGGACAGAAACATCGATCCACTGCCTCCTGCACACCTTCTCTTGGAGATGTGCCTGCAACCAAGGTACATGCCCTTGATTGGAATCGAACCTGGGACCTTTCAGTCTGCAGGCCGATCCTCTATCCATAGAGCCAAACCAGTTAAGGTGGCACACCTAAGATATTGGTTAAGAATTCTGTGTGACTTATGTTTGGATGTGATTATTGATGATTAGCATGAGGTTCATATTGTCCTGCAGTTATTTATAATTGCTTCCACCATTTTTTTGTGTGTGCTATAAGTATAATTTAGCCATGTTAAAGGGATAGAGCTCTAACAGAATTTTAGTAAAATCACAATATTTTCATAGTAATATAACCCAGAAGTAGTTATGGTAGCACTCACTGTCTAATGGCTCTGGGAGAGGGAGTACATGGGGCAGAAGAAACGCGAAATCTGTAAATGGAGAGAGGTGTATGTGTGGAGGGAAGGAAACTAGTGGGTCCTACCAATGGGTTTTATTTAGTTTCCTCCTGAAAGAGAACATAAATGATTAATGAGGATCATCGTTTTTCCCTCAAACCATTTTCTCTCATATACATAAGTAATTTGTGTTCTGATTACCTGACCTAGACACCTTATCTTATGAAACACTGTTCCTGTTCTTACGCTAATAGTAAATTTGCCCCTTCTTGCTTAGTGTTACATTACCAAGGTCACCTACATTAGCAGATAGCACATACCACTATGCCCAGATAGCTTTTCTTTGCCTCAGACCTCTTTCCAGGTTTCATAGAGGTACAGGGAAAAGTTGTTTTCCCTGACACATTAAAAGGAAATGAAGAAGAGGGAGGTATTGCAGGAAGTAGTTCTCCTTCCCTGTGAAGTTTGTCTTTGCCCTCCACTATGTGCCTAGCTGCATTTAACTAATCTTTTACTGTGTTTACTATTAGGATGTTAATTCATTTCAATTGTAATTATTATCACACTGATTATTAATTTTACTAATGTTTGAAAATCCGGTGCTTGGCAATAGCATATGATATATATGAGATATTCAATACATTTCTTTTTTGACTGAACAGGCCAGATATTTTTGGTACTAGAGATATTGTTGGTACTCAGTAAATACTTTAAAAATGATAACAATAAAAATAACAGTGGCTATTTTTTTTAGCACTTACTATGTGACAGGCCCTGTGCTAAAAATTAAAATGATTTTCTCACTTATATCTCATTATTAAACCTCTGAGTTGGGTATCAAATTATCCCCTTATTGCAGATTCAGAAACTGAAGCTTGAAGAGGTTAAAAAAAAACAACCCCTCCATCCCTCTCTCCCTGCCCCCATCCTTCCTTCCGACCACAATATATAGTTTGTCAGTTGTTCATATTGGAGCCCCAGCGCCCATACACCAGATAAATGGATATCATTGTAATAATTGTAATCTTATGATTAATTACAATGATAGATCCATGTACTTGGCCCAATTGTAGCACAAAAGATAAATGATCAGATTTACTCGAACAGACAGGGAAGGTTTCCCAGAAAGGGTGAAAAATATTGGCGGGCATGCACCGCGGTCAGAACACTTGGCCTAGTTCTTTCTGGCGTTGCCACCAAGTCTTAATAATTAGGCTGACCTCATGCAAAACATCACTAAACACACTTGTTTCTGTTTTCTTATCTGGAAAAGAAGGTTAGATTACATGACTATTCTCCTCTTAACTATTGTGATTCAAATGAATTCTTTTACTGAAGCGTGTGAGTTGTTTGCGTACAATGTAGACTCAATAAACATCTACTGAATTGAATTACTTTGAACTAGAGGAAATGCATCCAGTGGATGTATTGCTGCAGTTAGAACCATCATCTATCTAGACTGTTTTTTCATTATCTTCATAGCTGTTGTCCATTAGTAGAATTTGCCTGTGTCAGAATAACTTACGAGGCTCAAGATGGAGCTGCTTCTGCCTGGGTTGCTACATCAGGAAACAGAAACTTAGACAGCTTTCATGTCCCTGTAAATGCTCTGTTTGACCACAAATACAGTACCCTGTTTCCCCGAAAATAAGACAGTGTCTTATATTAATTTTTGCTCCCAAAGATGCGCTAGGTCTTATTTTCAGGGGATGTCTTATTTTTCCATGAAAAAGAATATGGTACACATTTATTGTTAAATGGAAATAAAGGAAATTTATTACCTGTATACGATACGGTAGTACGGTAGTTGTAAATACAAACCAGACAAACTGTGAATCCTACAGTATCAAGAATTTACTCATTTATTCAATGACAATCATGTCATCATCTTCTGGAACATCATCATAGCAATCCAATTCCTGAATTTCCTGGTGAATTTCTTGTGACTCCATTTCTTTCAGAATCAGTGGACCAAATCTTGCATGTTTAGCCTAGAGGGGGCCTTATTTTCGGGGGGGATGCCCTATATTTGATTCAGAAGGAAACCTGTAAGTAGGTCTTATTTTCGGAAGATGTCTTATTTTTGGAGAAACAGGGTATATCCAAGTCAGCCAATCCCAAAAGGCCAAGTCAACTCTAGGCTTTATACTTCCTTGTTCCTCTCACCACTGTGTAGTCTCTACCAATCAGATATTTTCTAATTTTTGCTTCCTTATTCTTCAAATGTTTTTTTAATTAGCGTGACATTGGTTAATAACATTAGATAGGTTATAAGTGTAAAATTCTACAATACATAATCTATATTGTATGTTTACTACCCAAAGTCAAATCTCCATCTATTACCTTATATTTGATCCCCTCTTAAACCTTTATATACTCCTAGCCCCCTTTCCTGTGGTAATCACCATACTGTTGTCTGTGTCTATGAGTTTTTGGTGGTTGTTTGTTCATTTTTTGCTTTCAGTTTTTTATTTTTATTTTCTTTTTAAAGCTTTTTAATTGATTTTTTAGAGCGAGAGGAAGGGAGAGGGAGAGAGAGAAAAACACTGATGTGAGTGAAACATCCATTGGCTGCCTCCTGCATACCTGTACTGGACATTGAGGCCACAATCTAGCATGTGCCCTGATGGGGAACTGAACCTACAACCTTTCGGTGCACTGGACAATATCCAACCAACTGAGCCACACCAGCCAGGGCTGTTGCTTTCAGTTTTATATCCCACATATGAATGAAATCTTACGGGTTTTTGACTTTTCTGTTTGACTTATTTCATTTAACATGATATTCTTAAGATATATCCATGTTGTTGCAAATAGCATTTTAATAATTCTTTATCTCATAAAAGGTTCTTGCCTTCCACTCTGTTTTATAGTTCTCTCAATGGAGACTTTGTTTTATGAAGTGATAAATAAAGTTTGTTTGTGTCACTAAATTGTTTTCTTTAATTTTTTTTTAAACAGTTTCTGGCTAGAGGAATGGGACCCAAAATTGACTCCTCAATGGTCTGCAGAAAAGGGAATCACACAGCCCAGGTGTCTGCTGAAGCTCTGAATGCACGGTTCCTCTCATTATTCCAGGGCTGTAGGGTGAGTCCTATCAGATATGAGCTTTGCTCCATGTGGACAGCTTTCCAATCAAAACATACTTTATATATATATATGTAAAATGAAACATTTATATAAATTATGTTCTCAGAATTATAGAAATGATCCCAAGTGTTTTTCAAGTTTACATAATCTAGAACAGGATTAAATATAATAATTTTATTCTAGTTTACAGTTATTAAAAGTCAAATAAGCTCATGTTATCTATATCACAGAATTTTTTATTAAGAATGATGAGATGATGGTTATCTGTTTAATATCTCCTATATTTTTCGTGAGTAATATAAGAATAATTTTTAAGAACAAGTAAATTAATAGATGTAAGGTAGAAGTTTATAAATGCAATTTGCAACAATAATTATACTTTATTTCTGTATTTCTGTTTAGTTTCTAAAATCCTTTTGGTAATTGAAACCTTAAAGTTATACTGAGGTAAGTTAAAAGATAGATATTCATAAATATTTAGAATATTTCTGAATAAGATAAAATACTAAATATTAATTACTGAACATAGGTTTATCCATTTTGTCTTCCTTTTACAAAGAAACTAAAGATATTTGGGTCTATGAGTAAACATGTTTTGTGCAACATTAAAAAATTTGCTACAAAGAATAATATACTTCTAGAAATTATGAATTGTACTTACAAGTTTTCCAATCCACAGGATGCTAGTGTAACAAACAGCCTATAATTTCTTACTTCTTACTTCTTGGTTTTCATTAGAAATTAAGGATTCTAAGGGTTAAGAATCTAATTAATACATATAACTAAAATTGCTAGAAATAATAAGGGAAATATCTATATGTAAGGAAAGTAGGATGCATTTTTAGTAAGAAAAGTTATTTCGTTAATGGAAAAGAGAATGAAAATAAATTATTGTACCAGAATGAGAAAGATAAAAATAAATAGGATAAAATCTAAGTGGATATAAAATAGTCATGGAAAGATTGTGGAAAAGGAATCTTGGGAAAATAATTTTACTTTGGAAGAGGTTTATTATTATGTCAAGCTGGCTAAGATTAGAATATATTCTAAGTTTTTTTTTTAAACTTTTAATATAAAAAATATACTAGGCAAAATTAGAATTTATATTTCTCTCTGTTAAAAGGACCAAGTTTTCTTGGACTAGGTCTGCTCTCAAAAAGAAATTACGAAAGGTTTTATTTTGTTTTTTGTTTGTTTCACCTTTTGGGTAATTTACAATTTACTGTGCTTCACACTCATTATTAGAACCTTTATTCCTGGGGAAAACCTACTGTTTTTAATATTAAAAGATCAAAGTTTGTTCACAGCTATGTAAACTTCTGCATTTGCCTTTAAAATCTTCTGCTGTCACTATGGTTAAATTCATGATTAAATATTATTTCATAATGATTTGTGATCTTATTTAATAGAATGCCTAAACTTTTGACATTTCCCCAAAATCAAACTCTAAAGAGAGTCTTTATGACTTCAAACTAACTGAAATTTCCCATGGGGCCCTGGAAAATCTCAAAGAATTTTTCTCTTGCCTGGTAAGATGTTAAACTAATTAGGAATATTTGGCATGTGAAATAATATGGGAAGCATCTATCTATAATAATAAAAACATAATATGCTCATTAGACCGGACCTCCTTCTGGATGACCTTCCAGAATAAGCTGGGAGTGTGAGGGAAGCCCGGTTCCTTTGGTGTCTGCTGGTGCTTGAGGGAAGCCTGGTCCTGGGTGTCAGAGGGAAGCCGGTGCCAGCAGCTGGGGAAGGAAGGCCTACTCTTGCATGAATTTCATGGATTGAGCCTCTAGTCCTATATAGTAAAAGGCTAAGGTGCAAATAGACCTAACGGCAGAACAACCAAACAACCAAACAATCAAACAACCGGTTGCTATGGTGGGCGCTGACCACCAGAGGATGCTCATGGAACATGGTGGGTGTCAGCTGCAGGGGGATGGTGGAGCAGGTGCCAACCACTGTCATCTGGTGGTTGCTGAAAATTCTTTGCTCCCTTGCACCTTGGTCCCTCCTGGTGCTCGCATCTGCTGCTAGCACTGGAGCCGCCACTCGCACCCACTGCCAGTGCCCGGTGCTGGCCCCAATCACTTGGTGCCATCAGCAAGTATGAGTGGCAGCTGCTGGTCCTGATTGCCCCTCAGGGCTTCTTCTCCACATCCCCTTGCTTCTGAGGGGCAATCAGCCAGCACCTGCTGCTTGTACCTGCTGATGGTACTGGCCTTAATTGCTCTGCACTGTCAGTGGGTGTGAATGGGGCTGGCATTATTAGCACGTGGGAGTGGTGGCAATGGAAGCAGGGCTGCCAGCAGACAGAAATAGATGGCTGTGGTGGGAGGGACCAGGCGGGGGCATGGAGGATGGGCTGAAACCTGCCCCCCCCCCTCCCCCGCCCACTGCAGCCTTGCGGCCCACAGTTCCTTTCAAGATGTACAAATCTGTGTTCTAGGTCCCTAGTACCGTGTTCCCTGAAAATAAGACATCCTCAGAAAATAAGACCTAGCGCATGGAAAGATAAGACATCCCCTGAAAATAAGACCTAGCGCAACTTTGGGAGAAAAAATTAATATAAGACACTGTCTTATTTTAGGGGGAAAAAAGGATATGTATATATAAAAGCCTAAGTGACCAAAGGCCCGAACAACTGGTTGATCAGTCACTCTGATGTGCACTGACCACTAGGGGACAGACACTCAACACACAGGATTGTGCTCTCTCCTGTGTGAGCTGGGCCTTTGGAAATAGGGCTCAAACCAATATCCCCCCAAACCAATATCCCAGATTGTGAGAGGGCCACAGGCCAGGCTGAGGGACCCCACCAGTGAACAAATCCATGCATCAGGCCTCTAGTTAACAAATTTGTAGTGGTGCTTAATCATGTTTGGTTATATTTATATGAATGCATTTTTTAATATGACTAATAACATTATGCCAGGACATAAAAGATTTCTAGGAATTTCATACAATTTTTAGAAACTTGTATGCCTTGGTATAATGTTATTAGTCATATTTCCAGTTATTATATTAAATGTTTTATGTCACAGAAGTAACCAGTGTTCTTATCAATTTCATTATAATGAACTCTCATCAGATCTTTACCATGGGTCATTTTAAGTCTTTTGTTATTTACATACAGTTAGTATTTTACTCTGATGCTTTTGTAAAAGTGAGATTCAATGCAAGGATCCTAATGATACTCTCTTTTTAAAAAAATATATTTTATTGATTTTTTACAGAGAGGAAGGGAGAGGGATAGAAAGCTAGAAACACCAATGAGAGAGTAACATTGACCAGCTGCCTCCTGCATACCCCTTACCGGGGATATGCCCACAGCCAATGTACATGCCCTTGACCAGAATAGAAGCTGGGACCTTTCAGTCCACAGACCGATGCTCTATCCATTGAGCCAAACCGGTTTCGGCGATTCTCTCTCTCTCTCTCTCTCTCTCTCTCTCTCTCTCTCTCTCTCTCTCTCTCTCTCTTTTCCATATCTAAAACATCTGTTTTATCTAAACTCCATCTTCCTAGTACTCCTACAGGGCAGGGAGAATTCATTAAAAATTTTGTTTTGGAACAATCTCCTGGAATTGCTGTAATTCTTTCTAGAAGATATTAAAGTAATTCTAACATTGGAAAGCATACATATTTAGGGTGAGACAAAAATAGGTTTACAATTGTTCAATGGGAAATAATACATTAATTAATAAATAATAGCACAAGAACAAACTTTGTGTTTCATGTACTCAGAACTATAAACCCACTTTCCCCCCATGCTGTATATCTAGCAGGATGTGAATAGCCATCTGGATACATTCCTGTGCTTCAATATTTGTATTAAGCTTCAAACATTTATTCCAGATACCTTGCCTTTTTGCTTCTTTCATTCTTGATAGGCTTTTTAATTTACATTTTTACTTTTTAATTTTTACATTATATTTATTGGGGTGATATTGGTTAATAAAATTACATAGGTTTCAAGTGTACAATTCTATAATATATTATTTATATATTGCCTTATGTGTTTATCACCCAAAGTCAAATCTTCTGTCACCATAGATTTGACCCCCTTTACCCTTTACTGTTTCCCCCATATCAAGCACTTTTCACCACTGACACCACTGCCAGATTACAGGTTGTAAACCTTGGATGTATATTTTACAACTGAAGAAGGATCCACGTGACATCTGGTCCTATATAAATACTAGAAACCTCAAAATCAAAATGAGCGGCAAGAGGAGCCAACACCAGGGTAGATGGCTTTCTCCCAAGGCATCAGGTCAAGAAAATTTCTTTGTATTCCTTCCCTCTCTGACCATTCTTTTCTTAATTCTTATGTCGCGGGGTTCTTTATGATTGCATGTTCACTTTTTCCTTGCCTTGACCTGAAGAGATGATGTCATTGTATACACATTGGCATCATCTCTTCAGGTCATTTCAAAGGAGGGTCATCCAGCCTCTAGTGAACTGTTGGTTATGTTTGCCATGATACTGGTGATCCAAGCAGTTCTCTCCGCTCATTACAAACTTCTCTCTGATTTCTGTTATTCAGTTTTTTCTGAAACAAACTCACAAGATAAACACTTCTGGTGATACAGGTACCTAAAATACACAAAGAGATCAAGTGGCTTAAAGAAGTAAGTTTCCCTCTCTTTGGGATAATTTCTGAACTTAATTCTAGTGGCTTAATAGTGTCTTTATCACCCTGCTGTAGCGAAGATAGTGTTTGAGGTAGTGCTGGTGTGGTTTGAGCTTTTTAGGATGCATCTTGGGAGAAGCTGCAGTAGCTGAGAGTCCAGGTGGGAAACGTTTCATATTTTTATCCTTGATATATGTTGTGTGCTTACTTAATGTCTGTCCCTCTCACTAGACTGAAAACTTTGTCATGGAACAGAATATGTCACGTTTGCTCACCCTTTATCCTCAGGACCTAGCAGAATGGCTGACAATCAATAGGCTCTCAAAATATTTGTGAATAAATGAATAAATCATACTTTAAAATGGTTTATTATTATTTTATTTTGATACTGTATTAATCTGGGTTAAATTAAAAATTGCTTTTAAAAATATATATAAAAGCTCCTATAACTTTTCATTAAATACTGTTCCCCAATTTTTTATTTCCCAAATGTATGGATTCCAGTATTGTATGTGTTTTAAAACTCATTTGTAACTGGGTTTGTAACTGGGCTATACTATGCCTGAGGTACCATACTTGGGCTTCAGGGACCTATGTATATGTGTGCATATAATTTTCTGGGGAATAGACTCTTAGATTTCATTAAATATTCAAATAGGTCACTAACTATCCTTTCTCTAAATGTTAAAAATAATTAGATTAGCCAGCGCTTGACATATTTGAAATGTTATATTTTAGTTTTTAGAATTGTACGAAGTAAAGATTTAGTGATCTAGGAAACCTAAGTTCTGTTGCCTTCTTAAAGTTTGTGATCAGATTGGTCCCCAATATTATGAAATGTAAATTGAAAATATTAAAGATGTAAAGAATGACCTATACAGGCCCTTATACCTTGGATTTTCTTATGTCTTACAATCTGAATAACTGATCTCCCAATAAGCTTGTGAAACCTTGTATTTGTTAATTTGAAGCAAATCTCCACTGTTAAGTGAAGTTAAATTTCAGGTCCTTTATGAGCAATAAATCATTATCCACTACACTTAAAAAGGTATCTGTCAACTTGTATTCCTGCAGGTACTTTTAAATTTTTACCATGTACCTTTCAATGGAAGAGATAGTTTGTCTCTGACTTCCTTGTTCTATGATAGGTAATTTGAATTCTCAATCTTATTTCCATGGTACTGAATTTTGTATAAAGCAGTGGTTCTCCAAGTAGTTCAGTGACAATTGACGATCCCAGAGATCCCTGCAGAAGTTTATGAGATCAAAACTATATTTATAATAACACTCAGACCTTATTTGCCCATTTCACTCTCATTTTTTATGCGTTTGATATCACAACAGATGGAATATAGAAACAAATTTAAGGATCCAACTGTTTTTTATTAAACCAGACATAAAAGAAATTTGCAAAAATGTAAACCAATACTATTCTTTTAAGTATTTTTTTTGGGGGGGTCATTATTTTTTATAAAAATATGTAACATATTGATATGCAGTGGGTTTATTATAGTTTTTCAGAATATAAAGAAGTCCTGAACAAAAAAGGTGATAGGGAGAAAGTAGGATTATGTGAGAGCACTATTTCCACTCCAGGCTTCTATCTTAATCATTCTTCCATTTAGAAGAGAAATACCATGACCCCATTTCCCTTGGTGTCAGTATTTAGCTCTCAGAAAGATAGTGGGGACCAGAAAGTTGCCATGGTCAAGTTAGCAGAGGAATGTTTCAGGTAGACAGCTTGCTGGAAACTCACCTTATACCTTTTAGGGTGTAATTTCTGCTCTTTCCAACTCTTTTTTTTTTTCTCTCAGAGGTGATGAGTGTGTCCCGTTAAAAAATGGACTCTGTGGAAATCAGAATATCAGTAGCTCACCCATATCGTATGCTACCAGAAGTAAGTCTAAGGTACCACCTTTCTAGAACAGTCATCAGCCCCAAAGGGTTTACAGCATGAAATTCTAAACAGAATACTCTCTCCCACTCCCTCCTGAAACTGCAGCTTGTCTCCTGAGGTAGATTCTCTGAACAGGAAATACACCTGATCTTTTCACAAACATTTTATTAAGTAATATTTGAACAATTTTTATGTAATCATTTGAGAAGAAGAAAAAAAAAAATGTCCCAGAGGCTTTCCTGCTAGGCCAGCCTCATCTATGAGCAATTACTTTCAGGTTCTGAGATCTAGTAATACCCAAGCGCTTGTTGGAAGCAATAGTTCTATTATTATTAATGATGAAAATGTTTGGCTAGGGAGTATATCCATTTCCCCCTTTGTCATTTATAATAGATTACTCACAGTAATCCTAAGTCGAGAGTATATTTTTATGACAGTAGTGCTTTAGAGAGAGGACAGAAATCCTGAGTTATTGGTTATTAAGCTTTGCCTGTCTATAACCTGCTCATTTTCAAGGCAACCCTGAGACTAGGAGGTAATTTTTAAAAGCCATTTAGTCTTTCTGTCAAATTATTTTTACTGTATCTTAAAATAAATGGAAGGAAAATATGGCAAAATATGTTACTACTAGATATTGGAAACTCAAAGCTGCAATAATCTAGGTATACACATATATACACATATATGTATACATATAGCTTATTGAACCACGAATTTAAAAATTAGGCATGTTTTAGGTGACATTATTTTCTTTTGGAGCTCTGCTTAAGGAAAGTACAGAAACTTACAACTACCTTTTCTGTCTTTTCAAGAAAATTAAAAAGAAAGGTTTGAAAAATGAATGTATTTCTTTTCCCTTATTGGTTTGACATCTCAAATTATTAAACTCAAAGATTCAATTAGAATTTTTTTATATGTGGAGAAATTAATAACCACATGACTCTTACAGAGCATAGGAAAAATTAAAATATAAAAAGAACAAAAGAAATACAAACAAATATAGGAAGTAAAATCTGGAAGCAGCATGTGTTTTGAGTAGAAGATAAGAAAAGTGAAGGTGTATAATATAATTTTGAAAAACATCATCATTAAACATTTTTATTGAATGTATTGGGGTGACATTGGTTAATAAAATTATATAGGTTTCAGGTATACAATTCTATAACACATAATCTGTATGTTATTTTGTGTTGCCCACTTTACCCTCTTCTAACTTCCCCACCTCTCCCATTTTACAGCTGTCAGTCTGTTTTCTGTATCTATGAGTCTATTTCCACATTGTTTGTTACCTTATTATTTTTTTAAAATATATTTTATTGATATTTTACAGAGAGGAAGGGAGAGAGATAGAGAGCTAGAAATGTCAATGAGGGAGAAACATCGACCAGCTGCCTCTTGCACAACACCTACCGGGGAATGTGCCCACAACCAATGTACATGCCCTTGGCCGGAATCGAACCTGGGACCTTTCAGTCTGCAGACTGACGCTCTACCACTGAGCCAAACCGGTTTCGGCTGTTACCTTATTTATTTATTTATTTTTATTAGATTTCACATGTAAATGAAATCATATGGTATTTGTCATTCTCTGACTGGCTTATTTCATTTAGTATAATACTCTCCAGGGTCATCCATGTTGTTGCAAAATGTAAGATTTCCTTCTTCTTCTTCTTTTTTTTTTTTTTACAATCAAGTCGTAAACCATTATGTAAATGTACCACAGTGATTGTATCCATTCATCTACTAAAGGGCACTTGGGCTGCTTTTAAATCTTGAATATTATGAAAGATGCTGCAATGAACATAGGAGTGTATATATTCTTTTGAATTAGTGTCTTGGTGTTTTTCAAATATTGTCCCAGAAGTGGAATTGCTGAGTCATAAAGCAGTTCTATTTTTTTAATTTTTTGAGGTAACTCCATACTGCTTTCCACAGTGGCAAGACCAAATCTGCATTCCCACCAAAGTGCACGAGGGTTCCTTTTCTCTACATTCTCTTCAACACTTGCTATTTGGTAATTTATTGATGCTAACCATTCTGACAGTTGTGAGGTGATATCTCATTGTGGTTTTAATGTGCATAATCTGATGATTAGTGATACTGAGCATCTTTTTATATAGCTCTCGACCATCTGTATGTTCATTCTGGAGAAATGTCTATTCAGGCCATTTGCCCATTTTTTTACTTGATTTTTTTTTTTTTTTTTTTTTGTGTGTGTGTGTGTGTGTGTGTGTGTGTTGACTTTTATAAATTCTTTATACATTTGGAAGCCCTTATCAGATGTATCATTGGCAAATTCATTCTCCTTTTCAGCAAGCTGTCTTTTCATTTTGTGATTGTTTCCTTTGCTGTACAAAACCTTTCTAGTTTGATGTAGTTCCATTTGTTTATTTTTTTGTTTGTTTCCTTTGCTTGAGGCGATGTATCAGAAAAAATATTGCTACCAGAAATGTCCAATATTTCACTGCCTATGTATTCTAGGATTTTTGTGGTTTTGAGTCTTACATTTACATCCTTAATCCATTTTGAATTTATTCTTGTATATGGTGTAATAAGGTAATCTAGTTTTGTTTTTGTACCTATCTAATTTTCTCAATATCATTTATTGAATAGACTGTGTTTATCCCATAATATGTTCTTGCCTACTTTGTCAAATATTAATTGAACATAAAGGCAGTAATTTATTTCTGTCCTTCCTAGTCTGTTCCACTGATCTTTATGTTTGTTTTCAGGCCAGTACCATGTTGTTTTGATCACTGTGGACTTGTAGTATAGTTTGATATCAAGTAGCATGATTCCTCTAACTTTATTCTCATTTCTCAAGATTTCTGTGATTATTCCAAGTCTTTTGTGGTTCCATTTAAATTTTTGGAATATTTTTTCTGGCTTTGTGAAATATGCCATTGGTATCTTAATAGGAATTGCTTTGAATCTACAGGTTGCTTTGGGTAGCATGGACATTTTAACAATGTTAATTCTTCCTATTCATGAACACAGTATATGCTTCCACTTGTTTGTGTTTTCTTCAGTATCTTTCTTCACTGTCTTATAAACTTGCAAGTATTGGTTTTTTACATCCTTTGTTTAATTGATTTCCTGTTATTTCATATTTATTTATTTATTTATTTATTTATTTTTAATTCTTACCTAAGGGTATTTTTACATTGCTTATCAGAGAGAGTAGATGGGAGGGAAAGAGAAAGAGAAACATCAATATGAGAAAAACACATCAATTGGTTGACTTCCACACATGTCCTAAATACAGTGAGCAAACCCAAAACCAAGGTATGTGCCCTTTACTTGAAATCAAACCTGAGACCCTTCTGTACACAGACTGACACTTTAAACACTGAGCAAAGTCATACAGGACTATTTTATTTTTGATGCAATTGTAAATTGGATTATTTTCTTACTCTCCCTTCCAGGTAGTTCATTATCCTATCCAATAAAAGAGTAATATGCAAATTGAATGTACCTCTGCTACTCCCACAAACCACACCCACTAGCCAATCAGAAGAACATATGCAAATTAGCCCAACCAAGATGGCTGTGGCCACAGAGTGAGCAGGAGGCTTGGGTTTCCCCATAAATGGAGGAAGTCAAGCTTCCCTCACACCCTGGCTGGCCGTGGACTCCACTCAAGGCTACAAAGTTTCAATTATAGAAGATAAATAAATCCCAACAAAAATGGCTGTGGCCATGGAGCAAGCAGGAAGTGTGGCTCCACTTAAGGCTATAAAGTTTCAATTATAGAAAAATAAATCCCAGATACCAGAGCCTCCACTTGGGTCACCAGGCAGAATGACCAGCCTGCAAACCACCACAGGCCCCTCGCTCAGGCTGCTCCACACCTGGAGGGAACCCCAACCTGATCTGGGACACCCTTTAGGGCAAACCAGTTGGCCCCCACCTGTGCACCAGGCTTCTATCCTATCTAATAAAAGAGTAATATGCAAATTGATTATCATGCCAAAACACAAGATGGCTGTCCCATGTGGTCAAAGATGGCTACCCCCATGTGGACACAAGATGGCCACCACAAGATGGCCATCAGGGGAGGCCAGTTAGGAGGGGCCAAGCCTGCAAGGGAGGGCAGTTAGGGGTGATCAAGTATGTAGGGAAGGGCAGTTTGAGGTTACCAGGCCTGCAGCGGAGGGCAGTTAGGGGAAAACAGGCTAGCAGGGAAGCAATTAGGGACAGGAGGTGATCAGGCTGGCAGTCAGAAGCATTTAGGGGCAATCAGGCAGGCAGGCAGTCAAGCAGTTGGGATCCAGAAGTCCTGGATTGTGAGAGGGATGTCCGACTGCACGTTTAGGCCTGATCACGATAGAATTCCAATAGGATTGGGCCTACATGGGTAATTGGACATCCCTCAAAGGGTCCCAAATTGGAGAGGGTGCAGGCTGGGCTGAAGGACCCCCCCACCCCACCACTGAACAAATTTTGTGCCCTGGGCCTCTAGTTGGTATATAAAAATGCAACTGATTTTTGGGACTTTTTTTTTTTTTTTTGTATCCTCCTACTTTACTGACTTGATTTACCAGTTCTCATAGCCCTTTTCATCTCTCTGCCCTTTCTACAGGTTTTGATGTGGTTTCTTCTATAAATCCTTTATTATAAGACTTTTGATCAGCTAGTCATCAGTTGGTTATTCAGGTTGATTTTTCTATATTTTAGTTGTAATTCAAATTTGGTCCTGGGAGGAGGTGAGTGTAGCTTCCACCTACTTTGCCATCATCTTGGATCCTTTATTATTAAAATTTGACACAGAATTTTTTGTAGTTTTGAGGTATGAAAATGCATAAAAAGAAAACTTTACATATTGAGTGTTTAATCAATATGATGAAAGTTGACTTTAGCTGAAATGAGATTGAAATGTGAAGGCAGAACACCCTTGCTAAAACCCTGTTAGGGGTAGAATTATCATTTCAATATGGTGTATGCTAAAAAAAGCAAAACCAAATCAATGTTATAAAAAAAGAAAACCTGGAGAGGAAATATAGACATTTGAATGTTAACCTAATTAGTAATATTGCTGGATTTGGAAAATCAATCCTATTTTCCTAAGTTTTTTGCTTTTAACTGTGTGTGTGTGTGTGTGTGTGTGTGTGTGTTTGTGTGATTATTCTTGTGTATTCTTGTGTCAATACTAATAGTAAACTTGGAATCTGACAGTGGTTGACCAGTTATCACTAAGATCCAATTATAGCCGAGACCGGTTTGGCTCAATGGATAGAGCGTCGGCTTGGGGACTGAAGGGACCTGGGTTCGATTCCAGTCAAGGGCATGTACCTTGGTTGTGGGCATATCCCCAGTAGGGGGTGTGCAAAAGCCAGCTGATCGATGACTCTCTCTCATCAATGTTTCTAACTCTCTATCTCTCTTCCTTCCTCTCTGTACAAAATCAATAAAATATATTTTTTTTAAAAAAAGATCCAATTATAGGCCTTTGTAGCAAACATAATCCCTGTTAGAAATGATAAAACAGTGAAATAGCGAAAAAAGAAAAAAAATATTCATATAATCAATAGAGATAATTTTGTTTTTATACTTATATATTGATAATTTATATTTATAGAAACACAACTTTGAGAAGAGTTAACAATATGTTTCCTAACTGAATGATGAATAAATGAAACTAAAAATACAACTTTAAAGCAGTTTCCGAAAACTTGGAGAAAATATAGGAAGGTTTTTATGGAATGATATAATAAATAGAAATGAAAGATTCTAAGTCAGATTTTTGAATGCATTGCACAGACTCTCTTAGGAAGGCAGCTGAGAAAACATTGCAAGAGATCAATGTGTCTATAAAAGAAAGATCTTTGAGCTCAGACATAAAAAGATCATGTACAAAAGAGGCACATGTCACAGACAAACAAAAAAGAGTGGCACATAGCTAAAAAATAGGGTCAGGAAGGCTAAAGTCCAGAATGATTTTGTGAGAAATGCTAATGACAACCAAGGTCCAGAAAGCTTTCTTTGGAGCAAGGTGACAAACAAGAGAGATTCAATCTATGGGAAAATAATATAATGTCAAGAGATGGCAGAGAGAAAGGATAATTGTTCATTTTTTTTTCTCTGCCTCTATATAAAAGACTAAATTTCATTTATTTGTCATCAATTTAATGAGCATAGACAAAGTTATTTCAGAAACCAAATGAAAGGATTTATGAATGGTGCTCTAACCTATAAAATTACTGTGAAACCATTAATTGCTATGTATATTATTTTTAGTTAAGGTTATTAGTCTAGCTAAGGATCTTCATATGTACTCATGCTTAGTTAGACTCATATCACTTATTGAAGAGTAATACTACTCATCCCATTTAGAATTATTTATTAAAGAGTATCACAAACTCGCACCATTCATTGGATAAATCAACATGTCCTTTGCTTTATCTTTAGCATATATCCATATTCTGACTACTTCACACCATTTCTGTTATCACTACTCACTGTGCCCATTGATACCACCCTAGTCCCAACTGCCATTATCTAACCTGAGCCATCCTCATACATTCAATGCAGGAGCTGCCCAGCTGCAGTGACTTGGCAGCTGCAGTTCTCAGGTGAGGTACAAGGAATCAGAAAGGGGTGAGCTGGATTTGGGGTAAGTCACCCAAGAATGACCCTCTCTCAATCCAGAACCCCTCAAGGAATACTGGAGTGCTGGTTTTGGCCCCATATCCACAGGCCAGGCCGAGGAAGCCCAGCAGTCCAACAGGCTTCTAGTATTTTTATAAGTTCCTATTAGATCTTTTCTGGTAGCAACTCCTAAGATGTGAGAAGGGGTTGGGATTCACAATGTATCTCTAGAGAAGTATGGCCTCACCAGATTATACATATTTACATTTTCATCCTTAAAAAGTATCATATTTATTTCCTGTGTTTTTACTTATATCATGATTAGTTATGTAAAAATCTCTCTCCAGCTAAATTTTGAGTTTCTCAAAGGCAAGGCATATTTTCTTTACTTCAAAATTAATGGAAAAAACTATTTTGGGCTCTCAAAAGCATAAAATGTAATGGTCCCATTTATACAATGGAATACTATGCAGCTGCAAACATGAAGATGTCTTAACTTTTGCAACAACATGGATATACCTGGATATTATCATGCTAAGTGAAGTAAACCAGTCTGAGAAAGAAAAATATCACATGATCTCACTTATCTGTGGAATGAACAAAGTAAGTCAAGTAGCATGGATAAATGGAACAGACTGACATATCTCAGAGGGGAGGATGGTGGGGGGATGGGAAGAGATTAACCAAGATATTTATTAGTACCGTGTTTCCCCGAAAATAAGACATCCTCCGAAAATAAGACCTACTTACAGGTTTCCTTCTGAGTGAAATATAAGGCATCCCCCCAAAATAAGCCCCCCCCCCAGGCTAAACATGAGAGATTTGGTCCACTGATTCTGAAAGAAATGGAGTCACAAGAAATTCACCAGGAAATTCAGGAATTGGATTGTTATGATGATGTTCCGAAGATGATGACATGATTGTCATTGAATAAATGAGTAAATTCTTGATACTGTAGGATTCACAGTTTGTCTGGTTTGTGTTGACAACTATCATACTACAGTACCGTAATACAGGTAATAAATTTCCTTTATTTTCATTTAACAATAAATGTGTACTGTATTTTTCTTCATGGAAAAATAAGACATCCGCTGAAAATAAGACCTAGCGCATCTTTGGGAGCAAAAATTAATATAAGACACTGTCTTATTTTCAGGAAAACAGGTTATATGCATATATGCATAGTCCATGGATACAGACAATAGTGTAGTGAATGCCGAGGGTGGGGCAGGGGCTGGGTGGAGAGGGGAGACAACAGGGATTGGGAATGAGGGACATCTCTAACACTATCAACAATAAAAAAATAAGTTAAAAAATAGTGACAAAAATGTAATGGTCAATTTCAATAATCTCCTTGAAAGAAGATCTTTTTGGGAGGTGCTACAATTGTCCTTTTAATTTTCTCTTCTAAAATGTCATTTTCTAAAGTCAGAGTTGAACCGTAAGTGATAAGATGAAAAACAGATTTTTTTTTTTATCCTAAGAATAAAACAAAAAACTACATACAGGGTGTCCCAAAAATGTATAGGCACTTTGAATGATTATAAAGTCAGTGTTTATTAACATAAAGTTCACTTTCAAAATTTAGAAGTGAATATTTTTGGTCAATGCCTGTTTTCAAACTGATGACCATTCTGATCCAAGCACTGCTGATAACATGAAGCAATGGAATCACACACATCAAGAATCATTTTGTTTGGTATTCTTTTGCCTTCAATTAGTTGACAGTTGCTTTTTTTTTTTTTTTTTTTTACTATAAACGTTACCTTTTATGTATCCCCAAAGAAGTCTATTGGCACTTTAAGATGCATTTTCTTTGTTCAAAAATTAGTCTGGCTTCCCTTGTTATTTCAAATCCATTAGACCTGAAAAGGAGTAAAAATTAAGTGAGTTAGCTGCTGTTAAAGTGTATATATACTTTTCTGGGACACCCTATATATAGGTTGAGTTGCTATATCTAAAAACCTCTGTATCATTCTTCTTAACACTGGTGGGATTTTCTTTGCTGTGTGAAAATATATTACAAAACTTCTCAGGCTTCATTGTAATTATTGTTCATTTTTTTCCCCCATTAGATTTGTAAATCCTTAAGGGGAGGAACCATGTTTTATTGTCCTAGTATGGTATCAGAGTAATTGTTCAAAAATTTTTGTTGAATAGGTGAATGGATGAGTGAATGATTAAATTCCCAAGGAATAGTTCTTTTAATTAAACTTATTAAAATCACATGTTTAGTTAATATATTGAAATTTCTTTGTGCTTCTAAATGTTAAAGTAGTGAAAAAATGAGCTATTTTAGATGACAAACATTTCAAAACTAGAGGCCTGGTGCACCAATTTGTGCACCAGTGGGGTCCCTCGGTCTGGCCTGCTGGATCACACTGAAACCAACTCTCCAATATCCCCCAAGGGGTCCTGGATTGTGAGAGGGTGCAGGCCAGGCCGAGGGAACCCACTGGTACACAATCAGGGCCAGAGAGGGATGGAGGAGGTTGGCCAGCCAGGGAGGGACCATGGGAGGGCATGTCTGGCCCATCTTGGTCAGTCCAGATAAGCCTTACCCCAGCAGCCAGACCTACCAGTTGCAATATCTGCCCCCTGTGGTCAGGGCATGTCATAGTGAGTGGTTGAGTAACCTAAGCATATCATTAACATATTACCCTTTGATTGGTTGAATGGCCAACCAGACAACAATTTAGTTTTTATAATATAAGATATAGAATATTACTTCAGATTAAGACAGCTTTAAAAGCCCTGGTCCAGGTGACTTTACAGGGAAGTTCTATTAAGCATTCAAAGAAGACCTAAAACCTATCCTCCTCAGACTATTTAAAAAAATTCAAGAGGAAGGCACACTTCCAATCTCTTTCTATGAAGCAAGCATTACCCTAATCCAAAAATCAGACAAAGATACTACAAAAAAAAGAGAACTACAGGCCAATATCCTTGATGAAATTAGATGCTAAAATCCTCAACAAAATTCTAGCAAATCGCATTCAGCAATGCATTAGAAAGATCTTACACCATGAACAAGTAGGATTTATTCCAGGGATGCAAGGATGGTACAACATCCACAAATCAATAAATATGATACATCACATAAACAAACTGAGAGACAAAAATCACCTAATCATATCAATTGATGCAGAGAAAGCATTTGACAAAATCCAACACTCTTTCTTGATTAAAAACTCTCAGCAAAGTGAGAATAGAGGGATCATACCTCAATATAATAAAAACCCTATATGACAAACCTACAGCCACCATCATACTCAATGGGCAAAAACTAAACACATTTCCCCTAAGAAAAGAAACAAGACAAGGATGCCCACTTTCACCACTCCTGTTCAACATAGTACTGGAAGTACTAGCCATAGCGATCAGACAAGAAAAAGAAATAAAAAGCATCCAAATTGGAAAAAAGAAGTAAAAGTGTCCTTATTTGCAGGTGACATGATACTGTACATAGAAAACCCCTGAAGATTCCATAAAAAAACTACTAGATAATAAATGAATTTGGTAATGTAGCAGGTTATAAAATTAACACCCAGAAATCTATGGCCTTTTTATACACCAATAATGAACTCACAGAAAGAGAAATGAAAACAAACAAACAAACAAAAAACAAAACAAAATGAAAACAAAAAACAAAACAAAACAAAACCCCCCAAAAACAACAACATTGCACCAAAAAAATTAAGATACCTAGGAATAAACTTAACCAAAGACGTAAAAGACCTGTACTTGGAAAACTACAGGGCATTGAAAAAAGAAATAGAGGAAGACATAAACAAATGGAAGAACATACCATGTTCATGGATTGGTGGAATCAACATCATTAAAATGTCCATACTACCTAAAGCAATCTATAGATTCAATGCAATACTTATTAAAATATGAATGGCATATTTAAAAAATTATCCTGGAAACTAAACAAAAAGTAATAAAAGAAAGCAATTGATATGTGCAGTTGAATCACTACAGAAGTAATAAGAAATAATGGGAGAATTATTTTATCTGTATAGATGTCTAATGCATAAATGGCAATCTGTGCCAAAAGCTTACCATTCTGTTCAACTTAGAGCACTTGTGATATTGGGAAGTACAAGATGTTGGGGAAGCATAAGATAGACAGATGAACTCCTGATTGTGGTTTCAGAGTAATGTTCTCAGATTAGCCAGATGTAAAACTTTAATTATGATTAGTCCTGTTCACGTCACATTTAACAGAAGTTATGCATGCTTCACAAATGCTTATTAAAAATATACTTGCCATTTTTTCCCTTGTGAAAGGCTGAATGTTAATATTCTATGTAATTCAATCCATAAAATATTATTTTTTGGCCACAAATGTCATTAAAAAAAACTCCCCCCTCCCCAAATGTATGCTGGCCTTTTATCCATGCCTTTAATAAGTCCATTTTTTCTTAAGTAGATATTAGATAATACTATGATACAGCTCTTACCCATTAAAGATTTTTAAATGTTCACTGTATTTTTAGTAGCATAGGACTTTCAATAAGTATGCTTTTATAAAATTTGTGATAACTACTTTAAACAACTTGAAAAAAAGAGTATTTGCTACTCTTCCTTTATCCTTTAGTAGAGGCTATCCTTCCTCAAATTTAGAAAGTTAGCCTTTCTAAATCAGATATTATTAGCAATTCTTAAATGTTTGGGTATTTGATTTCATTTATTCCAGGCAATATGTACCATTAAAGTTTGTTTTTCAAAAGAATTACAAAAAACAAAACAAAAAAACCCACATGGCATTTTGGATATCAAATGGTATTCATTAAAATCAATCAATCAATCAATCAAACAAACAAAATAAACAACAATGATAGAAAAATTCCCACATAGAAGCCAAAATTGTTTGATAAGCACACAGGAGAGATTTCTATACATGATTCTTTGTAATGATCAAGTGATACAATTATTAACACGGATAAACAGAGTGGTAAGGTATAAACTGGATATGGAAACTCATGCCTCACTTACCCACTCAGTGTTCTGCTGAATAGCATGCCATCGCCTTGTAACTGAAGCTACATCAAAAGCAATGAAAACACTATTTATTCTCTCAGAAAACTGAAGAGCGACCTTGTTCAATCTTTCAGGTAGCTCCACGCAGGTGACTGTCATCACGATCAAGGAGCTGAAATTCCATGTCGAAGGTTGAGGTTGGCATAATTAGAGCGGGAGAGAACACAATGCTCTGGGAGCTCTCCACAGAGATTGCGAACACTTACACAGTGATTTGCTCTGTCAAAGTACCATGCAAGCACTAACTCTTTGATCCTTATCCTATCTTAAGTAATTATATTTTCCTTTTTAAGAATTGTAAGGAACTGTGGTGTGGATACTAAACTATTTTTCAAGGTTTCTAAAGGAGTCATTGTAAAAACTACAAACCTTCTAGTGTTAGGTTCAAGTACTTATTCTTAAAAAGTACTTAGGAAAACAGTAAGAACAAGCTATTTTTTAAAAATTAAATGGCCAGGGTTTTTCTCAAATTGTCTCAAATTCAACCTCCTCCTCCCACACCCCCGCCCAAGTGGTTGCTATAAAAATGTTTGGCACAAATGTGTTGAAGAAATAATGAGGTTGTTCACAAGGAACTGTAGATAATTATGACTGAAATTGAAAAGCAATCATAAACTTTAAGGCCGGTCAAGGACAAACTTGTGAAAGGTATAATTTCAGTATCTTCCCACATCTCCTCCTACCTCCCTTCTATCTCCTCCTTTAGTAATCCTCCCGCTACATTAGGTCAGTATTTCTACCCTAGTGAATCCTGACCTACCCTCAGACACTTCTCATACTAAGCAATGTACAGCAGTGGGTAAGGAGTCTGGATCAAGGAGCGGACACATCAAAGTCTAAAAGTATCTGGTTCTCATAAGCTGGGTAAACTTCAGCTTCCTTCCTTGAGCCCTCCAGGTCTAAGTTTCCTCATACATCAACTAGGGCTAATACTAGTATTTACCTCAGATCATGCATGTGAAAGCCCAAAATACCTGGACAATTTTAAGTACAAATAAATTCTAATAAATTTTTTCACTCTTCTCTCTTTTCCTCTCTCCCCCATCCCCACCCCCTTTGCTATATTGTCAGATTTTCACAACTTGCTCTGATATTAATGAAGATTTAATGGCAAATATGCAAAAGATTAGAGGCCCAGTGCATGATATTGTGCAAGATCCAGTCTGACTCCTGCCATGCTGGGTGGGATGCAGGACCCAGAGTCAAGTCCCTGCCCACCCAATCTTTGTACACGCAACCTCTCCCACCTGCATGTGCCTCACCATGCATGAAGCCTCCTGGTGATCACTCTTTGGTTGTTCTGCCATTAAGGCGTCACGACCACAGGCCTTTTATCATATAGATACCTGATTTAGAAAGAAAAGCTTGATGATCTATGTTGACTTACCCCAGTAGTCCTTCTGGAGCTTTAAGCACAAATGTTTAAATTAATTATATTTAAATGATTACACATTCAGTGTCTCTCATTTACTTGTATTTTTTAGTCTTTTTCCACTTCTATTTTCCACACTCCAATAGTAAACACTCTAATATATATAATGCATTCCTTTCTGTTTATATTCTTGTAGATTATGTATTTTTTATTTGCATATATTTTAATTTATGCAAGCTGTATACTATGTACTAAATTTCATTTGTTTTCATACCCCTTTCACTTGCATGATGTTTTTAAGATCCAGCTAGGTTGTTATGAATATTCTAGTACCTCATCTTGTGTTATACTCAAGGTGGACATCAATCCAAAACTTTTCAAAGATTTTCACAAAAACTTACATTCTCATAGTTCCTCAAAGTGGAGCTCAATGCTCTAGGGTTAAGTCCATATTTCTTTGAAATAATTTGATTTATCATTTAAAAAGAAATCATGTGGCATTTGCATTTTGTCTCTTAATATATCCATGCCTATCTTACCTAATAATAAACAAACATGTAAATTGACCATACCTCCACTAATCACACAGCCAATCAGAGTGAGTATGCAAATTAGAAGGCCAAAGATGGTAGCTGCCCAGCTGCTCCAGGCATAGAGTGGTCAGGTGGTGCGGGATGCCTACTATGAGAGGGAGGGCGGGAAGTGAAGGGATCTACAGGAGCCGAGTGCCACAATGAAGACAAGACTGCAGACTCTGGAATCTTCAGTGAAGATGAAGATGGCAGACTCTGGCTGGAGTGAAGGCTTGGGTTCCAGGTGCCGGAGGAAAACTGGTGCTGGAAGCCAAGGGAAGGAAGGCCTATTGCACGAATCACTTCGTGCAATGGGCCTCTAGTCTATTATAAAATTACATTTTGGATTAAATTGTTAAATTATTTAATTTTTGATTTCACTAAATCAATAAAATCGAGGCTCCAGGAAGATGCACCGTTTTTCTCCCCCATTGGCAGACTCTGAAAATGCCATGTATGAGTATTCCAAGTGTGAGAAGCGTGGTCTTAATCTAAAATAAATCACTTCACAAAGTGGGATTTTAGGCAAAAGTTTGCTTAACTGACAGAGAGTGACAGTTCAATTGCAGCTTATTAGGAAAGGCAACCCAAATAAATATGCTTAACACTGAAAACTTGAAGCATGTCATTTCCCATAGTAAACTGCTAAAGCTATAAGTTTCTGCTCCCACTCAACCATAATAATGTAAGATAACTAAATGTGTTCCTAAAGGAACTCTTTAAGAAGCCAAACCTTTGGGGGAGTTTCTGTGAAGTACCTATGGAGAGGCACCAAGAGATGTCTTATTTAGAAGTTTCCTCAATCTCCCCTTCATTTCCATTAATGGTTCCCCAAACCACTAAAAATAATTACTTATATCACATAAATAATAACTTCAGATGCCACTTCTTCCAATCAGATGGCTTCCTGTACCTACTTTCTTGCTAAAATCTCTAGAGTCACCACTGCATTTCTGCTCTCATAGCTTTGCTAATGTCTTCAGTCTTTCTTCCCTCATTTTTTTCTTTGTGGCTCAGGTCAAGGGTTATCTGTCTATTCTCCTATGCTTACCGGATTTCATTATTCTGTTTCTGTGAACTCGCTTATTACTTAATGTCTCTTTAGCCCTTTTTATTTATTCTTGTCTCATAGGTGTTTATCTTGACTGTAAGCAGCTCCCTGTTGGAAAGGATTTTATTTTAATGTATTTCTGGCTCTCCCTTGGCATAGAGCACAGAAGTGGTCATATAGTGGATTCTCAATAAATACTTATTATTTGAATAAATTGTCTTACCTTAGAATATTTGGTTGAATTTTATATAATTGTTTATTCTCTAAGCCTTGCCACCCAAAGTGTGGATCACAGACCACAGCATGGGCCTCACTCAAGAAACTTGTTAGAAATACAGAATCTAGTAGAGCCTTGGTGGTTCAGTGGTAGAAATACAGAATCTAGGTCTCATACAGATTCTCATACGGAATCAGAATCTGCATTTTAAGGAGAGCACCAGGATGATTCAAGCTGAGATATATCTAGTATTTCTCCATGCTCTTGATGTTAGTAAGCTAACCAAATCTATAAACACTCATCTTCCAGTTTGATTTAATGTTATCTAAAGTGTGGAGAGTTTTAAATCAGATGATGGTTCAGAATATCTTATTGAATTTATTGGGGTGACATTAATTAATAAGATTATATGTTTCAAGTGCATAATTCTATAATCAATCATTTGTTATTGCATTGTGTGCTCACTACTCAAAGTCTGGCTTTCTTCTGTCACCATATATTTGACCCTGCTACCTTCTTCATTCTTCTCCCACCGCCTTCTTCTCTGGTAACCATTGTGTTGTAGTCTGTGTCTATGAGTTTTTTTGTTTTGTTTGTATTGTTTCTCTACAACCTCTTCAACACTTGTTTCTTTCTTTCTTTCTGTCTTTTTTTTTAATAATAGCCATTCTATCAGGTGAGAGGTGGTATCTCATTCTGGTTTTGATTTGCACTGCCCTTAGAGCTAGTGAAGTTCAGTGTCCTTTCACATATTAATTTGCTGTTTGTATGTCTTCTTGGGAAAAGTGTCTGTTCAGGTCCTCTGCCCATTTTTCAAATTGGCTTGTTTATTTTGTTGATGTTGAGTTGTGCAAGTTCCTTATATATTTTGGATATTAGTCCTTTATCGGAAGTATTATATCCTCCCATTTGGTTGATTGTTTTTTGTTTTGTTGATGTTTTCTTTTGCTGTGCAGAAGCTTTATAGTTTGATATAGTCCCATTTTTTTTAACTTTTATTTCCCTGGCCTTGAGGTCAAATTTATAAAAACATCTTTGAGACCTAGGGATATAAGCTTACTACCTATGCTTTCTTCTATGCATTTTATTATTTTAGGTCTTATATTTAGGTCTTTGATTCATTTTTGTGTATGATGTCAAATAGCAGTCTAGTGTCATTGTTTTGCATGGTTTTCCAGTTTTTCCAGCACCATTTATTGAAGAGGCTTTCTTTCCTCCACTGTATTTTTAAAAAATATGTTTTTATTGATTTTAGAGACAAGGGGAGGGAGAGGGATTTAAAACAAAACAAAACAAAACAAAACAAAACAAAGCAAAAAAAACAGAAACATCAATCATGAGACAGAATCATTGATTGGCTGCCTCCTGCACATCCCTACTAGGGATTGAGCCCACACCATGTGCCCTGACCGGGTATTGAACTGGTGATCTTAGTTCATGGGCCCACGTCCTGTTTTTGTTCAGCCTGAGTTAAGAAGTGGTTGAAAAAAAAAGAAGAAGAATATTTCATGACACATGAATATTACATAAAATGAAATTTGAGTGTCTATAAAGTTAATTGGAACATAGACATACCTATTTATTTACATAATGTCCAGGACTATTTTTATGCTACAGAGAAGATCTGAGTGATTGAAGCAGTGACATTATGGTCTGGAAAGCTGACACCATCTACTCTCTGATCCTTTACAGAAGAAGTTTGCTGGTCCTTGATCTAGATGCATGATACTCGGTTATATAGAAAGAGTTCCAGATAAATTCTAGTTAATTCTAGCTCCATAAGCTTTATACACTGGTTGGCTGCAATATTCTATTCACATCCAATGGCACATCCAATGTTGAGGGAGGTACAGAGCTCAAATGTAAAATTATGTGCTGCCCTAGCTGGTTTGATCAGTGGTTAGCACATCAGTATGTGGGTTGAAGGGTATAAGGTCCAATTCCAGTCAAGGGCACTTGGTTGCAGGCTAGAGGCAACCAGTGGACGTGTCTCTCTTACATTGCTGTTTCTCTCTCTGTCTCTCCCTCTCCCTTCTATTCTCTCTAAAAAGTTAATAGGGGAAAATAAAATTATGTGCTTTGAAAAAATTATTTTGAAATGTTGCAGGATTATTATTTTGTGGGATAACAGCTTTCTTTTCTAATCAGTCATAGGATGTAAGAAAAATAAAAGTCCTTGAAAATACCCAGTATGTCATTGTCATTTGGAACTCAATAAGCTATTACGGTTTTGTCAGGTCCAATCCCTAAGGAAGTGAATGAAAATATATATCTTAGGCGATCTGACCCCTCTCAACATCATGCATCCTGGTTACCCTGACATCTGAAGAAGAGCAATTCTGCTCTGTCAACTTGAAGTCTCAAAGTTACTGGCAGAGGTCACTTACTCCTTCACCTTTAGCTACTGGTTATCAGATTAAAATGAAAGTGAGGAGGTATGGAGAAGGTGTCTTACACCTCCTGTCAAATTAGACTAATCCTCATTAAGCTGTACTGCTAATTCAGCATGTTCAAAGGGCTCCTGACACTATGAAAAATGTCACCCTATGACTTCAAAGGACTTAAAGGCTCTGAGGCTTCCTGGTTGGAGTCAATTCCTCCCTGATACATCCTGGAGCTGGGAGGGTGTGTGTCTGTCTTTGCTGCCTGCAGGATTACTGTACACCTTTGTATTTTAGGAATACAGAATGGCAGCCATGTTGATGGACTGAATAAAACATAAGGCAGGAGAAGTCCGAAGGCTGCCTGAGGTACTTGTGCTCTTACCTCCTTCATATTCAAGACTTGTTAGACCACATGCATGAAACTGAAAAATAAATCTAATGTAAAAGGTAATAAATTACCAGAGGTTGCACCCTCAAAGTTAATAAACAAAATCCCACCAGGAAGAGCTAATTGCTGAGTTTTAAGCTCCTGCCTAAAAATACTCATTTTGAAATGCTGTGCTATTCAGTTGACAGCTTGCTGAATGATCATCAGAAAAGTGTGGGTTATACTCTTCTCACTAGCAAAATATTTTGCAAGCCACTCCATTTCTTGATCATCCAGATTCTTTGCTGAATAAAGTAGACTGCGAATACCTGACTTTTTAAAAGAAACAAGATTAGATGATGAGAAATAATCACAACTGAGTTTGGGTTAATTTAGATGACAGGCTGGACATTTAATTAGCCATGTAAATAAAAACTCAAAAAAGGAAAAAGGAAACCTCAACTACTTCAGTTTTCCTCTGTATGCTCCCCTACCCCTGACACCTTGGGGGAAGAATTAGAGTGAATGAAAAAAAAGGAGAAAAGACAGTGGATATAATATCAACCTTGAAGTGTACTGGAAAACATAACCACGTTTCCTTGAACTTCACCACCTGAGGCTAGGTGGGGAACCACAATAATAACCATGATAGGCAGAATGTCATTATTTCTTCCTCTATCCTTCCTTCTAATATAGAAGCTCCAGGCGAAGTCCTTAGCTGGCATCACTGCCCTCCTTTCCAGCTCTGCTGCCTTTCTGACTTTAGGGTCCCGGGAGGTGCTGCCACCGCCGGATAAGGCACTGTGACAGAAGCACTACAGGCCTCAAAGACACCAAATTGGGTGGGGTCCACGGTGAGCGAGGAGGGAATGTCTTTCTCTTTTTTGTTAGCCTGTTTCAGTATTGTGCTGTTGTTCACCAATATTTTATGATGTGAATAAACTCTTGCAAGATTTGCTTATAGATTTTTATCTCTGTGAACTAGACCCCAGACATGTCCATGGGTCCAATCCGTAGGTAAACTGGATTGATAGCTGCAGTGATTCAACACTCCCATCCCTGCTTTGTTACCAGGTCAGTTCTCCGTGCTCTCTTCACTTAACAGCTGTGACTTCCTTCCGCTTCCATGAAAGTAGACTTGAGCCCTCATTTGCTAAGTCACAATGCTTGCTTATCCCCAGTCTCACGAGGCCTTAGCAGTGAAGCTACTAGGATTCAAACAAACACATCTTGGTTGGGCCACCTTTCTGGCCCACTAGACGTGCCCTGATATATCTGACTCTCAGCAGAGGACAAAACCTTAGCTCAAGCCCCTTGGCTTGTGTGGACCAGAGAATTTCCTACTGCTGCATAGTTGCACATCATTGTCAGGAGGAAAGTAGGGTCAGTGTTTGCTTCCTCTCCCCAGGAAACCTGGGAAGCATCAAATAATATATTAAGCTGAAGCAGACAGTAGACCTATTTGAAGTGGCTATGGGATGGTCCTCTTGCCCATGAATTGCAAAATATATATAGGCACTATCCTATATGTCACTTAATTGAACTGTCTGCTTTGTTTTATAGTTTTCAAGATTAAACTAAAACAAAGAAACAATTAAAAAAAAATCCCCTGAGACTCAGAGTTTCAACTTGCCCAAATTTATATAATTAGAAAGTGGCAGGGTTCTCAAGCCATGGCAAATCAGACTCCAGAGATATATCCTTCCTGTTTACTTTTTAAATTCTTGAGATTCTCCTCTATATTTGGATTCCTTTTGTGCGTTTCCCCCATTCATTACTCTGAAAGGTGTCCTCCTCCTTTTATTTTTTTCCCCCCAGAAACTTTTTGCAGTTATCATTTTGCAGGAGAGTTGTTGTAGAATATTAGCACAATGGAGAAGGAGCTGCTATTAAAGCAAACAAGACTAAACAATACTATCGTGCTCAACACCTTGAAGCTGACAAAAAGTAGCTACTCATATTACTGGAAGGGTAGGCCTGGACATCTGCCATTTCCATTAGCAAAGATCCTTCTGCCCAGTGATAAATGGGTTCCCGTTGTCTTACAGCATTCAGGCATTTACCACGTTCAGCCAGGAGACCATCAGCCCTTTATCAAATCAAGAAGTAAGAGGAAAGTGAATGCCAAAAGAGAACAACTGGGTGTGCAATTTGGTTCCCTGTACTAAGTCTGTGGACCGGTAGGATTGTGTCATAAATATGCTCCTGAGAGGCGCTGCCTGGAGCTTCAATTAGAGAGACAATGGCTACATCTCCAGCACAACTGCTTTGTGTATTTCAGTCTTGTTCTGTAGGTGGTAACAAAGAAAATAAGTAATTAGTGGCTTCTGGTGTTAAGTGCTTTAGTTTGCAGTTTGGTGGTTATTTTTGAAATTTAATTGTTTCAGTGTTAATAATGTACTTTTGGTAAGCAATGGTTTATCAGCTAGGGAGACTCCCACTGGTTGAATGGATGATTCTATTCCGTGTTTTCTTTGTAACTGTGAATATTTTTCTAATTTATGTGTGATCTGTGTTTAGATACTAAATATTAGACTCTTAGAATATAATTTGTCAAGATCAAATGCATGAAATCAGTTAATGTGATTGATAAGAAAATGAAAGGGTTTTATTAAATATAAAAAAAGATTTTAAAATTGTGTCACTATACATGCTTGTCTCTGGAAATTTCTATTGATATACATACCTACTGAAATTACACTTTTCCATGGAAAAGTTTTTACTTGCTCTGCTTAAATAAACATAATTAAGAAATATAGTAAGCAAAGCATATGGTATTAGTAGTTTTCTTACATGAATTTGTACATGATAAAAGATGACCAGAGGTTTTTTTTATATATATATCTTTAATATACAGTGTGAAATAGTTTACATTATTCTTTGATGTCATGTATGAGAAATATTGGTAATTATTTGGTGGTCTCTTTTTCTGCTATGGAAATGTAATTTACATTGATCTATTGTTGGAAAAGCACATTAAATTATAATTTCCTAATAGTTTATTTCACCCAGAAGAATTTCACTGTGTGCCTCTAAAATGAGAAAATATTTAGTTCTCCTAAGTACTTTCATAGTATGCTGCATGTAACTATCTTAAACTATAGGATCCAAATTTCCATAATCTGTGTTCTTAAAAATTATTAATAAACAATGCACATTTTCACACCAAACAGAGACAAAGAGAAGGAAACATCAATGTGAGAGACATATCAATTGGTTGCCTCCCACACATGCCCCCATTGGAGATGGGGATTGAGCCTGCAACCAAAGCCTATGCCCTTCACTGGAATTGAACCCAGTCTGTAGGCCAAAGCTCTATCAAAGTGCCAAACCGGCTAGGGCAGAGAGCATGGTTTTTATATTTATGGGGGAAAATTATTTCCTTATTATTGAGGAAGTTGGATTTTTATGTATTCTACTTTAAATGATCAGGGTCTGTCTATAATCTCAGACAACCGTGCTTCTCCCACTTGGCATTAAGAATTTTGTACTTGGAAATGTTATTTTTTAAAACCTTTTTGCTTATATGAGACAAAAAATGTGAAAGACCAGCCACTCATGATACCAAACCTTTTGAGAAATATAAAAATCTCTTTCTGAATCATTAAATGAATGCATGTATCTTAGGAAATCAAACTATCTCTACTATAAAATTTTACTTTTTAAGAAAATATACAGATCAAAACATTTCATTTAATAAAGCATGCATTAATGACCACTGTGATTATAAAAAAAAAAAAAAAGAATTCAAACCAATATGTCTTTGCCCTTGACTGCTTATAAAGGAGCGCTTTTTATGATGTGTTTCTCTCAGGAATCTGGAATACAATCAGTAATTGATTTTGCTGAGAGATCTAATTGTTTGATAAAAGCATTATTTCATCCTTTAGAATTGTAACCTTGAGGGAACAGGTCTTGACTCTTCTTTTGCAGTCTTGAAGAGATATGTTTCCAGATTGAATAGTTGACTGTTGTGAATTAATTGATTGGTCAATTCAGCCAAGTAGCCAGTTTATCTCCCCTGCCCCCAACTTTCATTTAAGATTTTTTTTTTTTTTTTTTTTTTTTAAGTAGACCAAACCAGAGTTTCCAACCTATCCTGGTGAAAGTTTTAGAAACTCTTGATCAGAACTTCTTTCATAAAGACATATTTTTGAGGGGATGTAAACTCCCTTAAGAACCATCCTTAATTTAGCATGTCCTAAAGTAAACTTCTTTTCATCTTCAAAGGGTTCCTTCCGTGATATTTTATCATCCAGGACCCTTTTGGAACTGAGCTATGATTATGTTATTCTTCTGCACAAGAGGGATATTGAATATCTGCAGAGATTAGAAGCATGCCTACCATTAAGGGAGGGGGGGGGGTGGAAATAAAGGACTGTGTACTTCAGTGCATCATGTCACCTTGACTCAATGTTAGATTAACTTCAGATCCACAAATGTCCAGCAGCCTTGTGTACAACTGCCTTTTGATAATTTGTTTCTCCAAGAGGAAAAGACCTGACTCTATACCATAGTTTGCTTATGTCCAAATCTCAGTCTTACCAGTTGAATATACATGATGTTCCCGCAAAAAAAAGTATATATACTTTAACACTTAATAGCTCAATTTTGAAAATGAAATATATATTATTTTTTTAAAGTATTTTTATTGATTTCAAAAGGGAAGAGAGAGGGAAAGATAGAAACACCAATATGAGAAAGAATCATTGATTGGCTGCCTCCTGCATCCCCCACAGTGGGGACCAAGCCAGAAACCTGGGCATGTACCCTGCCAGGAATTGAACCATGACCTTCTGGTTGATAGGCTAATGCTTAACCACTGAGCAACACTGGCCAGGTTGAAAAGAAAAAAATATTTTTAATAAACACTGCCTTTATAATTATTCAAAGTGTGTATATACATTTTTGGGGAAACCTTATATACTTAACCTTCTGCATCCAAAGACTGGAAATATTTCCCTGTTACCCCAGTAACACATTATTGATCCTGTCCACTTGAAGTGACTTAACCAGTTGAAGGATGGTGAGATCTAATTCCTCAGACAAGATTGATCTTGGGATAATTAACCTGGATTTAAACCAGCTATTACTTCTTATGAGACTATATAAGATAATGTTATTTTTAGTGTTAAGTAAAAATGTCTCCAACCTGTTATCCTAGGGTTAACTGATCTAGAACAGTTAGCTACTACGGAAACAACTTGATCCAGGCAGAAGTTTCCATTACTGTGGATTCCATCACCTTTGGAGCAGCAAAAAAAATGAGCCATTGAGCATTTGCTTATTAGGCTTGCACTAAAATGATAAGTTAACTGCACTGAGTTGATAGGATTTTTGTGTGACATTAGAGAAGGCATTTCCCCCAAATTATTCATAACTTCCAAACTGCAAGTTTCAGAATTTTTCAGGTTTACATGAGGAGATTTGAATATTCTGAGTTTGAGTGAACTGGACTTTCCTTGGTGCATAGGGTAGAATTACTTTCTCAACTTGGTTCCTACTTATTTCATATGCATATCATGTTAGCTGGAAATTATCAAAGAACTTTAATTCTGCAGTCATGAGAAAGTGAAAGATGACTTACAGTCACAAGGCCATAAACAATGTGAGGAGTCAAATTCTGAATTTTAAAAATCCCACAGCATTATTTTGCTCTATTTGACTTGTTGTATAGACACAGAAGTTTGTTACTTGAGAAAATGTCAGACTCATCTGAATAAGCAGTTTATAGCAAACTCTGTTTACCCTTCAATAGCTGTTGTGTATTGAGGGGCTTTATCTTGTCAGAGGGTTAAATGTCAGAGGAATACCTCAAGGTATTTGTATAATTTAGGTTGCTTAGAAGGTAGAAGTCCTTGTCCACTTTGAAACAGTTCATGAAATGACATATAAAAGTCAAAATGCACTGAGAATTGCAACACACTATAGTAACTTGAAATATGATTCTTTTAATGGATATTTATGATTTTACTATGCATATGGTAATATACTTTTCCCATAGTCTTATTGCCTTGGTTAGAAAAGAATCTATATTTATGATGAACATAAGCCCAGGAGGTCCTTATTTGCATAAAATGTGGTATAGAACTAGAACTCATGATTCAAAGTGTCAAAAGCTGTAAATAAAAACAATCCCAGAGAGCTATGGCCAATTTCACTAGTCATACACCTACATACCCGAAAATAATATTATGTGCATTAGAGGATTTTCCAGTTTCCTCTGAGGTTTGACAGTAATATCCTGACACCACTTTCTCACGTTCCACTCTCGCCTGCCTCCACCCTCAACTGTCTTGGTTGCGTTCCTGAGATTGGAGCAACATTGCTCTTCTTTTAGCTTCCAGACATCTCCTCTTGCGCATTCCAAGATATTTGACTTCTCTGCACCATTTTACACATTGCCTCACCTTGAACCCTTGTGGTCCCCCAGGCCTCACCACAACATATTCTCCTATGAATGTCCTCATTCATTTTTATTTTCACCTGCCTCCTATCCCTTTGGTGGTTCTTTTTCAGTCATCATCAAGACCACTTTTTGTTTTATCATTCCTGTTAGACATTAAAGCTCTTTTTCTTTGGCCTTCTCTTCCATCTCTTCACATTTTCCCTAAATGATCTCCATTTCCACCCATGGCATCATTACCATCCATGTGCTGATGGTTGCCATGCCTGAACTCTGTCCTGAGCTCAGAATTAGATGTCTTGAATAAACATCTAAGGGATTATCTGATGAGGGCCTATTTTCTGGGAATGGCCTCCCTTTCTACCCATATGTGGATGTCATGCTATCATGTGACCCTTTCTTATACCACAGTTTGTCCAAGGTCGAGTGCTTGATCCAAAGTTGGCCAATAAATTTGTGTCCTGAGATTTTGGGGTTGAGACTGGGTGTCAGGGCAACTTCTCTTTGAGTTCCTGGGCTGGAATTAGGGTGGTTGAATGCTTTAGTGTCATGTAAGGGTTCCATCAATTCTGGTTGGTTGTTAAATATTTTAGACATCACTTCCAATTGTGGGGTACAAATCTGAGATTTGCAGATGCCCATGTGTACTCTCATGTAGACTGCCTAAACAGAGGACAGTCTGTAAATCAGATGTGGTGAATTTTATTCTGGTTAATTATGTTTTAATCAATAATAATAATTTTTAAAAAGAGGGGCAAGCTGAGAAATGCCAACAGAGTCCTGAAGGCATTAGGTCCTGACTCCTCTGGCTCCTAAGGTACAGTTACATCTTTTTTCTAGTACATTTATAATATGTACTAACTAAAGCTAGCTTGATAGGAATCTCTCACTTTTAACAACAAAAAATAATAATAAAACACCCTGCTACGTATTGGACATTTCCACTTCTATATCATCTACCTTTAATTCTCTCCTCGACCCCACCACACCCTCACCTCTGAGCCTGATTCTCCTTCCATAGCTCAGTCAATGACATCTTTACTTAGTCAAGCCACTGAGTTGGTCATTAGTTTTTATTCCTCCCATCCAATTAGTCAGATGCTGTTATCTGTTCCTTTATGCCCATTGCCATTCTAACACATTAGTTCCCATCCCCCCGAAGTTTTTATTTGTTGTTTGTTTTTTTCTAATTTGATCACCTTGTAGCTGGTCTTTCTGATTCTATCCATACCATCCCTAAGTAAGTCTCTCTCCAGAGAAATATTCTTTAGATTCACAAGGAAGCCCAGTATATTTTAATTCACATTCAGAACTCTTTATTATCAAGTTCAGCTTTATGTCCTGCTATTGCCTTTGTTCATAATGCTTAGGATGCATGGATCATATTGAAATGTTCTCCAATATTAATATCTTTTTCTGATATGACCTTCTTTCCTCTGTTGCTATCAGACCACACTGAACTGTACCACCCTGTTTATCACTAGTCCATAAGCTCCTTGAAGGCAAGGGTAATGGTCTACATACCATTATCATTGTATCTTAACAGAGTGACTGTCTCATGATAGGTATTCTGTACCTATTCATTGACCAAATACATTTGTTAGAAAAATGAACTCCTGCTGGATACAAGTACAGAGCATAGAAACAGAAATATGAACTTGCGATCAAGGACAAAGTCCCTTTCCATGAATTGAATGTTGGGAGGGAAGCAAGGCTGTAACTCTGAGTTCAGTGTCTCGTGAATTATCACTTAGCAATCTTAATAATCTTGAACACTCAGCTCTTCACGCACTAGTTCATGTCCATCTCTTGGGATAGGCATTGATTCTTTGACATGTAGCTTAGTCAGGTAGAATAGATTTTACTGTCTGCAGCTGGTGGCATTTTTTTCCTGTGCTTTCAGTTTTTGGTTCCTTTGCAATTTTTAGATATTACTGCTTTGATTTTTCCTGGACACTGAAGTATGAGCTGTGCACATCCTAGAAAAAGTACTTGCTTGCATTAATACTGTATAAACCTCTTGAGACTTAATTCTGGGTTCATAGTAGAGTGATTAGATGGGCCTGATGATAATATAAATGTGGTAGGTCATTAGAGATTTACTATTGATTTCAAACCACTCAAACTTATAAATAGGAGGGTGCACAGAGATCTTTGAAAGCAGATGGTTAGAAACATAGAAAATCTCAAATATTGATAAGGGTCCTAAGTATTTGGCTATGCTAGTTACATAGCATGAGTAATGCATTTGTAACTGAGATGTGAGCTGGGGTCACCTTGAATCTTAGAATATAGTAAGACTGGCTTATTTCCTCATTCTTTGTCTTATGGCAAGTCCATCACTTTTCCTAAGATTTCTGTCAATTCCTAAAAGGCTTATGTTTTTATAGTCACATGTCTTTAACATTCTGCTTATGCTGACTTTAAAAAAAAAAAATCCTGACCCAAGAATCTATTTTCACTGATTTTTAGAAAGGAAGAGGAAAGGAGAGAGAGAGAACCATTGATGTGAGAGAAAGACATTGATTGGTTAGTTGCCTCCCCCAAGCACCTGGACCAAACCTGGGAATCGAACCAACAACCTTTTGGTGTACAGGATGACACTCTAACCAACTAAGCCATGCAGCCAGGGCTGTATGGACTTCTTTTTAATTTAATTTAATTTTTTTCTTTATTGATTTCATCCATTTTTTCCATTTTTTAATTTAATTTTTTTTAATTTAACTTTTTCTTTATTGATTAAGGTATTATATATGTGTCCTTATCCCTCCATTGCCCCACACCTCCCTACTGATGCCTTCACCACCCCTGGTGGCTGTGTCCATTTGTTAGGCTTATATACATGTATACAAATCCTTTGGTTGATCTCTTCCTTTTACCTCCACCCTCCTCTACCTTCCCTCTGAGATTTGACGGTCTGATCAATGCTTCTCTGTCTCTGGCTCTGTTTTTGTTCATCGATTTATATTGTTGATTATATTCCACAAATGAGTGAGATCATGTGATATTTATCTTTCTCTGACTGGCTTATTTTGCTTAGCATAATGCTCTCCAGTTCCATCCATGCTGTTGCAAATGGTAAGAATTCCTTCTTTTTATTACAATAGCATAGTATTCCATTGTTGTATTGACTTTTTGTTGTTGAATCCCTTATAGGTGTGCCTTTATCTCTGACCTGCCATTGATTCCACCAATGGGCACACACGCTTCTCTATTCCCTTTCATGGTAACTAGGGATACAAGACCTCCTAGAGACATAAATGCAGCTATGTTGTGTATCAGGAGGTCATTTAATAGGCTGTGGAGGCAGCTGCTTGACAACATCACCTTCACCCTCACTTTCGTGAGGCAGAATGAGTCTGTTATGCCTTCTTAATGACAAAGGTCATTTGGGCCCACGATTGGGGACATTTTAAAGTTACTGTGTCTCTCTTCAAAGTTTAGGCTTGAAAACATTAAAACAGATGGTGGTACTTGGAGGGTAATTAATTTTCCTTTGGAGAAATAATCACTTTCCTTAAAAATAAATTAATGCCTCCCACTTTTTCCAAGAGGTAATGGTTTAGTAAATTGAGCAATGAACCAGGCTGCCCTTGACCAGGATTTACAAGGAAAGGAGAATTCTTTTGTAATTCTGCTTCTATCTGATGTGGATTTGGGAGCTTCACTTCCTTGGGTAATTGGGAAGAATAAAAAAACAACAACATTTTAAGCACTTAGCATGTGCCAGATGCAGAGTAAAGCTTCAGAGCTGTTAGCCAATACAATTACTAGAGGAAGAAAGGGGACATTTTTAATGGATCTTGTTGACTTTGTATGGAGACCAAGAGTCTTATCAGAGCACTCAACATAAGCACCATTGATGCTGGTATACAGACTCCATTTACATAGGTGGTATTTTAAAAAAAAATTAATTATTGATTAATGACCAAATTCTTCTCATTTTTCATATTATAATAAATAAATTGGGAAATAGTTGAATTTTCCTCTAATTTGTGGACAGCAATGTACAGACTCTCACTGGCTAACATGCCATAAAATACAATTTTACCAGGTACCCATGTTTTAATACTCAGAGAAAGTTCTTAATATATTTCTAAAGGTTTCTTGAAATAAACTTTCATGTGTTTGTATTTTACATTTTTATATTCTCCACTTTGAATTTCCAGCAAGTCTGTGGTACTAGGGGTTCTGCGAAATGAAAACATCTTGTCTTTTGTTTGTACCATGAACATACATGTAGTTGTTTGCTGTTTGAATTGCCCATTACTTCAGAATGTGTGCTCTAAGCACACTGGGCAGAAAGTTTTGCAGGAAGATTCTCAGGAGCTTCTTCTGGGTTAAGCTTCTGCCAGGGGCATATTTATTGAGTAGAAATTATCATGGTATCCATACTTTAACATAATGGGAGATGTATTTTAATATTAATTCAAAATAAAAAGTGATTATTTCTGCAAAAGTGCATTTTAAACTCACTTTCTATTACTACAATGTGTAGGATACTGGCCCCTATAGAGGAGATTGCGCTGGTAGAGTACCACAGAGAAATGCGTGTGGCACGCAGCCCAGATTGCCCACGGCTACAAGAGCAGCAGTCCTAATTTGATTCTTGCAGAGTATTAGAGGAGAAAAAATGCATTCTTTCGAAATGGTCTGACAAAGATGGTTTTAAGATTTGCTCAGTCAGGTATATAAGGGAAGGCAGACTTAGGAAACCCAAACTAAGAAGCAGAGCTTTCAGTATAGTACTTCCAGGACTGGACAGCAGTATTAAACTCTGACATGGAGGGGAGGTCCCAGGGGGAAGCCAAACTATAACTTTCTACACATCAATGAAGGTGTATCTTCCTTATGAGGATGAATTAGAGATCGGTAGAAGATGCCATTGAATATTCTTTCAAGCGCATTTGTATATTGGTCTTTAGAGTAAACTGAATCTAATTCTCATTTTCTTCTTCCAAACTGTGGGGCAGTAATTCTCAACAAATAGCACATCAATATCATTTGTCATCTTAATAAAGTTATGAATCAAGGAACCCTTTCATAGATATTGTCTTATGAGTTAACTAGTACATTTATTTATTTATTTTTGTTTTAATTTCTCCTAGTTCGTTAAAATGTATTCTGTGAGGAAAGGTCTTGCTAGGCCTCTGAATGAGATGTTAGTCAGCCCCAGAATGTTTCTGAATATTTGTAGATAACATAAAATCCTATGATCAATTTAAGATGGAAAACACAGCCATAGGAATGAGAATTTAGAAAACTCTAAATTAGAATTTTAATCCTATGTATATTAACTCTTCAATCTTCATTCAAAGATAACACTTTTTTTTTTTTTTTTTTTTTTTTTGCCCCTTCCCCAAGGAGAGCCCACTGTGGTTGATGACTATGGCCTTTTGAAAAGGTGGAGTGTGTAGACCTTTGTATCTTCTCTCAATGGAGCAGGGGAGGGAGAAAGAGAAAGGGGATCCCAGAGCATCTTCTTAACTAGGAAGATAATAAGCTGGCTTTGTTCTTTCAGGCCTGGTTGATGTTTCATGTTGACACTTTTTCTCCTGGCTGGTTCTTTTGGTGCCCAAACCTAACATTGTCACTGGTAATAAAATGTAAAAAGAGCTAGCCAAGTTTGATGGCTCTGAATGGTCAGAGCTATTAACTCATTGACTCTAAGTTAAGTCACTGGTGGTAAAATGTAAAGAGCTGGCTAACCAAAACCAAGCATTTGTTCCCTGGTAGTTAAAATGTAGAAAGAGCTAGCCAACCTTGATGGCTCTGAATGGTCGGAGCTATTAACTCATCATCTAGTTGAGATAGTGATGGTTGAGGAAACTTTAATTTGTTGATCATATGTAAATGTAAATTCTTGTTGATTTTCTGTTGTTGGAACTTCCCCCCTAAGAGATGTCTTTGTTTCAGAATCTCAATAAAAGGAATGGTAAAAGGCCAGAGCAGGGGTTAGTCTTCCCACTAGAGGTGGACTTCCCATCTGGCGCCCAGTTTCCCAAATTAACTCTTTTCCAGTCTCTTCATTTTAGTGTGCAGCCTTCTCCAGAAACTGGACCCTAAGTGGGCCCTGAACCACGTGGGTTGTGTTAAGGGATCCCACATTTTGGGAAGCTCCACATCTAAGCCAGTCACTGACTGCTCAGAAATATACTTTGTAAAGCCGTTGATGGGAGCACAACTCTGTTGACACCTTGATTTTTAGACTTCTGGCTTCCAGAATTGTGAGAGAATACGTTTCTGTTGCTTTCAGCCCGTGGTCGGCAAACTGCGGCTCGCGAGCCACATGCGGCTCTTTGGTCCCTTGAGTGTGGCTCTTCTACAAAATACCACAGCCTGGGCAAGTCTATTTTGAAGAAGTGGCATTAGAAGAAGTTTAAGTGTAAAAAATTTGGCTCTCAAAAGAAATTTCAATCGTTGTACTGTTAATAGTTGGCTCTGTTGACTAATGAGTTTGCTGACCACTGCTTTAAGCAACCGGCTTGTAGTAGTTTGTTATGCCAGCCCTAGGGAATTAATAGACACATTTTAGCAGAACATGATCAGGTCTTGTACAGTTATGCTCAGATACAACCTTCTACTATGCTCACATTGGTTTAGCCACTGCTTTAGCCAACCTCTCCACTAGGGATTCCCCAAGCTGGCATCTGACACCGTCATGCATACCCCACACTCCCAGGAGCATATCTCAAACTCTCCAAGTGGTTTCCTTTGAACATCATCTCACCGAACTTGAGGAAAAAGGAGAGACAGCCCTCTTCACCAAATCCATTTCCTCGGGCTGTTGGAGAGGAGTTTACAGCGCAGTTTCATACTGTGAACTCCTCCAAATATTTTTCCATCTCTCCTAACCCAACTATTTATTCATCTGTTGTTTAAATTTTCCTTGAAATATCATCTAGAATTGTCATGTCAGTTCTAGGTTGCTAACTTTAAAATTGAATTTCATATCAGTTCCCTCTTCATCTGTTAAAACTACTATTTTAATATCCTGGATTACATGTAGATATCTGGAATGCATGAATTCACTTCTTTATCAGAACTCTATTACTAAAGCAGATAAAACTAGTCAACAAGAGTGCTTAAAGAAATTCTATTTTAAAGAGGCCTTTATCTTAGTGTTGTACATATTATAATACTTCAGAGGGACACTCTTCTTTGGTGTTTATCCTGACCTTTCCATGTAGCACTGGTGCTCTGACTGCAGACTGCCAGGTGCTTACAGTAACCTGCCATCTCCTTGTCCCAGAAGGATGCACTGTGGCCTAAACATTTTCCTTCAGAGACTCTCCCCTTTGGCTCCTGGCTCCTTCCACAGAAACATTTGTGCCTTCTTTCCCAGGTGTCCCTGTATCTCAGCCAGCCCCAAGGCTGGGCCATACTGATTTCTGGTTGTGCAGGAAGCATGCACAGGCTCTGGAGCAGCTGGAGGAAGACAGTGAAAACCTCCACTACTTGCCAAGCTTTCTTTCTTCTCTGTTGGCAGGGGAAGCAAGTCACAGTTTCCTATGAGAAAAGGCACCACAGGAGGAAGAGCTCATGAAGAATCGTGGCTACATTGAGGTGTGAAGTGCTCTTACACAGCTTGACTTATTTCTAAATCCAGGGTCAAATTTAAAATATGAAAATCCATAGTAAAATAGCTTGGAATTGCTCTCCATTGCCCAATTTTGCTGGCTTTCTTCCCATGCATATAAACTCATGCTGCCATTTAAAACTGTGTTAACATTGCACTAACAGTCTTACACATTCTTAGGCCTTTGGAAATCTTACCAGCTCCCATCTCTCTTGGACGTTTCCCACCAAAAACCTACAAGTGAGCAAAATGATATCCCAGTCCAGACAAAGTTACATCTTGGATCTGCCAACATTGCCTACTTAGGCTCATACTTTCCATAACTTTCTCTAAATCTAACTGGCAAGCCATTCTAGGATAAGTTTATCATATGGAGACAGGAGTGTGAAAGAGAAAGATGATCAGAATTCATCAAAATGCAGAGTAGATTTAACCAGATCACTTTACAAACCTAATCCAGTGGAAGTTTTGTGTTTTGATCAATAATATTATCAATTCATTGGGATAGAGCACATGTGTCAAACACAAGGCCCGCGGGCCAAATCCTGCCCGCCAGGCCTTGCAATGTGGCCCGCACCGCGCTGTCATCACTGCACTCCGCTCTCAGTTTATGACATTGTCAGTTTTTGACTGTTCAGTAAACCATTCGGCCCGCGATTTAGGCTGGATTTTAGATTTTGGCCCCTTCTCTGATTGAGTTCGACACCCCTAGGATAGAGTAAGGGCATTTTGTATTGGATAGGAGAGGATATATGGGTAAAAGTATGAGAAGGAAAAGAGTTGCTTCCTTTCACAATTATTAATGCTATTCCCCCAAATCTGAGTGTTCATGTTCCCTAGAATCATGAAGATATCATTTGCTAGAGATTTCACCTGGTAAGGTAGAAAATTTAATTCTTTTTTTTTTTTTTTTTTTTTTTTTTTTTTTTTTTTTTAATATATGTTATTCAGTCCACAGGCAGACGCTCTATCCACTGAGCCAAACCAGTTTTGGCGAAAGTTTAATTCTTACTAATGGTGATATCATCAGCTTGGATTTAGTTTGGCCATGACATGAATCCATCTCATCCACTCTATACAGGGGGCCTGGATGAAATTTCTTAACCTGTGAAGAGTCTTGGTTTCTTCTGCATAGTAAAGCAGGGATAATGGTAGAGTTGAGTTGATAGTTGCCTGAAGTGATTATGCATGAAAAATGCATGCAGATTGCTTGGCATGAAGTAATGACTCATTCCAAGATCACACTATAACTATAACTTTCTAATAGACGTTGGAATGCACAACCTTCATGTCCCTGATTGTCTTCTGTGCTACTTCTGAGAAGCTCAGGTCTTTCATTCTCACACCTTTAGGGGAAGATTTCTCATTATGAGATTTGGTCCTATTAGTCCTCTCTCTTCCTTCCTGGCAACTATCTTTCCCCCTTTCTTACACTCACTCATCATTTCTTTACCTCCTCTTATGCAGGAAGAGTCTGCAGAATGTCTGTGGATTGAGGCTATAACCCTGGGGAAACCATAATGTTTAAGAGGTAGGGGAGGAAAAATATCTCATGAGGGATTCAGAGAAGGACCAAGAAGGGGTCTGTAATAAAAAGCAAAATATAGCCGAAGTGTCTAGAATGAGAAATAAAAAAGTTCACCGAGACCCATGAATGCTCTCCTGCCCCAGCCTTCTGAGACCAGTCACACTCATTTATGTGCCAGCTGGCTGGGGCTGGAGGAGCCTTATTCACAGCAGAGAACACATTTTAATTGTCCCCTGATATGAGATCACCTGTAGGAGCACAGTGAGGGTAATGGCTCAGACTCCTGGATTGGGCCATGGAATATTCATATCCAGTATTTTTAAGATTAGGCTATTTGCTGCACGTGTAGAATGGCAAAGACAATTCCCATATATAGACTTCTTGCAAGCAGTTCCCTGGGGCCCAGGATTTTACGGGCCACAGATCTTATGGGAAATCATTAAGGTCCCTGTAAAAGAGAAGTAGATTGCTCTTAAATTGTTCTCCAAAGACCCCTGGTTCAAACTCATTTATTCTCCTCTGCAGAAACTCATGTACCAGGGATTTATTCTCCTCTACAGAAAGTCATGTACCAGGGATCCTAAGCCAGTGCCTCAAGTGAGGCATCTCTCTTCCATGTAGGTTTGCGAAGTTGCATTTGGACACATGTTCTGCTTTTTTGGGGGGCCATAGTCTCCACACTCCCTACCCAATTTACATTACTCATTAATGGCCCTGTCTGGCCCCTATAATCATCTAGTACTTGTAAAGCTTAATATTATCTAGTGATTTTCAACTAGTGTGCCAGGGCACACTGATGTACTGCAAGAGTTTTAAAACATGCAGTACCTGACTAGTTAGTCGGGGGCCCTGACCTCTTTTCCTTTAGATTATAAAATAAAATAAAATAAAATAAAATAAAATAAAATAAAATAAAATAAAATAAAATAAAATAAAATAAAATAAAATAAAACGACAACAGCTAACACAACAGTTGCTGTCCAGTGTGAATGAATCAAAATTATACCTATTTTCTTTTGTCAGAGCAGCAAAAACATACATGTTTTAGTATGCTACAGAATGTTAGTAATTAGTTTATGTGTGCAATGAGATGAAAAAAAATTGAAAATCACCAATGTATTCTAATTGCATTGCATATGTTTGCTTCTGCAAGCTGCAAGGAAAGGTCTTTTCTTATACCATTTACTCTTCAAGGCTTCTGCAGATATTCATTTTAACCTCATTTCACCCAGATAAAATGTTTTGCCCCTGTAAATTGTGATTGGCCTCAAGTGGTAACATTTCCTCCCCTCAGGGAGCATTCATCTAGCGGGGGTGGTTGAGGGGCCTAGTGCTTCCTTCTCTTAGACAAAAGCCTGAATCCCAAACCCTTTTCCGTGAAAACATGTTGGCACAAGAATTTCTTCTGTTTTAACAAGAACCTTGCCTGCACTTTCTGTGCTGTTTCTTTTCCCTTTTCTCATAAATGCCATGGTAATGTGAGGCTATTTCTCGCATTAAGTTATGAAATGGTTTTCTTGACCTACTGCTTTTTGTAGGCGGTAGTGCTTATAACCCAATTTTGGTTTACACAGAGTCCACAGGAAAATGGATCCAAACTCAACACACGCTATTTGCTAAGCAGTGAACCATAGCACACCCACTGTTGGCTGGGAGGGGCTGGGCTAAGAAGGCTTCTGGAGAGGCATCTCTGGGCTTTCCATCTATGAAGCAGGATGAGAGAGGAAGTAGGACTTATTTCTCTAGATACCAACCTTTCATGAATGCTGGGGGCAGGGTGGTGCTGCCTCACATTGTTATTGAGAGACTGGAGCTTTGTGTAGGAAGGTGAAACAATTTAAGGTGGGGACAGGAGGGAGGCTCTTTTGCTATTCCCCTAAAAGACTTCCTCCTCACCATCTCTTCCTCCTCTTTTTCCACTTCTGCTTAGTTTATTTTTTTTTCTGAATTGTTGATACTTAGTTTAAATTGTCTACATCAGTGGGAACCTCTTTCATCTTAAAACCTGTGATTCCATTGTAAAAAAAAAAAAAAGCAACATATGATAAGGCTACTGTGCTCTTAGATAAGTGCTTCTATGACCCATCTATCCTTCTTATGTCTATACTATCCGATAAATAGCTAGCTATCCTGCCCATAAAATATTTCTCTGGAGCAGGATAGATGTGTGTGTTTGTGTTTGTGTGTGTGTGTGTGTGTGTGTGTGTGTGTGTGTGTGTGTGAGAGAGAGAGAGAGAGAGAGAGAGAGAGAGAGAGAGAGAGAGAGAGAAAGAGAGAGAGAGAGAGAATGAAAGAGTAAGAACATAACATTTATTATAGGGTAAGCATTTGCAGAATTATATGCATGTAAGTAGCGTGAAAGTGACTACCAAATCTGGGGATAAAATTTTCCATAAATATATACAATAAAGTAAAAGAAAGAACAATGAAATATAGGGAGCAGCTATAGGGTTAGGGGAGCGGCTATAAGGTTAAGCCTTGGACTGACCTGTCGGCAAAGCCACAAACAAGTCACAGCTTAGAAGGCACAGCCCTCTTAGCATTATTAAGCTTGACCTTCTGACACTCCCTAGATCCTTCCTGGGTAGCTAATGGTCTGTGGAAGGTGCAACAAGTGCTGAAAAAACAAGTGAAACTCACAAGAATATTGTAACTATGGTGACCACCACCTTGTTTACCTCTGGCTATAAAATAAATCATCAGCTTGCTGGCTGGATCTCTCTCTGTGGCCTCAGCCAGGCACAGGAGATCCACAGAGACCCAGCTTATTCTCTCTGTCTTTTCTTCAGTCCTTCACCGTCCTCCCTCAGGCTCACAGAACCCTTGGCTGTGCTGGCCCAGCACAACGAAAACTTCTCTTTTCTCCTTGAGAGGTAAATGGATGCCCTTGTGTTTCTTGCGCAACTTCTGAAAGAGTTAACATTGAAGGTACATGTGTATCATTTCAAGGGTAAGAAGGCCTGTGACCTTGCACTATAAAAACCAAAAGATAGGGCCTCTGATTGGGTTTATTGTGATTTCATGAAGCACCTTGAGGCAGCTGCTTCTTTCTTCAAATAAAATGTTATAGGTTTACTCGTACAAGGCCCACGTTAGGTTTGCAAGGTACTTTTTTCAAGTGGCTCTCAAGAGCCACCAAGGTAAACCTTGGTACAAGTGGGATGATTTAGAGAATTCCCACATACTATATAACATGAGTTTCAGTTGAACTAATTGGTGATGGTGCATTATGTGGGATATGTGGGGTTCAGAGATCTCAACTGAGTGTTATGTTGACAACAATTTAAGAAAAAAGATGAAAACTCTTAGACTCAAACCTGATCTTGGTTCTATTAGGCTGCAACATGTATAGGTTCATCTAGTTATTCACCTACTGAAGTCTTCTTGGCAGAAGTTTATTTCTTAAAGGACCATTTTTTATTGAGATCGCTGACTACACCAGTGATTACATTGCCATTAAGTCTCAGGGAACTCAGGGCCTGTCAGAGTGTCAGGATTTATCTAGGAGGATGCAGGCCAAATAATCTAATCAGAAAAATTTAAAAAAAGATCCTATAGGAATGGACATATGCAATTATAGGTAGAAACTTTCCTTGGCTTACAGATGAAAGTAAGGAGATGGTAGCATGCTTTCATTCATCAAGCTCTTTGTAAGATGTTATCAAGATGGAGTGTAAAGATGCAATGTAATTTATTACAACTTAATAGTGAACATGGTCCATACACAAATAGTATGATACAAGAAAGTTTGTCAAAGATGAACACCTCAGTAATGCTCCATGAGTGGTCAGATGATGAAAAGATGACATTTGCCTGGACATTGGGAAAGGCTCTGTGGAGAAGGAGGCACAGGGGCGCTGGACAATGAGTCAGTTCTCTGCAGTCTCTATGGGAGGAATCACAGGGTACAGCATCCAGTCATTTTGTCTGGAGCACATTCTGGGAGCCCTGGAAGGTGAGGCTGTAGATGTATTTTAGAGCTGTTCTAGGAAGAGTTATAGTACAGACTAAGATGAAATATCATACATCAGTGTTATCTAAAGAAAGACAGTGGGGGATGGTGGAAAGCATGGTCTTTGGAAGTCAGAAAGCCCTAGATCCATTTTTTTTTTCTTTTTCTAGCTATGCAGCCTTGAGCAACTACAGTGTCATAGCTTCAGCATCTTCAAAATTGAGGTGAAAATGCCTACCTTGTTTCTTTCCATAAGTTTAGAAAATTTAGTAATCTAGAAAACACCATATAAAATATATTATGCTATTTAGACATTACCTATCTAGGAGTTCCTAACACAGAGACTCATTATTGTTTTTATCTGAGAGAGTAGTGCTCGTTCAACTTATTGATTTGTAATGAATCATATCAGCACCTCGCAGAGATCACCTAATGGTGTCTCTTAGGAAACAAAATTACTTTTGACATGTTTCCCCTTCTCAGTGAGCATCTTGCATTGGCCCAGGCTATTTTTTTGATTTTTTTTTTTTTTTAATACTGTTCTCACTATGGCTCAACTAATTTTACTTCTCACTATTAACACCGATGTGGTGTTACTTTTTGTTTTTCTGATGAGTAGCTGTTTGAATGAATTGATTTTGGACTGTGCCCAATTCCTTTATTTAACTTGTAATCCTCTCATGTCACTCTGGAAGTATTGCTTTGAGACAAGTCCCTGCAGAGATGGCATTTCAAGAAGCCAGTGAGGATTAGCTTTGGGCTTTTTTTTGTGTGTGTTTGTTTGTTGTTTTCCCCAGAACACAAACTAATTTAGGAAATTATCACCTCAGGCATAAGGAGGATAGTTCTGGAAATGTCAGAAAGGCATGTGGAAGAGTCTAGCTCCCTTTTACAAATAGTTTGGTGGGGAGCAAAATACCAACTCCATCAACTAGTCAGTGGGTGGACAGACCTTTGTAAATGTCTGCACAACCCTCGGCTAGCTGCTAATCTTCTCTTTGTAATTTTACTGACATAAGCAATAAACCTTGTAATTAGATTGCACTAATCAAGAACACTGACAATAATGGAATAGCAATCACAGCACTCATATGTAAACCCTGTTAAGTTCTGAGCCTGGTGTTGGCATCATGTGTAGTTTCAGTTATATCCTGATGGAAAGGAGCTGATGCATCCAAATTGGCAGAATCACCTGTAGCTTAACTGTTTCTCTGACCCGTCCTACATATGCTTTTCAAAATGCATCATTCACGAAGTAAAATTCCTTGTGCTGCTGTTTGAGCCTGTTGAGTTTTCTTCATTTAAGAGTTTATAGCATCCTCAGCACAGGGCATTTGCTGAGGATTGATGGCCAGCTGGGGTTAATGGCTGAAGGTAGAGCCAAAGACCATCAATTCCTTCCCTCCAGTCATTAATTCTTAGGAGATGACCTGTCCTTTCATCATTATTGCTTGAGCCTGACCTTTATATGAAGTGATGTGGCACCATCGCAATTAATCTCGACTTGGGGATTGCAAAAGACACACTCGCCAAGTTGGAAGCTTCTTTCCCCTTCCTCCCCCCACACACACACACCTAAACTTGTTGTTAGGACAACTGCCATTTACCCACCTACCAAAGTACATCATATCATGCTCTAAGCCTGTGTGTATCCATAAGCACTTTGTTTGGAAGCAGCCACAATTTTTTTTCAAGCTTCTAATGAACTCATATTCATGGGATTTCCCTATTTGCTCCTTTCTAAAATTTTTGTCTCAGCCAGGCAGCTCTTTTTTTAGAGAAATGCCTCATGGCATTTGGTTTTCATTATTGTATGGTAACTGTTACGTGTTCTCCTCAGAACCCTTCATTCAAATGCACACAACCCCTCCTCTGGGGTTCCTGTGTGAGTGTTTGTGCTGAGGAGGAGGAGGGAGTGGGCCTGCTGGGAGTGAAAGGCTGTGTAAAGGGGACCCTGCACCCACCAGCGTTCTGGGAAGAGCTCTTTTATTTGCAGGGGCAGGGAGGCTTCTTTCCAATCAGCTCTTCATTATTGCTTCCCTAATTATTACAGCCCCTGAAGATGGTTATTGTTGTATTTTCTCTGAAAGAAAAATAATGGATACATTACTTAATAATATTGCTTTGTCTTTTATCTGGTCTTTCACCCAGGAATCTCCAGGTGGTTTACAAAGATTAATTACAACCTACAAGGCTGACAAGATGGATCTAAATTTAAAGCGTTTTAAAAGTTGAAAGGCCTCAATAAATTAAGGATATAGAAGAGGAAACCTGAAGTTGGAGTTCATTTGTTTCATTATAGAAGAAAGAGATTTCCTTCTCAATAACTGTGTGACTTTTTTTCTTCTTCTCCAGAATTAGAATAAAGAATGTAAGGTGAGATCCATGAAAATGAGTTAACTTTCAGGGAACAGTGCTGCCTGTTTAGAGTAGTGAATTAATCTGGATTTTTTGGGTCAGAAGTAATCAAACCCAATTAATAATGTCCTAAGTAAAAAGAAAAAATGGCAAGTATAACTGAAAAAAAATCTATGATCTGGACTCAATGACTCAAATGCTGTCATGAGGACTCTGCCTTGTGACTCTGCTTTTCTGGATGGGTTTCTTTTTAGGCTGGCCTTATCAATTGGCATGCACAGCAGTTTCAGGCTTATATCTTGTAAGTCTAACAAACTTTGTTCAAAGGGCTTCTCTTTCCCAAAAGTTCCAGCAAAAAAAAAATTGTTTTAACCTGATTTCAGCCAGGTACCCACCCCTGAAACAATTTCTGTGTTCAGTAGGATAAAATATGTTGATTTGTTGGGTTCATTCATGGGAACGCTCTTGAGGTCAAGGGTAGGATAAACCATGTCTAAAACAGGTAGATTGATTTAGTGGGTAGAGATGGCTTCCAAAGGAAAATAAAGGAATTATTTCAAGAAAGAGGGATGGGTATTGTGCAGGTAGAGATAATAGATATCCTCAAAAGAGGATAGCATAATCTCAGCATTTACATTTGCTTTCAGCAGAGATAATTGAAGATCTTAGAGATAAAATTTAAAAATATCTGTTCTTTATTAGTATTATTTTCCATTAACATACTGCTTCCAAAGCTTGTACTCTGGACACAAATCCCATGAGATCTTTCTTGAAAATTATTATTCATGATTATATAAATTTAAGAAACATAGGAAACTATAGCCATCCCGGGGTATATATTATTAAGTTAGCCAGAATTCCCTTATAACACATATAGATTTTACCATATTTATACAGTCAACTAACTCCTCATTCATATATGTATATGTATGTGCATGTGTGTATTTACTTTCAAAATTTGTAATGTCAGAGATCAAATGTGTAATGTAAGGTATGGTATGACGGTCCCTTAGGCAGAATGGTACTCCAAGAGAGAAGAAAGGACCAATGAAAGTGGTCTACGGGTGAAGAACTAGTTATGGGGAACTGTTTCATTTACAGAAACTAACATTGAAGATTGACTATGCCAGGAAATGACCTGGATAGCCACACTTCCTAAAATGGTTAGCACTAGATTTCCCACTAGGAAGAGAACACAGCAGTGAGGAATCTGTGGATCAGTCTTTGGTTGTCTGACAGAGGAGAATGTATTCAGTAACTGTGAAGTATGGGGAAAAAAAATGTCTGTCTGAGAATACTTCAGGTTAAGTTAAGGGTCCCAATTCCAGGGAAATGGATTAGCATGAATTAAGAGCAGCAGGACTCTCTGCCACCAGTTAGATGTCCAGGGCAGGTTTCCAGATCTGGAACTAGACTTGGAGGGCGACAGTAGCTGGGGGGACAGAAGTGGGAATAGGTGAGAAAGAAGCCAAGAAAAAATCTACTGACAGTCTCTGTTCTGGGTGTGTGTATAAGAGAAAATACTCAAGAGAATATATGTCTTTCTGGGAATCTAGCCTGGAACAAAGATGGGAATGAAAACTAGTTGAGAATATTGCCATGATATAGTAGATGAACCTTGGAACAAGAAACAAGTGAGTGTGAATCTCAAATCACTGAAACTACAAGCTGAGCAAGTCGTTTAATTATACGGGAACTTGGTCTCATTTTTGGTGAAAATAATATTTTCCTTGGAAGCATATTGTAAATAGAGTAGGTATAACATTTCACCATTGCAATATGGGGTATGCCAAAGACATCTTGTTCTTTCTTTATTACTGAACGTAACTTAAGAATGTGTGTTTCTGCTGGTGAACAATATAATCAACTTTATCAATTCACAATAACTCAGCTTCTTGTAGTTTAAAACTGTATATTTTAAGTAAATATTTAGGTCAAATTATTTTCTTCTTCCTTCTTTTCCATCTTCCTGGGCGATCCTATATTTGAGAGAAAAGTATGCAATATAAAGGCATGCTGTTGATGGAAAGTGAAATGTCTTGTTGGTAGCCTTGCTTGGCATATATTGGGGTATGATTTGTCTCTTCAGGTATTAGGGGTTGTCTTCTGGTCCTCCTCTATTTGCCTCTGTCTTTGGACACCCCATAGCTTCTAGTTTTGGAGTATACTCCCTCATTATGCTAACTATGAGGGTATTTCTGTTACACCAATTCTTTTCTCTATTTCTGTGTCTACCTCAGAGATTTAGGGGTCCTCAGTTTCTTTTCTAGTTTCTTTTTATGAGGTTTTCATCAGGGTTTTCTTTTTTCCTATTTCCTTTCTTTCTTCCCTCCTCTCTTATGTTCTTTCTTGATCCATTCATCCAGCTTTTTTGAGATATAACTGACATAAAACATTGTGTAAGTTTAAACTATGCAGAATTTCCTTATCATTAAAGGGTGAATAAAATTTATTTTATGCAAATATCACACTATCTTTATCCATTCATCCTTTGTTAGAGATTTAGGTTGCTTCCATGAGTTAGTTACTGTGAATAATACTGCAATAAACATGGGAATGCAGATTTCAGTTCCTTTGGAGAAATACGCAGATGTGCGATGGCTAGATCACATGGTATTCTATTTTTAATATTTTGAGGAACCTGCATACTGGTTTTCATGGTAGCATTTACACCCTCACCAACAGCATACAATAGTTCCCTTTGTCTACATTCTCACCAACACTTACCTTCTTAGATACCTTTCTTAGCCATTGCTATTCTTACTGCTATGTCAGATACATGCATCCATACAAGGCTTATATCCTCCTGGAAAACCAAAGAATTGCTTTTTTTTTTTTTTAACATTTTAATTATATAAAATATACATAACATAGAATTAGCATCCTAATAATTTTTAAGTATACAATTTAGTATTAAGTTCATTTATGCTCTTACTAGAGGCCTGATCCACAAAAATTTGTGCAAGAGTAGGCCTTCCTTCTACCCCAGCTGCTGGCACTAGTTTCCCTCTGGCCCCCTAGACCTAGGCTTCCCTCCCCCAGCCACCTTCAGGCACCCAGGACTGGCTTCCCTTTGGCCCCGGCCTGGCTTGGATAGGAAGGTTGTCAGGAATGTCGCCCAGAAGATGTCCTGTCTAATTAGCATTTTACACTTTTATTATAATATTATACATACAACCCAGCTCCAGAACTTTTTTCATCTTGCAAAACTAAAATTATATACCATTAAACAGCTTCCCATTTTCCCTTCTCCCAGCCACTGGAAATCATCACTTTAATTTCTGTCTCTATGAATTTGATTATTCTGAGTACCTCACATGAGTAAAACAATAAAGTATTTGCATTTTTTGTGACGGGCCTATTTTAATTAGCATAACGTCCTCAAGGTTCATTCATGTTGTAGCTTGTGTCAGAATTTCTTTTCTTATAAAGAATGAATGATACTCCATTAGATGTATATACACATTTTGTTTATCAGGTAATTATCTTTTATACTCTGATCTCTTTTAAAACATATCCTATCATCTATTGCTATCATTTAACCATATTTTTCACCTGAAATTAATTTCTAAGTGTGGTGAAGTGGTCAGGGAACTGGATTTTTCACCTCATTTTAACCCTACCTCATCTCAGTCATAGGCATATGGCCCAAGTGAAATAGAAAAATAAGGCATTTATACCATCCCATATTTTATTTCCCTTTTAAAAATCTATGGTTAATGAGTAAATTCTCAGCTGTTAATGCTCTTGGATTTGGTCATTGGTAAATAAAGACAAATGATTAGATTGTATAAATAAATAGAGGGGGGCAAGAAGAGAGACTGGAGCTTTCAATATTATTACCTATTTATATAATAAAGAGCCAGGGTCCTAACTACCAAAGGGTGACCAAAGGGTTGTCATGGTGACCCAGCATTGACTGGAGCCACTTCAGCTGCCCCAACCCAGCACTGACTGCTTAGGAGGCTGTGGATCAGGCCCAGAGAGAGGCCTGCAGAGAGAGAGGCAAGGTTTGATCCATAGCCTCTGTGGCATCTGTTGATCAGAACTTGTTTCTCTTTCTTGCCTGACCTGGCCAGCAACCACCTCCATTTCTCTCCAGGCCTCCATAAGGACTGCTGATCAGCCCCAGCTTTCTGATCAGGCCCAGTTGGTAGGCCCAGAGACGCTGACTGGCATAGATACTGACCAATCAGAAACAAATCTGGGTGACCATAAGGATCTAATGGCTGTCTAAGAGGCGGAGCTTTTGATGCACCCTGGCATAGAAACTGATCAATCAGAACCAAATCTGGGTCAATTGTGAGGAGCCAATGGCTGCCTAGGAGGTGGAGCTTTTGATGTTGACTGGCATAGAAACTGACCAATCAGAACCAAATTGGCTGGAGGAAGGCAGTTGGGGACAGATCAGGCCTGCAGGGGAGGGAAGTTGGGAATGAGATCATGCAGGTAGAGGAGGGCAGTTAGGATTATCAGGCAGGCAGAGGCAGTTAAGGGCGATTAGGCTAGCAGAGAAGAACAGTTGGGGGTGAGATCAGACCACCAGGGGAGAACAGTTAGGGGTGATCAGGCAGACAGAGATAGTGTCAATCAGGCCAGCAGGTGAGAGCAGTTGGGGGCGAGCTCAGGCTGGTAGGTGAGGACAGTTAGGGGTGAGATCAGAGCGGCAGGGGAGGGCAATTAGGAGTGATCAGGCTGGCAGGGGAGGGCAGTTGGAGGTGATATCAGGCTGTCAAGGGAGGGCAGTTAGGTATGATCAAGCAGGCAGAGGCATTTGGGGTGAGATCAGGCCAGCAGGGAGAGCAGTTGGGAGCTCAATCAGGCCAGCAGGAGAAATCAGGCAGCAGAGGGAGTTAGGAGTGATCAGGTAGGCAGGCAGGCAGAGAGGTTAGGGGTGATCAGGCAGGCAGGTAGAGGCAGTTTGGGGCGATCAGGCAGGCAGGCAGGCAGGTGAGTGGTTAGGAGCCAGCAGTTTTGAATTGTGAGAGGGGTGTTCGACCGCCGGTTTAGGCCAGATCCCACTTACAGGGATCTGGCCTAAACCGGCGGTCGGACACCCCCTGAAAAGTCCCCAATTGGAGTGTGTGCAGGGTAGGCTTAGGAAACACCTGCTCCATGCACAAATTTCATGCACTGGGCTTCTAGTGTTATATATTTATTAAAGTCTGTGGAAGTACTTGAAAGCCATGAATCTAACTTATTTTCCCTCTGTATCAAACACACTGCTGCTGTTTGAATGGGAAGGGGAAAGTTATGGGTAAAAGGGATTAAAATAAATAAAAACAAAACAACTAACCTGTATCAATGTCTAGTATTACCTGTTATATAAGAATTTCAGCTAATTCACACAAACTGTAGGACACATAATAAACACTCAAGACATGGTAGCTATAATTATAGTATATTCACTCTTTTGGGTGATATTTTGAATACATTTTGACAATAAATTTTGACTTGGTCCAAGGTTATACCCTCAAGTGCAGGCCTGATGATTTGGAATTTTGAGCTGGTGCCTTAAGAATGTTTATGTGCTTTGAATAACAGGTATGTTAATGAAAAGGCAGTGTATTATTTTGAAAGTTGAGAGAATGGACACTCTATTCTTATAAAATGGAAGGACTACCCATTCCCACTCCATCTGAAAATTATTAGAATTATAGTTTCATGCAAAATATCCATGTTTACATATATATGATTAGTCATGTTTAGTTGTATATTTAAAACTTAAATTCCACTATCTAAAGATAATACCATTATGTTCATCTTTTCCTCGTCTAGATGGACCCCAGGCTGTGCATAAGAGGCCATAAGTGTTCAGGTTGAAGGGATGGGCTTTGTGATCAGAGACCTCTGGATTCAAACCAGGCTTTGCTGTGCATTAGCTCTATGACCTAGGGGACATTATTTAATCTCTTGCTCAATTTTCTTACCTGTAAATAGGGATAACATGGGATCTACCTTCTGGAGTTCATGTGAGGAAAAAATGAAATAATAATAATAAAGCATTTACTGTAGTACATGGCACATGGTAAAGACCAGACAAAGTTGGCTTTTTTTTATTTATAACTTGTCTGTCCTCGCTATCCCGTCAGTTCCACATTGTACTTAAAAATATATACATATTTTCTTTCTTGGAGCTTTGCTATTTTGAGTATTATGGGAGTTCTTATTTCCTGCCACAAGAGCCATCCTCAGTGTCTCCTGTATAGGTCACCCTTAGTCCATGGCTGAAGTTTCCTGTCCTTTTTATAAGACACCATCTGCAGGGTTGAGCTTGAAGGACCATAAGGTCCTCCTGTGGTGAGGAGTAAGCCAAGGTGATGCTGACAGCACATATATTATCTGAATTGATTTGTTTCTAAAATCATTCCTAACCCTGGTTCAGTTGTCTTAGTTATGATCCCTCAAGGGTATGGCTTTTACTAGAGAGTACTAGCTCTCTGAACAGCTTCCTTGCTAGAATCCTTTTCTTAAACAAGAGGAGCATTATATGCTAGCGCTTTGCAATGTGGCATCTTGTTACTTGGCTAGTTTAATTGGAAGCTGCATTTTGGAATCTATCCTTTAAAAAAAAAGAATTTCTTCCTTCCTCCAAACATTTAAAGATAATTAGACAAAACAAATGGAGCAACAATGATAGTTAATTTCTAGCAGGTTCTTACCAGAAAAGGAAAGGGTATTAAGGATCATAAACAATTTATTAATTCTATTTTTTATTTTTTGGGAACCATCGTCTGATATTTTTAAGTAAGTTGGATATCGTGTCAATTAATCAGATGAAGAGAAAAAATAGCCTGGTAATTCAAGCTTTTAATAGGTACACTTTATAGTTAATATAACATTTTCATTGTTTAGAACACATTTTTGAATATCCACTATTTATGTAGTGTTGTGGAAGTCTCTGAGAACTGTTCTAGATGAAAATAAAATTTTAGTTTTCAAAAACTGAGAGTGATGAGAGAAAACACTATAGTGGTGAGATAAAGCATTCTATATGGGGAATAGCAGATATATGGGGCTTTAGTTTCCGCTATTTGTAATCCAGAGCATGCATGATTCCACTTGTCTTTGCTCCTGCTTCAAACTGTGAAGGTACTTGGCTCTTTTATTTTAGTATTACAAAATTGCTCTATCTGTATTTTTTTAGTTTGGGAGCCAAATTCACTTTGCTTATATAGACAGCTGCTACTCTTAGGAGTCCCCCCCCCCCCCCCCCAAAAAAAAAAAAAGGAAATAAAACTACTTGAGAAGAGAAATATGAAAATATCTAGAAAGTTTCTAACTAGATCTAATAAAGGAAGATGGCAGGGAAAAAATTGGCCATAGGGTATAGAGGCAAGGTAGAAAGAAAGACCCTTCGGATCCTAGTGTTTTCTTTTCTTGTAGAGGCAGCATTATTAAATGAAGCCATAGTAATGACCAGAATGGTATTCTACCTTTTTAAAGTATGTTTTTATTGATTTTTAGAGATAGAGGAAGGAGAGGGACACAGAGACAGAAACATTGATGAGACAGAGCCCCTAACCATGATTAAACTTACAACCTGAGCTTGTGCCCTGAGGGGGAATCAAACTGGGACCTCTTATTTCCTGGGTTGATGCTCAATTGCTGAACCACACCGACCAGGACAGAGTAATATTTTTAAAAACATTTGTTCCACACTAGTTATTGCTTTTATGAAGTGAAATTTATGCTTCTTGGTTTGAGTTCAGTTTATTAATTTGTTGTTATATCGCTCTATATATAATGATTTTCAGATATATTGATTCAAAATCAGTTGCTTAATTTGGTGCATTTGATACATAGCCTGACGTCGATCTAGAAAAGCAGTTTATTCTAGGAAAATCCTTTTGTAGGTGGAAAGCTAAGTCCTTTAAAATGACCTTAGGTGGGAGTGGTGGATGTGGGAAGAGACTGAACATAAACTGTGCACCTATGGATGAGGACAATGGGGGGTAGGAAGGGGATGGAGGGTGGGGTGGGAACCTGGTGGAGGGGGGAAGAAATGAGGAACCTTTGTAATAATATGAACAATAAAGATTGATTTAAAAATTTAAATAAAATAAAATAAAATAAAATAAAATAAAATGACCTTAGGTGAGAATTGGGTTTTCAAAGATAGAGAGAGATACAGTTATCTCAGCTTAATTGGAAGTTGGCATTTTTCACCATATATTTAATCATGCTTTGTTTTAAGGGAACACAATGACAAGGAAGAGAGAATCGGGTATACAACTGAGACTTGAATATAAAAATCTGTCTCAATGATTACCATGTGTATGATTGGGGGTGGGGGGGAACATTTGATACATGTGATGGTTTGATTGCAAACTGTTTTTAATTCTCCATTCTATCCATGTGACTCTCCAACTTTTCCAATTAAGAAAATATGTCTACCATTATTTCTTCAAACAGGGGTTCTCTATCCCTTGCTGGTACTCCTATAGATACAGAGACATGGAAGCATGCAACTAACTGACAAATCTCAGAGGGAAGGGGGTTGACAGGAAGAGATTAATCAAAGAATTTATAGGCATATTAGAGGCCTGGTACATGAAATTCATGCATGGGGAGGGGGTCCCCTCAGCCCAGCCAGCACCCTCTCCAATCCAGGACCCCTTGGGCAATGTCTGATTTAGTTTTGATCCCTAGGACATCCCTCCTAGGGAGTTGGACATCCCTCTCACAATCCTGGACCACTGGCTCTTAATTGCTCTCCTGTCTGCCTGCCTGGATGCCCCTAACTGCTCCTCCCTGCCAGCCTGATCGCCCCTAATTGCCCCTCCTGCTGGCCTGGTAAACCCTAACTTCCCCCTATGGCCAGCTAGGTCACCCCCAACTGCCCCCTCCTGCTGACCTGGTCCCTCCTAACTGCTCCCCCCACTGAACTGGTCACCCCTTACTCTCCTCCCTGCTGACCTAGTCACCCCTAACTGCCCCTTGAACAGCCTAGTCACCCCCTCACTATTCTCCCTACCAGCCTAATCACCCTCAACTCCCCCCCTGCTGGCCTGGCCACCCGAACTGCACTCCTCTGCTGGCCTGGTCGCTCCATGCAGCCTGTTGTTCAGTCATTTGGTCATCCATCACTAACCCCCTTGCTGGCCTGGTCACCCCATGCAGCCTGCTGTTCAGTCGTTTGGTAGTCCCTTACTAATGTCCCTGCCAGCCTGGTCGTAGGCAGCCATATTGTGAGGGTGTGAGGGTCAATCTGCATATTACCTCTTTATTATATAGGATATGCATAACTCATGGACACAGACAATAGTGAAATGAAGACCTGGGGCAGGGGGCAGGACTACTGTTGTGGGGGGTCAATGTGGGGAAATGGGGACATCTGTAATACTTTTAACAATAAAGATATACTTTTTAAAAAGTAAGAAAAGTGGGTGAAAAAGAAAGAAAAGGAAAAAGTGTCTGTTTTCTCATCCCTTGACTCTGAATTTGGCCTTGCAATTGCTTTGCCAACACAATGAAGTGCCAACAGAATGAGTCTCTGAAGTGGCTATGTGGCACTTCAGAGACTAGACCTCTCACCACCTGGGAAGAGACCATGTGTAGAAGAGGGGTTCCCAGCTGATAAGTGGCCATTTCCTAGAACCAGGGTCTCCTAGTTGACCTACAATGACCACAAATACTTGAGGGGGCCCTGCAGAGACCAGACATTCTCTCAGCTGAACCCAGCATTATTATTGACTTGTAGAATTGTATAATAGATAAATGATTAATGATTATTGTTTTAAACCAAGTTGATTTAGTGAATCTCTGAGATTCGCTTATCCCATCTGTAAAATGGAGATGATTACACTTGTCTTGGAAGGTTGTTATTGGGACTACATGATGAGAAATGTTACAAGACTATTGCCATAGCTAGCACATAGCATGTGTCTAATTAATGTCACTTTCTTATGCCCCTTTTATGAGCTCCACCCACCTTTTCACCCCTTTCCTCCCTGACGCATTTTCCCTTGAGTCAAGAAAGCAAATAGTCAATCTTTTGCATAATCTACTGCCACATAGATGGCTTAGGTGCTGTGACTAGGTAATTAAAAATGATGAATGCTCAGCTCACATTAAAATAACAGGCATAGTGAGTGCACCAGAACACATCTTGATTAAGATGTCTCACCCACGTGCTTTGTCACTGGCTACAAACCAAATACTGAGTGAGGTTGACTGACATGCTCTGCATGACACAGAGAGGGATGATGCTGGTTTCATTAAATGTCACCCATTCACATTTGGTGTTTCTAAATCAGTTAATTATCGAAATTTGTTTCATAGCACCACTTTTGTTAATTTGAAAGTATTATATGTTTGAGCTAACTTGGGTATATTTTGAAAGAGAATTAACACTAATTGCTTCTATCAATAATTGTGTCTTAAGAGACCAATATGAATGATGGCTAAAGATACATTATAGACGTAGAACGTTTCTTAGGAAACTCTTCCTAAATCCCTTTCCAAATGCAAATTTCTTCATCTGGGATCAAGTTTTTCCTTGGAAAGAAAGACTGAAGTTCATTCAATCAACATTGACTCAGTCTGGTTTTTAGATCTGTTAAAACCATATAACCAGAGTTGAAAGTAACTGGGTCTAGTCTTCTTGGGACTAAATTACAATGAGATTGAATAGCGCCTCCTGGGCTGAATAATATGCATTGTCCAATGATTTCATTATACTTATATCTGCTGTTAGATAATTCATGTGCCTGCACTGCCTGCTGTTTGGAATTTTCCCAGATGCCCTGGATCTCTGATTTATTTTTACTCATTTATCAATATTTCCATAGTCATCCATTTAATCATTCATTACCTTATCAAACATATACACCTTTGATGTGTCAGACATGTGGTTCTTGTTGTATAGAGAATTCTGGTCTAGTGAATTGGGGCAGACATGTAAAGAAATTACTAGAATAAACTGTTTTATCAGCTGGAAGCTTTACACGTTACCTGAGGGCAGAGATATCTCCCCTGCCTGAGAAAAGTTATCATCACCCCAGGAAACTAACAAACTCTACAGCCTCTTCTTTATGATTTCTGTATCCCAATCCTGGAATTTTCCATGTTGCCGTATAAGTGCCTGGGGTTCCTGAATGTACCAGTTCTGTCCCAGAGAGGCTGTGGTGGCTGTAAAGGTATGAAACACTTGGCCAGAATTATAAAGGTGACACATACTCAACAAAAGATTGCTACTCCCATTTTATAAGAAACTCAGTTATATTTCCATTTAATTATAGGTGACATTTATGGAAAAGTGATCTTCGTCATAATACCAATATTAGTATTTAGGAAGTGCTTATTGCCTGCATATAGGAAATTTGTCCTGGCTGACATTACACAGTATCACAGACCAGGGAGCTTAAACAATAGAAATTTATTTTCTCACAATTCTGGAAGTTAGAAGTTTATCAATGTGTTAGCATAGTTGGTTTTGCCTGAGGCCTCTCTCCTTGGCTTGTAGCTGGCTGAATTCCCCCTGTGTTTTTACCTGGCCTTCTCTGTGTGTACATGTCCTAATTAATTTGTCTCTTTTTATAAGGACATCAATCATATTGAATTAGGGCCCACCCTAATTACCTTTCACCTAATTACCTTTGTAAAGACCCTATCTTTAATTACAGCTACATTTTGAGGTACGAGAGACTAAGACTTCAGCATATGAATTGGGGGGAAATATACAACTGAGTACATATCAGTAGTTTTCACCAAAGTATTCATTAAAATATGAACATTCACATGTAACAAATAAACTGCCATTTTATTTCTTAACACGGCTCATAAAATACACCCACCTCAAAGAAAAAGGACCTGCTGATTTGATGTGTGTTTATATACAAGCTTGAGTGGCTTGGGTGTGAAGGATAAAGGAATCTGAAGTTTTGGAGAACATCAGAAACAGTAGAAAAGCCTTCTGCCTATTCTTTCTTTATTTTTTTGTCCAGAAAGAAAAATTATGGCATATGATTTGAAAAAGATTTTTTCTTTTTTTAAGTTGGAAATTAGCCAATTTTTTCTTTGTATGCTGTCAAGAGCATTTTATCTTTCCTTTGCTCTATGAGCTCTCAGTTTGATTTCTGTTCTATCAATGCATCCATTAACTAATGGTATTTCTCTCTGCCTGTGTCATGCATATGCGTGCACATGTGTATATGAGAAAGAGAGAGAGAATAGCAGAAAGAAAGCACATTTGCTTTAAACCAACACATGCCAACTCTTGTTCTCAAACTGGAAATTTAGAGAGAGAGACATATCTAAAAGAAAAAAAGGAGAACTTTTATTGAATTCATACATAATATCAATAATATTTATTTCATGCTCATTTAAAATTTGAAATTATACTCGCATTACTAACATTTAGAAGAAAACAGCAGCACTTCAGTCATAGGCAATGTTAATGCATGTAAAATGATCTTGTTTGAAGAATTAGTTACGTCTTATTTCACATTTGGTGAAGCTATGTTTTTAGGTTTGGGCATACATAAACATGGTACAGATGCGCATGACCACTCTTGAAATTTACCTATGACTATTATTACAACTTTTTAAACAAAATGATTATCATAGAGGAGATGTCTTATAATCAACTCAATTTGGATGTTGAAAGGCATTTACCTTCTTTTGATAACCATATTCCCAATCTATTGAACTTTCTTTCTGTTGTTTATCCCGCCACATAGCCGTGTGGATTCAAATCTCTTTCTCTTCATCTGGTGTCATGGAATCACAAAATGGCCCTGACCTCTATCTGGGTCTTAGTTCTTTTAGACAAGATATCATAATTTTACTGGCATTTCATTCAGCTACTGTCACCAACACTGAAATAAAGAAATCTCTCTAAATGGCTCCAGTTATTCCCACATTTTGTAGAATCACTAATAACTTGTTCTTCATTGCCTTCAAGGAGGCTTCCTATGAAAAGAAACAACATTCTATACTTCAAAATACCTTTCATACCATAACTTACCATTATCAAGAGTTATACTGTTAATTTAAGTTAGATTTTCTGACATGATACCTCTTCTTACAGTAGATCCTCAGAATCCTGGCCAAGCTCCTGGCATTGGCAAACCTAACAGAATTGCCATGGGCTGCATTGGTTTTTACCTTTCTCTTTTATGTTGAGGATACCAGCTGTTGAATTTATTAGTGCAATAGGTTCAGTGGGGTTAAAACCAAAAGTATTGGTGCCTTTTTCTCTTTATCTCTATGAATTTAATTTTTAAAAATTAATTAATTAATTAATTAATTAATTTATTTATTTTTTAGCAAAGATGGCTTGAGAAAATTGGATTACTGCCACATCATATAGTGGCAGAACAATGAAAGAATGCCATTTGGTGGGTTATATTTACTTAACTATCTTAGATAAATTTAGAAAGAGACAAATCTTTGATCTGGTCACCATAATTGGATTTGACAGAAATTGGTATAGTTAAAATTTTATTAATTTAGTACTTTAATTTTTTGCATAGGAACATGTGCACTTGTAGTATGGGCATTAGCTGATGCAAAATATCAAAGTTTCAGGAGCACAGGACTGATAAAATGCTCAGGAGGGGTCTATTGATTTGAATGACTGTATAATGCAAAAGATAATTGAGTCTCACTGCTTGGTTCAAGGAAGTAGGTCAAAGCTAGAATGCATGTCTCAATATCTACATTTCTCTGTCCTCAAAACTCTCTCATATTGGCCAATATTCCCTTGGGCTAATAATCTACTTCCACTTTTGTCTTCCGTCAGTCTATTTTCCTTCATTCTTACCACAGTAACTAGGTTAATATTTCTGAAAGTTAAGTAGCATCACATAATTGCCTTGCTATCTGCCATTTGCTACCCATTGCACATCTAGCGTAAAGCTTCTTTCCTGCACCATCTCTTCCTTGCTAATTTGTCTAACTCCACCCAATTCATTCATGTCAAAGTTCACAAGTTCTTTGGCCTCCTTTTAGCTCTTAGGATAGACCAAATTCTTCCTAACCTCAGGATCTTTGGACAAACTGTTTCCTTTGCCAAGAAATATTTTTTACTGCATAATTTTGTTTGTTTGTTTTGTGTCATAGTTTTGAATTCAGCTTAAGTGTCATCTTTGAAAAAAGGGCTGTCCCTAGCCTCTAAGAAAGGGAGAAGGGTAGATCTCCCTTATTTTGTTCTATTCAAGCATTCTGGTGTTTTATAGCTTAATACTACTTAAAATTATTTCCTTTATGCATTAGTTTTTAGTCTTCCTGCCGGTTTTATGAAAGTAGAATTCTTATCCTCCTGTTTTCCATTGCACCCCAGTGCTGAGGACAGTGCCATAAAATAAATAAATATTTGTTGGAGGAATGAATGAGATGATGTAAGACTATTTTATTTAAGTTAATGTAGAGTATTACAGGCGTGCCAATAGGGGAATTATCACCAAATAATTGTATGCACAAAATGTATGCACACCTTAGCATCTGATAGCTCAATTAATGTACCTTTCTTTCCAGATTTTACCCATTGGAATTAATAATGGCAGCCAAATTGTGTATACACTTTTTTGCACACCATGTATTTGTTCTGATATGAAAAGGTTCAAAAGACATTGGGCTTAAGCAGTACCACTTGTGAACATCGTAGCATCCTCAACATTCTGCAATGAACAGAATTAGCAACCCTGTGATGAGTTTCAGCGGCAAGCTACTCCTGGCAGTATTGGTCACAGCATGAAATAGTACTTTAGCAACCTGAGGTGCTAAAGGATAAAACACCTAGGTCCTGGGAGCTGTGAAAAGAACCCATCTGATTAGAGTCCGTCTCTGGTGATTTTGAAACTATCTGGATGGACATGAGGATAGTTGAGGCTAGAGGGCCTAGACCAAGAGATATTTTGCTTACAAATTTATGACCTTTTTTTTCTCAATGTAAAATAATGTACTTTAGAAACTATTATCTGTAGGAATAAGTATTATCCAAACAGTGCATCAATATTTAGGATCCCAACATTTTCTCTAGTTGTTGCAGTTGTCTCTTACTATATAAAAATATTTTTTTTCTACAGGACAGTGAGAGATAAAAAGAAGTAACAGGTAACTTGAGTAAATGGAGCATAGGTCCTAGGGTAGGGGAACAACAATGTGTTACAGGGGCACATGGGATGAGTGTCTAGCCTGAAGAATAAGCAACTCACTTTTTTGACTTACAGACAACCACCATTTAACCTACTCAGTATTTTATGGGTCAGGATACTGAGAAGGGCATTTCTGAGCAGTCCTGCTTCATGTGGAACTACATGAGGTGATGGGATGGCTGGAGGTCTAAATGACCTCAACTCACACGCTATAGTTGGTGCTCCCTGTCAGCTGGAAGCTCAGTGGCAGCTGTCAGCCATGTGCCTGAGTTTTTCAAGTGATCCTCTCCACAGATCTGCTTGTGCTTCCTCACAGCATGATGATTGGGTTTCCAAAAACAGCATTTTAATCAATAAAGGTGGAAACTGTGTAGACCCTTAACGGTCTTGTAAGAGAAGTTATAGAGCATCACTTCTAATACATTTTATAGTTCAAAACAGATCACAGGACCTATCCATACTCAAGGAAAGAGGAAACAGATTCTACCTGTTGAGGGAAAAATGATAAGACCATGTATCAAGGAACATGTTGAATGGCAGATATTACTGCAGCCACTTTTGGAAACACAGCTTTCTACAATGGTTTAAATTCTTTTGGTATTTAGTTTATTTTTTTTCTTACCTTGAATCTAGAAGGCAACTGACTTTCCTCTCAATAATACCCTTTCACATCCTCAAAGTAAGTTATAAAAAAATTATCTTTATCTTCTTTTATGTTCTCTTTCATCTCTGTCCTTCCAGGAATATTTTATTAAATCTTATTTGTAACTTAAAATTAGTTCTTTTCTATGTTTGGAAGATAGCTATGTTTTTTAGTATCTTTTTAATCAGCACATTATTTGGGATACTTGACTCTCAATAGGAATTGATAAATATTAAGCAAATCCAAAGGACACAATCCCTCTCCAGTTTATACTCGTAAATTCATTCTACTGTCAATGTGATGCCTTAACATGAATAACATCAGTGTATTTTGGGACCTGATTCTAGTACTTCTTTTTTGATCACCACCATGTATTACCTTGGGTAAGTCATTTATCTTTGGGTTTCAATTTCCTCTTGTGTAAAGCAAATGCTTTTGACTTGATAATAGCAAAAACCCAGAATAACCTTTAAATTATTTTCCCCCCAGAGGAATTTGGTATTAACCATTTCTGAGAACTACTCAAAAGAGTTTGATTAGTGATTCAAGTTGGAAAGAAGTTATCTACTTCTTGTGTCTGTTTTAGTAAAATAACACAAATATCAAAATATCTCTTTTTTTCCCATTAATATTTAGCAGTCAATGATTTCTAGCTAATGTTAAATTTATGAGAGAGTTTGGTTCTTGTTGTTTTTTAATTGCTGCTATTAAGTGTGAAACACATTGATGTTTCAAACTAAAAGTCAGATCCCTTGCTTTTGTTTGCTAATTGAGTTTGAATTTAGTCAAGGAAGCATTGTAAAGGCATATGCAGGTGATAGAAACTCTTAGAGTTTATAATGTTCTTTATTATCCATAAATGAGTGAGGTCATGTGGTGTTTCTCTTTCATTGATTGGCTTATTTCACTCAGCATGATGTTCTCCAATTCCATACAGGTTGCTGCAAATGATGAGAATTCCTTCTTTTTATGGCAGCATAGTATTCCATTGTGTAGATGTACCATAGTTTTTTGATCCAATCATCTTCTGACGGGCACCTAGGCTGTTTCCAAATTCTGGCTATTGTAGATTGTGCTGCTATGAACATAGGGGTGCATATATCCTTTCTGATTGGTGTTTCTAGTTCCTTGGGATATATTCCTAGGAGTGGGATTACTGGGTCAAACGGGAGTTCCATTTTCAGTTTTTTGAGGAAACTCCACACTGTTCTCCACAGTGGTTGCACCAGTCTGCATTCCCACCAGCAGTGCAAGAGGGTTCCTTTTTCTCTGCAACCTCGCCAACACTTATCGTTCAATAAAATATATAAAAAATAAATAAATAAAAATAATAAAAATTCATTTTCACAAACAAAAAAAAAAAAAAAAGAAACTCTTAGAGTTTATAGGTAATTACCGTAGAAACTCATTCATGTGAATGTCACACTGTTTATATCAGCCATTTGTTTTTGTCCTCATCCATGGATTTATTATGTGACATTATTTAATAGTCATTGCATGATTTATTTCTTCCAGAAACGATATGAGGTAGGTGATATTATCTTTGTTTTACAGATGAGGAAACAGAAGCAGACTAAGATTTAGCAAGTTGCCCAAGGTCACATATCTTATACTTGGTAGAGCTGGGAATTTAATCTAGGTTGTTTTTTGTTTTGTTTTTAATTTCAGAGTATACTTATTAACCCAGGTGGCTTGCATTCCTTTCCAATTTTGAATTTTAATTTTTTTTTTTTCAGAATTCTAGATTTAAATATGGTGATTCTAGGAATGAGGCTCTAACACTAGGGCACTAACTCTAATGCATCTTTGAGGTACTGAACCATTTGTGTAATGAATCCCAGGCTGACTGATGAGACCAACATCACGAGGTTTGGGGGCTTAATGGGCTTCATCTCCTACATGTTTAAGAACTTTCCCTTGTACATCTGTCATCCTTTCATAGTCCTGTTAAAACATCATTATTCTACTTCTATTCCTTCCCACTGCCTGGCCAGAAGCTTTTCTTTATTTCAGTTTTTCATACTCAGTGTTGCTTCAAAGAAGAAGGATGATAAAATAACTTAACTCATATAAAAAAAAAACCCTCACTGGTAACAGACTATTAAAAATAGTGCAAATTTCATAGGACTGCAGACATGTTTTATCTTGAAAATTTATCTGGGACATTTGCTTAACTAGAACAATTTTGCATATTCACTTCCATCTGCCTATGAAATATTCGCTTGGGTAAAACTATTCCTTCTTCTGAATATTCAATGTTAACTTTTTTCCTTGGCTCTTTAATAAATTCACATGTTTATTACAAACACAAATCAGGCATTTTAGGTACTATAAATATTAACCATTTATATGTGTGTATGTGAATAAAATCTTTTATTATATTTCTGAGTTTACTCTGCCATATTAACATCCATTGAAACCGCCTATAATAACTCACCTAAAAGCAATTTCCAAAACAGTGCAAGCAATATACTTAATCATCTGTGATGTTGTTTCGATGGTTTGCTGTGTCTCACAATGTGGCAGCTAGTGTAACATCCTTTAAAGGTGCTATTGATTGGAACTTGTTCTGGGGTGATTCATAGTCTGAAGACTGAGGTTTTAGTTTCTTATATATCCCCTTTGGTTTATGTTTGTGACATGAAGTCACATTTGTCTAAGTTTTAGAGATGTAGTGGGGTTCAAATAAGATATTGCTTGTGAAGGTAATTTCACAATTGTCTGGTCTTCTTTGTATCTTTAATAGCTCTTCTAACCCACAACGTGAAACAAGAGCTGCTCTCAGAAAGGTCAAGGTTCCTGAAACTTGGATTCTTAGAAAAGAGTTTCAGATTCTGCTTCCAGGTCTCTGACATAATCCACTTGCTATAGCCTTGACTTTCTCCTCTCTTTCCTCCTGTCTGTGCCTGGCATTCACGTGCCCCTGTGCCAACACCTTGGATTGATAGCTCTGGATTGTGTGGTCGAATAATCAATTTTGGTTTGTTTCTGATGCTCCCCTTTGGCCCTATATCTTATTTACCTTTAATTCTTGGAGCTTTGTCCCAAACCACCTGTGCCCTGCATCTTAGAAACTGCTGAAATGCCAGGAACTGTTTATCTTAGAAAGAAGTGGACAATCACTGTGTTTAGTGCTGGTGCTATAAAGACTAAAACTAGAACTAGTCTCTGTCCTGAAAAACTTGTTCTCTTGTTGCAGTTGAAGGGAAAAGAAATATAGGCTTTTTTTTCAATGTGATAAATGGGGTGGGGTACAAGTCCATGCATGAATTTTCTGAGAGCACAGAATAAGGCTATGAAATTAAGCTTCACATTTAGAAAAGATTGTTTGACAGACTTGTCACTTGAAATGATGGTTAATGATGTGAAGGCAGCAGCTAGGTAGAACATATGTCTGAAAGGGAAGCTGTTTTTGTTTTAAGGCAAATCATGGAGTACAGAAACAACAAAGTGTTAATAAGGAAATACACGAGTTTGCTTGTTGCCAGAAAGTGCAATGTAAAAGGCCCAAACATGGTGGTTAAGAAGACAGAGGTCAGATCGTGAAAACTCTGATGGGAGAGTAAAAACATGGGCTTATCCTATAGAAAACAGTGTTTGTAATACTTTGCTATTTTATCTAATTATATGCCAAATGGCATCCATTTACTCTTATGCTAAAACTAGCACTATAATTTGGTTTTGGAGTCCCCACCATGTTCTCTTTTCCTGGTTGGGTGACGTTGGATCCACTCCAAATTTTGGCACATTATGCAGAACAGACTGGGAAGAACACCCCTTCTGTTTGACCAGAGCTGGCCACTTCTTCAGGCCTCTTTCCCCTGAACACTCAATACTTTTTGTGGTTACAATGGCATGTATGTGTTCAGGACATGGAATAGGATAGCTGAGCTGGAAGAGATGGAAGGAAATAACTACCATGTTTTTCCGTGTATTAGGTGACCTCCCCCCCCCCCCCACTGTCCAGTCTAAAATGAAGAAATCAATATTTTAAACATTTTTCTGGTTTCTCTCTTAAGGCCTTCTTTTTTGGCATCCTACGGAGTTGTTCTTCCTGTTTTCTCCATACACTCAGTGGGAGGAGGTCCAAATTGTCTCTCTGCAGCTCTAATTTCATGCTCTTTTGCATAGCTGATTACATCCAGTTTGAATTTTGCAGAGTGAGACAACTGCTTACCAGGATTTATCCTTTTTATTTTTTGACATCTTTATGGGCTCAGGATGCTCCAGTCCCTGTTGCATCTGTGCACTCTACACCTCTACCTTTAATTATGGCATCAGATGACATCAGTAATAATAAGGCTCGTGATTGGAGAATGCCTGTTTGACAAAGTATGGCCAGCTATGCACCCACATTGGCTCCCTCATCAGCGGATTTCCACGTATAAGATGCACCTTGATTTTCAGTCTAACAATTTTAGAAAAAAATAGTGTCTTATACACAGAAAAATATGGTATCCTCTAGCCAGCTTGAAAATAATTTTCACAGGAGAAGCAAAATCCCCAACACCTGGCCGATGGTGTTTCTGTGGCTCTAAGCAAGTAAGAATCTTTTCAGCTATTGATATTTCCAAATTTCTTTCAGAATTGCAGGTTTGTTTTGTTTCAGTTGGCTGAGTACAGATAGATCATCAACATTGTGTTATTTTTTTAAATCCTGGCTCTATTCATCTTATAATTATTGCTAATTCTTCCAATGTTCTGACAATATTGGAATTATGTCTTATTTTATAATTATTTTCCTGGGATGGTAGGTGTATCCAGGATATCTACATAGTTCCTCTCTGAACTATTTCTCATTTAACTCAAGGGCAGTAATCTAACATTTATAGTAGCAATTTAGTTGCAAATCAGGTTTCCCATACAAGATTTACTTCATTTGTATGTTAATTCTGTGCACTAGATATTATAAGAAATTTTCATCTTATGGGTGATGACACAATTAAGCTGCTCTGGCCCTAGTCCACACAGCAGGTTGACTTTTGACCAGAAGAAGACTTCAGAGCTGGAGTCTTTCTCTATATGTGCCATGCTGCCTCTCTTCACACAAACAGTGCCTTTGGAAGATGATTCTGGGAAGATGTTAACTTCCTCCCTTTGCTAATAAGGGAGCTGAAGCATGAGAGAAAACAAAATAGTGGGTGGAATTGCAACAAGAGACAAGTGCAGATCTTTCAACTTAACTTGTGGGCTGTCAACTTATCTTTATCCATGACTTTTAAAAAATATTTATTTTGTTGATTTTTTTACAGAGAGGAAGGGAGAGGGAGAGAGAGTTAGAAACATAGATGAGAGAGAAACATCGATCAGCTGCCTCCTGCACACCCCCTACTGGGGATGTGCCTGCAACCAAGGTATATGCCCTTGAATCGAACCTGGGACCCTTGAGTCTGCAGGCCGATGCTCTATCCACTGACCCAAACCAGTTAGGACTATGCATGATTTTTTATGCATTACTGTGTGGCTGGTTTCTTAACATATACATAACACTACTTGGTTTTATTACTGCTGGGCTAGCCTTATCTAAGACTGGAATGCAGGGATGCAGTTTGCCCTGTCTTATCAGCCTGAATGTGAATATGACCTCCTTATTCATAGAAGAAAAATGATAGCTATTTATCCGACTCGAATCTGTATATTCAAACTGTATTTTATCTGCAAAGTGCTTGTGATGAGCACCCAAAATACACAGAGTGGCACATATAATGGTAGCAATTTGACCAATAATTCACATATATGAAGCTTCTAAAAGGGCCTTAATTGTAAATAGTTTTGAAACTGTAATTATAAGCAGAGGCTTCCTTCGCTTTCAGTTTACCTTGGGGTCATCATTTTATCTCTTGAACATTCTCTCATCCGGGTATTTATTGCCAAATGGGCTTTCTTACCAGCTTTCCTGTTGAACTCTGGTGGGCCCAGAGTATGTCAGGAAAATGTTTTAACTTGATCTTATTTCTGCTTGGGTAGAAAAAAGCATTTAATCTGTGCAAGCTCACATTTTATAAATGTAGCTTATAAAACTAGTTTCTTTAAGAGAAAAAGAGACCATTGCTTACTAAATTTATATGGCTTAGATACAATTGACACTTTTATGTCAACACACCCATCTCTGGAAAGTTCTTACTGTTTATGGACACTGTGTCTCATCCCAGGTTCAATATGCAGGATCAATAAATAGATGTCAGAATGTTGTGTACAATCATACTGAATGTTCTTTCTAAAAAAGACCTAGTCCAGCCAGCGTAGTTCTGTGAGTGTCAACCTATGAACCAGAAGGTCAGGGCACATAGTGGGTTGATGCCCAATAGGGGGTGTGCAGGAGGCAGCTGATCAATGATTCTCTTAAATCATTAATGTGTCTATCTCTCTCTCCATCTCCTTTCCTCTCTGAAATCAATGAAAATATACTTAAAAAGACCTAGTAGAAATTCTAAATATTTAGAGAATTAAAATAATTATATTGATGCTTATGATCTTGATGTTGGTGGGTATACCATATAACGAGAGGTCAATAAGGTGTTATGGTCTTTGCAGAACACGTGCATATGTTGCAAACAAAGAATAATTCTACCTTTCCTATTTCTTTGTTAGATACTACGTGGTGTTGATCTTGATTTATTTCTAAAGTATTTTTATATTATAGTTTTATGTTTGTTTTCAAGTTACTATATTTTTCTTTGTGCATAGGAGCATTTCAAAAGGCAAGTGATAGACCAGCTGGCTTTGAATTTGAATTATTTTGTTGGAATCAATTACATTGTCCCACTGGATGGTGTTTTTAATTGAAGAAAAGATCTCTTTAATTATGCTATCCTGGTTAACAATAAGAGACATAGAATCCTAGAATGTTAGGTAGGGACTTTAGGAATTGTCTAATCACTAACCATAACTCATAGAAAAAATACATTTTACTATTTTTTATTTTAATTTTTAATTTAATTTTTTATTGTTTAAAGTATTACATATGTCTCCTTTATCACCCGTTGACCTCTCCCTGGTTGTTTCCACCCCCTAGCACATGCCCTCACCCTCTCTACTGTCTATGTCCATGGGTTATGCTTATATGCATGTATACAAGTCCTTTGATTGATCTCTCCCCTCCCCTTCCCTGCCTTCCCTTTGAAGTTGGGTGGTCTGTTCAATGCTTCTATGCCTTTAGTTCATCAGTTTATGTTGTTCATTATATTCCACAAATAAGTGAGATCATGTGATATTTACTTCCTTTGACTGGATTATTTTGCTTAGCATGATGCTCTCCAGGTCCAGTTTGTTGGTGTAGAGTTGTCTTTAGTATGTTTTTACAGTTCTTTGTGTGTTTGCATTTGGGTCATTGTTACTTCACCTCTTTCATTTTTGATTTTGTTTATTTTAGTCTTTTCTCTTTGTTTCTTGGTGAACCTGGCTAAAGGTTCATCAACCTTGTTTATCATCTCAAAGAACCAGCTCTTGGTTTTATTTATCTTTTCTTTTTTTCTTTTTTTGGTCTCTATATCATTTATTTCTTCTCTGATCTTTATTAGTTCCTTCCCCCAGCTTACTCTTGGTTTTTCTTGATGCTCTTTCTAATTCTTTAAGATGCAGAGTTTGATAATTTATTACCATTTTTTTGTTTTGGTTTTTGAGATAGGCCTGTAGAACTGTGAACTTCCCTCTCAGGACTGCTTTCACTGTGTCCCATAGATTTTGGATTGTTGTGTTTTCATTGTCATTTGTCTCCAAGATGCTTTTTATTTCTTTTTTTATCTCATTGGTAAACCAATCATTGTTTAATAGCATGCTATTTAGCCTCCAAGTGCTTGATATTTTCATTGTATTTATTGTAGTTGATTTCTAAATTTATGCCATTGTGATCTGAGAAGATGCTTGAATTTAAAGAGACTTTAAATTCAACTATACTGAGCAGTGAAATACACAATGCTAGAGGAACTCTTATTTTACAGATGTGAAGACTGAGGACAACTGAAGTTTAGGGACTTAAGATTAAAAGATGATTAAGTGCTATAGAATGGCAGTTTCCTAATTTCTATTACCACTAATCTCAGCTCTGGGAATGGGATAATGAAGTTATACAATTTCTGGATTTTTGTCAGTTTTTACTCACAAGTTAAAAAAATTGCTATTACTTCAGATGTTGAAATTTTTTTCTAATACCACTTAATCTATTTTTTATATCTTAGTGAGAGTGAATAATATATATATTTTTACTTTGAGGTTTTCTAAATCATCAACAACTACTATTGTATATAGTATTGTAGTTGTTTGAAGGTATTGAAGTGAGAGAACCAGATATACATTTCAGATTCTGAGTCATGGAAGAATGTCATAAAAAACAGGCCAGGTAATGCCCTACAGAAATTGAGGAGAGGTATGGATGAGGGGTTGTTATACTTAGAGAGGGAGGGAAACATTTATTTCTCTCAGCCTGAAGGTAAGGGTAAGAGGGCAACTGTGTACATAGGATATTGCTTTCAAGTATATAGAGGAAAAATGTGTACCTTTTTTTTTTTTCTACAAAGAAATGACACCCAGGGTAAAATGCATGGAGTCAAGTAAAATAGAGGGGTTAGTTAGGGCAGCCTGAGGAATCTTGGTTATTCTATGAAGGAGCTACAACATAAAGTTAAATATGTATTCAAAGTCACATATTTTTATATCTAACTAAATTGAGTAAGATATATTATTGAATTATAATGATAAAGATAAAATAGCAATTATTAATAATTATATTTAATTGATTATTAGGCTGAATCCAGATTGTTTTAAAGCAAAGATGAATCTGAGCCAGTTAAATAAAATGGGCTATTTAAAATGTTTCCTATTCTTAATCCACAATATGATGAATTAAACTTTTTGTGTTTGGACCTAGTGTTTAATTTGATGCTTAGTTTGGCAACACAAATTAGGGTTTCTTTTTTTGTTTATTTTAATTGAAATACACTTGACATATAACATTATATTAGTTTCAGTTATATAAGATAACAGTTTGATATCTGTACATACTACAAATATCATAATTAGTCTAGTTAACATCCACGTAATTATGTCATCATTGCAACAAGATTTTTTAAGATCTACTTTCTTAGCAACTTTAAAATATACAGTAGAGTATTAACTTTCACCTTTATGCTATTTATTACATCACCAGTACTTATTTTATAACTAGAAGTTTGTACCTTTGACCACCTTCACCCATTTCCATTTTGCCTGCCCTCCCCCCCCTCCCCACACCTCCGGTAATGTATTCTCTTTATCTATGAGTTTGATTTTATTTTATTTGTTTAGATTCCACAGATACTTAATGAACTAGTTAATAATGAATATTTTTTCAATAGATAGAGTAACATATATGTTGATATATATGCAATTTGATATGTATGCTATTTTGGTGTATTGACAGCAAACTTCAAAACTTCATATGTCAAAATTGCTGAAGGTGTTAACATCATAGATCTATTTTTACACTTAAAAATGTCAAATTTCATGCCAAAAAAAAGAGCATTTGTAGGAAGTTTTAATTCATTACTTTATTGAGAAGAAAAAGTTATCATATACTTTGGGAAGGTTATGGTGAACATGCTCCATCTCAAGATACTTGTGAATGCTGGTTTAAACACTTTAAACATGATAATTTCCATGTGAAAGACAATGAATGTCCAGCTTAACCAAAAAAGTTTGAAGACCAACCATTGGATGAAGATGTGTATCAAACTCAAAAACAACTTGCAGAAAGATTATACATTGCTCAGCAAACAATTTCTGATCATTTACAAGCAATGGGAAAGATTTTAAAGGAAGGAAAATGGGTGCCATATCAACTATACAAAAGACAATTGGAAAGCTGAAAAGTCATCAGTAAAATGTCTCTTCAAGGGCATGAAAGAAAGTTGTTTTTTTGCATCAAATTGTAACTGGCAATGAAAAGTGAATTTATTTTGAGAATCCCAAATGCACAAAATCATGGGCTGATCCAGGTCAACCATCAACATCGACTGCAGGGCCAGATTGCTTCGGAAAGAAGACAATGCTCTGCGTTTGGTGGGATCAGGTAGATGGGGTGTATATTATGAGCTTCTAAAACCAGATGAAACCGTTAATACTGATTGCTACTGACAACAAATAATCAATTTGAACCATGCTTTGATGGTGAAATGACCAGAATGTGCCAGAAAAACATAGCAAAGTAATTTTGCTTCATGATGACGCACCATCACACCTTGATTTGCTGCCTCCTGCATACTCCCTACTGAAGATTGAACCTGCAACCCAGGCATGTGCCCTTTCCTGGAAACCAACCTGGGATCCTTCAGTCCACAAGCCCAAAGGCTCTATACACTGAGCCAAACCAGCTATAGCTAGGCTTTCTTTAATTCATTTTATTTTTATCATTTATTATTTTTTCCAAAGTATTTTTAAAATATATTTTACTGTTTTTTTTACAGAGAGAAAGGGAGAGGTATAGAGAGTTAGAAATATTGATGAGAGAGAAACATTGATGCCTGTTGCACATCCCCTACTGGGATCGTGCCTGCAACCAAAATACCTGCCCTTGACCAGAATTGAACCTGGGACCCTTCAGTCTCCAGGGCTGATGCTCTATCTGTTGAGCCAAACCGGTTAGGGCTAATTCATTTTATTTTTAACAGAAGAAGCCATAGGAGGTACATATGAAGGAAATTAAAGGAGAAAAGTGAGTAAAATTTAATCAAATTAATAAAAATGTCATTCTATTTTGCTGTTTATTATTGAAACCCATAATGTTTGATAATGTATAATCAAACATGAGGAGGGAACACCACTCAAAAAATGTGAATGAATGTTAAACATTCCTCATCAGGCTTCAGGTATAATTCTTTACTATAGGGACATTCATCCTATCGAATAAAAGTCAATATGCAAATTAGCCCTCAAATCTGTCACAAAGATAGCAGTGCCCATAGCCCTAAGATGGCAGTGCCCAGTCCTCTCAGCCCTGCTGGAGTCCCCCAGTCCCAGGAGGTAGCCATTGAGAGTGGGCACCATGAGTGGCCTGACAGAATGCTTGCTTCATCGTGCCTCGATGAGGTAAGGACCTCTTGGCAGCTGGCATGGAGCTACTGGGGGAGACATGGCAGACAACAAAACAAGCATTCCAAAGCAAGTGTTCTGCACCTGGCTGTGGATGGGCCTCTGGGCAGCAGAGAGCCTCTGGGCAGCAGGCACAAAGCGGCCAGGCCCCACAGAGAGCTACTGGTACACGGATTTGAGTGCAGGGCTACTATTTTTTTTTATAAAAAATCTTGGAAAAAGATGTCAACAAACTCAGATTTCAGAGTGCTATAGTATTTTCATCCACATGCTAAGTTTCTTCCTCTTATCCCATTACTTACCTCTCTTGCTCATTCCCCCCCCCCCCCCCCCCCTTTAAGTGCTTGTGTCCCAGTTTTAGGCAGGGCCTGCTTAAGAGGCTGATTGGAACTTTGTGCTGCAGGGCTTCAATAACACACCCTATTAAACCAAAACAGTTGATTTTTTTTTCCCATTTCTACTTACTGGTTTTAGAGACTTTCTAATCTTTTTGCAGAAACAGATAATTATGAGTTCCTGACACATGTATCTTAAAAACTATGCTTACTTCAGCTTGAATGAGAAACTATTATGTTTTTGTATCTCCCTCAGGCTCAAGAGAAGATCAAAAGTTATCATGTCTTAGGAAGGCCTTTTATTCATTTTGATGCCCCTTTTCATGATCAACTTTTAGTGGCTTTCAATTGTGTGATGATTAAAGGCTCTTAGAATCTCTTTATGGGGCCTTTTAAATATCAAATGGCCAGGCCTCGAGTGTGTATAAAATGTCTTCTCTCATGATCAGAGAAAAATGTAAAAATAATAAATTGAAAGTTTCCTTCTGATGGCCCTACTGTAATTTTAAGACAGCTACAGTTACTCCACTAGCTTGCATATTAATACCATGTTATATTCACTATATTAAGTTTTAAATTAAATTCTGATCACCTAAGATAATTTGTTTCAGTGATTTTAGGAATAGCAATCTCTTCAAAAAGATCAATGGTGAAAAACATTTAAGATCTAAATGACTGCCTTCAATCTCTTGAACTATTTTTTAGTAGTTTACTTAATCTAAAAAATAATTCAAGGATCCTCAATGCCTTGATTAACATTTATATGAGTCAAATTTCTAGAACATTATTTTCTCGGTATAGTATTTGTTATTTGTAATATTAAAAAGTTTTGTTATTAAGAAAACCTTCTGAGTGAAACAGTTTAATATGTTTCTTTTTTATGGGGTTTATAAGCATTTCTTTAAAATGCTGGTATTCATTGTAAATCTCTAAGGGCGGGGTGCATTTTCTAAATTTGTTTGACTAGTTTTGAGAAAAGACACCTCAGGGGACAATTCTATAGAATATGTTTTGGCAAAAACTGATATAGAGGATGTTTTCATTTCTATTTACATATTCAAAGACATAGTCAGTGAGTATATATAAAAAGAGTCAAATATTTCTAGGTTATGAAAGAATGTGTTATCTTAGGGTGAAGCAATCTCATGTGAAATACACAGATGTGAGATGTTTCCACGTTTGAAATAAAAACAGAACCTCTGCCCTTCTGTTAGCTTGTGAGGTGATTGTTTAACAGATTTATCTTTGAACAAAGTTTCTTCGTATGAATTTTTATGTAGCCTAGAGGCTGGAAATAGAGATTCTAGTCATTTTAGCTCTGGGAAAACTTGAGAAGTGACTCAGGAAGATGAATGTGCTTGGGGAAGGGAACTTGTGTTGGACATCAAGGGAAGAGCTGTACTTTGGGATCCACATGTTGGGGCACATGGTCTCTAAATCACTGGGTGGCACCTGACCTTGAAAAGATAGGGGTGCTGAAACCAGTTTGGCTCAGTGGATAGAGCGTCGACCTGTGGACTGAAAGGTCCCAGGTTCGATTCCTGTTGCGGGCACATCCCCAGTAGGGGGTGTGCAAGAGGCAGCTGATTGATGATTCTTTCTCATCGATCTTTCTAACTCTCTATCCCTCTCTCTTCCTCTCTGTAAAAAATCAATAATATATATATATATATATATATATATATATATATATATATATATATATATATTTAAAGAAAGAAAAGATATGGGTTTCCCAAGCTAGACTGAGATTTTACCAAAATCATTTTCCCACAGAGGGAAGAGAAGATAGAAGACCTCCAGTATGATGCCTGTCGATAATATTAAAAGTAATATATAAGTAATCATATCTTAATCTTTGCCTTCGGGTTGTGTTTTAGAATCAGTAATAAAGTTTCTAAAAAGGAAGCATGGCTTTGGCAGGCTCCTTCTTTATTAAATAGAGGACCTCTGTGGCTAGAGATGTCCCATGTTTTTTGGAAATTTACTGTTTGCTAGTTATTATTTGAATATGGAATTTCCTTCCATTATCTTCCAAGATAATGCCACCATAACTTGTCTTTGTATCTAAGATTTAGGGGGGTAATGTATAATCTTAGGTAAGGGGACAGAAAAAGGTTGTTAGGAAGGAACTGAAGCCTCTTTGGAGTAAAGCTGAGAGAAAAGTGTGAAAATTTAAATATATTTTAACATAAATTCCAAGACATGCAAAAGAACACAGTGGAATAAATGTGGTGATATTGTTGATGTAGTATGTGATTTTAAAATTAAGTCATGGATGAGACAAAACAACAACAACAACAAAAACCCACAACAAAATACACCTACATATGTACAGTCAACAGTGTGGTGATAGCCAGAGGGATTGGGGTGGGAGCTAGGTAAAGATGGGGAAAGGGGGATAAATGGTGATAGAAAGAGACTTTACTTTGGGCAATGGACATAAAATATAGCATGCAGGTACTGTTTTGTTGAGTTGTACACTTGAAGAAGCCTGTATAGTTTTATGAACCAGTGTCACCTCAATACATTCAATTAAAACAACAACCATACAACGTGACTTGTGGAAGCTTGTGGACAGAGTGAATGATACATTTAAGGTTTCAAAGGCAGGGAAGTTCCTGGTAAATAAAGGTTTTGGGTGTGGCCCTAACAATAAGTTAATGCATACTACCAGCTCTGTGCTTTGCCAGGATGGCCAAGGGTGTACCTAAAGAGGGGCGGTGAAGGATTAAAGAAGACAGTCAAAAGAATATAGCTGGGGCTTGGTAGATCTCCCATGTCTGAATGAGGACACAGAAAGACCCAGCCTTAAAGCTGAAGCTTTATTCTATAGTCAGAGCACAGGAAGCAAAATAAAAAAGTGGTCAACATGGTTATAATATTCTTGTGAATTTCACTTGTTTTGGCAGCACTTGTTGCATTTCCCACAGCCCATTAGCTACCTCAGAAGGAGCTAGGGAGGCATATAAGATAAAGTTTAATTATCCTAGAAGGGTTCTGCCCTCCAGGCTGGGACTTGTTTGTGGCCCTGCCACAGGTCAGTCAGAGGCTTAGCCCTAGAGCTGCTCCCTACATTACCTGTGTGTTTATATTGGACTTAATATTGTTGGCTTTTAAACCTAACATTGCTTATCATAATATTTAATCATGTAATCAACTCATTAAAGGTAAGACTGGGTGAATACAGAAAAATACATAAATAAATAAAATTAAGTCAAAGATTGTGTAGGTGGTCCTGGGTAGTTGAATTCATTCCGCAGATGGTATCACAATATGTTTGCATCTGCTGCATCAGTTCTGAGGCTCCTGGAGACATGATTTAATAGAGTTAATGGATGTGTCATTTATGCTGTGATCAGATCAGTTACTGTGGTTGATTTCTAATGGGTTCAGAGCTCAGCATTCTTTACTAATTTCTCATTTCTATCCCCACTGTCATGGTTCAGAACCCTATCACCTCTTGTCTGAACTACCAGCTGGTCTGATTATCTTTGGTGTGACATCTCTCAAAATCAACCCACAGAGTTCAAGGTTCTTGAGGCTCCCTTTTTATCGTGTCATTCCTGTAATCTAAAGTCTCCAGTGGGTTCCCGTCACCTCCTGAATGCAGAGCAGACTTTTTACTCTGGCATCTAAGAGTCTCCTGAACTGGCTGAAATCTATCTGTCCAACCTTATCCCCTTATTAACATACCTGTTCCTTTATCCATGCCAAACATCAGGCGCCTGTTGCCTATGTTTCCTCATGCCATCCCCTTTACTTTTTTTTTTTTTTGTCAACTAAAATACCCTTCTCTTCCCTTTTCTCCATCAGCACTCTACATAGGCACTGTACAATTTTTTTTAAACTACTGAGGTATGATTGATACATAATAAGCAGTACATAGGTAATGTATACAACTCGGTGAATTGAGGATAAGTACATATCCACGGAGTTTCACCACCAAGGCTGTGGACATATCTATCACCTCTCAGAGTTTCCTCCCATCCCTCTATTTTTATTACTATCGTCTTTTTTTTTTTTTTTTTTTTTTTGTGTGTGTGTGTGTTCTAAGAATACTAAACATAAGATCTACCCTTGTAACACATTTTAAGTATACAATACATTATTGTTAGCTATAGGCACTGTGCTCTGTAGGTCTCTAGAACTTATATATTTTGCACAGCAGAAACTCTATACTTTTAATCATTATCTCTCCATTTACCCTTCCCTCTAGTCTAGATCTTGGCAACCACTATTCTACTTTCTAATTCTATGAGCTTGACTATTTTAGATTTTCATATACAGTATAAGTGAGATCACACAGTGTTTCTTTCTCTGTGTCTGGCTTATTAACATAGCATAATGTCCTTCAGGTCCATGAATGTTGTCAGGATGGCAGGATTTCCTTCTTTTTTATGGTTGAATAGGATTCCACTACATATTTATGTACCACAATTCTATTATCCATTTATCAGACAAGGGACACTTGGGTTGCTTCTTGTATGTGTTGTTTAATGCCCATTACAAATGTCTCTTCCTTTATAAAGTTCTCTGATCATTTCAGAAGCCCTCTGAATTTGGTGAATAGATTTGTGATCTATCTTTTATGCAGCTAAATATTTTTTGTTAGATCATATCTATAATACATGTTTATTACTGGGTTTTAAGGTTATTAAGTGCAGATGCTGCATCTTAGTCATCTGTGTGCCCCATAGTGACTAAACCAGGGCCACAGCACAGTAACTGCTCAAGAAGTAATTGCTATACTCTCTTGGCCATGCTTCCACCATTCCTGAGAATATTATCCAAAAATTCTAAACCCCCAAAGGCAAATGGTTACAATATTTCTTTTTTCCTATTTGCTCATCTAGTGCCCTCTGTTTGTCTCTTGCAAAATTATCACCATTTGAATTAAGACCTTAATTTGTGTAATTATTTATTGTTGGCTTTCGTAAAGACAGAGACTAAGTTTGCCTAGCTCATCATTATATCCTCAGTATTAGTGTGATAGCTGGAACCCTGAAGTTGTATAATAAATATTGATTGGATAAATGAATGAGTCTTTTAATAATCTATTTCTAAAACACCAGAATAATAGCTACTCATTCAAAAATATTTATTGGGCATTTATTATATTGAGTTCATTGCTAGGGCTAGGGAAATAAAAATTGATAAGGAATTTATTCATATTCAAATGTGTGAGCCTTTATTTCTAGTCAATTGGCAAAATAGATGTAGCTGGCCACTTTGGTTTAAGAGACACCAAAAGGTTAACCCCTGCCCTCTCTGGTCCATATAGGAATCACAGTAGCTCTCTAAGCCTGATTTATGTTCCTTGTAAACCAATACAGCCTACCTGCCTTGGGAGAGCTATTTGACACCTTTAACTTACACCTGGTGTTTTAGATACTCGGAACCATTTCGCCTATGTAGTAGATTTAAACCCATCGTGAATATTGTCAGTGGACTGTGTCTAGAGTGCAAGACTCAGTCAACAATACAGAATGTATAACCTTTAAGTCCTTGGCAGCATCCCCATATCTAAATGATCTATTTCAGTGTCTTGCCAAAATTCTAAGCTTGTAATCAGGTTAAGGCACTATATACTGGGCTATGTACTAAAGAACAACATTATCAAAGTGTCCTTGGATCTTATTGGAATCATATAATAAAGGTCTTATGTAGAAGATCATGTTTTTAAGTAAAAATAATTAAGGATTTAATGCATAAATTTATGTAATATTTCTTTTATGAAGATCTAGGATTCTAGGATTAAGATAAACTTTGTCCACCACTATGCTACCTTTCAGTAGTTAATGAAAGGTTCGTAACTCATTATACATATAGTATTTTCATATAATAGTCAGGAAGGCCAAAGCTAAGTTTTTGCTTGGGTTTCTTTTACCTTGGGTTTTATTCTAAAATTACTTTCCTTCTCCTCTCCCTTCCCATTTACTGTCTGACTCATTTTTATTTTCTCTGCTTTTGAAAACAGTTTTATTGTATTGATTACTTGCATTGTGGTTTGAATCAATTAATTTTGATGTAGTTGGAGGCATAAATAAATAATGCCTAAGTAAATAATACACTTTTCTTTAGACATCCAGCTTCTCTCTTACAAACATTCATTGCAGGAGTTAATTGGAAATGGAACAAATATTACTTTGATTAATTAGTCTTCATTAAGTTCTCTTGGTGTACATTACAGAATCCATGAAGCTCCTGGAGTCTGCCCTAACACAGTGTGAATGGTATTTTGGAGGAGACAGCATTGAATTCTTTCTGTATGTTAATGAGCGTTATATATACAGATTGAATTTTTTGTTCAGCATTCCATATTGTTCCTTCTGCTTTGAAGTGAACATTGCAAGTGCTTAAATAAATTAATTGAACAGTTGTTTACCATCGCTGTAACTCATATACATTTTCCTGTCCTCAGCTGAAATGCAATTTTCTAATGCCTGACACAGGTAATGCTGCTTAATGAATCACAGCCAAGTTCACTTTCAGCTTCTTTAGACTAGGGAAAAGAGGAACAAAACTCTTGTTCGTTCTTCACTTATATGAATATAAAAAATGTGGAAATGTGCAAGCTGCTCACGATCCAGAAAACAATCTGAGACTTCCTGGCACATCTGTTCTTCACGTTACCATTAGTGGAGCATGCAGTTCCTCAGAATCATAAATGTCAGTCCCGTCATACAGCGGATCAACAGTGTCTTACTAATAGACAGGGATATTTGAATACACAGACATGGCTAGTCGTGGACAAAAAACTTGACCTCTTCTGTTTTTTGGGGCATTTGGCTCTCATAAAAATGTATCATCCTTGAGTTGTATTTCCTGGACAGCATTTAGCAAAAATACTTTTCCTGAAAGATACACTGCAGGAATTGGGAATTCTTGATTAAAGACATGTAAAAAGCTCATCATATTATACCTCCATTCTCTTAAAGCCACAATTTCTATTAGTGGTAAGGCTCTGAAAACTCTTGCAGGAAATAAATATGTTATTTTGTTAAATGTAGCATTTTCCTAAAAGAACTATTTTTTTTCCTACTCAGAGCAAAGAAGCAAAGAAGAAACAGCACCCTGAGGAATTATTCAAGTTGCTATTGTTGTTGTTGTTTTCATGATCAGTGAAGTAGAGTTGTAATGGATGCTCTAGGAATTCTCTTTTGCCACCTGGGACTTATTTCTGTGCTGTATCTTATAGAATCACATAGTATTGGAAGGGCCTCAGAAGGTCATGTAACCCAATGTTTTTCAAACTGTAGTGTGCATGATAATGGCATACAAAAGGTTTGTTATAACAGATTGGTAGGCTCCAAAACCTTAGACTAGTTTTGGGGTCAGTAGCTCTGAATTGAGAGCATAAAAATTGCATTGTAACAAGTTCCTAGGTGGTTCTGGGGCTGCTGATCTAGTAGTAGTGGCTTGATGTTTAGTAGTTCACGTATCTTCCCCTCTTCGAGTATTTGAAACTTCCTTAGACATTTTTTTTACTCTAAATTTCCTCAAGTATCCTTAATTGTCTAGGATGCATTACTTATTCCCAAATCACTAGGCTTGAAAATATAAACCAGGTGTCACTCATTAGCTCTGGAGTTATTTCTGGAAAGAGCAACAGCTTGCTCTCTCAATGACATCCACTGTCCCTGGCTGCCTCTTTCTTTGTTTATTAATCTGGATGTTCATTTACTTACTTTTTAAATAAATGCTAATTTACTTACTTTTTTAAAATAAATGCATGATAATGCCATACAAAATGTTTGTTAAAACAGATTGCTAGGCTCAAAACCCTAGAGTTTTGGGGTCAGTAGTTCTGAATTGGAAGCATAAAAAACTGGGCACATACTATATATTGGGTCATCATTTAGGTGCTGTGCATACAGTGAAAAACAAAACAGACAATGGTTCCTACTCTCATGGAGCTTACATTTTAGGAGAGGAAACAAAATAAACAAGTAACCACATAAATGATCAAATAGTGATAAATGAAAACAAATAAAAATAAAACATAGTGATGCTACAGAGGATGTTTATTAGAAGCTTATGAATATTATGGACAGGAAAGAGCCTCTCTGAGAAAGCAGCATTCAAGGTGAATCCTCAGTGGCTTGTCTTTCTTTTTAGAATACTATCCTTTGGATTTGACCACCTTATATCGGCATTGTTTCACTGTCGGCCTCACTGCTTCTTTGGACTTTGAGGTTGTAGGGACTACCTTCTTCCAGCACTGCTGCTTTGCTAAAGGCTATGAATCAGAGGTGTTTCTACTAAGGAGGACCTCCACTTTGTAAGCTTTGCCACTGCTGCTCATTTCTCACTTAGCACCTCCCCACCCCAACTCTCCATTCACCTCTGTGACCCTACCTGCAAGACCAAGTAAGATAGCTGTCTCCTTCTCCAACTCTATCCTTGAACCCTTCCTGTAAATGAATGCCACACACTTAAAAAAAATATATTTTATTGATATTTTACAGAGAGGAAAGGAGAGAGATAGAGAGCTAGAAACATCGATGAGAAACATCGACCAGCCGCCTCTTGCACACCCCCTACCGGGGATGTGCCCGCAACCAATGTACATGCCCTTGACCGGAATCGAACCTGGGACCTTTCAGTCCGCAGACCGATGCTCTACTACTGAGCCAAACCGGTTTCGGCTGAATGCCACACATTTTGAGGCAGGCTCAAATTTCATCATTGAATACTTTTCTTAAATATTAGTTAATTTGAAGGTTACATTCCCCCATTTTGTATTCCAAAATTCTTGATATCTGTGAAGAACAAGTGCTAAAGCCTCTGAGATTTGTCACAAGAATTTCTAGCCATGCCAGTCCTTGAGCATAAGCTGCTAAGATGCTTTCTTCAGAACAGGCACTGGTATTTGTTATTCAAGTCCTTGTTTGAGTTAAATTCTGCTCATTATTTTTAAAAATACATTTGTTGAAATATATCCATGCGTGCCTTGAAATCTAAATGATGGGTAATATTTTTATGCTTTATTGACTGATAAAAATAGTGAGTCTGAATCTCCCACTAGAAGCTATCACCGTCATCTTCTAAGCAGTTGCAGTAATGATACCTATGGGAGAGTAAGAGCATCTCTTGACCAATACAAATTACCACAGCAGGAATAATCCTCATAGAAAAATATCACATGGAGCAAATTCAGCTGCTTGCACAAGTAGATGGGTAACTTCAAACTAACGCTGGGATAGTGTTCAGGTCAATATTCATATATTATATTCTGATTGATAATTAAGAGATAAGAGTCAATTATATGAAGTTACTTACTGAGAAAAGGTGTAGATTTCATTTTTAGACCCTTAAATATCATGGGTTATTCTTTTGCATATTCACTTGAAGCATCCATCTTATATAAAAACTACTGTATGAAATTTTAACCATGCTAATTGGCTTCTGTAAATGCTTGCTTGCTTAAATAATAAGGGAAATAAGACTACTCCCACTTCCGAGAGGCCATTAAACCTTCCCCGGACGAAGTTATCAGTGCTGGCACCAGGCCAGGCCTTTGGTTGTGGTCACAAGGCCCCAACACATAGGGGCTCTTTAAGAACTTGCAATGGGGGCCTGAAACACCCTATATTTGGGAGACAAAGAAGGTAAAAACATATAAATAGGTAAGTTCCTCCACGGTGGGGCCCAAAATTTGAGAGACATTTTCTTCTAGATCCGCGTGTAATAAATGTAACTCCATCTCTCTTGAGTATTGCTTGGTTCTTCTCTGGTTTTCTGTAACATACTCACTCACCTACACCCTAACAAAATAAAAAGGAATGATGACAGTGTTAGGAAAAATTTCACAATCTGAGTCTTCTAAGTCTCTGTGACTCTTGGGGATGTGGGCTACACTGGTCCCTGCTCTGATATTTCCAGAACATTATCATTGACCTCTGTGAGAAATTTTTTCTTATGAATGATCTGGTACTCAATATGTTGATATTCTCAATAAATGCCCTTGCCTATATAGCTGGTCCCTTTTACAACCTGGGTTTGTTTTGTGAGAAGAAAGTTCAATTTGTAACTTCTTTCTTATTCATATCTGGGCTTGCATAAGTGTCTACAGGCTTTTGTTTCTTATTTACATCCCCAAACAATGCTATGGATTGTCCACAGGAAACTGCCGCAGCATGATCATTTTTATTCTGAGAATCTCAGGATCTGCTTTTGCAAGGAGAACACAGTCAGCTTTCTGTGGAGGAGTTACATATTGCAATGACCAAAATTCTGGCTGTTGTGTTGAGGTTTTTTACACATATATTTCTTCACTCACTTAAAGTGTTCTATTTTCTAGTCTTGCTATTCCAGAGGGAACATACTTTGGTGATAAAGCCAGAAGAACTTCTATACCCTATTTTCTTTCTTGTTGGAGTTTATTTTTTATTGAAAGGAAAAAGGTATTTTGAAAGTGTGATATATGATATATCTGTTGAATAGCATGGAGAATGACTAACTCTGCCTTGGAGAGTCTTTCAACTAAATTTCTTCAGGGAAAAGACTGTTGTCTTTTTAATATTTTTATCTAAAGAGTTAGATATTTGTCGAATGGTAGACATAAACTCACAGATACAGTTTCCTTTTCAAAGGATAACAGATGTGACTTACATGTTCCATGAACTAGTGTGCAGCTCCTAGGACCATGATTCTTTAAAGATAAGCTACCAACCCTGATGCCAAGATGTAGAGAGTGCCTGGGAAGGCACATGGGCATTCTTCCTTAATAATTTATTTTTTATTTATTTTTTATTTTTTTAAAATATATATTTTATTGATTTTGTACAGAGAGGAAGGGAGAGAGATAGAGAGCTAGAAACATCAATGAGAGAGAGTCATCGACCAGCTGCCTCTTGCACACCCCCTACTGGGGATATGCCCACAACCAAGGTACGTGCCCTTGACCGGAATCGAACCCAGGACCTTTCAGTCCCCAAGCCGACGCTCTATCCATTGAGCCAAACCGGTCTTGGCTCTTCCTTAATAATTGTCAGCTGAACCCAAGGCAACAGGCATCTTACCAAAAAGGCAGATATGTTCTCAGCATTGACTCTTATCCTTACCCAGGTATTGGGAAGTGGGTTTTAATATGTAAATTTAGTCAAGCACCAGGAATGAATAGGACTCTGGCCCACTCAAGAATGCAAATAATTTCCTTTGTCTTGACTTTTGGTGAAACTTCCTGGTATTTGTGGGTTGAAAATAAGCATGCTACATTCGCTCTGGGTCACTGTCTCTCCCTCATAAGAGGAAGGTGGTCCCAAGGGTCCCAGCTTTTACCATCTATCTCTGTGTCTTGTCTCTTTCTTTTATTTCTCAATCCCCAGCCCCTCTACTCAAAGAACCTTATCATCTCTCTTTCCATGCTGGACTCAGAAAAGAGAGACCCCGCCATACCAAAAACTTTTATGGGTTTTCTTACACACCCGAGGGGCAAACAACTTCCTAGGCAGAGGGGAAAAGTGGCCCATGGCTTCAACCTTGCTCCTCTCTTTGTGAACTTCTTTTTCTGACCAAGTGCATAATACATATTTTTGGTTACTTCTGAAATGAAGAATTCCAGAGAAAGTCTTTGGTTATACAAAATTATTCCTGAGGCATGGACCAGTCATTGATTCCTGTTCATCAGAGCTGAGTTATACCAATGTGATTAATGTTTGCAATATGTGGGCTCCCATCCCTTGGGAAATGACTCAGAGGGGACATTCATTTACATTTTTAGGAGCAGAAAAAAAGACCAGAACAATTGCATTGCCTTATCTGCAGAACATTTCATATTGTATCATCTTACTTAGAAATTTTTACCTCTTTTAGTGGAGTAGAAATATAGATAAGGCTGTTTTTAGTCTGGCCAGATTTGTGTTTGGAAACAAAGTTTCTTGTGGACAAAGTGTGTGTGCAACTAGGAATGTATGCTTAGTGGGTTTTTAAAAAAATTACATCTACAGTGCAGTAAGGATAAACTCCCCAGTGAGTACATTAAATGTAACCCAAGAGGAAGCAGTTTTTCCTGGGAGTCTTGTGATACACGTCAATGTGAAGCCCTTACATGGGGGGAGATTGTTTTCTATATTTTCAATAAATGAATGTCAGACCTGCAGCCTTTCTCTTGCTCTCTTTCTCTTTCTCTTTCTCCACCCCCCCCCCCAAAAAAAAAAATAGGCTCATAGTATTAAATCATGTATGGATCATGACATTCATTCCACAGCCTAAGAGCTTATTTTGAAAGAGCAGAGCTTGTATTCTGTACCTGAACCCTAGCTTGCCTGTTATACACCACACTTTCACAAGTACAAGCCAAGGTAAACATCATTTCATTGTAACCTTTTAAAATTCTTCAGCATAATGACTAGCTATGACATGAATAAGTATGCAAAAAAATTTTTTTTTCAACAAACCTATTCTCTTGCTTCATTTACATTAGTCCCAGAACACAAATAGTGAGATATTAAAACGGGGTAAGACTGTCAAGTGAGATTCACTCACCTGACAGTTCTGTCACTTTAAATCGCTTTGTTGTTTATGCCACGGTTGCAATCTCAGCCCTGTTACTTGTTAATTGCTTAGTCAATGCAATTGTTTCACAACAAATTTGTCAGAATTTTAAGAGAAGAACTGTCTCTTGCTTGGATATGAAATTACTTTGATGGGTTGGAGGTGATTATTATCATTAAATGTGACAAGCACAAAATAAAAATTCTAGTTTTAAATTCTTCTGTGGTAAAGACACAATAAAATTCTATGTGGAGCCTTCTGATAAAGGAACGAAATGTCAGATGATCATCAAATCACATCAAATGAAATATTTATTGAATAATTAAGAAGCACAGAGCACTTTAAATATTGGCAATAAAAACAAAACCCATTGTAGTTATTTGCATATAACTTGTGTGTGTGTGTGTGTGTGTGTGTGTGTGTGTGTGTGTGTGGTCAGATTTGGTGAAAGTTTACTTGAACCTTAGCACTGGATTCATGACATTGAAGGATTCTTTAGACCCTGGCAAAAGAATTATCCTACTGTTCATTTTGAATTCAGCTTTTGCCTTATAAAAATTCTTCTACCATTTTGTATCTATGTTTGCATTGTCTTCTTTCATTTACAATCAAATCCAAAAGAATTTGTACCTTTTGCAGGTAGCTGAGTGTAGCAGAAAGGGTACCAGATTCTATCTAAAACTAAAGTTAAAATCTGACTATATTCCTTCCTGCATTCTCTCAAAGCCTCTTTCATTTCTTAAAAATGCATGCTACTTCTAAATATTCCATACTAGATTACTGACCCATCCCCAAACCTCATCTTTTATTTGTCTCTCTCCCTTATTGCATCTGTGCAACTCATCACTAGATCTGCTCTATTCTACCATGAGTTTCCGATGCTCCCTCTCAATACCTACTGTTGTTTTAGTTCACATCCTCTCATCATCATTTATTGTCTGGACTAGTTTCTTGATCTTCTTCAATGTCCAACTTAGCTTCCATGTTGCAAAATGAAAGAAAAGTTCATAGAGCTGTTGCAACACCAAAATTTGTTTCTGAATTACATATCTAATCATGTTACTCTTCTTGCCTAAATTCACCAATGATTTTTGATTAACTACAGGGTCAAATAAAAATTTATCTCAAAAGAGCAAGTTCTTCTTTATATTGGCCCATTCCATTGTACCTTCATTTGTCCCTGTTATAATAATACTCACATACTTATGGTTTCTTGAGCTAACCATTGATTTCATGACATACTTTAAGTTTGTTTCTTCTCCCTTCTTGTATGGTTGTTAATCTATGGGTTCATCTACCCTGTTTCCCTGAAAATAAGACAGTGTCTTATATTAATTTTTGTTTCCAAAGATGCGCTAGGTCTTATTTTCAGGGGATGTCTTACTTTTTCATGAAAAAGAATACGGTACACATTTATTGTTAAATGAAAATAAAGGAAATTTATTACCTATATACGGTACAGTAGTGCGGTAGTTGTCAACACAAACCAGACAAATTGTGAATCCTACAGTATCAAGAATTTACTCATTTATTTAATGACAATCATGTCATCATCTCCTGGAACATCATTATAACAATCCAATTCCTGAATTTCCTGGTGAATTTCTTGTGACTCCATTTCTTTCAGAATCAGTGGACCAAATCTCTCATGTTTAGCCTAGGGCGGCCTTATTTTCGGGGGGATGCCTTATATTTCACTCAGAAGGAAACCTGTAAGTAGGTCTTATTTTCAGAGGATGTCTTATTTTCGGGGAAACACAGTACTAGTACTCTTATAGTTAATCATTTCATCTACTTCATCTTGGAGATCTACCTTTCAGCATTTATAACAGCAGCTGATGTTTAGCAAGTACATACTATGTAACAGAAATGGTTATATGTGCCTCATTTAATTTTTATTATTAACTAATAAAGCTGATTGTATTCTGTATATTTTCTAAATAACCAGGAAAATTGAAACACAGAGAGGGCCAGTTACTTGCTAAAGGTAGGTACAGAACTGGAAAACATGGATAATGGGATTTAGATCAACTGGTTTGGCACTGGAACCTGGGATGTTAGCCGCGGCATTATGTGTTCAACCTATTGGAAATGGTTTTGAGACATATATTTCCTCTCCTGGAATGTAAGTCCCTTATATTTGGGGACTGTTCATTATATTTTTAGTCTTTGAGTCTAAGATAGTGCTGGACTTAGAGGATACATTCAGTTTATATGTGCTGAATAAATGATTAGAAATTAAACATGGGCCCACTTTTTATTTTTTGCATCATTGGAAAAACGCATTTAACCTTCTTGAAATGTTATTCTTAATCATATGCAAATTAAAAATATATATATATTTTATTGATTTTCTACAGAGAGGAAGGGAGAGAGATACAGAGCCAGAAACATCGATGAGAGAGAGTCATTAATCAGCCGCCTCCTGCACACCCCCCACTGGGGATATGCCCGCAACCAAGGCACATGCCCCTGACCAGAACCGAACCCGGGTCCCTTCAGTCCCCAAGCCAATGCTCCATCCATTGAGCCAAACCGGTTTCAGCTCATATGCAAATTTTGATTTATAACACCTACCAAGTGATTTTAGAGTACTGATGTGAGAAATAAATGAAATAATGAACATGTTTTAAAATATCAGTTATCATACAAATTAAAGGGACTCCTATATAATAAAAGCCTAATATGCAAATTGTCCCCTCCACTGGGAGTTGGACTGCAAGTTCAACCACTCACTATGGCTTGTGCTGACCACCAGGGGGTGGTGTGGGACATGTTGGGCATGGGTGATGCGGTGCTGGAAGCTGGCAGCAGTGGAGGCTCTGCCTGCCCTGATGGGCCCTGATAAGGATTGGGACCATGGCAGGATGGTGGAGCAGGTGAGTGGGCAGTGCCAGGCCAATGCAGGTGTGAGCAGGGCCCGATCGCCCCGCTGTTCACCCCACAGATGGTGACCAGCAGAGGTGGTAGGGGGTGGAGCCTCCACCCAGCTCCCAGGCACTGAAGGAGCCAGGCAGGGTCCCAATGACTCAAGTGGAGGGATTGTGCAGGGGCCCAGGTGCTGCCCAGGATGCAGAGATCACCTTCCACGCCAGATGCTCATGCTTAGATCGCTGACCACACCCATGCATGAACATTGTGCACTGGGCCTCTAGTAACACTTTATAATCAGCAATTCAATAAGATTAACCCTATGTAAAGATCTACTATGTGCAAGACATATACAGTGAATATAATATAGTTCTTACTCTGCAGGTACTTAAAATTGAGAATCATCACGTAATAATTATAAATAACTTTTCTAATTATACAGTTCTTATTCCTCACTGGAGGATATGTTTTCATTAATTTTAGGGAGAAAGGAAAAGAGAGAGAGAAACATCGACCAGTTGCCTCTCATAGGCACCTCCACTTGGGATCACACCTACAACTTAGGTGTATGCTCTAACTGGGAATCAAACCCACAACCTTTTTGGTGTACAGAACAAAGGTCTTAACTAAGTGAGCCACCTGGCCAGAGCTCTAATTGCACAGTCTTAGCAGAGGCTGTGGATCACCTAAGCCAATAATAATTTGATTCGGTCATTTTTATTTTCATCCATTTAAGTAGAAATGTCTGTGCCCACAATGTGACAGGCATTTCCTATAACCCAAAGATACAGTGATGAGGAGCTTGGACAAAGTCCCTACTGTTCGAAGGGGAAAGATAACAGAAATTACAAATTCATTATGTAGAGGGAAAAAATAAAGTACAAAGTCAGAGAGTGATGGGATAGGTGGGACTATTTTACTTAGATTATCTCTTCTTTGAGAAGAAAATTAAGGTTAAATTCTTAAGTAAACATTCCTAGACTCTATCTATAATACAATATCCTTTTGGCATGACCATTGACCTAACAAGGTATAGTAGATACTGTCAGTGCTTTGCCAGTATTTCCTTTTAGCTATTTACTATTTCTGTTCATGCCAACTTGGTCTGAAATGTCCAATATCTATAACATTGGGCTGCTGGAACACACTTTGCTGGATCATACTATAGACCAGAAACACCTGGTCATTGATTTCCCTCCAAAGCAACCCTTAATAACATAGGTATGGGGGTATAAAATCCCTTGTACCTTGGCTAGATAACTCTGAAGCATGCAATTTACACCATTTCCCAGATATAAAGCCTTAGTTCCCCATTGTGGCAGCTGCCTTTAGAATGTCTCCCTTGGTTACATCAAGCAGTCAAGCAATCCCTAAGCAGTAATATGGTGTTAACTGCTAGGTTGGCTTGCTAAATTCCCATAGATTCAGCTGCTTGGGAGAAAATAAGCCCAATATGATTTAGAGAGTTCATTACTTACACAGGCAGCAAAAGCAACACCAATGTTGTATCAGTTCCCCACATCTCAGGACATTACAGGACAACTTAGAACAAGAGTAGCAAGTCACAGTGTCATTGAGGAGCCAACTCTAAATTATAGCCAAGCTGTTTATATTCTGCGACTGTCCTCAAATGGAGAGCAAAGTAAGAAGTTTCATGCCTTATCAGACCCAGAGAGGCAGATGAGAAACTGCTTCATAGCAGCCTTCCACAAAGTAGGTTTCTTCCCCAAAGTAGGCACGTGGATGCATTGGTCTCATGGCAGTTTTTCACAAGACTGCTTACCTTGTCATCTTCCATGGTTTGGTCCACTAAGACTTGGGTCAGACTGTTCCTGAGCCTTGCCTGTGTATCCTATGTGGAGACATCCGAAGTCACCATAGCACCATCAGGAGAATTCCCCTACAATTTGCTAAGTTCTTCCTGTGTTAGTTAACTTCATGTGCCAACTTGACTGGGCTAAGGAATGCCAAGATAGCTGTTAAAACATTATTTCTGGCCGAAACCGGTTTGGTTCAGTGGATAGAGTGTTGGCTTGCAGACTGAAAGGTCCCAGGTTCGATTCCGGTCAAGGGCATGTACCTTGGTTGCGGGCACATCCCCAGTAGGGGATGTGCAAGAGGCAGCTGATTGATGATTCTCTCTCATCGATGTTTCTCACTCTCTATCCCTCTCTCTTCCTCTCTGTAAAAAATCAATAAAATATATATATAAAAAAAAACAAAACAAAAAACCAACAACATTATTTCTGGGTGTGTCTGTGAGGGTGTTTCCAGAGAGATCAGCATCTACATTGGTGGAATTGTAAAGCTGATTGCCCTCCCTAATGTGAGTGGGCACCATCCAATTTGTTGAGAGCTTGAATAGAACAAACAGCAGAGGATAGGTAAATTTGTTGTATATGAGCTGAGATATTTTTCTTCTGTCCTCGTGACAGGAACTTTTCATCTTGCTCTCCCTTTGGATACAGCTGCTTGGCTGTAATGTTGAGTTGGTTCCTCAATGATATTGTGACTACTGGTTCTCAGATTCTGGGATTCTCTGGCCTTCACACTTGGACTGAATTCCACCACTGGCTTCTCTGATTCTCCAGATTGCAGATGACAGGTTGTGGAATTTGTTGGTATCTATAATTGTATGCACTAATTCGTATAGTAACTCTTCTTTGATTTCTGTCTCTCTCTCTCTCTCTCTCTCTCCTACAGCTATATACTCTACCATCTATATCATCTATTCTATTTATATTTCTATATCTACCATCTGTTTTTCTGAAGAACCCTAATACACCCTCCACTCCCCAACTCCACATCAACTGTGTACCCACTCCTTGTATTTCTGCACCTCCTAAATACCCTTCTTTTACTCAATCTTAGTCTTGGGACAGGGGATCCAACCACAACACAAAATTACATCTATAACCACATTCAAGAGAGCTGAGACTGCACAACTGTCATAATGATGTTGTTATGGTACAATTCTGAGCCTGGGCATAGAGGTTGCAAGATTCATCTTGGTTTCAGCTATGGAATGCACATTTGTCTTGGAAAGACTAAACAATAAGAAAAATAATTTCATTTTATAAGATAGAAGATAGCTATTTTGAGAAAGAAATACTTTTTTTTTTTTTTTTTAAAGAAGAACTTGGCTTTCGGTATGGAGATTTTAATGAGTGGACAAGGGGAGGTAGCCTCACTTAAAAAAAAAAAAACACGCAGATGTGCAGGTATCAGTGTAGACATGTATAAAAGGTTTGTGTGTGCAAAGTTGTGCAGTAGGGCTCTTGAAAAATCTATCCTAGGAACGATCTCTTTTAACGCAGAGGATGTAATTTATTTTCTAGCATTGCAACACCTGCTACACACAGGTGGGTTTGGCAGCAGGAATTTCTTACATATAAATTAATGGCCCAGTGCACAAAATTCATGCATGGTAGGGTCTCTAGGCCTGGCCAGCAATCAGGGCTGATCAGGACCTTCCTGCTGCCAGCTGGGGTCTTCCTCTGTTTCATACCAATTCCTGGTGGTCAACACAAATCATAGCAAGCAATAGAACTCCTGGGCTCGCAGTCAAACTTCCAAGGGAATACTTTGCATATTAGCTTTTATATATATAGATATTATTTTTTCTGATCCAACTTTAAGCGTACAGATTTTACATCTCCTAAGGGTTCTAGTATTTGAACCTATGTAATTTTAACTTCCAGGGATCTACCCTTTGCATTTCACTATACTTCTTCCTGCTCTCTATCTTCAGAACAAAATGATAATAGCTAAGAGCTATTATACATTTACTTTGTGTTGGCAAATTTCCAAGTGTTTTATGTAGATCACCTCTTTTAATTCTCGTACCAACCTATGCAGGATCTATTGTTACTTCATTTTTCATCTTAGGAAACTGGAGAATAGAAAGACTAAGCTACCTGCCTATGATGAAAGATCTAATAAATGGTGAAGACAGTATTTAAATTCACACAACTTGACACAGTCTTTGATTTTAAGCACTAACCTTATATGTCACCATTTTCTTTTAAATGATGTATTAAAAATACACTTTAAAAACTAAATTTGATAGTTATAGAAAGTTTCTAGAGTGTATGTGAAAAAGTTTTAAATTTAAGATATATTTGTAAAACTCAAAAGGCAAGATCATTTAAAATAGCTTTACTTAATGTAAATTAATATTTACACGCAGAAATCTTATTATTTGAGAATTAACTTCAAATGGTAGGACCTGAATTAATACTGGCAAAACTATATTGTAATGATTGAAAGCAATGAAAACTAATTTTAAAAAAGCCACTATTTCTTTTGAGATCAAAAAAGAATTACTAAAACCCAACTTTTAAAAAGAATTTTAAAATGTATTTATTTATTTATTTTCCCCACATTGATAATAACTCATTGTTTAAAAAGTAATAACTTCCAGATATCTGTTTGAACTCAAAGTTGTTAATTATAAAATTATTAGTTAAAATCCATATTTTGTCTGGCTTTGGTGAGATTAAGATTACTGATTTATTTAAATGGATGGACCCCTTAACATAAGAGCATATTTTTGCAAATAAATGCCTAAACATTAAAATCAAATAATGGTTATGATTCAGGTCTGGATATGGGTGAAGGGAGGAAGGCATATAGTTATTAGTTATGATAATGTAGGTAATATGGATATTGTTAATATAGATAATAAAGAGAAAAAGGTTAGTTAGATGTCAGTGTTCCTGAACCTTATAACCTGAACTCAGAAACATTCTCCTTGAAACTGCAGAAAGGTGATTTGTAGCTGATTTTCACAGTGCCAGTGTGCAAGATTGAAGGCTGATCATTAGCTTAATCAATTTTCTTGGCTCTACTTTAATACCTATGGTCATTAGGATCCATATGTTCCAGTAAGCAACATGTAGATAGGTTGGACACATTGAAACAATTAGTATTTTAGTTTCAGTTAATTCATCATAAAAATAGAGCAATATTAGAAGGAAGAAGCAGATGGATTGAATCGAACTCAAGATAAAAGGATGAGAAAATCAGCAGGAATAGAACTGAAAAATATCTTTGAGATTGTGAGTACTGAGTAGTGATAATTACTAGAGTTAACATTACTTAATAGGTATAGACATTCAATAAACGATCAATTTGACATTCCTCTTCTGATTCAATAATAACTCTTCTCCATTACTGTCTATTAGCAAAATGCTTCCTATTGGTCCTCCTGTAAAATAGAGACAGAATTCCAGGAACACACAACAGAAATAAACTCCAGACAATTTTAGGAGAATAGAAATTGATTAGTGAGATATTAGGGAGCTCTCAGCACAATTGGGAGACTGGAATACTAGGCTAAGTGTTTAAAAGTAGATCTTATACCCAAGCTGTGCTTCAGCACTGGCCTGATGATGAAACTGTTGCTGCCTTCATTGAGTACCAGCTGCCACAGTTCTGACTTTGCCAACTTCTCAACCTTATAGCAATTGCTAATGCTGCCAGTTTGAGAGACTAGCTTCTGAATTAGAGTCTGATGTGGATGTAGGTGATCAGTGGAGCCTGGGTCCTTATACCCTACCTTCAAGGAGACTGGGAAATGAATGTCTTACATTTTCCCACTTCTGGGATGGGAATCTATAATACTTCTCTTGCTATGAAGCCTTATAAAGTGTGGAATTGCCCCACATAAAAAAAAAATGCTGAGCTGCTAAAAAAAGATGCTCATCTTTTTTAAGGATAAAAAGAATGATGATTGTCTTGTCCATGACATCTTTTTGTAAAGCCCTTTTGCAGAGCTCTGGCCTCCAGCCTTGACAGAAAACCAAGTTAAGTAGTCTCTAAATTTGCTCCAAGGATTCTGACTGAGAGTATAATTCTGTTGTTTAAGTAATGGATCTCTAAGACATACTGACATTTTGAATGAAAATGTCCTATATTTATTCACATAGACGTGAATATCAGTAACTATCAATATAGAGAAAAAACAATAACAGTATGTTTGACACTAGTTCTTGATGCCAGTATCAACATGAAGGATTAGCTAAGGCTAATTTTAATTAAAAAATAAAAAGAGGTGGCACTTTTTCTTTGTATTTTGTATCTGTAGTCCTGAATTCTCTAGGGTTTCTTTCTTTCTTTCTTTTTTTTTTTTTAAGTTGTATTTCTAAAATGTTCTCAAAGTAATAAGAATAAAAGAAAATATTTGCATGACCAATGCATTACATTTTCTGTATAGATGGAATATACTTGATTTGCAAAAAAATTCATGAACAATGAATTGTCATTGATTATAATGTCTGAAATTATATTAACATACTTTCAAATTTGTTCTGAAAGCAGTAATTATTTCTTTAAGTGATGTAGTCCATAATATTGACATGGGGAAATGGCCTATTCAACAAAGTTTATGCAAAATAGTAGTTGGTTTATACTGGGGTTGCTTCTGGAGTTTCTTTTGTATCCTTTAATAAATAAAATTCACATACAACAAGCTTGTGAAGACAAGGCCTTAGTGTGTAAAGACTGTAGAGTTTAGAATTATATTTGTTTTACAACCCTGGATCTTCTGTTTAATAGCTTCCTTACTTAATTTATTTTACCATTCTAAGTTTATTTTCTTGCCAATAAAAGTAAGAATAATAAGTGTTATGGATTGAATGTATGTGTCCTTCCAAAATTTACATGTTGAAATGGAACTAAAATTGAGGCAGAAGCTGAGGCAGATAACCATGGGGTTGGAAGTGGTCAGTTATAAACAGTACTAGAGACCCAATGCATAAAATGTGTGCAAGAGTAGGCCTTTCACCTGGCTGCTGGTACTGGTTTCCCTCTGGCACCCAGGACCCGGGCTTCCCTCTGGCCACTGGCAGGCACCCGGGACTGGGACTTCTCTGGTCGCTGGCAGCCCTGGCTTCATCTGAAAGGTAATCTGGAAGGACATCCAGTCTAATTAGCATATTATGTTTTTATTATTATAGATAGAGGGCCGGTGTACAAAATTCATGCATGGAGGGTGGGGAAGGGTTCCCTCAGCCCAGCCCTTATCCTCTCTAATTGGGGATCCCTTGGGGGATGTCCAACTGCTGGTTTAGGCTCAATTCCTCTCACAATCTCTCACTCCTAACTGCTCACCTGCTTGCCTGCCTGATTGTCCCTAACCTCTTTGCCTGCCTGCCTGTTCACCCCTAACTGCCTCTGCTTGCCTGTCTGTCTGGTTGTCCCACTCCCTCTGCCTGCCTGCCTGATCACTCATAACTGTTCCCCAGCTGGCCTGATTGCCCCAACTGCCCTCCCTGCTGCTTGGTCACTCCCCTGCCAGCGTGGTAGCCCCTAACTGCCTCTTCCTCAACCCCCACCACCATGGCTTTGTCTGGAAGGAAGTTGGATGTCCAGAAGATTGTTGTTTGACCCAGTCTAATTAGCATTTTATCCTTTTATTAGTATAGATATATTAAATAGCATAGGATTGATTAAATGGTGGGGGGCAACAGGGCGGCATAGAAGGAGATACTCTTGACAGACATAATCACTATATCTGGACTGATAGCTAGCCATATGCACTATACTGCCAAAGTGGTCATTAAAAATTGAACCACTTTCTTACTACACCTTACACCACATAGCTATTGTCCTTAAAACCCCTCTCAGCCCCATCTTAGGTTCTGCCTATGCAGTTCACCCAGATTAGGTTCTGATTGGTTGGTTTCTATGCCAGTCAGCATCATAGCTTCATATCTTAAGAAGTATTGTAATTGGCTACTTGTAGTTTACCCAGATTTGGTTCTGATTGGTCGGTTTCTATGCCAGTCAGTGTCTCAGGACTATCTCCGGGCCTATCTCCAGGCCTGATCTGCAACCACCAGGGCAGCTGCTGTTCAGGCCATACCTCTCTCTCCAGGCTACTCTCTGTGCCTGATCCATGGCTGCTGTAGCAGTGGTGTGGTCATTAAGCCTCCAGCCTGGGGGTGGGCTGGAGGCTAATGACCTCACCCTTCTGCCTCACCACGTCTTCCCCTCCACTGCCTGCCCACCCGCCAGCCACCAGCCTTACTGTAATAGGAGCCTATGGGTCATAGGGGAGGGACTGAGAGGTGCTCCATGCACTTCTTGGTGACTGGTAATCTGTCTAGTTGCTTAGGTCATGATGGACCCTGGCCTTTTATAATGTAGATAGTTATCACAATTGCTGAATAATTATTCAAAACTCAGCCAGGCCAATGGAATTTATGTGGCACTGATCTGATTCACAAAATGTCTTAATTTACATATCAGAAATTTGGTAAACAGAGTAGTTAATCATGCATTTCAGAAGATGGTACTATTTAATAATTTCAGCACAAGAGGTGCTAAGATTAAAGAGATTTTGAAACTTTTGTTTTTTTGAACATACACATGTCTGTGTGCCTGTGTGCTTGCATGTGTGTGTGAGTGAGAGAGAAAGAGGTGGGGGGGGGAGGGAAGAGAAAGGAAGGGAAGAGTTTGAAGTTCGCATTAAGGAGCTTGACTTGAAAATCTCTCTCCTACTTACTAGCTAGATTTTACCCTTTTCACTATAATTAAAGCAATGATAAAAAAAACACTTTTTAGGAACATTACAATAAGGATGAATTGTATTTGGCACCTGTACTTATGCCAGGTAAATACTGGGTGTTCAATAAATGCTGAATCTTGAAATGCTATTTTGGTATATGTAGTTGTTATATATCTCTTCTGATTGATCAGTGCCTGTGATGGACAGGTGACTAAGAAGTTTATATCACCTGATTATTGAAATAAGTTATAGCATTTTGCTGTATTTTTACTTCTAATATTTAATGCATTCCAAAAGATGTTCAGAGTCAGTGCCAAAAATCAATGATTTTTTTCTAGAAAAACAAAACAAAATGCTTTTCTCCCACCAGGCTGGTGTTCCTCTTTCCCCCTATTCCCACAGTACATTGGTCCTGGTACCTAGATATTACGTTTGAGCAAGCCCAGCAGCTGTTTCCACAGAGTTCCCTTTGTGAGCACCGTTTCCCTTCCTGACCTCCTCTATGAAATGCAGTTGAATTATTTATGGGTGCCATGCTTCACAAAGTAGAGAGCAACAAGGGCCACTAACACTCATTCTCCAATTGGTAGAAGTCAGTAGGAAAAAAAAAAGATAGCCAAATAAATTTCTTAGTAGAATGAAAATCAATGACATCTTTTATCAAATGCCATTAGCTCAGGCCTCCAAGTGTCAGGAAAAAGACATCTAAAACATTGGCTCGCTCAAGTGAAGGACAAAAAGTGTTCTGTCCAGGGGCACCAAGGCCAAGGAATCTCTGGTTAAATAAAAGCAGGTGTAAGGAGCTGACTGGAGTTGAAGGCCTGCAATTCCTTTGATTATTCACATGGATGAGCCCAATGAGAACTCAGCTCCTGATGACAGAGCCTGTTAGTCGGCCTGTTTGCTTTTGGATGTAATAGGTAGAAAGCTGATGAAGTCCAAGAAATTAACATCACTACTAAAGGTGATTTTTGTCCATATGAGGTGGAGTCAGAGGGGGGAAATTGTCTTCTCTGATAGATCCTAACTTCTTTCTTTCTCCTGAACCATTTATTTTCTTACTCTGGAATAGAAACCTAATTAGAAAATATAGTCGTTTTTAAAAATAGACCTGAAGATTCTCTATAATGCAAAAACTTACAGTCATTCATAGCCAATGCCTCAAGCAAATAGGAGTGGGGAATTTTTAGTTTTTACTTGCTTCTTGTGAGATTTTGAAATATAACTTCAAAGTATTAATTACAGTCAGGTTTGACAAAACCAAAAGGCAAACTTTTGTGTTGGTTTAATTTCATAAGGGACTAAGGTTTCAGTGAGAATTTAATTAATTTTCTTTCTTCTGTAGGTTAAATTACTGTTAGATATACAGTGGATTCAGGTTGCATGGCCTTTTTTTTTTTTTTTTGAATGAGTTTTACAAAGTTGCCTCAGAGAATTTCCAAATTGAGAAGCACAGATGTGGATTGGTTGGTTTTCTAAAAAGAGTGCTCCTAAATACAGAAATTGTGGCTGGATCAACATCAACACAATCTTTTGCCACACATGGGGAATAATTAAAAAGTGCACACTTGACCAATAGTGGATCAGGAGCATTATCTTCATAAGAAAGATAGCATATTACGTTTATTTCACTATTAATTCTTTGTTCCCTTAGGCAAGTTATCTGGAGAAGGTGTTTTATAGTAAAAAGAAGTATGAACCTAGAGGGTATTGTACTGAGAGAAATAAGTCAGAGTGATTTCACTTACATTTGAAATCTAAGAAACAAAATATCGGGTCTAGTAATAATTAATGTCGTTTTTAAACATTCGTTTAAAATCTTGCTTGGCGTTGACTTGCATTGACATAACCTTCAAACACGTGGTATCTACAGAACGTGTGAAGTGCAATTAACAAGTTTTGCTTGAAAAAGTTTGTGTTTGGTTTGGTTTTTGTTGCAAAACTAGGGCTAAGAAGATGGCGGATGAAGAGCATATTCGGCACTGCATGCTTTACGAGTTCCAATTAGGAAGAAAAGCAAGTGAGGCTGCAAAAAACATCTGTAGTGCTCTTGGTCAAGATGCAGTTAGCGCCAGAAAATGCCAGCGTTGGTTTGAGAAATTTCACGAGGGAAATTTTTTGTTAGATGACAAGAGTGGTCGAGGCCGTGTGTCCAATTTTGATCAAGAAGCTCTTCAAGCTCTTTTGGTGCAAAATCCTCAAATTACCCAACAAGAGCTTGCGACAACTTTAAATTGTTCACAAAAAACAATTTCCAATCAATTGCGTGCACTTGGCAAAGTCCAAAAGTTTGGAAAATGGGTTCCTCATGAGTTGACCGACAACAACCGTAATCAAAGAGTCACAATTTGCAGTTCGCTCCTCTCTCGTCAAAACCGTTTGCTGTTTTTAGAGCAAATTGTTACCGGAGATGAAGAATGGGTGCTGTATGTTAATTTGAAAAGGCGGCCTCAATGGTTGGACAAAAATGAGGCTCCGCAGCCCACGCCAAAACCTGACTTGCATGCGAAAAAAGTGATGTTGTGTGTTTGGTGGAATTTTAAAGGAATTCTTCATTATGAACTTTTACCATCTAACCAAACCATTACAAGTGTAGTGTATAGTGCCCAATTGGAAAGGTTAGCCCAAGCTTTAAGAGAAAAAGAACCCGCGCTGATTAATCGGAAGGGCGTAATTCTTCACCACGATAACGCACGACCGCATACTGCAAGAATCACTGCTGAAAAACTGCGCCAGTTGGAATGAGAAGTTCTCCCTCAACCTGCATATTCTCCTGATATTGCCCCTTCCGATTACCATTTGTTTCGTTCTTTGCAAAACTTTCTTCTTGGAAAAAAATTTAATAATGAAGAATGCCTCAAAAATGCATTGACCGAATTTTTTGCATCAAAATCACAAGAATTTTACAACAGAGGGATTAAAATGCTTCCTGAGCGTTGGGCACAAGTAGTAGAAAACAACGGCAACTATATTGTTGATTAAATTTTGTTGTATTGTTTAAATAAATTCGATTTAAAAAAGTATTAGAAAACGACATTAATTATTACTAGACCTAATAAACAAGCAGTAGAGAAGCAGACTCAGCGATACAAAGAACATTTTGACAGCTAGTGCAGCGTTTTTCAACCCTGGTGTGCCGTAGGTGCAGACAAGACAAGAATTTTATAATTTTTCACTATTTTGTTTACTTAATATTTCATAATAAAGTAATTATAAAATACTTTCTTTGTGTTTATTTGATTCCTATTCAAGAGAATTACTTTATATATAGTCAATATAGGCACAGAGTTAAATTTTTTAACATTTTCTAATGGTGGTGTGCCTTGTGATTTTTTTCATGAAACAAGTGTGCCTTTGCCCAAAAAAGGTTGAAAAACACTGAGGTAGTGGGAAGGAGGTTGGGGGGCTAGATGAAAAAGGTGAAGGGGTTATAATTAGAAATTGTAGTATCCCCATGTAGTATAAAGTAGAGCACAGGGAATATACACAGTAATATTGTAATGTTTCTATATAGTGTCAGATGGATCCCAGTTTTATTGGGGGGATCACTTTATAACATATATAAATGTCTAACCCCTGGGTGGTACACCTGAAACTAATATCCTATCTAAGAAAAGAGTAACATGCAAATTGACCATCACTGAAACATACAAGATGGCTTCCACCATGTGGTCAAAGATAGCTGCCCCCATGTGGACATAAGATGCCACCACAAGATGGCCAGGAGGGTAGGGCAGATGGGAGAGACCAGGCCTGAAAGGGAGGGCAGTTATGGGTGATCAGGCCAGCAGATGAGGGAAGTTGGGGGTGACCGGGCCTGCAAGGAAGGGCAGTTGGGGGGGGGACTCAGGCCTGCAGGGGAGAGCAGTTGGTGCAGACCAGGCCTGAAAAAGAGGGCAGTTAGGGATTACCAAGCCTGCAGGGAAGGGCAGTTAGGGGGTGACCAGGCCTGCAGGAGAGGGCAATTAGGGGCAAACAGGCTGGCAGGGGAGCAGTTAGGCATCAATCAGGCTGGCAGGGGAGTGGTTAGGTGTTATCAGGCAGGCAGGCAGAAGCAGTTAGGGGCAATCAGGAAGGAAGGCAGGAGAGCTGTTGGGAGCTAGCAGTCCTGGATTGTGAGAGGGGTATCTGACTGCCCCTTTAGGCCTGATCCTAAGGGGGGCATACACACAGTTGAAGATTGTCCATGAGGATCAGAAAGCATTTTGAATGTCTGTGCTTGTTTATTTTGGTGTTCTTTTAAATTTCTATAGGCACTTTACATATACTTTACTGAATATGTCAATACATGTTATGAGATATGCATAAAATAGAGAGTGCATGTTCAGTTTTTTATTAATAAGACTTTATGATCAAAAAGGTTTGGAGGATACTGACCATTGCTGGAAGCTTCAACCCAATTGCCTTGTTCCTGTATTTCCTGCATTCTTCAATTTATTTTGTAGTTATTAAAAATACTTCTTACCTTATCAGTGTGGCTCTGTTGGTTGCACATCTTCCCATGCACCCAAAGGTTGCTAGTTTAATTCCTGGTCAGGGCACATCTGTGGATTGTGGGTTCAATCCCCAGTTGGAGTGCATAAAGGGAGGCAACTGATTTATGTTTCTTCCACATTGATGCTTCTCTCTCTTCATCTCTCAAATTAATAAAAACAGATTTAAAAAATATACTTCCCATCCAATTGAATAGGATCAGATTTTATTTTTGACAAGATAAGCTATACCCTTCATTATCTACTCTTAGTATACTTTTCCAGTTTCATCTCTGACTATTTTCGCCATTGTATAGCCTTTGTGGAGTCCGGGGGAGTGAATATTAGCGTTCTTTCCATTATTTCCCCACTGCATGACTTGGCTCTATCTGTTCTTCTCTTCATAGGGGTAGTCTAGAGCTTTCTGTTTCTCATCTCATAAACTCCTGCTCCTTCAGACCCTGGTTGGAATAATTTCTCAAACCAGTGCTAGCAATGCCCTTTCTTGTATACATAAAGCAGTTTACCAAGTGCTATCATTGCATGAGCTGGATTTTATTTTATGTGTTTGTTCAACATTTTTCTCTCTTCCTCTAGACCCTTGGTTGGCAAACTGTGGCTCGTGAGCCGCATGCAGCTCTTTGGTCCCTTAAGTTTTTAGCAAAGGCCAGCTTCGGAGTACACTAATTAAGTTAATAAAAACATGCCCACCTATATAGTTTAAATTTAAAAATTTTGGCTCTCAAAGTAAATTTCAGTAGTTGTACTGCTGATATTTGGCTCCGTTGACTAATAAGTTTGCTGACCACTGCTCTAGACTGTATTTAGATTCAATTTTATTCATATTTATAGTCTTCAGCATTCTTAGTTTACTTGTGATAGTGTGGAAAAATAAGAGCTACGGTATCATAGTATTTTTAGAACTTTCATATTATTTTGATATATCAGTGAAGCATTAGAAGAGATTAGATTTTATGTTAAGACTAGAGGCCCGATGCATGAAATTTGTGCAAGGGGCTTAGCCCTTGCAGCTGTGGTGGCATGCCGTGGCCCTTGCAGCTGCAGCTTCATCTGGACATCCAGAAGGTTGTTTGGCTGTCTGGTTTAATTGGCATATTATGCTTTTATTATTATAGATTAGTGAAATAATACAGTGGTGCCATCTTATAATGATAACTTTTTTACAATATTAATGAGCAAGTCCTAATTTTCTATTTTTTAAAAATATATATTTTATTGATTTTTCACGGAGAGGAAGGGAGAGGGATAGAGAGCTAGAAACATCGATGAGAGAGAAACATCGACCAGCTGCCTCCTGCACAACCCCCAACAGATGTGCCCACAACCAATGTGCATGGCCTTGACCGGAATTGAACCCGGGACCTTTCAGTCCACACACTAATGCTCTGTCCACTGAGCCAAACCGGTTTCGGCTCTAAGTTTCTATTTTTGGAAGAGCCTTTTACCTCTTGATGAGTGGGCTTTTTCACAAAGATGCCAGCCTATATAGGATAAAATGTTATGTATTTTTATTTTATTTTTCTATGTAAAAAAAAAAACACTAAACACGAGACCTATCCTCAATGCCTTTTTAAGTGTACAATACATTATTGACTATTGGTACAATGTTGTATTGCAGATCTCTAAAGTCTGTTAATCTTGCTTAACTGAAACATCATGCACATCATGACTAGTAACTCCCCCTTTCTACCGTAGACCTTCACAACCACTCTGATTCTATGAGTTTGACTATTTTAGAAGGTTCATCTGAGTGGAATCATGTGATATTTATCTCTCTGTGCCTGGCTTATTTCATTTAGTATAATGTTCTCAAGGTTCATCCTTGTTGTTATGTACAGTAGAATTTTCTTGTTTTCAAAGGATCAATAATATTCTATTGCATGAACATACCACACTTTCTTTATCCATTCAACAAGCTATGTACATTTAGATTATTTCCATGTTTTGGCTCTTATGATAAATAGTACTGCAGCAGATAAAGGACTGCTAATATTTCTTTGAGGTGCTGAATTCAATTCTTTTCATAAATACCAAGAAATAAATTTGCTGTATTATATGGCACTTTTATTTTTATTTTTCTGAGGAAACTTTATACTGTTTTCCATAGAGGCTAAACCATTTTGCATTCCCATCAACAGTGTGCAAGAGTTCAAATTTCTCCATGTCCTAACTAATACTTATTTTGTTTTTATCTAAAAAAAATATAGATGGAATTACTACAATCTAATAGTAAAAATAGAAACAAAAGCTAATCACACGATTATAAAAAAGTATGATATTTAAGCAAACATTGATTCTGTTCCCTATTGTACCAAGATTCAATGGAGAAGCAAGAGGTGGGGGAAAGAGGTAAACTGAAGGATTTTCACTTTCCCAAGTACAATGAACTTACAATAAAGAAGGAGTTCCTATAGGTACAGACCATTCTTCAAAAGCCACGAGTTCTCATAGGATTAGGTTTTTTCCTCTTCAGAATAGATTCAGCTGTACGTTGACAATTCCAACAAATGTCATGAACAAGGAGCATGCTCTGTTTCCTTAGAATATCCCAGGCTCTGAGTGTTATAGGGCTGGATTTATGTAGACAAGAGTCACCAGCACAGCAAGCAGACCAAGGGTGGTCAAATATTCATAAAACCGCTCATTTACTTTAAAACACAGGGCTGAGAGTTATTTAACCACTTAATCTTTCAATTTTAGCAGCAATATTCAAAGTACTCTCAGCAGATTTTATAAGTACTTTGAGAGATGGTCTGGAAGCCAGGGAAAGTCTTACTGCAAAGTATTATTTGCTTGGAATGTATTAGTACCAGGTCCCAGGTAAGGGAGGGGATATATAAAGAATAATCAAGAAAATTAATGATAAACAGTTATTTTGGTTTGTCTCTCACAGCAGAATTTTTGTTGAAAGATGAGGGGCGGGTATTAGTTTGCATTTTAAATGCATTAAGTCTTTATTGTATTTCCATGACATCTCATATCTTCCTTTAAAAAAAATATTTTTATTCATTTTTTTACGGAACGGAAGGGAGAGGGATAGAAAGTTAGAAACATCGATGAGAGAGAAGCATCAATCAGCTGCCTCCTACACATCCCCTACTAGGGGATGTGCCCAAAACCAAGGTACACGTCCTTGACCAGAATCAAACCTTGGACCCTTCAGTCTGCAGGCCGAAGCTCTATCCACTTAGCCAAACCAGTTAGGGCTCTTCCTCTCTCCCCCCACCCCCCCCCCTTTTTTTTTTTCCACTTTCTATACATCACTATACCTCATATATCCTTTACTTTCTCCTAATAGATAAGGCATTTTTATTGTGGGAAGCTGTTCTATAAAAATATCACTATTTCAACTCATATGTTCTTATGACTCGCTAAGATTTTTTTTTCTTTTTAATGTATTTTAATTTTTATAATAAAGAATTTAAGTGCATTTGTTAAAGTTGCAGTTAATAGCCATTTCTTACTCTGAAGCCTTTCCTGAACTCCAAGGCAGAATTGATTATTCCAAACATGATCTTTCAGAGCTTTACACATATGTTTATTAGGGCACTCACTAATTCCATTATAGTTACTTCTTAAGTTTGACAGCACAATCGTAATGTAATCTTCATAAAGATAGATAATGTATTTTATTTATTCTATATTTTTCTCAGTGTCTGACACCCAGTATGTGTTCAATAAATATTTATTGAACAAATAAATAGCTAATTAAATACATCAGCATGAAAATGTGATTCCTATATTTCCTAGAGCATCATGAAAATTACAAGAACTCAATAAATATATGAGAAATTATTTAGGTATTTAATGGATAAGCCTTAACTTTTATTGTTTGAAATCCTACCTGAAATGATTGTTTCTTGATCCTTTTATTTATAGACAGAGGGAGGAAATAGACCAAGTGCTGAATTAAGAATTTATTTTTTTTCTCTTGTCCTAGAATTTTTTTTGTGTGTATATGATTTTGGGCAATTTATTTTTACCTTTGCAACACTTAGTACCCTCATGTGTTAAATTACTATAAGACCAGCCCTATACTCATACTGTGCTATGCTGGGAATGAAATGGGCTGCTCTGTTTTCTAAATAGAGGAGCCCTGTACAAATGCATAATGATAAATTGACATATTGAGTCTGCAATTGTGTTTCCTCCAAATTAACATTGAAAAAAATGATTTGAAAGACATGTTCTTTTGTGAGTGTGTGGTACTCAAATTAGTTAGGAGTGTAGATAAAACCTTTGTTTAAGATATGAAAGTGTATGCTGTTTAATATTATCTTAAATATTTTAATACATTTAAGAAAAAGTACATGCTAAAAATTAAAATTCTAATCCTTGGTAAATTATGCATTTCCAGAAAGTGTTATAAAAATTAAATGTGTCACCCAGTTGGCATGGTTCAGTGGTTGAGCAGTGACCTATGAACCAGGAGGTCATGGTTCAATTTCTGGTCAGGGCACATGCTTGGTTGCAGGCTCAATTCCCAATGTGGGACATACAGGAGGCAGCCAATCAATGATTTTTTTCTCATCATTGATGCTTTTATCTCTCGTTTCCTCTCCCTTCCTCTCTGAAAGTAATAAAAATATATTTTTAAAAAATTAGATGTGTATTGTTTGCCCTGACTGGTGTAGCTCAGTTGATTAGAGTGTTGTCCCATGCACTGAAAGCTTGCCAATTCAATTTCTTTCCTTTCTGGAAAGGGCACATACCTACGTGGCGGTTTGATCCCCAGTGTGTGTGTGTGTGTGTGTGTGTGTGGGGGGGGCGTTTACTGGAGGCAACCCATTGATATTTCTCTCTCACATCAGTGTTTCTGTCTCTCTTCCTTCCACTCTCTCTAAAAATCAGTAAAATATATCTTCAGGTGAGGACTAAACATTAAATTAGATGTGTCTAAGTATTTGTTTTCTACCCACAAGTGATAATTAGGGGTCCTTACATATTTTAGTTTATTTTTTCTGGGAGAAGTCACAATCCTTAATTCCAGTTTCATAGCAATATGGGAGGTAATTAGGTTGTTGGCAAAACATAAGCACCAAATTCCAGATCCATCAATTGACCATGTCAGAATTTCCGTTTCCTCGGCAACTTTAACCCTTTATGGGCATTTTGAATGCTCATATTTAAAGTAGTCTTCAAGTCATCAAAGCAACTCTTAATGAACTTAATAAATTATATTCATCAATTATTTCAATATTAAAATTTAATTAAAGATTTAAATAAAATTAATACAACATTTGAAGCAGATATCTAAGTGTGTGTTTCCCTGGAATACCTGAAAGGCCAGGCTTGAGAGCAGCAGTATCTAAAGACTCATGAGCAATCTGTTTGAATGTGTGCATTATTACGTTCCTTAATTTGGTTATGATTTAACACAACTACTCTTGAACTATTAAGTGAATATCCCTTCATTATTAAAAATTATATTTGAAGATTAGCTGTTAGTAGTTTTGATGAAACATATGCTATATTTAAGTAGATAGTTCCCCAAAATATGTTTAAATATGAATTTAATAAAAGCTCCCATATTCTTAGAAAGGTCATATTTTATACTTGTATGTTCAGTAAATTAAGGAAATTTGCTGATGTAATAGAAAGTTTAGTAACAATTATAAAGTATGCTTTTGAGAAGAGTTAGTATTTCAATTAGTGTTTAATTATTCAGTCATATTTTAATTAGTTTCAGGGATATATTGCAACTCTAATAAATTCCAATTTGAACAGTCAGTATTTATTGGACACCTATTTAATACTCCTATATTAAAGGCATAAACTAAAAATACCACAGAGGATTCAATAATGTAAAATGTATTTTATTTGCTTTCAAATGCTTACACTAAAACATAAAGAATGCAAAGTAGAAAGCAATGAGAACCAAAATAAGTCAGAATACTAAGATTGTTTAAAAATGCAAAAATTATATTTGATTGTAGTGAATGAAGGAGATTCTATGAAAGAGCATTTTAACTATCTCCTTAAAAATATTAGAATATATGAAAATTGGAAAGGAAAAGTAAACTAGTTGTAGAGTAAAATCAAAGTTAAAGCACTGTATAAATTTGGATTTATTAGGTGAATTAATGGAGTTATTAATTAAAAGCAGAGGAATCTTTCTCCTAGTAAAATATTTATCATTAGAGGCCCAGTGCATGAAATTCATGCATGAGGCGGGGTCCCTCAGCCCAGCCTGCACCCTCTCCAATCTGGGACCCCTGGAGGAATCAGGACTAAACGGGCAGTCAGACATCCCTCTCACAATCCAGGACTGCTGGCTCCCAACTGCTCCTGCCTGCCTTCCTGATTGCCCATAACTGCTTCTGCCTGCCAGCCTGATCACACCTAACCACTCCTCTGCCAGTCTGATTGATGCCTAACTGCTCCCGTGCCAGCCTGTTTGCCTCCAAGTGCCCTTCCCTGCAGGCCTGGTCACCCCTAACTGCCCTCCCTTGTAGGCTTGATTGCCCCGAACTGCCCTCCCTTGGAGGCCTGATCCCTTCCAACTGCCCTCCCCTGCTGGCCATATTGTGGGGCCATCTTGTGTCAACATGGGGGCAACCATCCTGTGTGTTGGAGTAATGGTCAATCTGCATATTACTCTTTTATTAGATAGGCTAGAGGCCTGGTGCACAGGTGGGGACCAGCTGGTTTGCCCTGAAGGGTGACCTGGGTCATGGTGGGGGTTCCCTTGCGGTGTGGGGCAGCCTGGGAGAGGGTCCTGTGGTGGTTTTCAGGCTGGCCATGCCCCCCAATGACCCAAGCGGAGGCCCTGGTATCTGGGATTTATTTATCTTCTATAATTGAAACTTTGTAGCCTTGAGTGGAGGCCATGGCTGGCCAGGGCTGTTGGGAAGCTTGGCTTCCTCCATCGCTGGAGGCAATTCAGGCCTCTGGCTGGCTCCAGCTCTGTGGCCACCACCATATTTGTTGGGTTAATTTGCATACTTGCCCCTGATTGGCTTGTGGGCATGGCTTGTGGGCATAGCAGAGGTGCATGGTCAATTTGTATGTTTCTCTTTTAATAGATAGGATAGGTTTGTTTTTTTAAAGCATCCAGGTAAACTTAAAATGTTTATCAATTTATAAAGCATAGGCTCTTAAAGAATTCTATTTTGGAAAATGAGGACAGCTATACAATTAACACCTATTTCTTCCATTTAGTTTGGGTTTATGAAAATATAATTTTTGTGTCAATGCTCTTTACTGAATAGCATCATCCAATGTTATTTTTTTTTAGCAAAACCTAGAATCTAAATCACAAAAGTTAAGATAAAAGGTAAACTTTGAAAATGTAAAGTCTTACAAAAAATGGGAAGAAATTAACAATGAAAGGAACAAAAACAATGATATCAACTATATGCTCTATAGTTTCAAAGAGATGTGTGTAGAGTAAGGAGCATAGATTTGATGTCAGATAGTAGGTTTTTGCCATTTCTATAGCTATCATGTGGCCATATGTAACTTAGTTAAATTTTCTAAGTTATTTTTTCCTCAGCTGTAAAACAGAAATCTCAGTGCCTACTTTACAGGGTAGAATGTGTTCACAACATATAAAATAATATATTTAGTGCATGATAGGGGCAAAACATATGTTACTTTCTCTTGTCCATTTTTCATAAACATTATCTCATAGCAACCTGGTAAAGTAGGTATTATTCATTTAACCATTTTTTTTAAACTCCTACTCCAATGGGTATTTTAGAATGCAGTAGAGAACAAAAGGTGAACTTTCTCACTTTTCAGAGTAGAGAGAACCACTTAAATTTGCCAATACTGTAACATCGAGGGCAAAAAATACTCAGCAAAGTCTTCTTTATTTTTTTTTAAGTTTTTTAAAAAATTAATAGGTCATTTAGAATGTATAACTCTTCAAAACATTTTATCAGAAACTCAGCATTTCATTTTCACTTCTATTTTCATTTTTAAACTTCAAGAGAGTAAATTATTTGCTTTTTAAAATACAGTATGGTACTATATTTTAATTTGAATGCAAATATCTCTGTGTACCTACTGTATATAGATTTGATATAAAGATAAAAAATTACAGCCTAAATATTCTTTTTCTTTAACATATATCCAACCTTCACACCTCCATCCCCAGGAGAGGAGAGGAGAAGAGAGAAGAGGTGGAGGGGAGAGGGAGAAGAAGAAAGAACAGAAATAAAATTGAGGATAAATTAAGGGTTTTTAATACTTATACCATATGTTCCTTCTGACTCTATGGTAATTCAATTCAAATTCTCTCTACAGATGTCTGTATGTTTGTACACATATAGATACATACAATTTAAACTTTAAATCTGGATTTGTTTTTATAGCCTTTATCTGTATAAGGTTATAGGTACTGGAAGGCAGGATATATATTTTTGACTAATTTGTTTTAGAGTACCTTTTTTTAACAGCAGTTTTATTAAATATCTTGATTTGAAATATTACTGAATTATTCTGTAATCTTCATTTTTAGGTGAAGAGACAAAAATCCTATTAAGCTAAGGAGATGGTAATCTAATTCCATAGAACAAAGTGTGCTTTTAATAAAATGTGAGAAGAGAGGAAAGAGGAAAACAAAGGTATAGGGAGACAAAAAATCTGAGTCTCAGACTAATGAAAACATTCAATCCACATGTCACAAACAAATAAAATAGAAAAGAATATGATGAGTGAGCATTGACCTTCAAGAACACATCTTCTCTGCACCATAGCAACTCACCCAGAACAGCAGTAAATCCCTAATAAACATCCAACTTACAAAGAAATGCCATAAAATGGTTTAAAAAATGAACTTGCAATGCAACATCACAATGAAACCAACCTAGCTAGAGGAATATATTTCACACAATACTAATGTAATACCTGTTGAATTTTAAATCACATCTGTGCATGTGTAGGCAGCTTCGATTAGAGACTGCAAAAATAATATTTCTGATTATAAATAATGTCTATAAATAATGTTCACACATCATAGAAAAATTGCCAAAATATAGAATTAAGAAAAAATATTTACATATTTTAAATAATCACTGTTAATATTTTTGTGCATTCACTTTATATTCTTCTTTTTATTTTGCTAGCATTTTTGAATAATTAAACCAATATTTTTATCTAATTTGTAACTTTTTCTTTTTAGTTAACGGGACTTAGAAGTTTTCAATCACATTAAAAATCATAAGTTTAAGTGAGTGCTTGATTTTCTAATAGGTCTATGAAACCTCAGTACCTAAATATTGTGGACATTTGAAACATTTTTTTTCTAAATAATATTATAGTAAATATCACTGTCTTTCCCTTATATAATTTCTATGCCTATAATTTTTGAGGCCAGAGGCAAGAACACTTTGGCTTATATTACCAATTGTTTCCCATCAGTTTGCACCAATGTATACAGCGCTGCATGGGAGGCAATCCTTATTCTGTGACTGAGCTGATATTGCTTAAAATTTTGAATATTTTATAATATGTAAGACCCTAAAAGTTTCTATTCTATTTTTGTTCATTCTTGATTATATTGAAATTGACAATTTTATATGTGTAATGTATTTTTTTGCATATTTCTTTTGATGATTTACATTTTTGTTATCTGTTGTGCTTTTTATATAGGGAGGCTAATGATTTTTGTCACTTTTAAAAATTTCATTTCTTTCTCTGATAGTAGCATGTTATTCTAACCATGCACATATTATTTCTTTGTTTAGGTTCTTTTTTAGCTGTTAAAATTGAAAGTGGTCTATTTAAATTTCTAATCACAAGTGTGTTTTTATTTTTCATAGCATTGATAATAATGCTGCTGCTGATGGCTCGCATGTATGTAACACTTTCTGTGTGTTTAACACTGTTTGACATACTTATTATATTAGATATTTGATTCTCACAAAAATCTAATGAGGAAGGCTCTATTATTTTTTTTAAATATATTTTTATTGATTTCAGAGAGGAAGGGAAAAGGAGAGAGAGAAACATCAATGATGAAAAAGAATCATTGATTGGCTGCCTTCTGCACTCCACCCCACACTGGGGATCTAGCCCACAACCCGAGCATGTGCTCTTGATTGGAATCAAACCTGGGACCCTTCAGTCCCTAGGCCGATGCTCTATCCACTGAGCCAAACTAGCTAGGGCAAGGCTCTACTATGAAACCCACTTTTCAGATGAGAAAATAGAGGCACTTGCTCAGTGTTACTCATCAGAATTCTAACCTGGGCAGTATTACCTTAGAGTCCATGTTTTTGCTTATGGAATTATAATACTATTGCATTCAGTATCTAAAGGTTTATTAGTCCATTTTCATTATATATGGGATCTTAAATCAATTTAACTTTATATTACCATTGAAACCAGTTTAGGGTGATGGAACGGGCTAAACTCTGAAGTACATATTCCATTTTCTCCTATCATTGACTTCAGCCATGCTCTATTGAATCTTCCCTTTTCTTGCTGACACTTAATATTATTAACTCAAATGAATCCCATAGCAGTCCCAGAAAGATTATTCTGGTTATTGTGATATTAAAAAGCCCACCTACTGCACAGGCTATTAATATAAGAGAGGAATATTAACTTAAATTCTTCCAAATCTCCCTCCTCTCTCTACTGTCCTCTCTCAGTACATCCCATGGACTCTTGCTGCTGAGCTCTGTAGCCCAATAGATGGCTCAGTCCATGCTACTGCTACCTCTGTTCTGTCCATTGGACTTGCTGCAAACTCACACGTTCTTTCTCCAGACACCAGGTGGATGTGCAGGACAGTTCTGTTGATATCCCTGTTCTGCTCTCTATCTCCGAGTTTCTTTCTTTCTTCCTTTCTTCCTTTCTTCCTTTCTTTCTTTCTTTCTTTCTTCCTTTCTTTCTTTCTTTCTTTCTTTCTTTCTTTCTTTCTTTCTTTCTTTCTTTCTTTCTTTCTTTCTTTCTTTCTCTCTCTCTCTCTCTCTCTCTCTCTCTCTCTCTCTCTCTCTCTCTCTCTCTCTCTCTCTCTTCCCATTTTTAAAATTTATTTATTTATTTATTTATTTATTTATCGATTATGGTATCACATAATTGTCCTCATTCCCCCATTCCCATCCCAAATCCCTCCCCACATAATGCTCCCACCCCTCTGTTGTCCATGCATGGCCACTGGTTAGGCTTATATGCATGCACACAAGTCCTTTGGTTGATCTCTCCCCCTTACCCCCACCCTCACCTACCTTCTATCTGAGGTTTAACAGTCTGATCACTGCTTCTCTTTCTCTGGGTCTGTTTTTATTCATCAGTTTATGTTGTTTATTATTTTCTCTAGCTGTGTGAGATCATGTGATCCAAGAAATACCCTTGTAAGAACCGAAATTGAGACAAGCCATAATGGTTATGCTGAGAGGCAAATAAATCAGTCTGTAGTGAGTTCCTTTCTGGGCCAACAGTTCTTTTGTGTCCCAATTTCAATGTTAAATAGTTCCTTATGTGTACATGTCAGCTATGATATTTCAGATCTGGTTGGTGGACAAATGGTGGTGATGCAGGTCTGACCATCTCTGGTTTGGTCCAATCTTACACCAATCAGAATGGCTATCATCAACAAATCAGCAAACAAGTGTTGGCGAGGATGCAGAGAAAAAGGAACTCTTTTACACTGCTGGTGGGAATGCAGACTTGGTGCAGCCACTGTAGGGAACAGTATGGAGTTTCCTTAAAAAACTAAAAATGGAACTCCCATTTGACCCAATGATCCCACTTCTCCGAATTTCTTTTAATCAAATTCTTTCCTCTTTGTTCTATATCTGTCTGACTCTTGGTTTCTCACTCTTCTTCCCTCACTTCCTCTCTGGCTTTTGTTTTTATGGACTGACAAACTGGGGAATGGACCAGGTTGGATAATAGTTGAGGACAGCAAATCAGTTTCACTGCCTCTCATAATAAGCCCTAGAAATAATGTCTGTCTGCTGCTATTTACTTTGCTCTTTTTGGAATGTAATATATATGTATTATCTCTCTGCTTTAGCTTTGGGTTCTAATAGTCAGTTTTGGGTTAACCAAAGAAGTCCTGTTACACATTTGCTCATTTTCTCAGAAGCCTATTTTTTGTTGTTGTTTGTTTGTTTTTGCCAGCCCCGAATATTTCTGTATTTTATTAGTGTGGTTCATTGGAATATACCCAAATTTTACTTTACTTTTTAAAGGTATGTTTCTTACAAACAAGTAAGGTTTATTTTGTAAGTCAGCTGAAATACTTTGCCTTTTATGGATCAACAAGGCAAATGGCATGCCTAGAGTAATACCATTAGTGAGAAAAGATATTGGCATTCTATTCTAGGCATCCTGTAATCACTGCATTTCTTATTTTTCTCCAGTAATGTGGAAAATATCATCTGGATCTTAATTTCACTGATTATTGTAATGTTTTTTAAAAATTCACTGCTGAAGCTTTAATTATCTAATTTGAGGATAATGCCATACGTTTTGATTAGATGAGAATACTAATATACTTCATTTCCTGCCAATTCTGCCCACCCTGTTCCCAGTGTCTCTTGATTTTTGCTTTGCTAATTGGTTTAGTGGTTAAACTCATGAGTCTTAGAGTCAAAGATGCTTCGGCTTAAATCTCAGATGTGACACAATGTCATCTGAAAAATGAGGATTAAAGACCAAAACCACCAAAGTAGAAATTATAGTGTGTCTTGTATTGGCCAATTGATAGAATTTAAACGCTTTTGCCATGCCTGGAAAACTGGCAATGAAATAAGCCTAATGAAAGTCTATTTGCATGTTGAGGCAGAAGATGCTTCTGGGAAAGAACTTGACCTGCACCACTGGGGTTTACCCTTACCTGGATATCTAATAGTGATATTTATAGTTGATGATTGAGTCTAACAAATTTTTATCTACATGCATGGGGCATGTTATTTACCTGTTTGGGGAACAGCTGAATTTGACCTAAAATAATGCTCAATATTATAATTGCGATATTGAATATAGGTTGGTGCTCTTATTCATACCTTGTTTTAGCTCAGTCTGCTGAGAATATTTGATCCTGGAGAAAGGACTGAGGCGCTGTTTTGGGAAGCTGAATTTTGGAGCACAAGAAGCACTGTTTTTGATCTCTTAAAATATGCCTCTTATGTTCTTGATGATAGCCATTCTGAATGTTTTAAAGTGAAAGTCAGCTCATGTCCTTCCTCTATCCAAATCCTCCAGATGGTTTACAATCTTACTCAGCGTAATTTACAGTTTTTACAATGAGTTAGACTTTACATGATTTGCTTTCTCTTCATAATCTCTCTGACTTCACCACTGATGATTATATTAATATATAATATGCAACATGTCACATGTAATAGTTACTATATATTTTGATGCAGACCACATGCAAGATATACCTAATAGGGTTGTTAAGAGTATTATATAAATTTATACATATAAATGCTTAGAAAAGTATTTGATACATAGTAAATGCTCATTAAGTTTAACTTATACCTATTACTGCATCCTTTTAGTAACCAGAAAAGTGGAATCACTGAAAAAAAAAAAAAAGGTTCCCAAATTAGGGATTAATAATAGCTCAAGAAAATTGAGAAACTTGCTGAGAGCCATTGCTAGAATGTGGGAGACCAGAGAGCCTATCTCACATCTCTTGACTAACTCAGCTCCCCCTGCCTCTTTTCAAAAAGTAATTAATATCCACTTTAGAAAATGATGCACCAAATTTATCTTTTATTTTACATTTTCATTTTTCAGAATAAGGATATTGACATAGTCCTTAATTGCATTTACCCAATATTTCTTACTGTTATGTACCTGTGTCCACATACTTATAAATAAATGCTTCCATGTCTCCTAAATATTAGTCTCTTTGAGACAAAGTACTAGGAAATTGTAATTTTTGATTCCATAAGATTATAAATTCAGGTCCAAGAAAATAAATCAACAAATACAGAGCATTGCTGATGAGTATTAATAATATATATTTATACAGGTATTGATCTATGAATATTGTTTTAAATATACTGACCAATAACTTAAATTGAAATCAGTTTTCTATAATTTGTCTTTTGTCATTATTTCTCTTTGTTTTCCTGTGGGTTGTTTGTGGATCTTTTTGAGTTGTGATTCACGTTTAGTTATACTATAACACTTTATCAAATAAATTCCTGGACTTTACATTAAAATTTGCATCTCACAAAAGTGTAGTTATTTCTTTCACAGCTTGACATTCATATGAGTAAAAACAAACAAACAAACCATTAACTCAGTTTAAGAGCTGTGTTCAAACTAATAAAAATAAGATTTATATACTTTTTGGCCCAAACTGTTTCTCAACTGCTAGAAATTAGAATAAAGCACCACTAGCAAATAGAACCAAAGTGATCAACTCAATGTAAGCAACTCTTAGGAGCAAGCCTATTTAGAAAGTCCACTCCAGTTATCTATATACCTTTGAGTGTGCTGCAGTATTAAGCGGGCATTTGCGTTAATTTAAAAACACTGGTGTGCTGGTAGGTTGGCATTATAGTATTACAGTGCCCCTTTCCCTTCAGTTTTAAATTAGCTATATTCAGTGACCTAGCTATAAGGGATAATGATTATGTTAGTTAAGGTGAGTAACTATTTTTCAAGGGATGAATGTTTGCATTTTTTTCACTGAGAACATCAGAGATGAGCATAAGTATTAAACTATAAAGGCCTTTGCTGGCTGCTTGTGATTGCCAGTCAGAGGCACTGTGACAGAACATGGATGACAAGAAGGAGAACAGGTATTGGTTGGTGCTGTGTTTTTCTCCGGGGTTCCTCCATGCCAACACAAGTAGTTATAGCCTGAGGTTTCAAGAGATAAGAATATTATTATACTTTCATTTGTTTGTTTAAGTCCAGACAATGCTTTATTTCTGTCCTGCCTAAATAGCAGAGAAGAATTTTTACCTCCAGAAGCTTAAATGGTAGGGGAAGGTTTTGCTTAAGATTGGCTCATGTCTGAAGATCTGAATAACATGGGAGATTTTATGATTTTAAATTAGAAATATTTTCCATCAAGAACACATTAGACAGTTATAACATGGTAAGTCTACATAGCAGATTTTTAAATTTTTTTTGGAAAAATATATTCATTTGTGTAAAATTAAAATTATTTTCAGTTTCTTATCTTCCACCAGCATTAAACATTAAAAATAACTTTTTTCCATTATGTTTTCCACCTCATTTTGATAATCCCACAATCTCTACCTATCATTGTCTCTAACTTTTCTTTCTGTGGTTTACTTATCACGTATCATTATTTAATATCACCTATTTCTTCTATGCTTTGGTCTCTATTTCTTCCAGTACCCAAATTATTAATTTGCTGTGATTTTTAATGTATTCTTAACTGCCAAAAGGGTAAGAAAAATATCCAGCCTCAACTTTTGAAGGTTAAAAATTTACACCATCTCTCATTGGAGGCTCCATTAGAGGAACCAAGTAGACAAATGATCTCTGTGGAACATCCCAGGTTTTTTATTTTATGGTTTTTGCTATATAAGTTCCTTCAAGTTTCTTGAAGTATGTGCCCATTTGACTGTAGTGATTAAAATCAGGTTGCATTTATCACTTGGGAATTGATGTGACATTGGGAAGGAGGCAATGGTGAGAAAAAATATGCTGCTTCATCAATTTCACGTTGAAACAATGTGACAGCTACTTTCCCATGGACTTGCAGGTACTTGTGGGTGGAGTATGTCTTAAATGTGTGACAGATTGATATTGGGAAGGGCTTTACAAATTTAGATATAGAAATTGTAGCCAAACTAACCTGTTGGGAAGTTTATACATATATCTATCCTGGAAGTTAATTTTATAAGGATAGGTTTTCCCTTTTTTTTTTTTTTTTCTTCTTGCTTACCATCATCCTAAAGACATATTTTCTTCCTCTTATTATAATGTTTGGAAAAGTAGTCCTTGATATTTTTGTTAAAGTTAAAATAAATGTATTTATGAATATAATGCAATATAATATAATCTATAATAATAAAATGGGGTAATAATGCTAATTAGATCAAACATCTTCTAGACATCATTCCAGACATCTTTCCTGACAAAGGCTGGAGGGAAGCCAGCCCAGGTCCCGGGTGCCAGTGGGCAGCCAGAGAAGGGAAGCAGCTTGGGTCCCAGGTGCTGGAGGAAGCTGGTGCTGGCAGCCAGGGTAAGGAAGGCCTACTCTTGCACAAATTATCATGCACCGGGCCTCTAGTCTAGGGGTGTCGAACTCAATCAGAGAAGGGGCCAAAATCTAAAATCCAGCCTAAATCGCGGGCCCAATGGTTTACTGAACAGTCATAAACTGACAATGTCATAAACTGACAGTGGAGTGCAGTGATGACAGCGCGGTGCGGGCCACATTGCAAGGCCTGGCGGGCTGGATTTGGCCCGCGGGCCTTGTGTTTGACACATGTGCTCTAGTCCTATATAATAAAAGGGTATTATGCAAATAGACTGAATGGCAGAACAACCAAACAACCAATCAAAGAATAATATGCTAATAATATGCTAAGGCTGCTCAACCACTTACTATGACGTGCACTGACCACCAGGGTCAGATGCTCTGACTGGTAGGTTAGTTTGCTGCTGGGGTCTGGGCGATCTGGACTGAGTGAGATGGGCCAGACATGCCCTGAAGCCCTCATCCTGATAGTGCACCAGTGGGGTCCCTCAGTCTGGCCTGTACCCTCTCAGAATCAGAGACTTCTCAGGGGGTATCAGAGAGCTGGTTTCAGCCTTATCTCATAGGCCACTCTCCTTGGGAGGGCACCAGATGCAGGGATCGTGACTGGAAAGCACTGCTGTGGCAGTACAACCCTCTCCTAATCAGGACTGATTAGGCGTGAGCCCGCAGCAGGCATAGTGGGGCTGGGATAAGCAGGAGCATCAGGTAGGAGCTGCAGGAGGCCTTGCACTACAAGTTTTGGCCTGATCCTTGCAGGCCACCCAAAGGGACCCCACTCATGAACGAATTTGTGAACTGGGCCTCTAGTATAATATGATATGATATGATATGATATGATATGATATGATATGATATATTGTGATATCAGGAACACAGAATTCTAAACAACTGATTCTATTCTGTGACTGTCATTCACACCCTGATGACCTTTGAGAGACAGAAGTAGGTCAGGTCACACATTTTATTACTATTATGCTTCAAACTTGTTCTTAGACAAGGCCAGTGGAAGGACTCAAATTAACTAACATGTGGAAAGTTTTACTCTTATTTTCCCCCAAGTTCATATTTAAGACTGGGGTTTAACATTTCAATTGTGATGAAATATAAATTTAGACGCCTGGCAAGAAGAGGAGTTCAAAAGCATTAGAGCTGGATGGAAACAGAGATGGTAAACCTCATTCAATGACAACGTAACCTATACCCAGTCTTCCTTCCGTAGCTTTATGGAAGGAGGTATATCCAAAGAGAATGTCAGCCATGCAGAGTCTAACCTTCACTTGGAACCATAAAAATTTTCTTTCTCACTCTCCCTTGCTCCTTGGAATTGTAATCCAATAAAATATCAGCATATGTTACCTATTTCTCGTATCTCTCCCCATCTATGCGAGCAAAAAAGTGAATTTAAAAAATCCTATTTAGGCTAATGAGGTATAATGAATTAGTCAGTATAGAGTTTCTTTTATTTAATCTTTGGTAAAACTTAAGAAAATTAACTCTTAAAACAAATTTCTCAAAATTCAAGCAACTGATAGGAATCCCGGGATTGGATCTTTAGAACTAATGATCAGGACAGATTTTGGGAGATAATTACCAATGATATAATTTCATTAGGAGAATTAGACAGAGCTTGATTGTCTATTAATATTGGGAAGCTTCTTTTTCTCAGATTTACAACCTTAAGCAATCACTTCTGACCTTGTAGATACTATGTTCATTTTAGGCAGGGATCAGTAACTCTTCTTTTCCTAACTCATCTGAAAAAATACAGCTGAACTTATAAAAAATGAATTAGGTTAAGACCATTGTCCACTGATTTTGATTGATGGTCTCTAATTATAGTAAACTGCTTTACTTAATACTTCAAGTATGTTCTTTCTTTGGAATGAACTGAAACTTGAAAGTGCTTTATTTTTATAAAAGGTCAAGTCTTTATTGCATCAAAATTACAGACCTGTTTCTGCTTATTTTTTGACTAGTAGAGGCCCAGTGCACAAATCTGTGCACCAGTAGGTTCCCTCGGCCTGGCCTGTAGGATTGGGCTGAAACCAGCTCTCTGACATCCCCCAAAGGCTCCAGAGTGTGTCAGGCCAGTCTCGCTTAGTCCTGATCAGTGGGACCCCAGCAGCAAGCTAACCTACTGGTCAGAGAGTCTGCCCCATGGTGGCCAGGGCACATCATAGTGAGCAGTTGAGCGACTTTACCATATCATTAGTGTATTATACTTTGATTGGTTGAACGGCCAACCAGTCAACCTGACACTTAGCATATTAGGTTTTTATTATATAGGATAATACCTGGGAATTTCAAATCTGGGTGATTTGATAGAAAATAAAAAAAATAAGATATTTTTATAATTGTTAGTTTTGAGGGGAGAGTTAGAAGTGAGAGATGTTGGAATAAAGGTGGTATTTCTGAAGCTTTGGTTTGAGACTGGTTATATTCTCTTAGGGAGGAGGGTACCGAGGGGCAAATGGGTTACATCAGAGTAAAAAAGCTTACTAAATTATCCTGGGAAATTCAGCACAAAACTGTCCCAGGTAAATAAAATGTGTATATTAGAGTTTTCCAGAGAAATGGAACCAATAGGAGATATGTTTATGTCTATGTCTATGTCTATGTCTATGTCTATGTCTATGTCTATGTCTACGTCTATATCCGTGTGTATATCTATATATTCAAATAATGAAGAAATAAAAAATTAAAAACCACCAAATCAGTAAATGATATTTAGTAAGATTTTATTGTATGTATAAGCATAAGAGTTTATTGTATATGTAATTACTTTATCTGCTCCAGGGACTTTGCAGCTATCTTAGAGCAGGACCCATGTTCCTAACACAAGTATTTAGAATAAGTAACCTACTACACTGAACACTTAATTTACCTGGGACACTTTGACAATAAAAGCAATAAAAGGGAAATCTTTCTTTTTGTAGTGTTCATTGTCCAAGGAAAGCCATCATATCTGTTTATCTTGCCTGTAGCTATACTTATATAGCAATTTTAATGGACCATAGAATAGAAGCTCTATGATAACTCATCTGGAAAAATAAAAGTATTGACTAGTTCTCTTTTAAATTGGCATTCATTATTTTTATTCTAATGGAGACCTTTATAAGGAAGGTGAATGGAAATGCATCTGTGTGTATAGGGAAAATATAGTTCCTAAGGTTTTGACAGTCTAAAATTTCTTAATAATGAGATTCAACATTGATCTGTGGTGCATTTCCTTAGCCACATATGTGAGCAAATACGAACTTATTTTTATGGGCCACTGCTTTCTGCGACCCTGTTCTAACTCCCTTTTAAGAAGGTTCTTTTGGATTGGCAGAAAATATAAAGTACTTTAGAAATGCATACAAGAGATTGTGTTCAGATATTAGCTATTCGGTTGAGCTAAATGTATGGCTTTCTACCTGTCAAAAGCTTCCAGGGGAGAATGCCTTATAAGGGAGATACTTCTAAGGTCTGGCGAAGTTGGGCTCTTTCATTTTCCTATTTATTATTTTCTGGTCTCTTGGGATTTAGTACAAAATCCATTTCTTCTTAACAGCTTGTGGTTGATTAACTCCCAAGCAAGAGGGAATGCAACAGTAGTAGGGACAGGTAGTAGAGGCTTCAGGGAGCCCCATGTCTCTTGGGTGTCAGTGGAAAATCCACAGAACGGTGTGAGTAGATAAGCATGGCATCTTTTGTTCCTTTAACTTAAGGATGAAACGAGAGGCAGGATGTGTTAAAAAAAATTAAAAAAAATATATATGTAAATATATATGTAAGTATATATGTAAATATATATGTAAGTATATATGTAAGTGCATGAATTCATGATGGGTGGGGTCCCTTGGCCTGGCCATCAATCAGGTCTTATCTGGGCTGTGGGAGGTTGGCCTACCACAGGAAGTTGGCTGTGGAAGTGCACTGATCATCAGGGGGCAGCTACTGCATTGAATGTCTGCCCCTGGTGGTCAGTAAGCATCATAGCAACTGGCCGATTGGTCATTCCAGTCGTTCTGGTTGTTTGGTCATAATGGTTGCTAAGGCCATTTTTAACATAATTAACAAGCAGAACCCCCAAATTCGTTGGTGTTCCTCTTTGTAGACACCCATTCCCCCCTGCTTCTCCTCTGAATTACAAATGAAACAGTTCTCTGGATTTTCTGAAAAATAAACAACTTCTTAACTAAGAGAAATAATAAAATAATAGTCTTCTGGCTGATTACCTCTGATCCCTTTGCTCTGACTCTTTTGTTTAATAAGCAAGAGCCTTTTGCATTTTTAACACAAACTGGCCAGTGTTCTAAGAGTAATTTCACCTTTAACAAGCTCAGTCACTGCTCTTCAGGCAGAGGAAGTTTAACTAGAGTGTAAATGAAGGTTTCTTAGAGCTTTGTGAGTCTCTGCTCAAACAACCATACATATCTCTTCTTAATTAATAAGACTTTCAATGGGTAGGTATTCAGATGCTGTGCTGCTTCCTAAGCCATTTAGGAGTTATTATAACACGCTCTGCCTCCTTTTTTTGTGCCTCAGACTACACCGTTGTAAAATTTTTCAGAAAAAGTAAAACAGCTGACAACGCTCTGCAGAAGTCCTTGGTATTATTCTTACTGGCTTAAGTGGATCCAAAGCTTTTACTTATTTTCTTCTTCTTTTTTTTTTTTTTTTAAAGGTAAGTTAAAATAGTGTATTCTTTCCTTTGTAAAATTACTTCTCCCTATTCATCTTCTTGTTGTTGTCCTTCTTTTCTTTCCTCTTCTTCTTCTGTTCTTTTTTTTTTCTTCCCCAAATATCTTTCCAGTTGCTAATAAAATGATGTCTTAACCTTTGGATATACAATAAAATATTAAATAAATTGGAAGTTTCAGGCAGATTATTTATTCTTTTTTCTTTCTTGACTTGGGACTTAAAAGCTTGCTGTGGAACTTACTCTGTAGGGTTGCATTTCTTATAGTAAAGAATCACAATATAGGTAGCCAGATTTTTGCTTTTCTAGGAAATTGTTCAGCTATATATATAGTGAATAACAACTTCATAGTTGTAACTTATGAAAAGAATTAATAGAAATTGACCCCCCCCCTTTTTTTTTGCAAGCTATTTAAAATTGTCTTATCCATCTTATCTTATGTTTTAAAATTGTTTCCTCATGAGGGTGCTCTTTTCTCCAGCCCTGCCAGCACTTGTCCTTTGTTGATGACATCTGTTCTGACAGGTGTGAGATGGTACGTCATTGTTGTTTTGATTTGCATCTCTCATATGATTAGTGACGCTGAGCATGTTTTCATAGTCTGCCTTCTGTATGTCCTCTTTCATAGTCTTTATTTAGGTCTTTTGCCCATTTTTTAATTGGATTGTTTACCTTCCTTTTGTTAAGTTGTATAAGTTCCCTATAAATTTTGGAAATTAAACCCTTATCTGCGATAGCATTGACAAATATGTTCTCCATGCAGTAGGCTTTCTTGTTTTGTTGATCGTTTCTTTTGCTGTGCAGAAGCACAATGCTGGTGGAAAAGCAGACTGGTGCAGGCTCTGTGGAAAACAGTATGGAGATTACTCAAAAAATTAAAAATAGAACTCCCATTTGACCCAGTGATCCCACTTCTAGGAATATATCCCAAGAACCAGAAACACCAATCATAAAGTACATACACACCCCTATGTTCATAACAGCACAATTTATAATAGCTGAGATTTGGAAACAGCCTAAGTGCCCATCAGCAGATGAATGGATTAAAAAATGTGGTATATCTACATGATGGAATACTATGCTGCTCTAAAAAAGAAGAAACTTTTACCATTTGCAACAGCATAGATGGATCAGAGAGCGTTATGCTAAGTGAAATAAGCCAGTCAGAGAAAGATAAGTATCACATGATCTTACTCATATGTGGGATATAGTGGTCAACAAAAGTGGATCCAGAGACAAAGAAACACTGAACATACCATCCAAATTCAGAGAGAAGGCAGGGGAGGAGGGGGGTAAAAGAGCAACCAAAGAACTTGTATGCTTGCATATTAGCATAACCAATGGACATGGACTCTGGGGTGGTGGGGGCTTGTCCAGGGAGGGCGGTGTCATGGGGAGGGATCAATCGGGGAAAAAGAAAAGATATGTAATACTTTAAACAATAAAGAGAAGTAAAAAATAAAATTGTTTCCTCAAAGAGAATAACTTTTTAACAAATAAATATTTATGTGTTTATCCTTGGAAATGTTTTCTAACTATGCTATGCCTAAGCAATTTTGGAGGTGTAGCAGTTATGCACTGTACTTATAGGTAATAACATTTTACATATTGTCAAAGCATTTTGCTATATATTAAATCCCTTGAAAATAAAAATTTAAATTTTGGTCTTAAATATAAACACAGAGTTTTCAAGATCTCCTAATTTGGAAATTTAAATTCTATTGATATCAATTGCTAAAGACCCTGCTTATCTGTTCACACTAGCACATAGATAAAACAACTGAGAATTATAGTAAAAGCTGTATATTTCACTTTTTATGGAGATAATTCTCTGTGTAGGAAACATGAACTGAATGAAAGGCAATGAGAACCAATAGGAATTTTCTGCTAAGAGATTAAATAAGAAACCTAATTATGGATTGAAAATGATGAATTAATCTCCATAACATTTATATTTCAGCCACCTATCGGGGAAAGGAAAAATAGGGAGAGCTTTGTATTATGCTGCATTTTTGTGAATTATGTCTATTCTAGAAAGAACTTGTACTAAGCTACAGGTTAGTAATAATAAAACTATAATAATAATGATTTCAATTTTCCAAAGTGGAGATTGAATTCATGTAACCCCATAAAGAAAAGTCCTCCACAGGTATTGTGTAGAGGGAGAGATTAATAAACACATTTTATGGGTATGAGAAGCATTTAATGCAGTTGCTCTATTCCCAAGGGGACTAGTCACAAGATGGAGCCTCAGAGAATTTTCTTCATAGCTGATGTAAATCTGTGCTTTCTATTTCTGTACTTGTTCAAAAACTGGATCCATCTTTTTCTTTTCATCTTTAGATCTATGTTTCAGCAAATGACCCCACTGTCTGTCCATTTTTCTCCTCTTTTTACACCTAATCTCTCCTTTGTTTTTCTACTCAAATCTTCATTCAGAACCTCAACATTTCTTGCTCCAATTGTTTTCCTCAAATATCTTATTTAATAAAAGAGTAATATACAAGTTTACCATACCTCGGCTACACCTAAAAGCCACGCCCACCAGCCAATCAGAGCGAGTATGCAAATTAACCCCAACCAAGATTGCTGCTGCCACAGAGAGCTGGAGAGAGGCTTGGGTATCCCAGGCAATGGAAGAAGCCAAGCTTTCCGCCTACCCTTGCTGACTCAAGGTTATAAAGTTTCAATTATAGAAGGTAAACAAATCCAAACAGAAATGGCAGCAACCATGGAGCAAGCAGAAGGCTTGGCTCTGCTCCAGGTTACAAAGTTTCAATTATAGGAGGTAAATAAATTCCAGATACCAGGGCCTTGCTTGGGTTGCTGGGGGGCATGGCTGGCCTACAAACCACCACAGGCCCCTTGGCCCAGGCTGTCCCACACTCCAAGGTGTGTGTACCACACTCCCTGATCCGGGACACCCTTCAGGGCAAACTACCTGGCTCCACCCATTCACCAGGCCTCTATCCTAGGTAATAAAAGAGTAATATGCGGATTGACCATCACTCTAACACACAAGATTGCTGCCCCCTGTAATCAAAGATCCTGCCCCCATGTGGACACAAGATGGCCACTATAACTATAAGATGGCCAGCAGAGAGGGAAGTTGGGAGGAACCAGCCCTGCAAGGGAGGGCAGTTGTGGATGATCAGGCAAGCAAGGGAGGGCAGTTGGAAGGCATCAGGCCTGCAAGGGAGGGCAGTTGGGGGTGATCAATCCTGCATGAGAAAGCAGTTAGGGGTGACCAGGTTTGCAGAGGAGGGAAATTGGGAGCAAGCAGGCTGGCAGGGTAGCAGTTTGGCATCAATCAGGCTGGCATGGGAGTGATTAGGAGGTGATTAAGCTGACAGGCAGAAGTGGTTAGGGGCAATCAGGAAGGCAGACAGGTGAGCAGTTGGGAGCCAGCAGTCCTGGATTGTGAGAGGGATGCCCAACTGCCCTACCTAAATTGAATTTCATCCAGTGGGCCTCTAGTATTCTTAATATTCCCCTCCTCTCACTGCAATTTGGGTACATTTCCAAATTATAAATATAATTATAGCATAACTTTCATTCATTTTTGGTTCATTTAATCCATAAATATTTGCACCTATTATGTATTATTTCATAAATATATAATATTCAATACATAGTGTTCACTTATATACCATTCTGTGTACAGTGAATAGAATTGTGAACAAAGGAGCTAAGTTGCCTGTTCCCAAAAATCTTTCTGTGAGAGTATCCTATGTAGTAAAACCCTACTATGCAAATCAATCAAATGGCAAAATGACTGGCTGATCGATCAGTCACTATGATGCATACTGACCACCAGGTGGCAGATACTCAATGCAAGAGCTGCCCCCTGGTGGTCAGTGCACTCCCACAGGGGCTGCACCGCTCAGCCAGAAGCTGGGCTTACAGCTGGTGGGTGTAGAGGCAGTGGTGGGAGCCTCCTCCACCTCTGTGGTAGTGCTAAGAAGCGAGCTGAGCGGTAAGGAGCAGTGAACAGGTGGGCGGTAAGGAGCAAGGGGTCCTGAACTATAAGAGGGATGTCTGATTGTTGGCTTTGGCCTGCCCAAGGGGTCCTGGATTGCAAGAGGATGCAGGCCATACTGAGGGACTCCCCTTCCCGAGTGCATGAATTTTGTAGAAAATAAATGCACATAAATATAAACAAATGTAATTTGTCAGGTACTGAAAATGCTATGTAAAGAAAACAGAATGGAGTAAAATGACCCACAATAATGTCTATAGGCCACATTAGATAAATGGAACAGGAAGGACCTCTTTTATGACATGGCATTGTGTCCATATGAGCAAGCTGTGCATGTGAAAATCAGGAGCAGACTATGTTAGACATAGGAAACAGCAAGGACTAAGCCCTGAGGCAATAACAAGAAATGTGTTTGAGAAATAGAAGAAAATTGGCCTGGATTAAGTTTAGCGAGCAAGGAAGAGGATAGAAAGAGATAAGGTCAAAAATCAAAGAAAAAGGGAGAGGCCAAGACATCTGGGAGCTTAAAGGCCAAGGTAGTAGTTCCCACTAAACTCAACCTTTCACTGTTGCTCTCTTCATCTCTTTATGTCCTCACACTGTGAGATCCCATTGCATTGCTTTAAACATGTGCTATCCACTCTGCATCACTCTCACTGCTCATTATTCCCATTAGACTCAACTTTGATGTTGAGTCTAGTGGGAATAATGGGTCATCTCCATCAGAAATATGTTCTTCATTATGTGCTTTTGTGATGCCTTGTGTATGTTATCTCACAACATCACAGCACGGAATTGCCATGTTATTCACTTATTCCTCTTATTTATTTTTAAATGCATTTTTGGATTGGTTATAAAAATTACCAATTTCTTGGAAGCAGAAATCATATCTTAGGTATATTCCCTTGTACCTAACTCCTGGCATGGCATCTGTCATGTAGTAGGCATTCAACAAATAAGTGTTAAAATATCAATAAACAAAAGATTAAAAATTGCAGTGCAAATAGCAGTAACTAAATTGAACTTCAAATTGAGTAACATACTTGGTTTGAGCCTAGACCTGCTTTCAGTGAGACCAGGGGTAAAATATTTCTAGCTTCTCTATTGCCACCATATAAATCCAGACCCCTTTCCTTTGCATTGAAGTCTTGTCAAAATCTGCCCCAATCACAGTCCCATCTCATAGAATCTTTCGCCATCATCAGGAACTGATTTCTGTCCTTTTACAGCTTGCCCTTTTATGCCCGCTGGTCTTTTGTAGCTACAGTTCAGTCTCTTTATAATGAATATCCCACATTGGCCTGTTGGTCATCTCCAACTTATTTTCAATGACTTGGATCAAATGTTTCCCTTATAGTTAGTGAAAAGACTCCCAGGAAGGGTTAGTTTTTCTTTCTTTTTTTTAAAAAAGAAAATGTTTATGAGTTTATTTGAGCCACAATTTTGAAAACGTGCCCAGAAGCAAAATCTCAGTGGATTGAGAACATGTTCTAGAAAATGGCAGTTTTAAAGCTGATTTTATACATTTAGAATCAAAGGAGAAAATATAAGAAATGTTACATTATCTATTGGAGGTACATCAGGGAGGCAGGAGAAAGCAAAGTGAGGAAAGGTCTAGGATTAGATATAATGCAAAATGGAGACACACATACTACTCTTCCATTGGTGACAACAGGGAATACCTGAGGTATCAAGTTGAAAACACTCCATATCCTTCAAAGGCGTAACCACTGGCACCAGAGAATAAGACACCAGAGCACGAGACCTCATCACTGTTACCTTATTGCCCATTTCTATGTACTGTAATTGTTAAATAAGGGCTAGTTTTTCTTCCCATGGTGTGGAATCTAATGAACAACATAAAGTGATGAATGAAAATAGGCCCAGAAATATAGAAGCATTAAACAGACTGTCAAACAACAGAGGGAAGGCAGGGCAGTACCTGGGAATGGAAAGAGATCAACTATTGAATTCATATGTGTATATGCATAAACTATGGTCACAGACAATAGGGTGGTGAAGGCCAGCAGTGGGGACAGAGGCGAGGTGGGAGAGGTCAGTGGTGGAAAGAGGGGTCATATGTAAAGGGAATATATTTATTTCAACAATGAAAATAAAAAAAATTAAAAAATAAAGATCAAATCATTATGTTGTACACCTGAAACTAATATAATTTATAGGTCAATTATATCATAATAAATAAAATAAATGTGAAATATATATATATATATATATATATATATATATATATATATATATCTCCAAATAGTCAATTAATTAACTAATTCAATATGGAAAGCAATGGAAAGAGGCATAATCTAGGGCAATTTCTAAATTTCTGACACATAGGTAGAGGAGAGGTAGAGGAGGGAAATGTCCAGTTTAGTCTTTTGTACTGGATATTGTAAGAGGAACCTGTGGATTATCCATGTGAGAATGGCTATCACACTGTCAGAATGTTGCTCTGGAGCTTAGGAGTGAGATCTGGCCCAGAGATACAAATTTGGACTTTGCTGGTATATTTCTGATGGTTGAGATTTGAAAGTAAACAGGATAACACAATGATGCTGTAAGCAGAGAATGAGGCTAAAACCTCCGTATATTGCTAAGAATAAGCCCGTAGAATAAAATTTGGTTATCTAGAAGCCAATTATTTAGCACTATAGTTCATGGGAATCCTTTTTTTTTATTGTATGAAGGAAAAATAGATTTTAAGGGAATGACACTGCCAATTAGCACTTAATGATTTAAAAATAAAAGCAGCAGTCAGTATATCTTCAAGTAAGTCCAAATCTATGTTGTATTTTTCCCATTCTTGTGACAAATAGCACAATGAAAAAAAATCTTCTGAATGATAAATCTAAAGCATTTCAAGATTTTAGTTATCAAAGAGTGATGAAATTAATCTAACATATTTTACTTACAAATGCATGATATTGCATATAAAATTTTAGAAAAATTATTACTAAAGGTAATAAAATATATTTTCAGTTAATTATGTGAGTTATTAATTTGTTTATTCAATGAATAGGTTCTCAACCTCTAAAGATTTAGTCCAAATTTTTGAGTATACATTATTATTTATATTATGTTATATTATGTTATATTATGTTATATTATGTTATATTATGTTATGTTATATTGTTATATTATGTTATATTATGTTATGTTATATTATATTATATTATATTATAGGCCCAGTGCATGAATTTCTGCACAGGGGGGTCCCTTGGCCTGGCCTGCTAGGATCAGGCTGAAACTGCTCTCCAACATCCTCTGAGGAATCCTGGATTATGAGAGGGCACAGACCAGGCCTAGAGACCTCATTAGTGCAGTTTGAGGCCAGGGAGGGATGTGGGAAGTTGGTCAGTCAGGGAGGGACCACAGGAGACCTCCAGGGTATGTCAGCTTGTCTTGCTCAGTCCTGATAGGCCAGAACCCAGCATCATGCTAACCTACTGGTTGGACCATATGAACCTTAATGGTCAGTGCACATCATAGTGACTGGTTGAAGGTTGACTATGTGCCCCCTGGTGGTCAGTATACATCACAGCAAGCAGTTGAGCAGCCTTAATATTATAATGTAATATTATTAGCATATTACACTATGATTGGTTGAACAGCCTACTGGACGACTGGATACTTAGCATATTAGGCTTTTATTATATACTAGACACCTGGTGCAAGAAATTTGTGCATGGGTGAGGGGTGGTCCCTCAGCCTGGCCAGCACCCTTTCCAATCTGGTTCCCCTAAGGAATGTCAGACTGCCTGTTTAGGCCCAATCTCACTGGCAGTTGGACATCCCTCTCACAATTGGGACCACTGGCTCCTAACAGCTCACCTGCCTGCTGGCCTGATCCCTATAACTGCTCTCCCCTGCTGGCCTACTCCCCCTGACTGCCAGCCTGATCATCCCAATTGCCTCAGCCTCAGACTCGCCACCATGGCTTTGTCCAGAAGGATGTCAAGTCTAATTAGCATATTACCCTTTTTTGTAGTATAGAAGATTATATTACATTATATTCACACACATCTAAAAACAAATAGCTTTTACTTCACATCTGGCAAAATTAAATTTAATGGAGGTACTATGTAGTCCTTTTTTTCTGAGAAAACAGACAGCACACTAATTTTCTGCCTTTCTGACAGGGACACTGACTTGGCAGCACCTCTCAAAACTTTCATAGTATTCCAAAGGTTAAACAGACTTTAAGAAACAGCATTAATTTTGTGCCGTACAATTTTCCACTATATCACAATTCTTACCTATTTAATGCCATGATCCTAGATTTTTAAAAATGAAAGAAGTGACATATTTCACAGGCAACAAGAAAGCAGAGATTCTTGGAAATCGCTATCCTGCCTGCTTTTCAGTTCCTTCCAGCCTGACAGGTGCTCTCCTGACTTGCTCAGCAGTCAGGTTCAGGCTTCTGTGGATGCATAAGGAGCCCTGAGATCACTCCTGACATTGAGAACATGAGAATACCTTGAAAATGTCCCTTTGTTCAGAAAAATCTACTGTTTTGGAATTGCCCTGGTCTTGGCCCACTCTGTGTAAATAGGATTTTGCTAGATTTATAACAAGTGATTTTAGAAAAATTTAGGTTCAGCTGATGCTAATGCAGCAGAGACTTCGGGCATTTATTCCTTTAGTGACAAAGCCATCAAGATTGGGCTTTTTCTGCCTTGGCGTTGGTGGTTCTTCCTTCTTTGCCGCAGTGCTGGCAAGATGAGGAATTTCTTCAGTTTCTTCCAGGATGCTGCAAATCTATGTGCAGAAGCTGTTTTCCAGGATGGCTTCTTAATTTAGAGTGTAGAGCAATGTCTCTTCTATACTGAGGAAGCCACCCTTCAGCCTTCTATTTTTCATTCTACTTGCCTTCCTCCTCCCTGTAAATAATTCCCAGTGTTCTCCAAGACTGTGCTTCTATTGGACATGCCTGTGACTCAATGTGTAATATAGGACCACGGAAACGTAGAGACATGCAGTAGAGATGCCTCATTTTATAGTTGGAGGAACTGAGGCTCAGAGAGTAGGAGATGTGGCTCAGGTCAGGAAGCCTGTTTCGTGGCAGAGATTGGATTGAAATCCTTGTTGATGTTATTTTCGGTCTAATGTTCTGTATACAGTCCTACCTAAGCAAAGCCATAACTTTGCATGCTGTATGTCCATGGGTGAAAAGTTTACTTTAATGGCTGTTACTGACCATTCTGTCTTTCTTTATGATCTTTTGCCTTTCTGACAAAGGTGATGGGCACACTATGTGGCCTTTTCCCACCCAGGCCTTTCGGAGGTGTGTTAGTTTTGCTCATACATGTGGGCTCCCAGGCGTGGCATTGGTGGTGGGAGGGAAGGATGTGGAGAGTTAGTGAGAAGAGAAATGCCAAATGTGATTTTGAAAAACTTTGAAAAGCAAACAAACAACAATAAATAATTTCTTATATATTCCTCTCAGCATAAACAGCACATCGGTGTCTGTATGGCATCAGGCACAGATCACTTTTCTGAGTTAGCAGAAGGCAGACAAAGCTGAAATGGTTGCTTGAAGAATTAGTTATAAATGTCTAAGATATTTGGATATAAATGTATACATCCATAAACATAATCCAAGAAGTGTCCCCCTTTTTAAAAATTACTTTCCGAAGAAGCTGAGATTTAGCCATCACATGGAGGATCCGAGGCATGAAGAGTCAAAATGCTAAGTTTGGGCCCTTGTTTGGCTTCAGGTATGCGAACTTGCACAGGTCAGATAGCCTTCACAGCATATGTCCTCATAAAAAATAAAATAAAAGAACCGGCACTAATACCTGTGCTGTACATATTTCAAATCACTGGAGAGAAAATGGGAATAATACATGCAAAAGACACTGAAATCTCAAGAAAGAGAACAAGTAATAGCATTAATACTAATACAAGATAATGAGATACACTCAAAAGTATTCAAAATAAGATCAAATATCCAAAGAAGATAATTTCTTTTTGTCCACATCCAAGGCTACATTTTTCTGCCTTTCTCCCGCAGTACATTCAAAAAAACCATACCTGATATCCTGGCAGCCTGAGCTCATCAAGGTTTTGTGATGGTTGAAACATATACAATTTTAGGAGCCATATTTAAGTGAAACAATACAAAATTTAGTGAATGAATATTAATCAATAATGTGAAATCACAACATCACAAAATATCTTTAAGCTAACAGATATAAGAAACATTATAAAATTAAAAAATAACATGCTTTTAATGGTTTATATTACCTGACACACCTCTATAATCATGTTTATTACATATACTTTTTGGCTGCATGCTTCTAGATCACTTCTTCATATGACAACAAGTTTATAGTAGAAATTTCTGCAAAGCTAGCTGGCATATAAAGGTTGTTTCCTAGCATGGTTGACTAATTCCTTTTTCATTGTTGAATTCATTGCGGAAGCCATGTGACTTCATACATAGATGTTCCTGCTGTTCATAGGACTGTTATGGTTTAGTGCCCTACAACATGGAAGTTAATGTATTCTAGACCTTGTGCCTCCCATGAAAATTGTGTAGGGTGTATTTGTAATCATATATGCTGCATTATCAGAAGAGAAATTTCATTTTGCTGAGGTGTTGCTGAGGATTGAGCTTTCAATTTGTATAACTGATGAGCAGAATTATTATTTTCAGATTAGCTCCTGGCTTTATACATTCCCAGCCTTGTTTTTCCTCTTCCACCCTGTACTTCTGATGTCTGAGATCTCAGGACGTGACCCTATCATGAAACTGTGTCTGTTCCTACATTTTGGAGTTAACTAGCAGCTCCTTTGTCAGTAGAGAGTGTTTTTTGAAATCATTTCTATAGCAGAAACATTAACACTAACTTCAACATGCAAATAAGCAAGAATCATATAAATATAATCTAATAAACACAAAATGTATATTTTTTTCTCAACCAACCATTAGCTGGACCTCTGGGGACATCCAGTTCAACAGAACAGGGGAAATGGGCATGGAAGAAAGATTGAAGTTGAAAAAGAAAGCAACCTTAACTAATCCTGATTAAAATATCTTATCTAAATGGTACAAAACTTTGTATTAAAACATTACTGGTACTCCCTTTTTGGAGAAAGCTTACATAAGGGAAACTCGTGAAGCTTACATAGTTTTAGCTTCTCCGTGACCTTGCACCTCCCTGACAGCATCCCTTATTACAAAGTATGTGCTTGCCTTTCACGTGCTGTGTCTTCATTAGGATTTGCCTATATTTGTTTCCCAGGGCAACCGTAACAAATTTCCACAAACTTGCTGGCTTGAAGCAATAGATATTTATTCTCCCGCAGTTGTGAATCCTGAGCATCTTAAATAAAGATGTTGTCAGAGCCTTGCTCCCTCCTAAGGCTGCAGGGGAAAAGCCTTCCTGGTCCCATCCAGCTTCTGGTGGCTCCAGGAGGTTCTTGGCTTATGTCTGCATAACTCTGCCTCTGTTTTCATGTGGCCTTCTTTGTGTCTGTCCTTTCCCATCTTGTATGATGACACTTGTCATTGGACTTAGGCCTCATGCAGATAATCCAGGATGATACCATCTCAAGGTCTTTAACTTAATTACATCTGGAAAGAACCCACTTCATTGCCCTTGGCAAGTATCATTTGGGGATAGTCAAACTATAATTCCTAACTAACTTATATGAGTGAGACTACCATTGTTTACCTACCCTTGTATTTTCTTCTAGTTTCCGAAATTTCACATTCATCTATTTTTTAGATTTAAAGCAAGTGAGACTTCCCCAAACAATTATCAAATATGTTATACCCAATCCTTCTAAATCATTCAAAGTATAGGCACACTTTATTTTAATGCTTCAATATGTCATGATCTGTTACTCTAGTATACAAGGACATTAGAAAACCTAATGTGTATCAGAAATGTAATTAATTCAATTACAAAGGCAACAAGCACATGGCCAGCCAGTGTCTTTGTAATGTTACATGTTTTCATGCAGCAGAATGTGGTTCCCTGTGGCAGCATTTATTAGCAGGAGATGTAAGTGCAGATGTGATCTCTAATGGACGTTACACGATAGTACTATCTGTCTGGTTCCACGGAATCTGTGACTTAAGGCTATACTAAAACAAGTTTATGAGACCTTCAGGCAAGCTCAGTGGCAAGATTACAGTCAAATCTAGGGATATATTACCAGGATGTGGACACTCATGAAAAATAACAATTGAGAAATAGTATTAGGATGTGCACTGAAACATTCCCTTCTGACATCCTCTGAGCAATTCATCTGTAGCATGTTTTTATGGGGCCCATCTTCACAGCCAGGTAGAAAGGCAGAAGGAAGATTATGTGTGGGCAGGTGCAGTAAAGAAGCAGTGGGCTCCTTCGTGCTCGCCTTTCATTAACTCTGTACTAATTGGCAACTGTGGGTATCTCATTTTCATAAAGCCAATTGTACACAAAAGTCTCCCAGGTTTTTACATTTTTTTTTTTAAAAAAAAGATGTTTGTTAATCTTTGGCGGACTAGTTTCTCTGTAATTGTCAGGTTTTAAATTGTAAGCACTGTGTGTAATCATCTGTGGGTTCTATGTACAATGAACATAATTTGCTAAAAGTTACAGTAATCTTGGAACAGGGGAATTTGTAAAGTCAGTTCCTTTAGTGTGTGTGTGGTTTTTTTTTTTTTCCATCAGCTTTGCACCTGTACTTTATTATTTATAAAGATCATCAAGACTACATTCATTTTCTTTTGCAATAACATTATATCCTCACTTCTACTCTTCAGATTAGAAGCTTGAGAGCAAAAAGAGTATGTGGGGTGTTTGTATTTCATTTATATATTCATACATTTCTTACAAAAATATTTATAGAGCTCCTAATGCATGCTAGGTATTATGCGGAATTTCATTTGGGGAAAAACAAGCTTAAACAAATTTATATATCTTGAGTAATGAACCTTTCCGAAGTAGAGAAAAAGAAAATAAGATTTACTTGCCTTTATTCATTAAATATGTATTAAGTGCCTATTGCATACGAGGCACTGTGCTGAGGCTTCAACCTGAAATAAGATGAAATACTTGCTCTCACATTATTCTCTGCTGGGGGAGAACTAGACAGTCCATCTTTAAGGTACAGTATGGTAAGCCCTCTCAGAGAGGTGTGCCCAGGGTGATATGAGAGCACAGGAAAGAGAACAACATCTGCCTGTGAATGAAAGCTGTCATATTGGAGGAGGCAGAACTGAAGATGAATTTAGAAGAAGGAATTTGAGTTAGATCTATGGAAGAGGAAAGATGGGACCTAGGCTGCAGAAACTTCTCAAGCTTCGACCAGTTATTACTATGTTGAAAAAAACACACTGAATGCAAGGGATTTCACAATGCATTTCTGTAGCACTTTCCAAATCTCACAAACTTGGCTTGGTAAAGCCCAGGCGTAAGATTTTATGCCAATAGAAATAACTAAGAGCTTTGAAGATAGAGTGATGAATAGGAATAACCTGCTAGGTGATGCAATAATAGTATGGATGAGAATTAGCTCTGAGAGCTGTTTACTTCAGGATCCTCACAATTTCTCCTTATGGTGTGTAGTCAGACAGTGAGGTTGGAGTCATCATATGATGATCTTTCAAAAAGATGCACACATCAATATACACAGCTCAATAAAATTGTTGGCTAAATGGGCAATGTTGGTCAAAACACAAATAGAATGAAGTTTCTTAATGGTGGTATTTTTTCAGAGAATCAAGTTTTTCTTAGCATCATATTTGGAAAACATCTGGTAGCGGAGAAAGAAGGGTCAAATTGTGTTGTGGACCTGAGATTGGAATACATACAAAATAATCCTAACTTTGTGAGATGCACAGATATAAGAAAATATAATTGTGAAAAGATCATAACAATGTTTTGCTTTAATAAATGGCAGAATATAAAGGAGGAAAGGAAAAAATGACCCCTAAAACCAAGATAAATGTAATTATCAGCATACATTTGTGTCTGAGTGCTCAATTAGGTAGTATCTGAGAAGTCTGTATTATGACTGCAACTGAATAGTTTGGAACATAAATCCTTCAGTTGTCATTTATCACCACTTACTTCACAGGGCTATTGGGAGGTGCAGTAAATAACAAAGAAATTTCACCCCGCTGTATACCCTGGCAAAATTAGGTGGTTTAATAGGTTGATTCAGTGCTAAATCAATACTGAAAACAGATGATTTGGGTTCATAGGCTGGTCAGCCAAGTTTATTTCCCAGACATAAATCTCCTTATAAAGAAAACAATGAATATGTTCAACAAATCAGGATGGTACGTTCATAGGTAAGAAGGAGTACTAAAAACAAAGGTCTTATAGATTTCTTTAAAAAATATATATTTTATTGATTTTTTACAGAGAGGAAGAGAGAGTTAGAAACATTGAAGAGAGAGAGTCACCGATCCATAGCAGTTTTTAGCTCACTGAAATTATCAATGTCTGTAATTTGTTATTGTCCATCTCTTCTACTACAACAGAAGCTATCTGAGGGTGCAGGATTTATTTCATTGGTTTTCTGACAAATTTTCAGTCCTTAGAAAAGTTTTTAACATATACTGTATGTAAAATCAATATTTATTGAATTTAGGGATGAATAAAAACAGGAAAGAGGGTTGAGACAGACAGAGACACTTCTTATATAGTGATAGCAAGGCAGTGCAAACTGGTCACAGGATAAACACCAGGTCAAATAAACAAATAGAGAACTGAGAAGCACACTTATGCTTGCTTGGAAACTCAACAAAACAGTATCATTGCACATTTTTGGAGAAAAAAGTGGACTATTCAGTATATAGTAGTGTGAAAACTGATTGTATGTATAGAAAAAAAATCTTTCCATCACACTGGTCCCCAAATGAGTTCTCACTGGATTAGATAGACAGGCAGCAGCATGAGCTGAAAGATAGCAGGGAATGTTGAATGTTCATCCTAGCCTTAGTGCTAACTTTACTAGTCATGAAAAGTGTGAACAAGGAATTTCATCTATCTGTATGAAATTTATTTTATGATACAATGAGGGGACAGGACTTAATATTTTTCTAATGAACTTTCCTGAGGACAGCCTGTCTAATGTAGGCAGTCTAACAATAATCCTTTCCACATTGCAATCAGCAATTCAATAAAATGTGACTCTTTTGCCAATGAACAGTTAGCAGGTTAAAGGACTTCGTATATGGTTGACTCAATTACTTAATTTTTAGGGCATGTAATAAAGAAAAAATAAGAATTTTTTAGCCTAGCTAGGATGGCTCAGTGGTTGAGCATCAGCCTATGAACCAGTAAGTCAAGGTGTGCTTCCCAGGCAGGGCATATGCCCGGGTTATGGGCTCAATTCCCATTGTGGGGCGTGCAGGAGGCAGCCAATCAATGATTCTCTCTCATCATTGAAGTTTCTATCTTTCACTCCCTCTCCCTTCCTCTCTGAAATAAATTCAGTTACATGTGTACATTTCTATGTAGCAGGTTTTAAAATTTCTGAAATTTTTTTTCCATTTCATACTTCCTAAACACTTTTTTTAAAATTTATTTTTCTCTATCTACAGTGCATTATGGACATACTTATTTTGCTTACTTTCAAATTCCTTCCACAAAAGTGTAAACTAAATGAAGGCAGACATTTTTGTCTGATTTCTTACTGTTTCATTCCCAAGACTTAAAACAGTATTGGTACATATAGAATATTCATTCATTCTTTGAATGAATAAATAAATTACAATCTCATGGAGACTTAAGAATCAGCAGGAGAATTTTCAACAATGTGTTTTGCAGTTGGGAGGTGAAGCTGCATTTGAGAACAGTAAGCTGAGTTTTGGATTGTCTTTCTAATTTATGAGCAATAAATCAGTCCTGGAGAAGGGCATACCCTGTTTGGGGCAATTTTTCGTAAATCTGAAACTTTTTACACATCATCTGGCATTTCTCAAAATTGTCATAAAAGGTGAATGACATCACATGAAATTATTTCAAAAAGGACTATTTTAATAATATTCAAATGAGAGTTTAACTGAGTTTTGTTTAAGTTTCAGGCAGAATTTTCATGAGGATTCCAATGCCATTCAAAAGTGGCAAATACATACAATTCTTAACTCACTCTGTAGAAAGTAAAGTAAGAGAACCACACAAATTTTCCACAACCCATACTTCAAATAAACATCTAATTATCAATGGTTACATATACTTCCAACTTCTCATTTATCTAATTCTAGACCATTACTTAATCATGATGGATTGTGGTAGCAGCATCATTTGTGGTGCAGGCTATGATCTGCTATGATTCCTCTGCAAAATTATTATGATGAATCACACTTGTCAATGATTTTTGAATGAGACAAATCCAAAACTAATTTGCTCTCTACAATCCAGATGTAATTGCCTATGTATCATAAATCTTCCATGAAAATATTCTTCACTTCCATTTCTGTCAACAAACAAAAGTGTTCTTCATAGTTCACTCCCCAAGAAAAACAATGGAGTATAATTAGAAGGGAGGGAGGACATGTAGAGTTGACTTGAATATAAAAAGCAAAAATGCCTGGATTAAATTGGCTGCACAAATGAATCCCAGTTGTCAAAATCATTGTAAATTGCATCTCTCCATTTTTGGTCCAGTTACCTTATGATAACTCTAAAATATTCAATCTTCATGCTAAATTGTGGAAATGAAACAATGCTTATGGAGTAGTGAATTTAAAAGTTACTCACACTTATTTATTTTGAAATAGATGAAAGTTCGGTTACATAATATTGAGGAGGCAAAAGTGAAATTTATTATTGCAGGATATTGAACATGAAATTTTTTAAAAATTGGTTTTACTCACTAGAGAAAATTTTTGCTACTAATTAAATATAGTATAAATAAAATATAGACTATGGTTTCAAACCCCATAGGATACAAAAATTTACCAGGGCATGCCACCTATAGCACTGACTTTGGGAAGGTGTGTGTGTGTGTGTGTGTGTGTGTGTGTGTGTACGCTATAAAATGGATACACTTGTGTGAAATGGGTAGGAGTTGAGTAATTCTGCATGAGAATAAACCTATTATTCCTTTTTGCAAAAATCCTCACTGGATAATATGTGTTTTATTGATTTTGAAAGAGAGGAGAGAGAGGAGAGAGAGAGGAGAGAGAGAGAGAGAGAGAGAGAGAGAGAGAGAGAGAGAGAGAGAGAGAGAGAGAGAGAGAGAGAGAGAGAGAAATTGTGGTTGTCTTCCATACATGCCCTGACCAGGGATTGAATGTTCATCCTAGCTATGTGCCCTGACCATATTCTGCAATGACACTCTAGCCAACTGAGTGACACTGGCACCAGCCAGGGCCAATTCTATTTTTAATAAATGATTTAAAATGCTTCTTTTCTCAGGGGTGGATCAGTAACCTTTTCCTTCTGTGTATAAAACATAGCACACTTCATTATGCAAACTTTTAGTATCAGTATCCTTTCTGAGTATATGAAAGAAGGTGTTTTGACCAATCAAAGCTCAAAATGTATAAATAGACACTTTCTCAGAAGAAAACCAAATCTTCTCTGAGATGAAATGTGTCTAATCACAAATTTCATTTCTTTCTTCCATTGTACATTCCTTTGCGCTACTTTTCATCCAACCCATGCTACCGAACTAGCCTCAAATAATATCACTAGTAATAGTTAGCACTTACATAGTGCATTCTATCTTCAAAGTACCGAACAAACATTAAATAATTATTGTACATTGAATGAAGTTAGCAAAAATATAGAACTTCCAAATGTGTGTGAAATGAGCAAATCTACTTTATTATTAATTTTTTGGATGATGTGATTTGTTAATCTGTTTTTGAGAGTATTTTTTTTACCTGTCATATAAGAGGCATAATGTTCACTGTGGGGAAGTATATGAGCCTGTAACTGGCTTTTACAGATGATTAAATGCTGGGGTTGAAGCTGAGGCTTTGATAACTGCTTGAGCCATTTATGACATCATTTACTACCCTGCTGTGGAACATTAGGCCTTAAATAACATCAACCATGTGCTTTTACTGAAAAGAAGAGAAATCAAAATAAAATTCCCTTTCAGATGTAGAAAAATACATGTTCAATGTATAGAGCCTTATGGAAATGTCATAAATATACACGAGTAAAATTATATTTAGTGAATGTTCTGTAATAGATTTGGGACCCAGCCTATCTATCACTTGACACCTGTTTGGTTAGCCTTTGGATGGAAAACTTATGAAGGGAAATTTATCTATGGTAATAGAAAGTACACTGGGTTTGTAATAGGCAATGGCATTGAGTCACTGTTCTATAGGGGACTGTAATGCCACACAAGGTGACTTCATGCTTTCAGTGTTCATCTACTTAAACTGAACATGGTCTCTCTAAGTGGGCACATGTGGCTGAAGAGGAGCCAGGGAACTAACAAAAGCAAACCATGTACAATGCTTTAAAATATATCTACCAGAATACAAAGACTATTGCTTCTCAGGTTGTAACTTAAAATATGCTCATTGGATTCTTAATCCTTCCTGTATTTTTCCTGATCTTGAAGCATTTCCTACTGAATGGTATTTTTTTTTTTCTGAAAAAAGAAACCTAAAATGAAGTCCTACATGAGAATGTGAATAAATAATCCATGACAGATAATAAATAGCTATGGAATAGGAGCATATTTATAATAATATCAATAGTAATATTAATAATAGATACTACTACTAAACTTTCCACACAGTGTATCATTCACTTATCATAACATTTGTATCAAGAAAAATCCATTATTATTTTTTTTTCAGATGAATAAACTGAGATTTAAAACCTTTATTGAGCCATGGCTCAGTTAGTGAAGCAGGGTACCATGTGCTGAAAGGTTACATGTTCTATTCCTGGCGAGGGCACACGCCCAGGTTGCAGGGTTGATCCCAGGTTGATTCCTGATCTCTCTCTCCAATAAAAAAGGAAGAAAGGAAGAAGGAAGGAAGAAGGAAGGAAGGAGAGAAAAAGAGGAAGAGAGAGAGAGGGAGAGAGAGAGAGAGAGAGAGAGAGAGAGAGAGAGAGAGAGAGAGAGAGAGAGAGGGAGAACTTTATGAGAGAGTAGAGATCTAAACCTATTAGGTCTGATTCCAGAGCTCACACCTTTATCACCATGACACACCTCAGCAATCAGTGTTCTGTGCTCTTATGCACCACTCATTAGACACACTTTACATATATTAGTCATTACAAAAGGCTTATATATTTACCCTAAAAACAGAGTCCCAGAGAACAAGGAGCACAATGAGAATTCACAATTAGACTTGTCTCCAATGCAAACCCGGACCCCTCATTTCACATCCACTGAAGGAAAGATAAATGTTCTGCAAAAAGTTCTACAGTCAGGTAGTGTCAGAGCCTAGATGATAATTTCTATATTTTTGTAGTGAGAGTATCTTGTTTCCAAAGCTGGTAATGTTTTCCTCAATATGCACAATAGAAGAAGGGTTCCTAGAGATAAAGCAATAACATTTTGGGATGCTCTAGTCCCTATTATCTTTGCAGTGAGATATAGGACAAAAAATAACCTTGAATTTAATGTCAGGGAATTAATGACTAAAAGCCAATACTGCTAATCTCACATCTAAATGTTCTAATATATAATCAAGGATGGTCAAGCAACTGATCTGTATGATTAAAGTTAGATATGCTAATGGCTCCCATTTTGTTTGAGCCTTTATCATGTGCTAAACATTGTATTAATTCAGTTAATCCACATAACAGTTTAATGACATGGATACAATTGTTATTTATATTTTATAAATGGAGAAAATGAGGCACAAAAGGGGAAAATTAAGTAACTTGCTTATTGTTATCCAGTGGATTCATGTTTGAGCCACAAACCCTGGCTATCTGAAAGTATACTCTCTCATTCATTTGTCTGAAAGTGCTTGACTATATTTCAAATGATTTTAAACTGCAATTTGAAATTTAATGCCAATGGATTTCTCCTGGACCCCAGCAAATATGCAAATATTTTTAAAAGTTATATATGGGCTTAGGTATACATCCAAGAAGGTAATTTAGATGGTCTGAGGTTACTTCTTGGTGCCTAATTTAATCACTGTTCTTTGATACAGATTTATGTTCCAAACTAGGAATAATGTGCCTACCTAGAGTAACATTGAATTATTCTAATATCTCTCCATATAGGAGAATTAACATCCTAAGGTGGTTTCCATTCTCTTCATTCAGATATTTCTTGATATTGTAAACCATTTCTTCGGCTTCTCTGATATATCTACATTATAAGGAACAATGGTGTGTATTATTATTAGCTAGTAACATATACATAGTAATTTTTATAGACTTATAGCCAAATGTGCATCTATAGATGGTGCTCATCTGTGACCAGTAAAGTAATTTTTATTTTTTATATAGTCTCTTTCATTGCAAAGTGCCCCATTGGTCTCTTATTTTTAAGTAATAAACTTCTTGCAGTAAAATGATAGGGATGTAAATTTGATTCCCCAGGCAGATGTGTAAAGATTATTGATATTCTAGTTAACATTAATTCCATTCAACAGCTAATCTGTTGCAGGGCTCTGCTTAACAGTGGAAATGGCAGCCTCATATACAGATGCTCACCGCTTTTCTGTAGCTCAGTAAGATGTGAGTGTGGTTTGTGTACGTATAAGCATTTCCCCCTGAATAGTGTGTTTATGCTTTTCAAACATATGCCCAATAAATATAATGCATGGGATGAATTTGGCCAGATAGAAAATTAATTACCCCTGATGTGCTTTCCTGATATAACAGTGAAGTACAGAATAATCTGAGAGTAGCATTTATTTTAATTCTTTGACAGACATTATTTGGTATCTGATAAGGGTATATCAATTTATTTTCTTGGCACAAAAGTTTCATAACAAATAGCACAGAACGTCATTGGCCCATAACAACAAGCACAATGCATGTTGCATATGCTTTAGTCAGTTAGGATTTTCCTGCAGAATAGACTGAATTGTCATGGGCAACCAATAGGGGAAGTATAGGTGACCAGAATGATAATCACTGGTTGTTACCAAAGCTGTTATATATAAAACCACACCCTTGAGATGAAATCCCATTTTATTTTATTTAAACATATAGTAGTTGAATTTAATGAGAGCCTTTAGCCTTTTGCAGTGCTTTACTTCCTAAAGCACTCACTAAAGAGAAGTTAACTAATATTCAAGGAAAGGAATATAATACTTTTGTGACTTTCAACCTCAGTAGCAAAACCCATTAGTAGCTATAGATTTTTCTGTAAAACAATGAGCTAGTTCATAATCAATTCATGTTAGGTTAATACTGTATATCAAGATGGTAAGTCTTGGTGGATTTGTACTTCTGTTTCCTATGCGAGTTTGTACCAGGCTCTACAATAAGTCTAAGAGATGAGACATAAACTGAAGTCTCAACGGCTATAAAATAATCCTTTGTGTCTGACCTCAGACACCTTCTTAACAATCCAAGAGCAATAAACATTTATTTTAATCAATAGCTTCCCTGTGGGTAAAACAACTCAATAATTAAAATTTCTAATACTTTAAGCAAAACCAATAATAAACCATTTATTTGCCTAATGTTTTCAATTCCCTCTATATGCTTCTTTTCTCTCTTTTGTTTTTCTCTTTTTTGAGTTGTCAAGAACTGCTCTTTTTTTTTGGAGTCTTAGAGACTTTTAGGCATTGAAAAATGTATCATATGGACTTAATCCAAAGAATTAGGCTTTTCAAATCTAAAATATAATGTACAAATCCATAATTTAAAACCTGGATGTTCTGCTATGTTAACTGATAAGAATGTTTTTGTTTCTTTCAAAAATTTTTATGTTGTATAGTTTATTTTTTTTGTGGTTTCTAATCCATGACTTATTTTGGTATTGTGTGAGATTATAATATAGTATGTTGGAAAGCTTCTATTACCTTACAGCCAGAAGTTCTGCTTTTCTAACTTTGCACAATCATTTAAGACTCAAGTTTTCCATTTATCAAATTTGAATAACAATTGTATTTTTTCTCTACACCAACAATGGTTTATGAGCATAAAATTAATCACTGATATGTGAATGTCTTCTGTGTACTCTAAGTACATGATATATGGGAAAAAGAGAAACTTTCTTCTTATAAATTCATCAGAAAACACTATAGAAGGATTTAAAAACCCTCTTTTGGGGAGGGTGTGCTACACAAACCACTGTTTTTTTTTAGAGATCATGAGTCAGACTAAAGTATGATTAAAAAACAATATTGTTCAGTCCTGGTAAACTTTTTAGCAACAACAGGTTCCAGAATTTTACTAAAAAGATGAGGAAAATATTAGGAAAAAATACTTGTCCCTCTTGTTACACATTGAGTCACACCCAAGCCTAGACTGAGGCAATTACTCAACCCTATCTAATCCTTATATTTTACTTGTATTAAATAAGTTTTTTAAAAAACATAGAGCACATATGTACATATGTTGAAATCATGGACTTTTTTAAAAATAAATAAATGGGAGGTGGCGACGTAATTACGAAACGATGTACGTGGAGTCCAACGTAATCTGAGGACTGTCTGTATGTGATTGCAGATGTAGATACTTCAAGATGATTGAAAGTTTAATGATGAGAATGAAGGATCATTTCTTTTATTTCTTTTTTTGTTTTGTTAATCCTCACATGAGGATATGTTTTTCCATTGCATTTTCAAGGAGAGAGTGGAAGGGAGGGAAGAGAGAGAGAAGAAGAAGGGGAAGAGAGAAAAACATTGATGTGAGAGAGACACATCAACTGACTGCCCCCTGCACACAGCCCAACCAGGGGCAGGAATGAACCCACAAACCTGATACATGCCCTAGACAGGGGAATCAAGATTCTTTGGTGTGTGGGCTGAGGCTCTAATCACTGAGATACACTGGTCAGGATAATAATTTCTTTTAATCTTGCTGGGATCTGAATTATTGGGGTATAAAGAGCACTCTAAAGGATAAGAAAGAAGCAAAACTACATTGATTTCTTTTAATGAAAGGACTCCAGACATCTGTCTTTCTGTTATTTTTTTAACAGTTTTATGTGCACCAAAGGCCAAGAAGAGCTGTATTGTCTCATGAAAGTGACTCAGAGAGATGTCAGTATGTTATCTATAATGTAGTATTTACCGCTTTTTACCCAATTTCATTTTTCTCAAAACCACAGAATCAGATATCCATTTCTCTACTTAGCCCCATAGAAAAACAGATCACTATGGTGCCCAGTAACTTCAGACAGTCCAGCACATAGGGAGGTAATAGAAGCTGTCTTATATTATTGAAGTCACCACTAGTTAACTTCCTTGCTAATTTATTAGTATAAAAATAGTGCCAGATAAGAAAAAATGGCAGGATTTGTTCCTCTAAAATGTAACAATATAAAGCTGCTTCTCCAAATAATAAATTATATTCACTTTTGGCAATCATTCAACACACATTAATGAAACCCTGGCTAAATTCAAGATAATGCAAAGTCCTGAGGGAAACATAAAGATGAATAAAATAGTTTGTCTTAGGATTTAGTAGTAGAGAAGAAATGCAAGAAAGCAACTAGCAATGGGGTTTAAAACTTAAATACCAGGGCACCCTATCCAGTGTAAAGAATGAGATGATGGACAGCAGGTTTGAGTAATTCTTGGAAGTGTAGGCAGGCAGCTTTAAAAAAGGTCTGAAAATGGCATAGGGTTTTGGCTATAGTTATTTGAACCAGAAAAAATATGCCCAGTCTCTCACTGGGAATAAAGAAAGAAAGAGAACAATGAAGAAAACGGCCAATTATCAGAAGTGGAATTTCAGAACAGAACTCAATTTAGAAGAACTGAAGCTCATGCTGTGAGAAATCAGACATTTGGAATAGGGTCCAAGCTCATTCAGTAGAAATACAACACTTTGCCCATTAATAAAAGGCAACCTGATGCTTAGTCAAAAATGCTGTTGGTGTGAAGGTTCTTAGAGATTACCTACTTTAGTTCATATTTGGCCTTTGGATCTGAGCCTTCAAGTGGATATTTAGTCTCAGCTATGAAAAAAGACGAAAACACAAAATCAAGTTACAGCACAGGTCTTACAGAGATCAGGGTCCTCAGCCTGAAGAAACTGAACTTCTCTATCCTTCTATCTACAGACCTGCTTCTGCAGTAGAGGAAAAAGGGCAACATCTTTATACATGACTAACCATACATGTGTTAGTTTATTCCTGGATTCTATTGTATCTCTCACATATCAATTCAGATACTGGCACGTGGCATGGATGTGCATATGCTATTCTTTTGGACCAAATTGAACCAGATTAGGAGGGGAATGGACCATACAGATAGAAGTAGGAATGGGTTATATTGAGATATGTTGGATAGATTTGTGTATAGGTTTGGTGGCCCACTGTAGAAAATAAAAATTGTATGTTGAATCATTCCTGGACATAGAAATGCTTACATATAATAGTTATGGATTTAGGGTTTTTGGAAATTTTTTTTTAAAGAAAGTTCCCTTGATAAAAACTGATTTTAATGTTCGATTGTTATTTCATTTTAATTCAATTATTTGAGCGTGTACCTGTTATTTAGAGAAAAATGTTAGTTTAGAGCATATCTAACTCTGATGTATTCTCACAGCAAAAATATACTAAAGCTATTCAAAATACTATTAAAATGTATTGCAAGTAACAGCTCTGTTTTCTTTTCCTATCTTTAAAAAAAGAAAATACAAGTTATTTGATGATGGATTCAGTTTGCTTTGAGTAGTCTTTTATCACATGTTTCAAAGGGAGTTATCTTTGAAGCACATCTTTGCTCAGACATAAAAATACAAGTTGGCTGAAGCCGACAAGTTTGCTACAGTGACTTAGTCTCAATATAGGAAGAAATAGGAGGCTTTCTCAATTGTATTACACCTTTTTTTCCCCTCCTGAGATAGCATTAAAATCGATCATTTTCTTATTAAATTCAAAGAGTTTGTTTCAACAGTATTGCATTTAGCCCCCAAAGAGCAAAACTAGGAGGTTAAATGTGAATCATAAAGCTCTGTTTCTCAATAAAAGTATTGGGTAGGTGGCAAAGGCAATGTCTAATAAGAGTTGATATGTGGTGGTCATTGATCCTATATAATATTCTGAAGGTTTCTTTGTCACATTTTCTTCTCCAACAAAGAAAAAGTAGACAGGATTTCAGTTCGCATTTTAAATATAAGTTGTTTATGTTCTTAAGAAACAATACTCAGGAGAATAGTTCAGTCTTCATAAAATAAATCATTATCAATGTTGTAAAGCAACATAGTAATAAAAACACACAGCCAAAATATATCAGTTGGCTTGGTAACTGATAGCTGTCATATTGGCCTAAATTATCTAATAGGTTTATAAAGACATATGTAAGAAGACCCTCTGTTATTCATTTCAGTATTGTAAATTTTGTCATCTTTGTAATTGTTATTTTCACCAATTCATTCTACTTTAGCATATTGCAGATATGTATTTTGATGCAATTAGTTTGTTATGAATATAGCTATTTTCCAAATATTTCACATCTTGGTTATAGAACCTAATACTGAGAATATAATTATCCTTAAAGCATCTCTTCCCAGAGAATATATTTTCTTCAGAATCCTTTACTCAGCAATCAACAAACACTGCAGGTGAAGCACACATTTCACAGTAGTGTCTTGTGGAATCTTGATTTTCTTTTTAAAAAAAATCCTCATAGAATCCTTTCTATTTCTAGACAAGTAAGTTTTAATCTTCACCAAGGAATCACAAAAGACATTTATCAACCACAAACTTAATCTGTTAGGTGCTCGCAGAAAACAGAAGATACACTCAAAAGAGTTAACTGATTGAGTTAAAATAAGGGACTAATTATGGAGATGTAGGCAGAATGAAGAGATGGCAAAAAGGGATGGTGAAGCATTCAAATGCCCACAACAATAGAAAGACTTTACTGCTCCAATGTCTGATGGGATAAGAGTAGGAATTGAGAGTAGCAGAACCCAGTGACAGCTGTAGCTGTGGGAGATGTGCTGCCCACTAGTAATAGACACATGTAGAGGAACACAGCCACTGTCAAAATCATGGGTTGGGAGGGAGTGAGCTGAAACAGAAATTTGTATCTGATAAATGTGTCTTAGTCTTTTTCTCCTGTAGTGCCTCCTATTGGTTGAAACCAATGAGATGCCAGCAGGCAAGAGATCCCAGTGATAGAGGTATATCTAGATATATAGTCAGGTCAAAGAATGGATGCAGAAGGATAAAAATAAATGCAGAGTAACTGGCACAGGCCATCCCTTTTTCCCACTTAGCACTTATTCCTATTCTTCATTTAGATAGACAAATCTGAAACACAAAGGAAAAATCCCTGAACACTGAAGAAACACAAAATTTATTAACTACATTATCACCTTGGAGAGATGACAGTGCAGCTAGAATATCACCAGGATCTATAATTATAACATTACTGAGAACTAGTGCCCTTCTCATGAAGTATCAAGTATAAAGGGTGAATAGAAAGGAGAAAAGCTATGATTAATGTAAAATACACCTGCTCATAGTACTCACTTCTATAGCTAAGGCTTGTTGAAAATTACTTCTTTATTTTAGTTTCATGTTCTCTTTCTTCTCTCCCAGCATCAAAATTTTTTGTTTTTTTGTTTTTTCCCCCTTGTTTTTCTTTTCCTGATGGGGTGACTCAGATCTCTACTCTTATAGAACCCAAGTCTCTAGGGTTCTGTCTTGATTATGTTGCCCCAATTTCCCATTGGTAACGAATAAAAAAATGGTATATTTTCATTTTATTCTTTTAGTTACCAATCTTTATTTTCATTGATTAGAGAAAGTAATATACTGTATACAATGTCTTTTGACATTGAGATACTATAAACTTTGCTGATTTACTGCCAGCTACTGCAATATAGGCATCATGAGGGTGAAGGATTCCCTGCTATAATCCTGTATGTATGAGTTTGCTAGTGCTGCTATACCAAAGGACCAAGAACTGGTCGCTTAAATAAAATATATTTATTGTTTTACATTTCTGAAGGCTACAAGTCCTGGATCTAGGTGTCAGCAGGGTTGGTTCCTTCTGAGGGCAAAGGGAGAATCTGTGCTATGCCTCTCTCCTAATCTCTGGTGTTCCTTGACCTGGAGATGCATGACCCCAATCTTCATCTTCCCACAGTGTTCTCTGTGTGTATGTTTATGTCCAAATTTCTCCTTTTTACAAGGCCCCAGTTACAGTGGGTTAGGAGCCCACCCTTCTCCCATATGATTTCATCTTAACTAATCATATCTACAATAACGGGATTTCTGAATAAAGTCATATTCTGAGGTACTGGAGGTTAAGGGTTCAGCATACAAATTTTTTTGGGGGGACACAATTCAAACCATAACAAATCCTAATGCCGAATACAGTGTGTGGCCCAGATTAGGTGCCCATTAATATATTTGAATCCATGTATGAGTAGTAAGAAATAAGAGAACCTATTTTTCTATTTTTTTTTTTAATTTGGGGGGGATGTTAAATCTTATTCCTTATCTGTTAATCTAATCTTATGCTCCTGCCAAAACCGGTTTGGCTCAGTGGATAGAGCGTCGGTCTGCGGACTGAAAGGTCTCAGGTTCGATTCCGGTCAAGGGCATGTACATTGGTTGCGGGCACATCCCCAGTGGGGGGTGTGCAAGAGGCAGCTGGTCGATGTTTCTCTCTCATCGACGTTTCTAGCTCTCTATCTCTCTCCCTTCCTCTCTGTAAATAATCAATAAAATATATTTTAAAAAAATAATCTTATGCTCCTGAAAACTATGAATTTAAATATTTGAGCTGGTATCAGACAGGCTCTTCTATTTGGCCCCAGTGATTAATTAGTGCCATAGAACTGTGTGCTGCATTGGCTAATAAATCCTTCTAGTTAAGTTCTACCTCTGACGGTGCCCACTCAGCCAGTTTAAGAAACAGATAGAAAGATATCAAGCTCATAAATGTCATTCTGACCTCTGAATGATCAGTTTATTTCCTGCATCATGAGGTTTGATTAAAAAATTATTGCTTCAGCTGGTTACCTGCAAGCACTTTTGAAGATCATAAAATAATCCAATCACTTCACAATCTAATTTCAATATTTATCTCAGTGATAACCTGTGCAGAACAATTAAGATAATTTTTGCCAACACCCTCTGAGCCATTTATCCAAGTTAATTTAATTTTCTGTCCTGCTGCCTGTCCTGCTATCTCCTACATTTAAATCCGTTTTTCACTCTCTAAAGTCACAGGCAGCCTTTTCTTTTCCAACATCTAAAATTAATGGGAAGCTTTTTCTTTTCAAATAAACACTGTTTACACTTTTAAACACAGAAACAAATATTCTGGTATTTTCAGTTTTCTTATCTAATTTTCTCTTCTGCCAGACTTTTAATAGCACTAATGTGTTTATAAAGCTTTTCTGCCGAAACCTATCCATAATATCTTACAAAGCCATGCTGTGTACAGAGTCCTGGAGTAAGAACTTGATTCTTGAGTTGGGAATTAATCTATTTATCACTATGTATACTCAAGGATTATTATTATTTTCTACTAGAGGCTCAGTGCACAAAATACATACACTGGGGGTGGGGGATTCCCTCAGCCTGGCCTGTGACCTCTCACAATCTGGGAGACCTTAGGGGATGTCCAACTGATGGCTTAGGCCCATTTTCCCATGAGAAATGGGCCTAAGCCCTGAGTTGGATATCCTTAGTGCTGCCATGGAGGCGAAAGAGGCTTCCGCTACCGCAGCTACACTCACCAGACATGAGCCCTGCTTTTGGCTGAGCAGTGTTTTTCCCTGTGGGAGCGCATTGACCACGGGGTGGGGAGGGCAGCTCCTGCATTGAGCTGGACCTGGGCAAAACCAGCTCTCCAACAACCCCTTAGTGGTCCCGGATTGTGAGAGGGTGCAGGACAGGCTGAGGAAGGTCCGTGGGAGGTTGGCTAAATGGTGAGGGACCGCAGGAGGGCTCCAGCCTATCTTCCTCAGTCCCAATTGGCTGGACCCCAACAGCAAGGTAACCTACCAGTCAGAGTGTCTGCCTCAGAGTGTCTGCCCCCTGGTGGTCAGTGCATGTCATAGTGACTTGTCGACCTGTTGACTGTCTGCCTTCTGGTGGTCAGTGCACATCGTAGCAAGCAATTGAATGGTCTTAGCTTATCATTAGCATATTATGCTTTGATTGTTTGAACAGATGACTGGACACTTACCATATTAGGCTTTTATTATCATATATAATAAAAGACTAGTATGCAAATTGACCAAAGGGTGGAATGACTGGTAGCTGTGATGCACACTGACCACCAGGGCATAGATGCTCAATGAAGGAGCTCAGCCAGAAGCCGGGCTCTCAGCTGTGAGTGCAGTGGCTGGGGAGGGAGCCTCTCCTGCCTCCGCAGCAGTGCTAAGTATGTTCGACTGATGGGTTAGGCCTGCTCCCTCATGGAGGAGCAGGCCTAATCCATCAGTCTGACATCCCCAGAGGGCTCCAAGACTGTGAGAGGGTATAGGTTGGGCTAGGGGACCCCTCCCCCCAGTCAGTGCACAAATTTCATGCACCAGATAATTACTTAGTTTTTATCTGACCCTTTCATCTTCACTATATAATCCTTTTATAAACTTCCTTTAACAAGTGAGGACATTTTTAGAGAGATTAATTAATATGCCTAAAGACATGACTCAGTAATTGTAGCCAATTTAGATTTAGAGCTCTAGCTATCTGCTTTCAGAGCCCACCTTCACATATACCATCGCCTACTATTTAAGAGCAATTCAACAAAGTAGGTAGGCTGGACCATCCTCTAACATCTGCCTTCTCTGCCTCCAAGATAGCTACTAAACACCTACTCATCTTTTGGGATTCTGCTTTGACATTAATTATGCAATGATACATTTTCTGCTCCCACTTATCATTTCTCCTTGGTGGAATTTATTTCACTCATAATTTCTTGGTAATGTCTGTCTTCTACCTGAGGTGTAAACTCTGTTAGTACAGGGATTGTCTCTGGCTTGTTAATCACCATATTTCCAGCACAAAGTACAGTTTTTGATTGATACACAATGAATACGAATGCATATGTCACATATCTGTCTTGCACAGGGCCTAAAAGTCAAAGATAAAATCCTGCAAGTCTTATGCTCAGTAATTCCCAAGGACAATTTAGACATAAAAGTTAGGGTTTGTAAAGAAACTGCCTCTTTGTTCTCAAATATTTTGAAAATTTATGCACAATGAATTCCTATTTTAGAAGCCATTAAGACTCCATGAAATGCTTTAAAAACACATACACACAGATAACCTTTTCTACTAAGTTATAAAAAATTGATGATTTCGATTAAAATAAGAATTAGTGCTCTGCGAGACACCAGTTTGGGATATTTTTAATTTTAATTGGAATTCTTATTGTTCATAGCATATGTTCTTAAAACATTCAATCTATGTTTTGCTTCTTCCACTTTAGAGACAATAGTTCACACATTAGATTAGATCTATTTAAAACTCACCTTATCAAGGTTTTAATTCGAACATGAATCACATATATGAAATATAATGATATTCGTTCAAGCATATAACATTATTCCTATTAGAATGATTAAACATAAGGCAATCTATTAACATTTCATGCCTATTACTATGAGAAACTGATAGGTATTAGCTTTTCAAATTTCAGAATCATTGGGGGAATGTTATAGGATAACACAAATGATGGTACCCTATTTCTTGTAGAATATATTTGGGTTAGGACCCTGAAATCTGCTCTTTTGGAGAATTCACCAGCGATTTAAATTTTCAAATGGGTTAGGAAATAACCAAACTTTTCAGTAAATCTGACTTAGCTTCACGCATAAAAAAATTCTTAATAATACATAAATTGTTTTAGACAGCAGTCACTCAAACTTTTACCATTCTTTTTCCATCCAAAATATAGGGGCTAGGAACTTTCATTCATCCTTTTTTTAAAAAAAAAATAACATGGGACTTAAAAATAGGCAGTAATCTTGAAGCTAAAATTAATATAATGGCACTTGGCAATAATTATTTCAATAGAGACTCTATTTCCAGTGTAGTAGGAGACCATATAAAACCCAGTTTGCCTCATATAGATATCTTCTGAACATGTGCTTTTCTTTTAAAAGTAGAATAAAGATGTATGACCCAATAATTGAGCTAAAATTGTGTATAAAGAGTATGTACTTTTCAAATCTTAACTTTTCTATTTCTTAACCTAAATCCCAAATTACTTTCAAAAGCATCCATTATACTTGTATTTTATAATGCTTCATTTAAGAAGCCAAGTTGGGAGGAAAAAAGTGTAGGAGAACGCTACTTAGAGTCATTATGCAAGAATACCAGGACTACCTTAAGAAATGATTCATTAAGAAATGGAAGTGGGAAGGGATATTTTATTTCTTAAGAATGCTTTTTCCCCCCTCATTGAAATGCTGTATTTAGCTGTGAAACCATTTACCAGTTCCCAACAGTATCTGTGTGAGCTAGAAGCTCAATAAATGTTTTTCTACAGCAATCTTCAAAGTGTCTGTTTAGAAGTGTTAACAATGACAGCAAAGGCAACTGAGAGTGGTGTTTAGCACCATAGAGTGACATTGCAGTCAGAGCCAATCTGGAGGAAGCTACATGCAGATCACATATTACAGTTGGCTTGAGGATGGATGATTCTTCTCTGTTAAACAAGCATCACAAAATCTGATGGCTCATTTTTGTGTGCCAAATTGGGTTAATTCCTAAATATTTTTATGCCTCTAGTATGTCTCCTAAAATCCTACAATTAATAGTTGGTTTGGAAGTTTGGGAAGGTGAGTTTGCAGGTTCATTTCTTAAAGTTTTTTTTTTTTTTTAACTTTTATATTGTACGTTCAAGGGAATAATTCATTACAGTCTCTTGGGAAAAAGAAAAAAGGACGGAATAGAGATTTTACTTTTTCCTGATATTTCCAATTTTCATTTTAATTGAAAAAAATTTAGTTTTCCTAATCATTGTTCCAGTAATTTGATTTGTCACATAACTACAGCACAAAGCACACACATACATTAGACAATCTTGAATGACCATATCAAATACTCTTTTGGCATTGTGGATTGAACATTTAAGTTTTCAGAAAGCTTCCTATGACCATAAGTGTTTGTGTCATGTCAAAATGTATTTTCTGGACAAAACACAACTTTGAAGTCCATGGTTTATCACTGAGATAAGTACTTAGCCAACTGTGTCTCAAGTAATCTTTGGGCATCTACTCATTGTCACCCCTGATATTGGTGACTTGGTTGATATTCCAAGCACTTTATATACCTCACTAGAGGGCTGGTGCACAAAATTCAAGCATTTCAGCCCTGTCTTCACCCTCTCCAATCTGGGACCCCTTGGGGGATGTCTTGACTGCTGGTTTGGGCCTGACCCTGGAAATTAGGCCCAAACTGTCAGTCAGACATCCCTCTCACAATCCTGGACTGCTGGCTCCTAACCACTTGCCTGCTTGCCTACCTGATAACGCTTAACTCCCCCCACCCCCACCCCCGCAAGCCTGGTCACCCCATTCAGCCTGCTGTATGGTTGTCTGTCTGGTTATTTCATTCAGTTGTTACGGCCTCTGATTATATATATATATATATATATATATATATATATATATATATAGTCTTTTTCATCTATCTGTCTATCTATATCTATATCTATATCTATATCTATATCTATATCTATATCTATATCTATATCTATATCTATATCTATATCTATATCTATCTATATATATAGATAGATATAGATAGATAGATATAGATATAGATATAGATAGACAGATGAAAAAGTCATCAAAAACAAATTTTGTATAATTTGAATAGGTAGTTAAGTTGAAAAGTACATATAGGAAAATATAGTTTTGCTTGGAAATAAAGTTTGGACAATAGCTGGGAGTCACATTTCCATATTTGTGCAGGTATCAACACTTATAATCTCTTAAATGTCAAGATTTAACACCTGAATGTCAAAAGTCTCAGGTTGTAGTCTTAACCTTGGTGAGATGAAATTTATTATTTCTTATATCTTTGAAGGATAACAAGCTATCTATTGAAATATGCATTTATGATTTCTTACATGGAAGTATTAAAAGTAAGAATTTATGTTTATGCCAAAGTGAAGTAAAAAGTCAAGAAGCTGGTATGAAAAGGAGTGATTGATAAGAGCATGTTACAATGATGCAGAGGAGAAAAATAAGTTTGGGAGCCACATTCTAGATAAGGTGGAAGAGTAGCATTTATAAGCATGATTGACAAGCAAATATCAGTTTTAATGGAGGGATCTTATTGAGAAACACATGCATTCAGAAGAAATCTTGAAATAAAAATTACATATATGTGTTATAAATCATTACCTCAGTTGAAAATATTAGGGAGTTGTCACCAAACATATGCAGACTAACTTCCCAATGTTTTGGAAATGTTTTCTCCTTCCAGTCTTCTAGCCTATTGAACATCCTGTTTGGTATATCTTTAAAATTAAAGTAAATTAATATAAAGTTTTCTTATTGACATAATTAGGATCTCAAAACACCAAAATAGCATTTTGGTAAAATATTGGCAAATAGAAAGAAAGGGAATTGAGAAGGGAATATTAGACATTCCCTTGAAAAGAGTTGCAATAAAATAATAATAACAATAATAATAATAATACACATATCAGTTAAATAATATGATTAGGGCAGAAAAAGCAGAAATTTAATAAATGTGCATGATTGTATGAAATACATTTTGTCCAATTTACCAAGTTATTATTAAGTAGTTAAGGAAATTGGCCACATAATTTGTAATACTTAGCTGAGAAAACTAACAGGTGAACTTGGAGAAGGAACAGAAAATAAATGAAAGAACTTGGTGGATTAAAGCAGTCAGATGATAAAATAATTAAAGTGATTGGCTAAATAAGATATTGAAAAAGAGGATATTGGAAAGTGGCAAGCACTTCATTAAGTCTCATGGAACGAAGTTACACTTCCCCTGGGATACTGTATGTCAGGATACTTACAGATTCAAAGCAAGTCCAAGGAAAATCAAGAGATACAGAAAAGCCTACAAAATATGAATGGGAGATGTAAGTATGTGTTATGAGTTTGTACATTGGAGGATAATAAATGCAATGAGGAAACAAGAAAAAAGCAATTTAGTAGGTTTCAAACATGAAACAAAGACTGCTCCTGGATCTGGAACAATTCTGACCAGTGAGGCAACTTGAGAACAAAGTTAGGTGAATTTCTCATCCAGACTTCACAAAACATGGCTGGTGAATCAATGATGACCTCCAGTTGTTTTTAGGACTCAATAAACTATTAAATGCAGTCCAAGTTCTTTGGACTTTGTGTTCTGTCTGTCGCCTCAACTAAGAGTTCAGACAACGTTAGGTGGGAATGAAAAACAGACAACAGAGACTGAGTTACTCAATTTCACCGTTCTTTTCATCCATGACCTGTTTCCTGTTTTTTTCTAAGGTTCTGTTAATTTAGTGTCAACTCTTAGATCTAAATGGTGTCTTTCTCATCTTTAAGGGATTAGAGACACAGAGAAAAATATAGGGACACATTCAAATGAATACACTTTTTATAGGACTTTAATTAAATGTCCTACTCTGTTCTTGAGATGTGCACTGGATTGTTAGCCTACATGAATTCTATCTTCTCTTTTCTACCCAATATCATGCTTATATTATAACAATATTACAATCCCTGAAACTATAACATTAATTAATATAAAATGTAAGAAGCTGTGTAACCATAGTCCTGGCATATCAACTAATTTAAATTAAACTTTTTTATGCACAAGTGCATGCAAGTTTAACTTGGATGTAATCACAGTGCAAATCACAAATTTACTCTTCTTTTTTCAAAATGCCTTTTAGTAATCATGATACATTGCTGTCTAATATAAAAATTGCTTTTTTTGTTCACTTAATATTTTATTAACTATTATAAAATGTTCTAAGTCAGTGGTCAGAAAACTGTGGCTCAGGAGCACATGCAGCTCTTTGGCCCCTTGAGTTTTCAGCAAAGGCCAGCTTAGGAGTACCCTAATTAAGTTAATAACAATGTACCTACCTATATAATTTAAGTTTAAAAAATTTGGCTCTCAAAAGAAATTTCAATTGTTGTACTGTTGATATTTTGCTCTGTTGACTAATGAGTTTGCCGACCACTGCTCTAAGTAATGAATCTTTGGGGAAATGAAATTAAAACTACATTGAGATATTACCACATAACCACAATAATAACTAAAATGGAAAAGATTGGCAATATTAAGCTTTAGCAAGATTAAGGAACAACTGTAACCTTTACATATTGCTATGGGGATGTAAAATGTCACAGACAAGTTGTAAACTCATTTAGAAATATATTATAGAATTTAAAGTACACTTACTATATGAACCTGAAATCCAACTTCTAATATTTATCATGAGCAATAATCACATATGTTTACACAAAGAGTTTTACATTTATAAAAATATAGCACCAAAGTGGAAACATCCCAGATGTCTATCAACTGATAAATGAATGAACATATTTTGGTATAACTATAAAATAGAATGCTACTTAGCAAAAGAAGGAAATAAATTACTGATATTTACATGGAACAACATATATGAAGCTTTAAAAGATTATGGTGAACAAAAGAAGCAAAACACAAGACTACTTATTTTACTTACGTAGTATAATTTATGAATGGCATTAATTTTTTTATTTTAAATTTAAATTTTTGGATGCTAAAAAATAGAAATGCAATCAATCTTATGTTCTACAACTTTGCTACACACGTATAACTTTTTATACTTGTCTTATAAATTCCTTAGGCTGTCTAATACAGACATGATTATGTTATAAGAGAATGAAGAAAGTTTTATATATTTTTTTCTATCTGAATAATCTTGGAATTTTCTCTGCAGGAAGTTTTAAACATACACGCTCAAATTTTGTAATACATATAAGCCCATGTATCATATGTAAACCTATTTAATACATATAAATTGAGCTTTGAAAAATGCTTATCTTTCAAATAATTTATCTATTTTATCTAAATTGTTCAATTTATTTGTAGCATTCTCTCACTTTTTTCCCCGTGTCTGTAGTATCTGTAGTGATTTCCTTACTTACATTTTCACCTTTCTTATATTTTTCCTTGATTTTTACCTTGAAAATTTTCTTTTTAAATATTAAATGCTATAAGTTTTCTTCTAAGCCAGTGTTTCCCAAAGTGTGGTACGCGTAACTCCAGGGGTACGGGAAGAGTTTGGTGGGGGTACTCGTTGCACTAGAGTTTGGTGGGGATATGCACTGCACCGTGCTTAGCTGCGCCTTATTCTACTTTCTCATGAGTACAAGGGGTACTCAGCGTTATGAAATTATAGAAGGGGTACACATATGTCAAAAGTTTGGGAAACACTGCTAAGCAATGCTTTAGCTACAACTCCAAATTTTTATGTAGTATTGTGTTTTATTTTCTTTTAGTTCCAAGTACCTCTATTTTCTCTTTTGATTTTTTTCTTTTACTTCTGGATTATTTATGTTTCTCATGCTTAAATATTTAGAAATTTTCAAAATATATATTTTGTTGGTTGTTTAATTCTCTTAGAATTAGAAAACAATCTTTGCATGATTTCATTTTTTATAAATTTATAGGGACTTTTGTAATGGGAAAAATTTAGTCTTTTGTAATATTTCATGCATGCTTAAAACAAATTGTTTTCCACTGTTGGGTGGAAGTTCTCCAAATGCCAATTAGGTAAAATTCCTTGATGTTTTTATTAAAATATGTGTTCTTACTGCTTTTGAGGGGGCTACTTGTGTTGTTTGTTGAATGCAGAATGAGAAATACTGAAGTCCCCACATCTAATTAAGTATTTGTTTAATTTTCCTTCAATTTCCTCAGCATTTGTTCATGTATTTTGATATTCTGTTACTAGACAAATTGACATTTGGGATCATAATGACTTCTTAATGAATTATATTTTCTTTTTTTACAGGATGTACCCTTTTATTCCTAATATTATTCTTTGTTCACTAGAGGCCTAGTGCACAAAATTTGTGCATGGGGAGGGGGAGTTCCTCAGCCTGGCCTACACCTTCTAGCAATCCGGGACTGCTGAAATCTAACTGCTCGCCTGCCTGCCTGTCTGATCTTGCCTAACCTCTCTGCTGCCTGATTGCTGCTAACACCTCACTGCCTGCCTGATCACGCCTAACCACTTCTGCCTCAGCCCCTGCCACTGGAAGGATGTCCGGAATGACATCCAGGAGGTCATTCAGCTGTCCAGTCTAATTAACATCTTATCCTTTTATTATTATTATTATAGATAAGTCTACTTTATCTGACAAATGTAGCTACTCCAAATTTGTATTGGTTGATGCTTCCATGGTACATATTTTCCATCTTTTTACTTTAAAGCAGTTTGAGTCTATATTTAATGTAACTTTCTTGTAAGAATATATAGTTAGATTTCACTTTTTAATATACTCTGAAACTTCCTTACTTTTTAAATAACATGTTTAGATTATTTAAATTTAATGCAGTTTGGTATAAATCTTTAATCTTGGTATTTGTTTTCTAGTGTCCATCTTCTTTTTGTTTTCTTTTTTCTCATTTCCTGTCTTGCTTTAGATTAAATATTTTCTTTAAGTTTCTACTTTATCTCTGTTATTGGCTTATTGACTACATATATTTGTTTAGTAATTTCTCTCATATTTACAATATATTTTTAGCTTATTGCATTCTACATTCAAATGATACCACACCAGTTTATAACAGTGTATAAACATTCCATTTATTTCCTCTAAGCTTTTGTAATAATATTGTCAAGTGTTTTACTTCAATCCATGTTATAATCTTGATAAAATGTTAATTGTTTTCTAAATCATATCAATTATCATATTAAAGGATTAAAATTTGAGAGAAAAATCACTCTAGCTGGTTTGGCTTAGTGGAGAGAGCCTTGGACAAAGGACTGAAATGTCCCAGGTTTTATATTAGTTAAGGGCCCACAGGTCTGATGTTTCTCTCTCTGTATCTCTCCCCATTCTTCCACTCTCTCTGAGTCAGTTGGAAAAATATCCTCAGGTGAGGATTATCAACAACAAAAATTGAGAGAAACATGCATTATTGTTTATTCTTGTAGTTAACCTTTTTGGGACTCATCATTCATTTCCATAGACCCAAATTTTTTTCAGAAATTTTGATTTTGCTTGAATGACTTCTTTTAAAAATTTATTTAGGACAATTCTGTTGGTGATAAGTCTGTCAGCTTATTTTGTGCGTAAAAGATATATTTTTTGTCTCAACTTTGGAGCATATTTTCTCCTAGTCTAAAATTATCACTGATTTTTTTTAACAGTTTATAGATGTAAATGAATTTTCTTATGGTTTACTTAGACTGTTATAAGATACCAGCTGTCATTCTTGTCTTTATAACATATATTTCCTCCCCTGTAGCCATTTTAAAGATTATTTCTATGTCACTAATGTTTTAGTAGCTTTATAATTTTATTATGATGTGCTTTTATACTTTCTCTGTTCAAGGCTTGCTGAGCTTTTCATTCAGTTTGACATTATGGTAATTATTTAGTTAATATTTTTTATTTTCTCACATTTTTTCTTGAGACTTCAATTATACCTATTTTTAACAGGTTAATATTGCCACATTGGTTGGACACAGATCAGTGATGTGCTGTTCTATTTTTAGACATTTTTCTCTATAGGCTTTATTTTGAGTAATTTTATTGACATGCCTTCAAGTTCATAGATCTTTTATTCCAAAATGTCTAATCTAATGTTTATTTCATAATTATTCGATTTTAATATAGTGTTTCTATCTTTAGAAGTTTCATATGCATGCACATAAGCATAACCAGTGGGTACAGACACCAGTGGGGTAAGGACATGAATGGGGGTGGGGGAGCAAATGGGGGAATAAAGACACATATATAATACCTTAAATTTTTAAAAAAAGTTTCATTTGACTATTTTATAACTTTTTAAAACATATTTTACTGATTTTTTACAGAGTGAAAGAGGGATAGAGAGCTAGAAACATTGATGAGAGAGAATCATCAAACAGCTGCCTCTTGCACACACTCCCATGGGGTTGTGCCTGCAACCAAGGAACATGCCCTTGACCGGAATTGAACCCGGGACCTTTCAGTCCACATGCCAACACTCTATCCACTGAGCCAAACCGATTTTGGCTGTTTTATAACTTTTTTTTTCATGTTCTTGTTTCCTTTATATCTCTGAGCTTGTTTATTATATTTATACTAGAAGCCTGGCACATAAAATACTGCAAGAGTAGGCTTTCACAGCCACGGTGACTGCCTTGATCCCTCCCTCGCAGCCTTGGTGGCTGCCTGGATTCCACAGCTGCAGTCCCAACTTCATCCAGAAGGTTGTCTGGAAGGATGTCTGGATGGCCGTTCAGTCAATTTGTATATTATGCTTTTATTATTATAGATTATATTTAAAGCCTTTAATCTCTGTCATATTTGGGAATGCTTTTATTATTTAACTAGAAGCCCAGTGCATGAAATTTGTGCATGGGGCTGCAGGGAGGAGGGGTCTCTTAGCCTGGTCTTGGACTGCAAAAATGCCATCATCCCTCACCTGGCCTCTAGCCAGAGGTTCCTCTCCTCCTTTCACACAGCCTCTGGGAAGGTGCGTGTCCTGGGGCTTACAGGTCCAGCTTCCTTGTCTGGCTGCGCATCAGCTCTCATGGCAGCCTTACCTCAGGAGTCTCCCGCTTGACCATACTACTTGGGAGTGTGTGTGTGGGGGCAGCCTTGGCAGCAGTGATTTTATGTCTGTAGTGTGCCTGCTGAACAGCCCCTAACTCCCTCCACCTGCAGCAGCACCACTCTGGTCCTGTCTGGACTGCTGGCAGGGGGCTTCCAATCTGTGCCTGGGCTGCTGGGTTGTGGCTGGGGGCTGCAGGTGGAGGACCCTGGCACCCATAGGGCTCTGTCAGCATCAGGAACTGGAAAGATCCATTTTTCTGGTTCCTCCCTTGCCTGGGGTACTCTGAACTTGGGATCCCACAGGCCTCTTCCCTCCTACTACACACAGGCTGGGGAGCGGACTCTGGGCACTCTGACTCTGGGCTCATGACCCACAGGCTCCTTCCCTCCTGCTACATGGCCGGCCGGCCGGCCGGAGCATGGACACTGGGCTCACAGCCCTACAGGCCTCTTCTTTCCCGCAGCAAGGCTGGGGCATGGACTCTGGGCATGTGAACTCTTGGCTAGCAGCCCCAGAGGTCCCTTCCCTCCCACCTCACAGCTGGGGCATGATGCTGGGCTCACGGTTCCACAGGTTCCTTGTCTCCCACAGCACAGCCGTGGCTCAGTATCCAGCTCCCAGTCCTCTGGCCAGAGACCCCTCCCCTCCCTCTGAGGCAAAGGAGCAAATACTAGGCTTCCGTTGCCTGGGTGATGCCCCCAGCGGCTGCTATGGGTGCTGCCATTTTGTCGTGGAGTGATGGCTAATTTACATATTACTCTTTTATTATATAGGATTGTCCTTGTTATGGGGGTCATATTTTCCTGCCTCTTTGCATACCTGACAAGTTTCATTGCATGATGAATATTGTGAATTCACATTGTTGGGTATGGACCCAGGACAACATTTACTTGGGTTTAATTTAGATAAATATTTGAAGTCATTATGCCCTGGTCCCATGAAATTGCAACCCACACTTCTTCATATCAGTATTCAGTAAGAACTATGAATCTCTGGGGCTCTTTCTCTGAGTAACTACCTTTCTTCCATTATTCTGCCCACAAATTCTAGCTGCCTTGACCTCACTGAATTCATTTCACTATCTCTTCTCTCCTCGACTTTGTGAGGCCTCCGGGTTCCATTTGTGTTCACCTTTGTGACCTGCAGCCTGGAAACTGCCCCCAGATAGAAAGATTGGACAATCACGTGGTCCACTTCATTAGCTGCCCTCTTCTCGGGATCACAGTCCTTTGATCTCTGCTTTCCAAGGCCTGCAAACAGCAATTTCATATACTTTTTTGAGTCTTGTAGTTGTTTTTTTAGTTGTTGTTATTTGTTTTTAATGGTGGGAACACATCTTTTTTTTTTCCTCTCATTTTTTTAAATTGATTATGGTATCACATAATTGTCCTCATCCCCCCAATCCCATCCCAAACCCTTCCCTACATATGCCCTGACACCCCCCTCCCCTCATTGTCCATGGCCACTGGCCAGGCCCATATGCATGCACACAAGTCCTTTGGTTGATCTCTTCCCCTTACCCCCATCCTCCCTTACTTTCCCTCTGAGGTTTGAAAGTCTGTTCGGTGCTTTTCTTTCTCTGGGTCTGTTTTTGTTCATAAGTCTATGTTGTTCATCATTTCCTCTAGATGTGTGAGATCTTGTGATCTAAGAAACACTCTTGTAAGAACCTAAACTGAGAAAAGCCATAATGGTTATGCTGAGAGGCAAATGAATCAGTCTGTAGTGAGTTCCTTTCTGGACCAACAGTTCTTTTGAGTCCCAATTTCAATGTCAAACAGTTCCTTATGTATACATGTCAGCCATGCTATTTAAGATCTGGTTGGTGGCCAAATGGTGGTGATGTAGGTCCGTCCATCTCTGGTTTGGTCCTGGGCATCCTTCAGCAACACGCAGCTGCTGTCTGCTGGTATGGTGAGGTGTCGTCAGTATCTTCCATCTCTGAATTGTTTCTCTTCTGTCTTCATGGCTGGAGCACTTCTGTCTATTCCTCTCTGTTACAGGATTCCAGATGGTCTTGGAGTTGTTTTCTGAAAATATACAAACATATTCTTGACCAAAAGTTAATAAAGGGATATTTTCTATAAATTTGACTTGGGATACTTTTGATTCTCCCCCCCGCCCCAAATGATTTTCCTCTGGCTTGTTTTGACACCATGTGTGTATTTTCTTTTCTTTTCTTTTTTAATATATTTTATTGATTTTTTTACAGAGAGGAGAAGAGAGGGATAGAGATCTAGAAACGTCGATGAGAGAGAAACATCGACCAGCTGCCTCTTGCACACCCCCTACCGAGGATGTGCCCGCAACCAATATACATGCCCTTGACCAGAATCAATCCTGGGAGCTTTCAGTCCGCAGACCACTGAGCCAAACCGGTTTCGGCACCATGTGTGTATTTTCATGGGTATCTTTCTGTTCGCGTTTCGAATGAAGGCTAATTTTCTAAAGTACAAATTTTTAAGATGTAAATTATTCACAGGATATTTTTCCTTACATGATATTCTTCCACTGTCACTCCCTTTTTTAATTTAAATAATAGGAGACTTTTGGAAATTTTATAATGTAGTCTTGATAGCTTTTACATTTTAATTATTTGTGCTAAACTATGACTGCTTTACTTTCATAACGTTATAACGTTATGCAATTTTACCATGAGACACTCTGCCAATAAGAATTTTTGTTAACACTTTAGGAACAGTTTTTTGTATAGTACAATCAGTTTTTCTAGAATATTCATTTATTTCCATTAGCCTTATTAATTTCCTCAGAAATTGGCTACTATTTAACTGTCAAACTCAACACTGTAGCAACAATTTTATTTACCATGTGTGTATTAGTAGAATTGATTATTTGCCTTCTTGAGAAGGGCCTGAGTATTCCTGGTACTAGGCTAGATTTAGATATTAAAAACCCTCTTGCCCACACCATGGGTACCAGACCTCTCAAACAAGTCTTGTTGCAGTGAGAGGGCAGCTGCTGTCAGCTAAGTCTCTGTCTGTTACCTGGGTCCCAATTTAAGCTGTGCATGGGAAACTTGCAGCCATGGGGGCAGGAGACCTCCCTCAGAATGGGAGAAGGTTCAGGCACCTGCCACGTTGCAGGGGGGGTGGTAAGGGTCTGTGCCCCACCTCTGATGACCCCCAAATTCTCTCCTGATGGCCCCTCTGCGACTCTGCCTGTCACATCTTGATGGCACTTATTCTTCTTATGTCTAAAAATAGAAATCCTTTACAGAAATTTCATATGCACCTAATCATTAGCCTTTTGGTTACAATTGCTAAGTAAAAATTACCATTAATCATAGCAGCTTAGAGTAAACATTTTACTTTGCTCACAGTTTATATGTCAGAAATTAGGGGAACTATGACTAGAAAGATTTTGCTAGGAGCCTCTTATATGGTTGCATGTAAGAGGTTATATGTCATGAAGTATCAAATAGATTGCATTTCAGTATAGCTCAGTCAGATGGTCTGCTGTTGATGCTGCTGTGAACCGATCTTTTCAGCATTGAATTCTTTTTTTTTCTTTATTGATTAAGGTATTACATAGGTGTCCTTATCCACCCATTGCCTCCCCACCCTCCCTGCTCATGCCTTCAACCCCCTAGTGTCTGTGTCCATTGATTAGGCTTATAAGGCTTATATGCATGTATGCAAGTTCTTTGGTTGATCTCTCCCCCCTGTCCCCACTTTCCCTTCCCACATTCCCTCTGAGGTTTGATGATCTGATCAATGATTCTCTGTCTCTGGATCTGTTTTTGTTTATCAGTTTATGTTGTTTATTATATTCCACAAATGAGTGAGATCATGTGATATTTATTTTTCTCCAACTGACTTATTTTGCTTAGCATAATGCTCTCCAGGTCCATCCATGCTGTTGCAAATGGCAAGAGTTCCTTCTTTGTACAGCAGCGTAGTATTCCATTGTGTAGATGTACCACAGATTTTTAATCCACTCATCTGATGATAGCCATTATGCTGTTTTCAAATCTTAGCTATTGTAAATTGTGCTGCTATGAACATAGAGGTGCATATATCCTTTCTGATTGGTGTTTCTAGTTTCTTAAGATATATTCCTAGAAGTGGGATCACTGGGTCAAATGGGAGTTCTATTTTTAGTTTTTTGAGGAAACTGCATACTGTTCTCCACAGAGGCTGCACCTGTCTGCATTCCCTCCAGCAGTGCACGAGGGTTCCTTTTTCTCTGAATTCTTTCCAGCACTTGTCATTTGTTGTTTTGTTGATGAGAGCCATTCTGACAGGTGTGAGATGATACCTTATTGTTCTTTTGATTTGCGAATTATTAGTGACTTTGAGCATGTTTTAATATGTCTCTTGGCCTTCTGTATCTCTTCTTTCGAAAAGTATCTATTAGTGTTCCTACATGGTGTCTGGCTTCCCTCAGGATGACTGTCCCAAGTAAACTGGGCATAAAATTTATGGATGTTTTTATACCTAGATTTTAAAGTTATATGGGGTCACTTGTAGTGTACTCTATTGTTGAAGGAGATACAAGCCAATATAGGTTCAGGGGGAGGAAATACTGATCTCAACTCTCAATGGAAGGTGTATTTTAAAAACCGCTACATCTCTGTTACTTTCTTACTGTTTCTGTTTGAAATGTCTAGATATTTGTTTTTCTGACTAAATAAACCCTGACTAAATTCAGAAATCATCCCATAAATTATGTGCTACCATAACAATAAAATAGGTGGCAAACTGCAATAAAAAAGCTATATAGTTAGAGGACTGTGAATCCCTCATTCTATGTCAACATAATGGTAAAAGTACTTGTGATTACTTGGAAGAGAGAATCATTCCAGGGGGAAGATTGAAAGAGAGTGACAGGGTGTGCTGGCTACTATTGGTGACTTTTAGCCAGGTATTACTAGAAAGAGATTACAAGCAAGAATTGACTTATTTTTAGCAGGGATCAAAGGTAATAGAGAAACTTCAGAGCTCAAGTGCTTTGCAAGATTGGATAAGTTGATTGTTTCTGGAAAGCAAACACTGAAGCAACTTTTAGTGGGCCTTAAGTAACCAACATCTAATAAGACTCTTTTTGTTTTTTTTGTTTTTTTAAAGAAAGCGAGTTATTTGCATGGTATTAGATTAAGAATGTTTTTCTCCTTGTGCAAACCAACTGTTTCAGGAAGCCTGAATAAAATCACCAGTTCTTTGGAAAGAGAGAGATGGGGCGAGGAAATAATGAAACATGTAAGCTTTAAGACATAATCTAGGAAACCACTTTGTATATAGATTTGAACCTTGAACAATATGGGGGTTGGGAGTGCTGACCTCCCTACACAGCTTAAAATCCACATATACTTTTGGCTTCCCAGACACTTAACTATTGATAGAAAAGCCTTATCAGTAACATAAACAGTTGATTAATATATTTTTCATGGAATATGTATTATGTACTATATTCTTACAAAAGTGAGCTAGGAAAAAGAAATTGTCATTTAGAAAATTATAATTAAGAGAAAATACATCTACAATATGTAGATATTTATTGAAAAAAATCCTCATGTAAGCGGACCCATGCAGTTCAAAACCATGGTTTTCAAAGATCAACTGTAGTTATTGGGAACAAAGAACTAACTAGAAACAAATGAAAAGGACCACCAGCCTTGAAGACCTCTAATATATATATATATATATATAGATGTGCACTGACCATCTGGGGACAGATGCTGAACATAGGAGCTGCCCCCTAGTGGTCAGTGTGCTCCCACAGTGGGAGCGCCACTCAGTTGACAGATGGGCATCAAATACTGGGCTCACAGCTAGCAAGTGCTACTGGAGCAGGGTAAGCCTCTCCTGGGGACACTCACCTTGTCTGCCAGAGTGGCAGTGGCGGCAGGTGCAGCAGAGCTGGGATGAGAGGGAGCAGAGTGGCACCCAGTCTGGGCTGTGAGAGATCAACAGGGACAGAGGGCTGGAGTTCCATGAGCTTGCAGGTAAAGCCAGATTGTGGTGGCACGGAGGTCCACTGATCCCCACAGGCCAGGCTGAGTTACCCCTCTGGTGCAGAATTCGTGCACTGGGCCTATATGAAACCTTGACACTCAGATTTCATTGACCCTCTCTTGGCATCAGAAATAATATGTAATAACCTCACCTAAGGCAAGCAACTTAACACCTAAGCTTGCTAATGCTCCTTAAGGCACCCTACTTGTCCTCCTAGTTTTCAAATGGACTAGTATGATGTATGATGTGGGAGAAAATAAATCTCAATTTTAAATGATTGCAAAACTTTGTTCATTTATATAAATAGAATCCTGGAGAGTGTATATGGGAAATGATGGTAAGGTATTAAACCAAAGGGAGAAAAGCATAACATTTGACCTGGATGAACTTATATGGGTTCACGTTTCATAGATTCCATTAAAGGTTTTAGGTGAAGGAATTAATAACAAATCTTATTTCTTTCTTGATTGATTGACTGAGACCTGGAATAAATGATAACCTACATTAAATTAACTTGAGATTTCAGAATTTTCTTAGTAAAATATAAAGAGAAGAATCCAAGGAGTTAGAGCCATAGCAATATTGGACTGGGATTTACCATATACAATCCATTCATTTTCTCCCTCTTTGTATCCCACAAAATATCAGAAAGTTTACAATAGAATTGAGAAATATATTTGTGAGAGAGTACCAGGATACTTCAAAATCTCTGTAGTAGCTTTTTCAGAAAACTTGGGATGACCAGTGGTGTTATATAGCACAAATGAAGTGGCTAATGGGCTTGATGGGACCCTGGAATGGTAGGACTAACCATGTCAAACAAGGGTGTGGTTCCAAGTGAGTAACAAGATTAGAGAATCAAACACAGTGGCCTGACTGACTCTGTCAGAGTGGCCTAATTTGTCATGGTGTTCTTCTAAACTGAAATAGATGGGACTACTACTAAAACTAATTGATCCACATAATTGAAAAATTAAGAAGAAATTTAAGTTGGGTGAACAAAGGACCTGATTTAAAACCATTAGTTTGATTTATTGTTGATGTAACCTATAAGACTGCTGATTTTCAACTGAGTCCAGAGTAAGACAAGTTTTTTTAGCTAAGTATTAATAGATTCAGTGATAACTAAAGTACACTATGATAGATACAGATGCTCTATAAAATTCTGTCAAGCCCTAGTAAAAGAATGACTATAAAACCTTACAATTTTAGTGCTACATCATGCCTTTGAAGATGTAATTAATGTTATTAATCAGTTAACCTTGAAATAGGGAAATTATTCTCCATTATTCCAGTGTGCCTAATCTAATCAGTAATTAGGAGCCACTTAACAAGAGAAAGTTTTCTTCGCTTAGCACAGAGTGGGAAATCAGAGATTTGATGCACTGACTTGAAGACGGAAAGGACCACATGCCAAAGAAACACTGATCTCAGTCATACAACCTTAAAAAACTAATTCTACCAACAATCTGAATGTGCATGGAAGCAAATTCTTACCCTAAGCCTACAGAAAGATACAGAGCCCTGCTCATTCCTTGATTTAAGCCATTGAGAGCCTGAGCAAAGAATCCATTCATGTGGTGCTAGACTCCTGATGTCCAGATCTGTGAATTAATCAATTATGTAATTTTAAGCCACTAAATTTGTGGTAATGTGTACCTAGCAATAGAAAACAAATACATTTTCTGGTCCACTAAACTCTAATGTCAAGCATATATAGTGGCACTCTATCAACAAACAGAAATGTGTCCTTTTAGCATAAATAATTGTGAGCAAGTCACTCTAACTTTCAAGACACTGGCTACTGCTCCACTGCAGCCTATTTCAGTTGCAAATATAGCCTGATGGATAGCTTTCTATGATTAGGTGACTGAAAACACACACACACACACACACACACACACACACACACACACACACAGAGATATTGGGACATTATTTACAGAAGGTTTCACATATTATGTTTGCATCAACCTGAAATACAGATATTACATGCCCATTCAGGGATGGCCATGAAAGATTGGGGAATAGAAATAAATAGAAATACTCTTGCCTGGCTCAGTGGTTGAACCAAGGAGGTCATGGTGTGATTCCTGGTCAGGGCACATGCTGGGGTTTCCAACTGTATCCTCATCATTGATGTTTCTATCTCTCTCTTCCCTTACCCTCCTCTCTGAGATGAATATATATATATATATATATATATATATATATATATATATATATATACTCTTAATGGGCTAAGCATCTATTCATTTGCTTTGTGTTGAAGCAACAATGCCAAGAAGTCTAGATATACTGTGTATCTATTTATAAGCAAGGGCTAATTTGACTGAATGGTCAGTGTCCTGGAAACACAAGATTAGAGAATTATTGCCAAAACAAATATGGAAAGAGATATATTTGAATGGAATTCTTAGAGTGTAAATATATTCCTGTTGCATACAAATGCCCCCTATAAGACATTCACTTAGACATTCACTCAGAACAGCCTTTTTGATCAGCCATCCTTTGCTTGCTCATTGGGCTCATTAACAAAATGTTCAGGAAGAGGGGTTAGTCATAAGTTAATAAAATGAGAATCCACTCACCAAGTCTGCTATGGTTATTGCCACTGATGAACGCTCAACTTGCCCATGGTAGAGGCTAATGCTGAGCTCCTGATGGGACCCTGGAGCCACTCCAAGTAGGAAGGATTATGTAATGGAAGAATAGAGTAACCTATTAAAGGCATGGTAACAGTCTTAGTTGGATGGTAACAAACTGTAATATTGTGGTACAGTCCAAAGGATGCATCATATGCTCAATGTTTTTCATTCTGTTCCCATGACTTTGGGCACTGTTGTCTTAAATATAAAAAGGAATGATTCCACTAGAAGATATAACTTCAGTCTCCTTACATCACTGAACATTCAAACCAAGGAAATAAATTATTGTCTAGGGTGCTTAAATCTGATTAAAAAGATAAAATATGGTTATTGGGTATAACATCGCTAGGTAAAATTACAGGATGTCCAGTTAAATTTGCATTTCAGGGAAACAAATAATGCAATATTTGGGACATACTTATATGAAATAATTTATTAGTCTGAAATGCAAATTTAACTGTGTTTCTTTTTTTTTCCTTCTAAATCTGGCAACTCTAATTGGGTGTAAGGTGATATATTTCTGAAAACAGGGGATTCTCCTTTTCTTCTGTTGATCTTTTCTTTTAATTTCTAATTATTTCCATTTATATCCTCATCACCATACAAACTATTGCTATTTCCATGACAAGCCTGCTGGTTTGCTTTTTCCTATACAGTCTATTCTATATATCAAGAAGAGAAGAGTCAACCTGAAACAGCTAACAAACCATATCATTCCATTGATAAAAAGCATCGAGGACTCTTTTTTGCTGTCAAGATAAAAACATGAATTTAAATCCTTTCTTACTTCATGCTCTTTTTCCACAGCATCCTTAAGTGAACTCCTTCATCCAAACCAGAGACACTTTCCTCACTGATTCATGTTTTCTAACATGAATGCTACCTAATTCTGAAGTTTCAACTCCGCCAACTCTTACCATTCAAACAATAAATGTAACTCTCTCTGAAGTAATACAATGAGATAATGTAGAATTGTACTTATTTCTCTACATGAATTTATTGAAAATGACACATTGGGATCACATTGAATTTTGGGAGTAGTTTAAATTGCACAAGTAATATGAATTAACATGTACTGTGTACTAGGGTTGGTAACATTTGAACTCAACCATCAAATATGTCCAAAATGATGTATAAGTAGATTATATTTTTATTTTACAAATAAAAAGGCAGCCTGGCCCATATGGCTAAGTGGTCAAGCGTCAACCCAGAAACCAAGAGGTCACTGTTCAATTTCTGATGCCCAGTCAGAGTACATCCCAGTGGAGGTGTGCAGAAAGAAGCTGATCAATTATTTTTTCCTCATCATTGATGTTTCTATCTCTCTCTCTCCCTTTCCCTTCCTCTTTGAAATCAATAAAAATATATTAAAAAATAATAAAATATTTTTTGAAATGCAGAGGAACAAAGAAGCTAAGTAACTTGTCCCAGGTTACACATATGTAACTAGCAAAGTTGAAGTTTAAAACTAGGCAGTTGGCTCCAAACTCTGTACTTCTAACTACACTGTGGCTATGAGGAATGCATTTTTCTGATTTAAAAATTTGAAACAATAAGATTAAATTTTCTTTTGATTTACTCACCTAGAAATAACTATTATAACTACTTTGATTCATATTTTTCAGACCTATTTTTGTATTGCTATATCTATGAATATGTGTCCATAAAAAGCAAATACTATTCCTTGAATATGTTTTGATATATATCATATATAGAATCTATATTAATAACAACACTCTGCTAAAATTCATTGTACCTACCTTTTTGAAAAATATATTGTGGGATATATACAGAGCAAATAAATTTTAATTCTAGTTTGCTTATATCCAGTCACATTTCTAATAGTAGTATATGGCAATATCTATTTCATTTTACCTTTATTAATAGTTAATTTGCCAAAACTGGTTTGGCTCAGTGGATAGAGCATCAGCCTGCGGACTGAAAGGTCCCGGGTTCGATTCCGGTCAGGGGCAAGTACCTTGGTTGTGGGCACATCCCCAGTAGGGGGTGTGTAAGAGGCAGCTGATCGATGATTCTCTCTCATCAATGTTTCTAACTCTCTATCCCTTTCTCTTCCTCTCTGTAAAAAATCAATAAGATATATTTTTTAAAAATACTTAATTTTATCAAATTTTAGAAAAAAAAAATTGTGGATGAAAATTTCAGACTCATTGTTTGTCTTTTCCCAAACACTGGTAAAGCTGAACCTGTTTGATACATAACTGACCACATTCATATTTTGTCTGTGAATTGCCCATTTGTATTCCTTACTGATTACCATTAGATTGTTCCTCTTGTTCTTAATGATATTATGAATTTATACATAAGCATACTAGTTCTATTATACATGCCATAGATATCTCACCTAAGTCTTCTGCTTGAATTTTCACTTAGTTTACTATGTCTTCTTTTGATTACAATTTTTGCTTTATAGATTTTTCCCCCTATATTTAATTTTTTGTATCATGCTTTTCAGTCCATTATCTATCTAGTGCCTGGAGTGATATTTTAAAAATAGAAATAAGATCATGTCACTTGCTTTCTTAAAAATGCTTGTGTGTCTTCCCATTATAAACACCTTACTCTGATTCTCATTGCCCTTACATGATCTACCCTGAACAATCTCACACTGTACTGCTCTTCTCAATATCTTGTCTCCATTCACAAGGAAAGTGTGCTTGCTGATCTTCATATAGTGTGTTCTTTTCAAAACCAAGTGCTTTAGTCTTGCTGTTCTCTCTGCATGGAATGTTTGCTCCCTCTTTTCTCCTTGCCTGGTGCTATGGATAGTTTCCCCCCCCCCCCCCCCCTTAAAAGAGATGTTGAAGTCCTAATTCCCAGTACATCAAATGTGACCTTATTTGAAATGAGGTCTTTAGAGAAGTAATCAAGTTAAAATGAAGTCATTATGGTCATCCAACATTACTGGTGTCCTTATAATAAAGGGGACATTTGGACAAAGACACAGTCATAAATAGAGAGAGAAAACAATGTGAAGACATACAGGGGAAAACAGTCATGTGACCAGCATGATGCATCTACAAACTAAGGAATGCCGGTGATTTCCAGTAAATGCCGGAAGCCAGATTAAGGAAGGAAGGAAAGGAATCTCCCCTAAAGCAATCAGGGAAAGCTAGGTCTTGCTCATCCCTTCATTTCAGACTTTTAGGTTCCAGAACCTAGAAAATAAATTTGTGTTAAAACATCCAGTTTCTGGTACTTTTTAATGGCAGTTCTAAGAAACTAATGCAGGTGGTTGCTTCTCATCCTTTATATCTCAACTGAAATATTTCCTTTTCCACCCCAAGAAGTTATCTTTTCTTCAAAGAAGCCATCAGCCTCCAGTTATTCTGGATCATAGAACTCTGTTTACTTTATAGTATGCATCAGTCATGATTCATTCAGAAAAAAAAATCCTATAATCTTTTAAGATGGGATTTAGTTTGAGAAATTATGTACAAACATTGGCAGGGAAGAGGAATGATGATCAGAGAATGTCGCTGTTCATTTGAGGAGTCAGCAGAAATTCAAAGCTGATCATTACAGCTACCTCTAGTGCTAAGGTAAATGACTTACTGAAAAACCACTAAAGCCATTGCGAAATCCCTCATCTGCTGAAATTCACATCTGCATGCTCTTCTGGAAGAACAGTACTATAGTTTCTGCTGCCTTTCTTCATACCAAATATTTATCTCATGTCCTCTCCCCCCATTTTTAAATATCATTTTTATGGTTGATAGTATTACATATATCTCCTGACCCACTCCCTTCCCCCACCCCTTAGTCCGTATACACCCCCCTCCCCAATATCTTCACTACCCTATTGCCTATGTCCAAGGGCTATGTATCTAAGTATATGAGTTCTTTGGTTTATCTCTTCTCATCCCCCCAACCCCACATCAAGGTATGTCAATGCGTTCCATGCCTCTCTGCTTTAGGCCTTATTTTGTTGGTCAAATCGTTATGTTCATTAGAGTTCACAAAGATGTGAGATTGTGTGATATTTGTCTTTCTCATTTTGGCTTATTTCACTTAGCATAGTATTTTCCAGGTCCATCCATGCTGTCCCAAAGGGCAAGAGATCCCTCTTTTTTACAGCTGCCTAGTATTCCATAGTGTAAATGTCCCACAGCTTTTTTTATCCATTCATCTACTGATGGACACTTGGGCTATTTCCAAATCTTAGCTATTATAAATATTGCTGCTATGAACATAGGGTCTCTTTCCTTGACACAATCTAACCTAGAATTTCCCCTCATTTTACCCCTTTAAATATTCTCAAAAGTTTCCTGTTTTCTTACTACTTGTAAAACAATCAGCTGTCCCTCATTCTCACATGCATTGATAGTAACCAGAAGAAAATAGAAAGGCTCCAGTTGTATGGAAGAGTTATTTTCATCCCAAATCCTAACATCGCCCTGTCCCGAATCTTTCCTTCTCAACCCCCTGTTTTAGCATGTTCCTGTCATGGTTTCCACTTAATTCAGTATCACTGTCTCCATGTCAGTATAACATTCTGATAATAAATTGTACTTAATATTTAATTTATTTAGCAAATAGCAATAACAATCACTATGGTGCAGGTATCTTTTACAGTGATTTTCCAGGGATGAATCAGTAAACCTTTTTTGAAGAGTGGAAGCAAAGTATCAATGTCACCAGGCTGGCAGCCTGTGTTACTGTCATGTGTCAGTTTTGGTTTTGTTCTGCAGATGGCACAGAAGGAATGGGTGGAGATTACTGTCCATTTCCCAAGAGTCTCTGATTAGTTGTTGTCCACCCCGACAACTGCAGGCTTTGCTTTGTATAATTACTTGTCTTCCTTCATACGTTTGAACATGGACCAATGATTTTCTTCACAATTTTGTTGAAGTACAGAAAACTACATTTAGTGGATTCTTATTTGTGGAGCCCGTATTTGCAAATTTGCCTACTTGGTAAAATGTATTTGTAACCCCAAAATCACTGGCACTTTTGCAGTCACTTGCAGAACAGTGGAATATTTGAAAATGTTGTTCTGCCTTCTGGTTTCAGCTCTCATATTGTAAACAGTTGCCTTTTTGGTGTTCTATTGCATGCCACATTGTTTGCATTTTTGTGCTTTTTGCTGGCAGTTTTGCTGTTTAAAATGGTCTCCCAAGGCTGTTGGTGAAGTGCTGTCCAGTGTTCACAAGGTTCAAAGAGCTGTGATGTGCCTCACAAAGAAAAATCCGCAGCTTAGATAAATTTTGTTCAGGCAAAAATTCTTGCCCTTCTAGCTCTGAGTTCAATGTTAATGAATCAGCAATATGGCACATCCAGAAAGAAAAGACGAATTTTCCAATTGGTACATGAGGGTGCTCCAGAAATTGCTAGAGTAACATTTATATAAATGAAGCTATGGAAAATATTGGAAAGTGGCTAAATTTGTGGATTCAGGAGATTATAACTAAATTTTTCAAAAGTATAATGGACAGTATTATTGTGATGCTTAATGCCAAAGGAATACACATGTATGATTCAAAAAGTCAGGAAAATGTTAAACACTCCTTGAGTAGTCTGCTGTGGTTTCTATGTTTCAAAGGGCAATATCATGCACATTCTCTAATTCAGTGTTCAGGACTTTATAGAACACTAGGTGTCCAGTGCATGAATTCATGCACCTTGAAAGGAGCTGTGGGCCACAAGGCTTAGGTGGGCACAGGGGTGGGTCTCATCCCATCCTCTATGCTCCTCCCTGGCTCCTCCCACCATGGCCCCTTGGTGCCCTGTCTGCCGGTAGCCCCGCTCCCGCTGCTGCTGCTCCCATGCACTGATGGCATTGGCCCCACTCTCACCCGCTGATCGCACGGAGTGACTGGGGTTGGCGCCAGCAGTGGGTGTGAGCAGCAGCTGCTGCCCCAATTGCCCCTTAGGAGCAGTGGGAGGTGAAGAAGCCCTGGGGCAATTGGGGCCAGCATCCACTGCTTGAACCTGCTAACAGTGCCAAGCGATCGGGGCCAGCACTGGGCACTGGCAGCAGGTGTGAGCGGTTGTTCTGGCAGTGGCAGAGGGTGTGAGCGTGGCTGATGCTGGCAGTAGATGTGGGCACCAGCAGCAGGTGTGAGCGCCTGGCAGGACAGTGGCATATAGGAGCAAAAAATTTTCAGTAACTACCAGCAGCTCGCCCCGATGACAGTGACAAGCGCCCCACCTAAGTCTGGCACCCCCACTCACCTGCTCCACTATCCCGCTGCTGCCAATGCCTGCCATGTTTTGTGCTCTGCCACCTGCTGCCTAAAGGGGAAAAGCAAGTTTTTGCAGAAAGAGGCAAACAGGAAACAAGGAAGCACTGGGCTTATCTTGACTGACTGGGGTTGCATATCTGACCCTATTTACAAAGGTCAAGAAACAAGGAAGTGAGGATAGAGCCCAGAGTTAGCATGGCTGATTGGATATACTGCATACATTTTGCAGATCCAGAAAGAGGCTGTGAAAGAATGTTAAAAATGCCTACTAAGTATTATATAGGAAGAGGGTCATTCACATTAGGGGAAATTTTCTCTTTACTTATTCTACCAATGCAAATGGTAATCTCATCCAAAAACTCTCACAGAAATACCCAGAATAATGTTTGACCAAATATCTAGGCACCCTGTGGCTCACTTACATTGAAATATAAGGTTACCTTCGTATTGGCTTTTATCTTTTTATATTAAACTTCTCAGGGACAGGTAAAAAAAAAAAAAATGGGTCTTTTTTTGTTCTCTAATCTTCATGAAATATATGCCAAACTTTTTAAATAGTTCCTTAGGTTTAAAGCCTTTCTCACTTGACAAAGAGTGAAGGTAAAGTATCTACCCTTCCTCCTAGGTGGCTGAATAGGGAAAGTGCCAAAGAACCCCAATACTTTTCTCTGAAATAGCTTCTCTTTGGCTCCTTGGGCTCAATTATTTTACATCTTTGATGTCCTGTTGAGCTTTAGGTCACAAGATTTTTGATTATCACTTTTTATGGGCATAATTGTATCCTCCCCAAATTCATATGCTGCAGTTCTGATCCTTCATACTTTGGATTGTAGCTGTTTGTAGATAGGGTTTTTAAAGAGATAAAATGAGGTAATGAGAGTGGGCCAAAATCCAACATGACTGTGGTCCTTATAAGGACAGGAAACTTGGATATAGATGTATGTACAGAAAGATGATGTGAAGATATACGGCAAAGGTGGCCATCCACAAACCAAAGAGAATGACTTCTGAAGAAACCAACCTTGCCAACACCTTGATCTTGGAATCTAGCCTCCAGAGTTTTGACAAAATAAATTTCCAATGCTTAGGCCACCCAGTCAGCAAACTTGTTATGACAGCCCAAGCACGCTAACATATTTTCTTTTTCAAGTCTTGTTTAGATGGTCAAACGTTAGTTTGAACTGTTGCCTCATTTATTGTTTTGTCCTTGGCCTTTGTGGACTTTCTCTCTTAGCAGAAACTGAAAGGGAGAATTTTCATGCACCAGGCCTCTAGTCTTTTCATATTCTTGCTTCATCCAGGAAGCTTAAAATCATGTAGAGCACATTTGGAAGGCTACATTTTGTCACATACCTTCACATTGGTCTCCTCACTGTGCACTTCTGTAAACACGTAGTCTTTATAGATTCTTCTTGTCAAGATCTTATTGGAAACAGAAGTATGTTCTGTCTGCTAAATGTGAGGAACTGAGATTCACGCTCCCGCAGAGCTAAGCTGTCAACAAAATGTAGTGATTGGGCTGATGTCCAATTTCCTAATATTGACCTGGTTCTTAGGAATTCTGATAAAGTTAAGTAGCGATGACAACTATAGCAAAGACATGCTTTGGACACCTTCATGTTAGATGGGGACCCATATCAGTTTTCTACGGCAACATGGAATATCCGCTGTTTTTCTTTTTGCCTCTCCTTCTAGATCTTGGTGCTTATCTTTGGCAAGATTGCTCAACCCAGGTTTATCCCCTTCAATTTAGTTTTTATTACCTGTGATGTGTTAGTGCTTGGTTCCTGACAACTAGCAGGCTCCTGAACAGGAATTGCATTTCCATGGAAATCAATCACTCAGTATTCATAGTTCCCAGTTCACCATTCTCTGAAAAATTTAAATGCTAGTGGGATCTATGAAAACAGTCCTAATAGTCCTAATGAAATAGTCCTAATAGTCCTAATGAAATCTTTCTGATTCAAGTTGTAAACAGTTGATTTTTTCTCTTAGAAGCTGCAGTGGGAAAAGATAGCAAGTGTATTTTTTGTTTGTTTCTGTTTATTTTGTTTTTAGTTAATTCTCTCCCTTCAGAGAAGACTGACTTTAAAAGAAAGTATAAAAGTTTCAAACTGTCTCCATGTTTCCATTAAACTTTCCATCCCCTCTGTTTAAAATATAATTCTTTAGTATTTGTAAAGAACTGCCTAATCTTTTCCCTTAATTTCCTAAAAAAACACTCAGACAAATAATTTAGACTGAATAATCTTTATTGAGATTTTAGGGCAATTGAAGAAATTCTATATTGGATCTCTGCAAATTGTCTTATCCTAAGAAGCCTTTGTTCACTTTGTGACTGGGGATTTTTGGGGAACTAGTAAAACATCCCTGTACCATGCAGCTTTCTAATTGTCCCCCCTTTTGAATCTCCTCCTCATTTTTGCCTTTTTCCTTTTGCAAGATTGCTCACCACCAGGTCTGTCCCTGCACTTTAGCTTTCTTCACCCTATGTCGATCAATTCCTCTAATGCTTCTCTGGGACTATATTTTCATATCAAAGACCCATTTATGTGTCTGATAAAGTTAAGTGTCAACACTCTCTGTCTTGTCCTGTAGTAGATACAAAGATTGGATAGACTTTTCTTCCTCATTCAACCATCAGTCATTTTTTTTTAAATATATTTTATTGATTTTGTACAGAGAGAAAGGGAGAGAGATAGAGAGTTAGAAACATCGATGAGAGAGAGTCATCGATCAGCTGCCTCTTGCACACCCCCTACTGGGGATATGCCCGCAACCAAGGTACATGCCCTTGACCGGAATCAAACCCGGGACCCTTCAGTCCCCAAGCCGACGCTCTGTCCATTGAGCCAAACCGGTTTCGGCTCAACCATCAGTCATTTTAAGGTAGAATATAGACAATTTTTTTCCCTCTGGATATTAACTTGTACCTCCAAAAATGAACATGGCTATAGTTAGTCAGCTTTGAGTTTAAATGATCAAATATAACCATGCATTTGAGACTTAATTTATATTTTCTCTTCTGGTGAAAAATAAATACCTGTTTTTCTTTTTTTGTGTGGATTTGATTGCACCAATATAGGCATTTGATTTTTACACTGGTACGACTTCAGGAAAAGGGAAAATGAGGAATTGTCCAGTTAAATATTTTCTAAATGATATGTTAAATATATATCTTTTAGGGTTGAGTAAGAGTGTGGTTAAACATTACTGAATTATTTTCCAATTGCTGGTCAAAGAAATTGCCAATCTCAGAATAGTTCCAGTGAATATTCCAAAACTAGCTAAAACATATACTGCTAGACATCTTTTGAGATGTTCTATGAATGCTCTTTTTAACCATGCTTATTTTCAAACTAAAGATAAAATACACTATTACGTCCATATGACAGTACTGCACAGATTCAGGCTTCTAGGAGCTCAGTAGATGTTCAAGAAACATGAAAGGGAAGGCATCAAACTCCTTCATGGTAGGTTATCTTAGTTTTTTATTATTTATTTTTGCTTGTTTATTCATTTATTATTTATTTACCTTCTGTACCCAAAATATTATACTGCAGGATATCATAAATTAGAAATGAGAAAGAAGAAAACACATAGGGGCAAAGAACAAAGAAAGAAATAAAGGGCAAAGAGCAAAGAAATAGGAAAAAGGAGCAAAAGAACACTAGACAGTCTTAAAGGTATATATGGCACGAAGTTGGAAAGAAATGTTAATTCAGGTTAGTTCACTTAACTTTGATCACATCGAGCGAGGGCCATAGATTGCAGACTTAATCCCACAGGATGCCCACAGATATGTTCTTAGTGTTATATCAGAGTCACCTGATATTAATTTAGAGAGGCTTTTTTTTTTCTTTTCTTTTACTACTGGAATATGCGGAAGCCTAGAGAGAAAAATCTCCAAATATTTTATTTCTTCTGTAATATCTTCAGGGTGCTCACATATATACTAGCAATGCTTTCTTTCGGAAAGTACACGCTACTATATGATAAAACTTTACAAACTCTCTTAAATTCAATGACTTCTGGGTAGAAATATGCTTTGAGTCATATGAAAAGGAAAGTTACTTTGCTCTCTGGAGTCTGTTGATATCTTTGAAGTGTTGTTATTTCAAAATTTTACTTAAATAGGTTTTCTAGTTTTGGAGCCAAAGAGAAGCTGTCGCTTAAATTGAGGAGGGTAAAAGATTTGAGAGAAAAAAGAAATGAAATGTTTTGTGCAAACACAGTTGGCTGATTTCTGTGGTAGGCAAAATAAATATTTTATATTAACTACTAATAGTTTAGGGTTAATCAATAATGAAAAAATATAGGGCTTATATGTGTTTGTGTATGTATGAGTCTATATTTGATGAATTTAAAACTAATGTATCTATATGTTATATGATGGCTATATGTATGATAAATTATCATTTTCATTATTATTAAGTTTACCATTTCCCTAGAGAAGTACTTAAGAAAAATTTATTATAACTTAAAATTTAATGCACGTATTTTTAAATGTATAATTTAGGTTTCAACTTTTGAATAAAAACATTTCAGATAATATAAAGTACAATCAAGTTTTAAGAAACATTTTATTGTAAAAATATTGCTTCTTAAAGGGATTATAATAATTAACAGTGAGTGGAACATTGGAATGAATTGGTATAGAAAATAGCTTTATTTTATTTTTTTTAAAGAATAGGGCTGAAAATTCTCTAAATATTTAATAACTTCTTATTTATTAACTCTAGTAAATTACTGAATTTAGATTTTTCCTTTTAAGAAATTCTGCATCTAGGGGTCAAAGCTTGGCTCTTTTGAGTGGGTAATATTGTAAACTTGGTTAACTTATATGACCTCTCTGGCTGTTTCTGTAAAAGTAAAATAGAGATAAAAATGATACCTACCTGATGGGGTTACAGTTTAATGGAAATGCCTGAAAGAGTACCGGATGCATAAATGTTAGTTATTGTTGGTTTGTCACTTAAATTAAAGGTGAATTATGTAGGATTAGGTACTCTCTTGAGAAACATATTCAGAAATTTTCCTTGCCTAGAGGCAGGGTATAACCCAGCTCCAGAGGAAATACCTTCGGATTTTTTGTTTTGTGTTTGCCTGATGATCCTTGTAAGAATGCAGAGTAATTAGAATTTACTTTTTATTTTTTGGTCCAAGAGTTTTGATTCTAAAACTGTTCATCATTTACCTGTTCTAAATTTGCACTCTTCATGTGAATGTAACCAAACCCACACCAAGGGGAATCACTTTGCTTTATGTATCACAGGCTAATGAAAAACTAGTGACCCTGTTTATTAATACCACTCCTAAAATCTTTCCACTGCCCTCTTTGCCATCTTGAATACAAATGGTGCATTTCACATAATACATTGTTCTATTTTTTATTTTATGGTCTGGTGCTTACATGGGAATCGGTTTGCATTTTTTTTGTGTGTGTATGTGAAATTCAGTGGAACTTTAATTAAATATTTAAAATACTTAAAATTCCAAAAGTTATATAAACTGGTGTGCCTTAGACTTTGTAGGAAGTGTATCAGAGGTAGAGATGAAGAAGAATTTCATTGGGATTTTGTTTTACCTAATAACAGAGCACTGTCTCTGTGATCAAGAGCAGTGAGGGGAAAAATACGTTGTATTCAATTGCAACTCTTATAGGCTTCAGTTTAAAACAGCTAATGTGGAGAATTTTCAATGCAGTTGCTTTGAATCCATCCTTATTTATTTATGTTTGTTTGATTATTTTTACATAGGTAATGAGAAGCCTGTATTTAGGGTATATCATGAAAATATTGACTCAAACTAGGAATCAATGCAAATATTAAAACTCTTCATAAATTATTTAATAGGATAGAAAGAGTTTAGAAATAATAATAGATCATATTTCTTAAGTAAAGAAATCATCCTTTAATACACATTGTAATTGAAAAGATAATATTTCTGCCATTTACAAAGTGCTACAATTAGAATTTCTTTAAACTAAATACATCCATTTGCACATACATGAGGGATGCAATTACTTTTTTAAAAAAAATCCTCATAGGGATGAGATATACTGGACAAATTTTGCATTTATATTACAAAGTAAAAGATATTTTGAGCAGTTTTCTAGATTTTAGCAATAGACAATTTTTATTCAGTTCTTTTTCTAGAAGGACAGATAATATCTCAAGTGGGTCTTTTTGAAATATATTTTATAATCAATTGTAAAAACCAGTAATATCTCCAAAGTATTCCTGTATGTTTCCAATGACAGCCTACTAAGGGTACTATCAGAAAACATATGACCTTTATTTTCATATACATTTCAAATGCCAGGAAGCTATAATGAATTAAGAAATACATTGATAAGGTAGTGTTAAAAATAATTGTGAGGAAAGTTTAATGAATGACAGAGAGAAATCAATAGGTAATATTTACACTGTTCCTGATATACAAAGAAAACAAAACACAATATGTAAATACTATCCAATAGTATTAGATAGTAGTGGATAGCTAAGTGATTTCCACAAGTGACACATAAAGCTGTTTTTTAAAAAAATATATTTTTATTGATTTCAGAGAGGAAGGGAGAGGGAGAGAGAAATATCAATGATGAGAATCATTGATTGGCTGCCTCTTGCATGCCCCCTACTGGGGATAGAGCCCACAACTCAGGCATCTGGCCTTGACCAAAATTGAACCCTGGACCCTTCTGTCCACAATCCAATGCTCTATCCACTGAGCTAAACCAGCTAGGGCTGTTTTTGTTTTAAGAAAACCACTTTCATATACACATATACACCTCAAAGTATTTTTTCTTTTTTTTTTGTTGTTCACTGCTCCAATTTCACTTCCCTTGGTTCTAACTCTTTTATCTCTCTTTGACCTATTATTGACCTCAGCTCTAAATGGCTAAAGTTCCTTCTAAGAGTTAGATTCTTTCATTCTGTGATTCTATTTCTGTTCTGCACACATCTGCTGTATTTAACTATTCCCAGCCAATAAAAGTAGAGAAAATTGTGATTCCATTTTTTTTTCTTTTCCTCATTTGCTAAATTTTCAAGAACGTATAGCATTACAAAAAATCATAGGATTTACATAGTAAAAATTAGAATAGATAGTTTTCATTCATTTGTTCCCCAGCGATTACTTACTATATGCCAAGCGCAGCACTAGATTCTAGAAACATAAACAAGAATGGTTTTCAATTCACACCACTACAAAGCTCTCCGAAGCTGGAGGAGGCAGACACATAAACAAGTGTAAATGCAATAAAGTTTTAAGTGGCTTAATCTTGAAAGATGAGTTGACTTTTGTCAAATGCTGGGAAGGTCATTCTAGCCACAGGGAGATGTGTTACTGATAAGCATAAGTGTGAAACCACTGAGTGTGTTTTGGGAACTATAATAGTTCAATTTAGCTGGAGTGTATAGAGGGCCTCCCATGGAGAAGAGTTTGATAATTTAAAACATTGGTCCTTTATGTGTGAGGCATGTACTAGGTCAATGGTAGGCAAACTGCAGCTCGCAAGCCACACGCTGCTCGCAAGACACAGTTTGCCTTTCTGTTGACTAATGAGTTTGCTGACCACTGAGATAGGGGCTTAATCACAAGGAACAACAACAGCCTGTAATAATTGGAATAGAGGTAGTTGCTTAACACATTCCATAAGTGTATGCAAGAGTATATTAGAACATCTATATAATTTTATACCATCCTTTAATTTTTGTTTTTTTGAAGTATGCTTCATTATACACATTTTTAATTCTTTGAAAAAATTCCATACTGTTTTCCACAGTTTAATTTTTAAATGTTATTTATTGCTTTATTTAAAATGGTATTCTTAAAAAAAATAAAGTAAAAGTAAAATGGTTTCTTATCCAGGCTATCTCTCCTGAGTTGTTGAAATAATTTGCATTTAATGTGAATATAGATTTAGTCAGATTAAAATCTACACTTTTCCTGTTACAGAAAATTGGAATAAATCAAGCAATGCTCAGAGAATTTGGGATTACACTTTATTCACAAGTGGGCTTAGAGAAAAATGAATTCAAATTCTAAGCAGAGTTATAAGCAGAACTTTTCTTTTAATAGCCAGCCCTATGTGTGCCTACTGGTTACTGTGATGCTGGCCTTGAAAACAACAGAGTTCTATCCAATTAAAACATATACCTGGCATGGCATGAGAGAATGGGTGTATCTAGTCTCTGGCCTATAAGGTCAGACAGCTAAGATTATCTTCCTCATTATTCAAGCAGACTAAAGCAGGCTGGAAAGCAAAGTTATTATTTTTCAGAATAAGAGGCTATCTAAAAAAAAAAAAAATAGCAGAGAATTTCAAACAGTAGTTTTACAAAGTAGGGGTTAGCCTTCTCATTCCTAGTTGCTTTATTCTTGTTTTATGTCTCTCCTTAATTTTGGATTATTTAAGTATTATTCCATTTTAAGTCTACTATTTTTTTTAATGTATGCCTCTTTTAATAGAGGTATAATGTTTACAATAGAAATCTTTAGTTTTCTAAAGATTTATAATGTTTTATAAAATCTTTAATGATTTATAATTTAAAATCTTTATAATATTTACAATAGAAATCTGTCTTCAAATGATATACTGTTTCAAATATAGTCTAAGCACCTTACAATGATATACTCCCTATTTCTCCCTGTCATTTTTTGTGCTATTTTTGTCATTTTATGTTTACATATACGTAAAATTTTCAGTATACACATTTTTATTAATTTTGCTTTATATAATCCAGTACATTTTAGAGTGATTAAAAATAAGAAACCTGTCTTTTATATTTACCCTCATTTTATTTTATTTATTTGTTTTTTGTTTGTTAATCCTCACCTGAGGATATTTTTCCATTGGTTTTAATGGAGAGTGGAAGAAAGAAAGAGGAAAGAAACATCAGTGTGAGAGAAACACATCAATTGGTTGCCTACTGCACAAGCCACAACCAAGGCCAGGTTTGGGAGGAACCCAGAACCAAAGTATGTGCTCTTGACCAGAACCTATCCTGGAAGTCTTTGATCTGCAGGCTGATACTCTATCCACTGAGCAAAACTGTCCAGGGCTACCCTTGTTTTAATGATTAATCTTACAGACTCTCTAAAACTTTTTTTGTGGCATCTAGAATTTCAAAATAATACTTTTAAAAATATATATTTTATTGATTTTTTTTTACAGAAAAGGGAGAGGGATAGAGAGTTAGAAAAATCAATGAGAGAGAAACATGGGTCAGCTGCCTCCTGCACACCCCCTACTGGGGATGTGCCTGCAACCAAGGTACATGCCCTTGACTGGAATCGAACCTGGGACCTTTCAGTCCACAGGCTGATGCTCTATCCACTGAACCAAACCAATTAGGGCATCAAGATAATACTTTGAGACCACATGACATAATCTATTAGGATTTATATAAACTACATTATTTTCTTTCTTTGTACCTTCCACTTTTTTATTTGTGGGAACTTCAAGGCACGTCTTTCTAACTCAGTACTCTGAGATTCAAAAGATGTTTTATTAAAATTCATGATAGTTTATTTTTGTAAGACTAACTGAAAATGTGCTAATTAAAGAGACTGACATCTATAAGTCCCAGATAAATTTTGAGATCTAGTGATTTTATTACTATTTGGTACTGTGAGCCCTTTGTCATAAACTCATATTATTACTGATTATACTTTAACGTTTTAAGTCATAAGTGATATTACTGCAGGGTCTGGCCCAGTTATTTGATCTTTTAGGTTTGGGGGAGATAACACACTTTTACGGTTTGAATTGGTTGAATCATTTTAGTACCTAATAAGGTGTCATATAACAATTGGATGCACTCACATGACGAAGTGACAGACCTGTCAGCCATGTAAATATTCAAGATGATCAGTGTTGTTTAAGCCAGTCTACTCATTTCTCCCAAGGCTGATGCTTTCAAATGCAAATAAAGCACATGTGAATTATATCCACTCCTGTTCAGGGAGGGGGAACAGCTCAGTTATATTTTCTACATATAGCAATATGAATGTATTTGGAAATATTTGAAATATAAAAGAAACTATTAGAATATTAATTTATCTAACAATTTTTCTAAAAAGGCATGTTGATTCTCACTTTTTTGGTTCTATTAACCATGCCATTTTCTGCTACTTATAGCCTTTTTGGTGTTCTTGCTTGTCAGTTCTTCACATTTAGGAAAAAGTTATGGAACTTTGCCTCACTTTTATTTGATGGGAACATTTTTAAAATTTTTTCTTGCTTTCAAGAAATTGCCACTTTTACTGTGATTCTGTAAATTGATTTGCTTACAGTTCTCAGGTTCCCAGAAATGTTGATATCAACCACTTTTTTTTTTGTGCACAGAAATATAGTAGCATGTGATTATAAAAATCACATGTTAAAATATCATGATTATAAAGTACTGAATCAATCTCTTTATTTGTAAATATAAAAGTTTTAGTACTGGGTAATGCATGTGAATTTAACTGTAGAACATTAGTCTAAGAATCATTACTTTTTAACCTCTAAAAATGTAAGCTATTATAAACTGCTTAAGTATTCATTTGACATATATGGTATAGATAGCTGCATAATGCTATGTGTTTGCAAAACCTGATAGAATAGTACATCACAATAATAAAATAGCATGTTTAGTAGATTCATAAATTTAAACTGAAATAATATTTTAAAAGTTGAGGGCATATTTACTTGTTTGGAGATATAATCCTATCTAATCTGATTAAAGATGTGAGAGATATCATTTAATGCTTTAAAGATATACCTTCTAAAATTGGTTACAAATTCTTTAGGAAGTATTTTACAGTAGATGTTAACTAATCTTAATAAAAAGTAATATTTTATGGGTGATTGTTTTATAATTTAACCTGAATTTACTATTTTCAAGAATATTGGAAAATATATTTCATTTATATTTTATAAGTTTAATTTAACATGCAACTGAAATTAAACTTCAAGTTTTGGAACCAATAACAATTTCTTGTAAGTAGCTTTTATTTTTTTGTTTTATTAGTTTTCTGTTGCTATTTAGCAGATTACCCCAAGCTTGGATCCTTAAGAAAACCAACAATTTTATCTTACAGTTTCTGTGCTCTAGGAATCTGGGTATAGCTTTGCTGGGTACTTCTGGTTCAGGGTCTCTCTCATAAGGCTAGAGTGTAGGTGTTGGCCAGGGCAGTGCTTTCATCTGAAATCCTGGTTGAGGGAGACTCTATCTTTTATTTTATTTTTCTTTTAATTGATTTTTAGAGAGAAAGGAAGGAAGGGAAAGATAAAAAAACATAAATCTGAGAGCTAGACATCTATCAGCTGCCTCATGTATGCGCCAACCAGGGATCAAAACCTGGGCATGATTGAATACGTACATGCACAGTTTAGACCTGTTTGAAAGTTAAAAATTTCCTCTTGTTTCACAGATATTTATATAAAATTAAGACATTTATTATAGTTCACTAGAGGCCAGGTGCATGAAATTTGTGCATAGGGAGTGTGTTCCTCAGCCCAGCCTGCACTCTCCCCAATCTGGACCCCTCAAGGGATGTCTAATTGCCCATTTCGGCCCAATCCCTGGAGGATCATCCCTCTCACAATCAAGGACTGCTGGCTCCCAACTGCTTGCCTGCCTACCTTCCTGATTGCCCCTAACTGCTTCTGCCTGCCAGCCTGATCACTCCTTGACCACTCCCCTGCCAGCCTGATTGATGCCTAACTGCCCTCTCCTGCAGGTCTGGTTTCCTCCCAACAGCTCTCCCCTGCAGGATTGGGTCCCTCCAAATGCCCTTCTCTGCAGGCCCAGTTGCCCCAAATGTCCCTCCTCTGCTGGCCTGATCACCCCTAACTGCCCTCCCCTGCAGGCTTGATTGCCCCCAAGTGCCCTCCTTTGCAGGCCTGGTCCTTTCCAACTTCTCTACCCTGCTGGCCATCTTGTGGTGGCCATCTTGTGTCCACATGGGGGCAGCCATTTTATGTGTTGGAATGACAGTCAATTTGCATATTACTCTTTTATAGAGGCCTAGTGCACCAGTGGGGGCCAGCTGATTTGCTCTGAAGTGTGTCCCGAATCAGGGTGGGGGTTCCCTTGGGGTATAGGGCAGTCTGGGTGAGTGGCCTATGGTGGTTTGCATGCTAGCCATGCCCCCAGCGGCCCAACCAGAGGCTATGGTATCTGGGATTTATTTATTTTCTATAATTGAAACTTTGTAGCCTTGAGCAGAGGCCAGGGCCAGCCAGGAAGCTTGGCTCCCTCCATTGCCAGGGAAACCAAGCCTCCTGCTTGCTCCATGGCCACAGCCATTTTTGTGGGTTAATTTGCATACTCGCTCCTGATTGGCTGGTGGGCATGGCTGGTGGGCATAGTGGAGGTAAGACCAATTTGTATGTTTCTCTTTTATTAGTGTAGATAGTACAATAACAACCCAAATACTATTTGCACTTATCCTGTAAGAAACTTAAACATTAATAATCTAATAAATTCAGTGCATTTTGTCAACACAAATAACACAAGCTATTCTAAATGTTTTGCATTTATTTCAGTGCATTATTTTCAAATACTAAATGGAATAAAATTATAATTAATGGTAGAACTTCACCTTATTTTTCAACCTATTAAAAATTTGATTATCCGGTGGTCTAGTATGGATATTAAAAATACTACAATAATCTAAGAGGAAACTAGCTTTGTGGCGTTATATATGCTCATGAAATTTTGCAAGGCAAATATTTGGGGAATATCTTGGGGCATGAATATAAAAATCTATTTCAGTAACTTTTCTCTATGTAATTTACTATGGTTTATAGTACAACATTGTTATAAAGAATAACTATAAGTAGATACTCTTACTTTTTATGTAGAAGTGAACCAATGTCTAAAAAGAGTAACAAATAAAGTTAATGATTCAAAATAATAATAATAATAAAACCTGGGCATATGCCTTGATTGGGAATCAACCAGCAACCTTTCAGTGCACGGGACAATGCCTAAATAACTGAGCCACACCAGCCAGGGCAAGAGAATCTATTTTTAAGCTTATTTATGTGGTTGTTGGCAGGATTTAGTTTCTCAGATGGGATTGCTTGACTGAGTGTCTTTTGCTTTCTCTTGACTAGAGAGTTACAAACTGCCTTGCTACATGGACCTCCCTAAAATATGGCAACTGACTTCTATCAAAGCATTGAATGCAAAATGTAAGCTGTCATCATTTTGTAACTTTTTCTTGGCATGACATTCTATCACTTTGCTATATTATGTTTATTAGAGGAGAATCACAGAATCACTAAGTCTAGCCTACATTCAATGGGAGAGTGTGAATACTACATGATGAGAATTATTAGTGGCCATATTAGAAGGTTTCTAACATACTTGTTTAGACTCTCTTTTGAATTTCTGAAACATAGAAAGAACTGAAAATGAACATACATTTTGTAAAACTAGTAAATTGTGTTGAAGTAGATGGAAAGCATTCCACTTCAACATAAATACACCGTAGAGGTCATAACTCAGCCTGAACATACCTTTGAAATCATGAATTGGAGCTTCTCAACGAACTATTGACTGTCCCTTAGCTTTCTAAAATGCAGAAAGTTGTATATTTCGGGGTCCAGAGAAACATCTCTAGGTATGCTGAGGCCAAATTCTCTGTGATAGAGGATATAAAAATCATTAGCTTTACCTACATTTGTTCTCTTAATAACTAAATCTTCCAATGAACATTTTTAATTTGCACAAAAGGAAAGATTGTAAAGCTAGATACCAAATGATTTTATTAGAAGGTTTTATATAAATTCCCTTTAGCTTGACATTAGTTCTCCCATGCTCCAATTTCTCTTTAACAATCCATTAAAAATTTTTCTTGCAAAATGTTAATGATATCCTTTGTCCTGTCATTAATGTCAGCTGTCATTAATGGGGTCCAAGCACTGTGGCAAGAAATCCCACAGCCAAGACAGTCATTTATAAAATATACCTAAGACAATTCAAATAAAAGCTTCATTAGATTTAGTGCTTGTCTCATGGTGCAGTTTTATAATTTGAATCCAGAGGTTCCCAGACATTGTATTCTGTGACTCAGTACCACTAAATGCTCATCAATGTGCCTTAATCTGTTAGAATATTTTTAATGAGCCAAAATTTACATCCCTGGAGATTAGCAGTTAGGTAGGCCAATGACTTATTTCATTATTCATCACTTATTGCTTCCCATTAGCAAAATTAACAACTGTTCTACCCAAAATAATGAGGATAGTTTCAAGCTGTTCAACAATGTAGATTGAACAAAAGAGTTATAAATTTTGTTTGACATGAATTTAAAGGATTGTGATCCTGTCTGTCTATCACATACTCGATGATAGTTTAAAAAGTGGATATATATCCATAATTATAGGAAAAATAATGTTAATAGCTAATCAGCTTCCATATCTTAATACGAAATTGAAATTGAGGTACCACATATTTTATGAATTTTGTTCATTTTATTTTTTATTCATATAATCATATCTGCCCTATGTTTTTCCTTCACATCTTCCAGATTGTGTTTGAATATAATTTCAGTTTTTTATTTTTACTTTTTAAAATCATATATTTTTCTTTTTGGTTAAGGTATTAATCAATACAGTGGTGCCTCACACAACGAACTCAATTCGTTCCAGGAGCAAGTTTGTTATGCGAAAAGTTCGTTATGTGAAACGCGTTTTCCCATAACAATACATGTTAAAAAAAATAATTCGTTCTGTAGCATAAAATATGCTAAGATGACATAAAAAAGATAAATTTTTTGTTATTATTTTTATTTAGATACATCTAAAAACATAATTTTTTTTAAAAAAATACACATTTTTTTAATTTTAAGACAGACTAAGTAGTCTACCGAATCTTGCACATCTTCATCCATTTTCTGCTTTTTGGCCGATGGTTTCATGAAAAACCTGTCCAAAGTCGTTTGTTTTTCTCTTTTCTCCAACATCTGCCGGAAATAACGGACAAGAGTATCGGAGTAAAGATCGTTGATCCTGTTTGCTTCAGCTGAATCCGGATAGTGGGCATTGGTAAACTCCTGAACTGCTTTCCATTTGACCAGGATGTTCTTGATGTCAGCAGTTGGGATTGGTTGATTGTTTGATTGTTGCTCCACGTTATCAGATGATGCTTCCCTTTGAGCATTGTCCTGTTGCTGGACCAGAAGTGCTTGGAGCTCTTCAGTTGTCAGCTCTTCTTCGTGTTCCTCAATAAGCTCCTCTACATCCTCTTCCTCTACCTCTAATTCCAACCTTTGGGCCACTGTGATGATGTCCTTCACCACTTCTGTGTCATCAACTACTGCTTCTTCCTGGGTCCACGAAGGCACAAGCATCTGCCTGCAGTGCCTGCGCGGAAGGATGCAATACATCAGCAGCGATCGTGGAAGCTCGGGCGAAGCAGTCGTGGAAGCTCGGGCAAAGCGGTCGTGGAAGCTCGGGCGACTTCGTTGTGTGAAACGAAGTTCGTTGTATGAATCATGAAAGGAAGTTCGTTATGTGCAGCGTTCGCTGTGCGAGGCGTTCTTTATGCGAGGCACCACTGTACCTTATTTCCCCATTGCCCTCACCCAACTCCCACTCATGCCCTCAAGCCCTTCCTGTCTGTGTCCATTGGTTAGTCTTATATGCATGCATACAGTCCTTTGGTTGATCTCTCCCTCTAACCCCTACCTTCCCTCTGAAGTTTGATGGTCTGAAAGATGCTTCTCTGTCTCTGGATCTGTTTTTGTTCATCAGTTTATGTTGTTCATTATATTCCACAAATGAGTAAGATCATGTGATATTTATCCTTCTCTGACTAGCTTATTTCACTTAGCATAATGCTCTCCAGTTCCATCATTGCTGTTGCAAATAAGAATTCCTTCTTTTTTACTGCAGCATAGTATTCCATTGTGTAGATCTACCACAGTTTTTTAATCCACTCATCTGCTGATGGGCACTTAGGCTGTTTCCAAATCTTAGCTATAATAGATTGTGCTACTATGAACATAGGGGTGCATATATCAATTTTTTAAAAATAACTGGTCAATATGATCAGACTTTTTTGGGTTATTTAAATGTCAAAAATGTGATTTAGGGATTGCTATATTTCAGAATGCAATCAAGAAGCGTGTTTGTGATATTCTCTCTCCTTTCCTTTCTTGTCATTTAACTTCTTACTTCCTAGAATTTATAACTTAAAGTGAGTCCACTAGCCCAAACTTCATTACTCTTTTTTTTAATTAATTCATTTTAAAAATATATATTTTATTGATTTTTTTACAGAGAGGAAGGGAGAAAAATAGAGAGCCAGAAACTTCGATGACAGAGAAACATTGATCAACTGCCTCCTGTACACCCCACAATGGGGATGTGCTCACAAACAAGTTACATGCCCTTGACCTGGAATCAAACCTGGGACCTTTCAGTCTGCAGGCCGACATTCTATCCATTGAGCCAAAACAATTTCAGCTTCATTATTCTTTTGACTCCCTACATTTAAAATTCTTCTTGCTTGCTTGGGTTAAAAAAATGTAGAATCAAATATGTGTGTGTGTGTGTGTTGTGTGTGTGTGTGTGTGTGTGTGTGTGTGTGTGTGTGTTCATATTAATACAGTGACTGAATGGGGAGGAAATGATTGGAGAATGAGGTGTTGAGTATTCAGAACTGAGATTTTAGATATGGTGCCATTATTGGTGATGACAAGGGCTAGTTTACCAAAGAGAGAGTTACCTGGGATGATGTCACAGATATCTATTATAGAAATCAAGAAGTCAGGCTAATATATGTAAAAGAGAAGGGGAAAATACTGTGGACATCAATAAACTGAGAAATTGCTAAGTAATAGAAGGTGAGAGCAATGAACCGAGGGCAAGATTGGTATAAGGTGGGACGTGATAACTATACACAAAGTATAGAATAGTTTTTTTTTCCTAACACTCATACAAACAGGACAGAAATTATTTAACTCTGTTATTTCCTGCATTGCTTTTATAAGGCATCTCTTACTGTTTTACCCACATTTTGCTTTATGATTATTATAGGAATATTTAAGTAGAGGTAACAAGAGAAATTCATTGACTGAAATGAGGAAAAAACTAAAATCATTTATAAAGAGATCCACTAGACTTTCTTTCTTTAATAACAAATGAAATCTTATTGAACACTCTGATTTGCATAACTAATCAGCCTTTACATTCCCAAATCTTTCCATCTCCCAATACTTGTTTCCCAAAATGCCCCAAACTCATCAATCAAATTCAACTCCTTTCAGGATATTAACCATGTAAGATTAATTAGCACAAACCTCTCAAATGAAATAAACTCAATGACATTTACTGTACCATTCAGCCATTTACCCCTTTTCATCAGTCTTGTAATGCTTTTTGAGTTGCAATTAAGACCTGTAGTAAATAAAGATGCTGTAAAGTTTCAAGCAACATTTCTTAATGATTTAAAAAGTAGGTTTCTGTCAGTGCCCTCCAAAACAAGTAGAGAAATAAATTTGTCTGCAGAATAGAAAAAGTTAGACAGAAGTATTCATATTTTTGTAGTCTATAATTACTTTATAATATGTATGAACTATAGAGACATTTACAAAGATAAACAATCTTTATAACAAAACTGGAATTAATTTCAACTAGGATAATATAAACAGGGAAGTTTATTAATGGGAGGGGGTAGTAGAATGATCTCTGATGCTGTTAGTGATGATATTTAGCACCTTACTATTCTCTTAAAATAGTTAAACACCAGTGGAAAACTTGGAGAAAGAATATCCAAGTGGACTAATATCCTATATAATAAAAGGCTAATATGCAATTATGGTAGAATGTCTGGTTGCTATGATACACACTAACCACCAGGGGACAGCCACTCAACGCAGGAGCTGCCCCCTGGTGGTCAATGTACTCCCACAGGGGGAACGCCTATAAGCCAAGCTCACGGCTAGTGAGTGCAGCAGCAGTGGTGGGAAAGACTTACTAAGGATGTCCTCAGCAGCGCTAAGGATTTCCTACTGAGGGACCTAAGCCATCAGTCAGACATCCCCCAAGGGATCCCAGATTGTGAGAAGGCACAGACCTGGCTGAGGGACCTCCTCTGAGTGCACAAATGTTGTGCCCTGGGCCTCTAATAGTATAATAATGTTATATAATGTCCCCTTCTCATCTTACTCCCCTATATCTTCTTCTTTTTATTATTTTTAATAAAAATGAAATTTGAGAAGCACCAATTATCTGTGCTTGAGTGGTATAAGTTTAAATCCTGGTATCAGAAGCAATTTTTTTAAATAACCTTAATGCTAACACACCTGTTACAAATAGGTTCCCTATGGAACCCTGATTTTTAGAATTGTATGTAATTTTAAATTCTATTATTTTCTTGAAAGTAAAAGATAATGCCAAAGCCCATCCAGTGTGGTTCAAGCTATTGAGCATCAGCCTATGAATCAGGAGGTCACAGTTTGATTCCTGCCCAGTCAGGGCACATGCCCATGTTATAGACTCAATCCCCAGTTGGGGGCATGCAGGAGGCAGCCAATCAATGATTCTCTCTCATCATTGATGGTTCTATCTCTCTCCTTCTCCTTTCCTCTTTCGAAATCAATAAAAATATATTTTTAAAAATATAATTAAATATATTTTATCATCTCCAAAATTATAATTCACAAGGAGAGTGCTACCAAGAAATTAACTTTAATTTATTAGAATTCACCTACTTATACTTTTTATTTAAAATAGATGACATTATGTATGGAAAATTTTGATTTTATAATAGTCTCAGAAATGACAGAAAAATTAAAGAAGAGAGTTTAGAAAGGATAATAAATCCTCTGATGGTCTGTTTGTTTTTTTTTATATATAATCATTGCTTAATAATTACATGGAAGCAATAATTAAATATTGTAAAAACTGAATTACTTGTTCCATGTAGCAGTTAAGAAAAAGCTATTTTATATTAGATAAGCAAAACTGTATGAGAGTCTAATGATTTAAAGAAGCCACATCTTAGTCTTCCAACATATTGATGGTTTTTCCAATTATTTGGAATATTTGCCTTGTTATAAAGCAATGCAAAGTGTCAAGAAAGAAATAATGAACAGAAAAAGAAAGCTAAATATATATGATTTTATAGAGTACCAGAGAGAACCTGGGTTCATAGAACTGAGACAATGGTTACTTATTTTAGGAACATAAGATACATTTTCTGTTATGACCTTTAGGCTTATCTACACTAGTAAAAGAGAAACATGCAAATTGTCCCCCTGCTACACCCACCAGCCAATCAGAAGCAAGTATGCAAATTAACCCAACAAAGATGGTGGTGGCCACAGAACTGGAATGAGCGGTTGCCCCTGGCAATGCAGCAAGCCAAGCTTCCTGCCCACCCTGACCTCTGCTCAAGGAGGGTCTGGGGAAAAAAAAAAAGGAGGGGCTGGGAGCCTGGGTTGCCTAGGGGTATGTTCAGCCTGAAAATGGCCCTATGCCCCTTACCCAGGCTGGACACACTTCCATGGAGTAAAAGAGTCGCCACTGGGGGCCTGACTAGCCTGCAAACAGCCCTCAACCCCTCACCCATGCTGGCCATGCTCCCATGGGGTGAGGGTCCCCACTAGGAGGCATAGCCAGTCTGAAAACAGCCATCAACCCCTCACTCAGGCTGGCCAGACACCCCAGAAGGAACTCCCACCCTGAAGGGGGTGTGGCCAACTTGAAAACAGTCCGAAGACCCTCATCCAGGCTAGCCACAGCCCCCCAGCAAAGACCCTCACCCTATGGGGGCGTGGCCAGCCTGCAAACCACCACAGGCCTCTCACCAAAGCCGCCCCATGCCCCAAGGGAATCCCACCCTGATCCAGGACACTCTTCAGGGCAAACCAGCCATCCCCCACCTATGCGCCAAGTTTCTATCTATACTAATAGAAGGGTAATATGCTAATTAGACTGGAGACTTTCCAGATGTTCTTCTGGATAAAGCCATGGTGACAGGGCTGAGTTAGAGGCAGAGGCCAAGAGGGGAGGGCAGTTGTGGGTGAACAGGCTGGTGGGGAGGAACCATTGGGGATGAGCAGGTTGGCAGGGATGGAAGTTGGGGGTAAGCACACTGGCACAGGGGGCAGTTGGGGGTGATCAGGCCAGCAGGAAGAGTAGATATGGGCAATCAGGCAGGCAGGCAGGTGAGTGGTTAGGAACCAGCAGTCCTGGATTGTAAGAGGGATGTCTGACTGCTAGTTGAGGCCCCATCTTTGTAAACTAGCAGTAGGACATATTTCAAGGGGTCCCATATTGAAGAGGGTGCATGCTGAGCTGAGGGACACCTCTCCATGCATGAATTTCATGCACCAGGCCACTTGTCCTATATAATGAAGAGATAATATGCAAATTGATCATCACTCCAGCACACAAGATGGCCGCCCTCATGTGGACACAAGATGGCCACCACAAGATGGCCAGCAGGGGAGAGCAGTTGTGGGCAATCAGGCCTGCAGGGGAGGGCAGTTGGGGGGACCAAGCCTGAAGAGGAGGGCAGTTGGGGATGACCAGGCCTGCAGGCAAGGGCAGTTGGGAGGAAACAGGCCTGCAGGGAAGGGTAGTTAGGGGCAATCAGGCCTACAGGGGAGCAATTTGGTGTCCATCAGCCTGGCAGGGAAGTAGTTACGGGAGGATCAGGCTGGCAGGCAGAAGCAGTTAGGGGTAATCAGGCAGGCAGGCAGGCAGGCAGGCAACCAGTTGGGAGTGAGCAATCCTGGATTGTGAGAGGGATGTCCGAATGCCCTCAAGGGGTCCCAGATTGGAGAGGGTGTAGACTGGGATGAGGGATATCTCCCCCCCCCCCCTTCACAAATTACATGTACTGGGCTTCTAGTAGTCTATTAATAAGCAATTACTCTATATGTGACAGCATAAAGTCTTTTGTCCTCTAGTCTCTCACTTTCCTATCCCTCTTGTCCATGTGAGAAAATGTCATTTTAGTGAAAGCAAGTAAAAAGTAATTATCAATTTGGGGTTATAATTCATGATGCTCTAGTACTATAGGGATGCAATATTAGCCTAAGAAGCCTTTGTTTATATTAAAAGCCCTTCACTCTAAAGAGGAAATCTAAGACATTTAAAAATTCATGTAGCCATAAATAAAGAGATTAAAACCACAAATAAAGATCTTTTAAACCTTGACTTTGGGGAAAGAAATCAGGATGGGTAAGAGCAGAGTAGTTGGATAGAAAACAAAAACCAAATAACTTTGTACCTGAGGAATTGAGAAGATGAGAAAATTGGGCAGGGAGGGGAAGAAAGGGATGCCCTTGGGAGACTTTTAGACTGAGATGAGGCCATGAAGCTGGGAATTTATAATGGAATTTGTGTCTATGAGAGGAGACAACAGAGAGCTTGCTGTCTCTGTCTCCCAACCCTGTGAGAACACACAAAGAAGGTGGTCATCCATAAACTAGGAAGGCAGCTCTCACCGGAAGCTGACTATGCTGGCACCTTGATATTGGACTTCTAGTCTTTTAGCCTCATGAAAATACTAATTTCTGCTGTTAAACTAACCCAGTCTATGGTATTTTTTAATGGCTGACCAGGATAGTTTATGGCATATTAATTACAAGATTCCCCTCCCCTGTAATGTATTACATTCATTGTGTAGGCATATATCAAAGAGTTTACTGAGGCCAACTAAAACTAGTAACTTTTTGTACTCCAATATTTGAAAGTCATCAGACTCTGTTCTTGTGACTTTAGTGGTCTTCCTTCAGCTGAGACTTGAAGGCAAGTTCAGCTTGAATCCTCAGGTAAAGGCAGATTCTGAAGAAAAAAAAAATGAATTCATGGAGCTACTTCCATTAATTTAATAGCACACATTTATTGAGTGCCTGCAATTTGCCACACACTGAAGATCCAGCAGGGAACACATGTAGAGTTTCCATTATAGGAAAGGATGCACACAATAGCTAAGCAACACAATCTACATAGTGTAATATACATTAACGAGTTCCATGGAGAAAGATAATGCAGGATCTGGGATAGTTAAGGATGAGATTAGTTTTAAAGAAGGTTGTCATAGTGGTAATCATTGAAAAGGTGCTGTTTGAGCAGAGACTTGAAGGAGCTTGGGGAGAAGCCATGCACATATTAGAGGAGGTTCTAGACATGGGAATCAGCAAGGACAAACGGTCATCAATGGCAATACTGTATGCCAGTACATTTGAAAACAGGCAAGGAGCACAGTGAGGAGAGAATGAGAGAAATGTGTGGATATGCCTGAGGTGGGAGATGTAAGAGATTAGAAAATTGGTTGTGTTAGTGTTTTTGTGTTGAATTTTCAAAGGGATGCTAATGAACCAAACTATAATTACATGTAGTCACAAACAATAGGAGACTGTTAATTTCTAGAAAATGTTGCAAGTGAAACAGGGATTTTAAAATGTTTGTGTTGACAGTTTTTTTTTAACAGATGGTTATTTGGTTAACCTGAAGCTCAGTTACTAGGTGCTGTATTTTAAATAGCCAAGAAAGCTGCTATTTGAGCAAAAGCTTTAAGCTCCAATCTTTTTGACAAGGCAAGGTAAGCCAGAGTTTATGTTGGAGGCCAAATCTATTCTCTTTGAAGCTGAGGATGGCATTCTCAATCTGTGCAATTTTCTGGATGTGGTTGGTACAAAATGAAGCAAGAATGCACTGTACAGAGCATAGTCAATACTCTGAAAAAAAAAATCAATGCTTTACAATCACTATTAGATAAAGATTTATTTCAGCCCTTGGGTATTGATTCTAGACCTTTAATACATATTCAAGGTGTTTCATTGATAACATGTTTACTTCTAATATAATCAAGGTTAGCATTTTAAGCAAATATTTGGGTTATTTGTAATTATAATATTTTGTGCATCAAAGCACCATTGTAGGAAAAATAAGCTAGGAGGATATCTCAGCAATAAAACGTGAGGAAGATGGGTGAACAGTGGAAAAAAACCTTTGAGAGTTTTTTGTACATGTTTTAACATTTCCCCTTAAAATGTTTTTAAATTAAGCTATTTTTATGAAGATTTCTTGAAGCATCAGGGGAGAATATGTTGCCTAACATTTTACTCTGGATGATTTTGATTATAATGGACTGTGTTCAGCATTAAGGTGAAAAAGAAATGAGACCACACAATAACATCACCATGGCAATAGTTTTATTTATTTATTATTATTGGTTTTGGAGACAGGCAGATGAGGAAGAGGATGCTAGCTACTCTGTGAATCTAGGCCCAGACTATTTCAGTGTTAATACATACCTTTAAGCTCTCATTATTTTTTCACCAGGCCATTTTTGTAGCATTCTATCTGAACTCATTGCCTTTTAATTTCTTTCATTCCTCAGTCTACCCTTCACAAAGACTTGTGAGTGGTTCTAGAATACATTCTGGACTCCAGCACTAATGTCTGGGTTCCTGTCATCTGGCACAACCAATCTTTGCAAACTACTTTCCCACTGATAGGATCCCCACCTTATCCCTATCTTGCAGTGGTGTTGGTTAATTCTGTGGCCTGGTGACTTTAATCCCACCATAAACCCAGGATGGATTGTTTTTCCATACTTAAGACCAGATAAATAATTTGTGGAGCCCAGTGTAAAATTAAAACGAAAGCCACCTTGTTCAAAAATAAGTATTTCAGGATGCTAATAGTGTGGCATCAAACCAAATGGGGGATCCTTCTAAAGCAGGGCCCTGTTGTTGTATCAGTCACATGTCTGGGAAGCTGTCCCTTCTCCTCTCACTGACCAGAATCAAATGTTTCAAGGCATAAATAACATGCTTCTTCATGTGAGAAATCGTCCCATGTACTTTAAATTAGAAGGCTTAATAACATACTATTATTTCTTTAAAATACATTTTTATTGATTTCAGAGAGGAAGAGAGAGGGAAATAGAAGTGGAAACATCATGATGAGAGAGAACATTGATTGGCTGCCTCTTGCACGCCTTTACTGGGGGTCCAGCCTGCAATCAGGACATATGCCCTGATCAGGAATGGAACCATGACCTCCTGGTTCACAAGTCAATACTCAACTACCGAGCCACATTGGCCAGGCAATGGCATATTTTTAGATACCTAGCAGCTGGTTATACACAATTAGTGAGGGGTGGGGATGTGCAATGAATGGGAAATGGGAAGCTACATTCTTGTACCCTGAAATCATATAACTCAGTCTTATCCTATCTAATAATAAAATAATATGCAAATTAACCTTCACTCCGAGACAAAAATGGCGGCCCCCATAACCACAAGATGGTGGTGCCCGGTACCCTCAGCTTTGCTGCTGGAGTGTCTGGCCTGTCTGTAGGAGCAGCCAGGCTGGATCCGACTCTGGAGGGGTTTTGATCTGCCCCAGACCCTGTAATCAGAGCCTGGACAACAGTTAAAGTTGAGGCAGCAGGGAAGCCCCAGGCACAGCAAACAGAGCCCAGACAGCAGGGCATGGGGACTTCCTTACCTTGGTGGCAGCGGGGGAAGCCCCAGGTCCAGCAGACAGAGTCTGGACAGCAGGGCAGGGAGGCTTCCTTAGCAAGGTGGCAGCAGGAACACCCCTAGACCCCACAGACAGAGCCAGGACAACAGGGCATGGGGACTTCCTTAGTGTGTTGGTGTTGACGAAGCCCCCAGGCCTGGCAGACAGAGCACACTGCAGGGCATTGGGGCTTCCTTAGCATGGCTCATGGTGGAGGCTGGCAGAGAACGGAGAGAAAGACATGGGGGCTACATCTCCATGCCTGCAGCGAAACCTCCAGGCCCGCAGAGACAGAGAACCACAGGGAGTGTGCCTAAGCCATCAGTAGGACATCCTCTGAGAGCTCCTGGATTGTAGAGGGTACAGATTGGGCTGAGGGACCCCCGTGCACGAATTTTGTGCACCAGGCCTCTAGTTACTTTATAAGAATAATAAGTTATCTAGACAAATCTCCTAGATGTTACATTGCTGTGGCAGACGCCAAACATCCATTTCTAGATATTTCTCTGAAGGTAAAGATTCCACGATTGCAGCATAGGTGTCAGCATGTACCCAGAGCTTCATGAGCCAACAGTAGTTTCTCAAGTAAAGTAAGTTTATCACACATATTCTTAAAAAGATGGAAGCACTGAAGATCAGATACTCTAGATTCTTACTACTTAGAACAAAGTCAATTTAAATGTCCTAGTAATTTTGTTGTTGCTATTGTTGTTATAAGGGTGCATTTTGTTATATAATATATTAGGTCTAGTAATAATTAATGTCGTTTTCTAATACTTTTTTAAATCGAATTTATTTAAACAATACAACAAAATTTAATCAACAATATAGTTGCCGTTGTTTTCTACTACTTGTGCCCAACGCTCAGGAAGCATTTTAATCCCTCTGTTGTAAAATTCTTGTGATTTTGATGCAAAAAATTCGGTCAATGCATTTTTGAGGCATTCTTCATTATTAAATTTTTTTCCAAGAAGAAAGTTTTGCAAAGAACGAAACAAATGGTAATCGGAAGGGGCAATATCAGGAGAATATGCAGGTTGAGGGAGAACTTCCCATTCCAACTGGTGCAGTTTTTCAGCAGTGATTCTTGCAGTATGCGGTCGTGCGTTATCGTGGTGAAGAATTACGCCCTTCCGATTAATCAGCGCGGGTTCTTTTTCTCTTAAAGCTTGGGCTAACCTTTCCAATTGGGCACTATACACTGCACTTGTAATGGTTTGGTTAGATGGTAAAAGTTCATAATGAAGAATTCCTTTAAAATTCCACCAAACACACAACATCACTTTTTTCGCATGCAAGTCAGGTTTTGGCGTGGGCTGAGGAGCCTCATTTTTGTCGAACCATTGAGGCCGCCTTTTCAAATTAACATACAGCACCCATTCTTCATCTCCGGTAACAATTTGCTCTAAAAACGGCAAACAGTTTTGACAAGAGAGGAGCGAACTGCAAATTGTGACTCTTTGATTACGGTTGTTGTCGGTCTACTCATGAGGAACCCATTTTCCAAACTTTTGGACTTTGCCAAGTGCACGCAATTGATTGGAAATTGTTTTTTGTGAACAATTTAAAGTTGTCGCAAGCTCTTGCTGGGTAATTTGAGGATTTTGCACCAAAAGAGCTTGAAGAGCTTCTTGATCAAAATTGGACACACGGCCTCGACCACTCTTGTCATCTAATGAAAAATTTCCCTTGCGAAATTTCTCAAACCAACGCTGGCATTTTCTGGCGCTAACTGCATCTTGACCAAGAGCACTACAGATGTTTTTTGCAGCCTCACTTGCTTTTCTTCCTAATTGGAACTCGTAAAGCATGCAGTGCCGAATATGCTCTTCATCCGCCATCTTCTTAGCCCTAGTTCTGCAACAAAAACCAAACCAAACACAAACTTTTTCAAGCAAAACTTGTTAATTGCACATCACACGTTCTGTAGATACCACGTGTTTGAAGGTTATGTCAATACAAGTCAACGCCAAGCAAGATTTTAAACGAATGTTAAAAAACGGCATTAATTATTACTAGACCTGATAGAATATCTGGCTGTTTGACTTCCTACATATATAATCCCAAGTCTGTCTTATGGTTTTACATTTTTTATAGGAATCTGGTTTATAGATAATTAGCTAATAGGAATAAGACAAACTATTAGGAAGGAGGAGTGGAATAGGTACAGTGAGAATCAGTGTCTGCTAAGAGGATGTGTCTGGGAATAACTTGCCCAGAAAGACTATCAAAAGGCAACATTTCCCTTCCCAGTGGCATTCTGAAGGGCTTAGACATTGTACACGAACAATGTGGTCATCTTTTTTTTTTTTCTTTTTTGCCTGCAGCTCCCACAGTAAGAACAGCCCAAGGGAAAGTATTTTATAAATGTTTATGTAAAAATTTAGACCCAGAGAGAGGAGTAGCGAGAGTAGCGAACTCTTTGTCAGGAACTTGGGTTCTGGGGTCATTTTACAGACATGAAGCAAATTTATTCAGAGCTCTTCATTCTGGAGGGTGAAAAGACAATGTGACAGCTCTCCTTTCTTCAAAATTTATTTTATACCTTAGTGAGGCAAAGTTACTAGAGTGTTGAACATCTCCCATAGGTTGTATAAATGTAGAATATAATGAGGCCAAGCAGGAAAATTAGTTGTTTATAGCATGGTGAGAAAAATAATGAATTCAACAGAAGCGACCCATTATGCAGAGATTTCTGGAGGAATCAAAAGAAACTGTTTGTGCTCCCATTTGCAAAATGACCTTGAACATTCATTACCTGACCTCACTGTATGCATCAACAAATCCTGCTGGGTGTGGAAAGAGCCCGAGGGAAATGAGGCATCACCAGAACACTGGCAGTGTTTACAAGTCTGCAGCAGGAGGACAAATGTTTTCTTAGTGCAGAAGGTCTGTGTTGTGCCACAGTGTAATTACGTTTGATCTGATTTCATTTTCAATTAAAGTGATCAGCTTAATTCACTTTCCTTTCAGTTACTAACAGGGTAAATTTGATAATATTTCAGGCTTATTAAGAGTGTGTGCTTGTTCCTTGTAACTCTTTGGAATATAGTTTTATTTCTCCAGGTTACTAAATGTGAATGCGATTCTCATTATTATAGATGAACAGCCAAATATAAGCTGGCCAACCTTTCCTAAGAGGCTACTGTGTATCAGGAAAAGAGATAGAAAGCAAAAGGAAATACATAAAAGAGCATGTTGAGTTTGGAATCAGAGGTTTAGAGTGGAAAATAATAATGTGCTTATTATGAGAAACAGAAGTATAGGCGACTTAGGATGGTTAGTGACAGATTGTAGAGGGTGATAGGTGTTATATTCTGGAATTTTGATTTTGTCTTTAGAAGATGGATAAACAAGTGTTCAGAATAATTAAAAATGTTACTTTTAAGAACATTTAATAATTAATAATCTCACTCAATTAGCAATCTGTAAGAGAAACTGTACCTATTTGCAAGTCCCTTGAAATCGGAAGTGAATGTCTAAATAACACGTCTGTGATCCCTTCTTTGGTATATTCACCAAAAGCACGTTTGCTGTAAACATCTTTGCTGCAAGCATTGTCACAGTACAACTAATTGGCTGTAAGGCAATTTCTCCATAAAAGATTAAATAACAAAAAATAAGAGGGACATGTAAAAAGGACATAATGATGCATGAAAAATTAATAACAAAATTAAAAGATGTTATTGAGAAAAGTGAAAATAGATTGTCTGAAGTTTTCCATCACTGAATTATATATATATATATATATATATATATATATATATATATATATATATATTTATATATATATATGTGTGTGTGTGTGTGTGTATATATATATATATATATTAATTCCTGTTGATTAGTCTTTTTGTTCGACATCAGACTTTTTCTTGTCGTTTCAGTTCTTTATTCAGAATATCAGTTTCCTACTAACTAATCAATAATTAATGCTCTTTCAGACTGAATTAGTAGACACCTCTTTTTTTTTTTTTTTTTTTTTTTTTTTTTTTACCATAGGGTGGTAAACTTTTGGTTTTGACACGTGGGAGGGATGACTATGCTTGGAAAAGATGTGCAAACTGATATGTGGTTATTTTCTAGCATAACATAGAGTCTGGCTTTGCATGTAGCTTTGCAATCTGGTTTTTTATGCAGTTATCATCCACTATTTTAGGCCCACCATCTCTATTCATCACTGAATAGACCATAATGAGGGCTAAGATTTATATAATATAAAAATGGGAGTGACTGCAATAATTTTGTCAATAGAGAAATGAAACCAAACTGACAATATTGTCTATTAAATGTGAACTAAACTGTCAACCAGTTATTTTATCTTTTACAATGAAATTGCCTTACAGCCAATTAGTTTTGGTGAAAATGTTTTCAGGTAAAATGCTTACAGCAAAGATGTTTATGGCTAGGATGCTTACTGTAGAAATACCTAAAATTCTAAAATCCATACTCATAGATTTTTTTTTTAATCCTCCTCTGAGGATATTTTTCCATTGTTTTTTGGAGAGAGTAGAAGAGAGAGGGAAAGACAGAGAGAAATCTTGATGTGAGAGTAACACATTGATTGGTGCCTCCTGCACACACACCTACCAGGGCCCGGGCTGGGGAGGAGCCACAACCAAGGTATGTGTCCTTGACCAGGAATCAAACCTGGGGTCCTTCAGTCCACAGGCCGATGCTCTATCCACTGATAAACTGGCTGGGGCCATATTCATTGATTTTGATAAGTGGACATAGGGTGGGTGGCAGTATACTTCCAGACTAATGAAAGATGTAATGAAAGACACTTGCATATTACTTATTTAATCCTACCTCTTCCTCTTTCTAAGAATGTACATGTAACCAAATGGTTTCTGCTCACAGTAATATCACCTATCTATGGAGTGTTTTAGTGAAACACACCCAGTTGTCTACAATTGCTTAGGTAAAACATACATGGAAACTATAAGTTAATGGGGCATGGCTCCCTGGAAATGTCACATAAAGAATCAAATGATCAGAGTATAAAATTGAGATGTTTCACAACCCAAATGTTGCCTTCTATGTGAGTGAGGTAATTACATGAGTTATTTATATATCATGCCTGTTAAACTGGGCCACACTGTGCTTGGTGTGCTGAAAGACAGCACCTGGTAGCTGTGGGTGGAGGCCCCAACTCCAGCTGATTTACCTGGATCTCATGCTTACTTGTCTTCTTAAAACTATTTATAAAAGGTGATACTGAGTAAGATCTTGACTCCTATGAATCTGATTTTGTAATATGATTATTTGTGTTATCTCAGGTAATGCAAAATATTTATGAATATTTTTAAAAGGTAAATATTTTTAACAGTATTGAAATTTTAAAAATCTAGAAAGACTATAACTGACTCAATCAAACTGTTCTGAACACTCTCCAAGCTTGTCCCTTCATTCCTTTTTTTTTATATCTATAGGAGGATGGCAGCATATATAGGTAGGGGTGAGGATAATAAGTACATGTGGAGGTGTGTTGGCATATGAGAAAATGTGTTCTACCTGGCAGTAGGAGGAGTAAGAGAGAAGTGGAAGAATCTCTGTCAGCATTTCATAATGGGGAAATACTGTCTTGCAGGAGACGTATCTGGTCAAAAACAACAAACAACATATCTTATGAATAAAAATATCCACATATCTTATTCTGATGTATTTTAAGAATTTGGTATTGGGACTGGAGGCCTCCCATACCAGTCCAGCAGAGCTACATTATATAAATGCCTATAGGCCTTCCAGGTCAGGAGTTGAGAGATAAATATGATATGCTACAAGTCATATATCAGACTATATACTCCACACACATTGTCAGAGAGGAAAGTCAAGGCTAGATAAATTTCTTCTTGTTTAGGGATGAGGGAAAGGAAGAAACAGCAAGGCTTGAGTATTACATTTTCTGTATCAAGTGTTACAAAAACACCTTTGTAGCCTTGGATAGGCAGATATTCTACAAATAAAATAAGACCTCATGATTCATCATACCTTCTTCCATTAAGTTACATGGATTTTTAAGGAACTGAGTTGTTTTATACTGTGATATCCTGAGCAACAGATATTCAAAAACAATTTTCAAAATAGAGAATACAGTTCTTAGCATAACATACTAATACAAAAACAGTAGTTGCTAATGGATAACTCTGAAATTTTCCATTGCTAGTATGTTTTGAAGGATCAATCTTGTAATATAAATTCATTCCAGAAATTGTAATTATCGAATGCACAGCTTTCATACATACTATTCTAGGTGAAAGACCTAGATTTCTCAATTAGGGTCACTCTTAGTCCTAATCCTAGAGGATGTCTAAATTGTCCTTGGTTTAGAATAACAACACTTCTTAATCTTACAACTAAGGTTAAATGACCATACCAAGAATTACAAGAGTAAATTTGAAACACCATGCCAATTTTGTTGTTGTGAATTAATGTCCTTTTTTACGTCGATTCCATGAAGTGAAGTGCTAAATAATAATACTAATTACTTATGCCTTTATCAATATGCATTTGTTTTGACTCAGGGTAATATTTTTTTTTAAGTATAAGAGAACGTTTATTGGGCAAATCATAGGTAGTAATTTGTAGAAGAAATGAGGTTAGGAAACAAGTTATAGGTGTAAAGGAAGGGCCCTTGGATCTTGGGAGTGAGGTAGGTAATGGTAACACACCTGGGGCAGGAGTGAGAGGGGGAGGGAAGGAAAAAGCTCTGGTGTGCTCGCTGACTGGAGGGAGAGTACTCTGGGCCCTCCATCCTAAGGGTTTTAAGGGTGGAGATTTTAGGGCAGGTCCCAGGAGAAGATCTTAATAGAATATTCAGCAGCTTTCCAGGTGTGTCCTTTCAGGGTCTAGATCTCAACTGACTGATTGATCAGCACCAGGTCAGGAGGGCATAATTCAATGCTGTTGATCCTGAGGTCAGCCATGGCTGGTTTTGCTGCTTTTCTGGGCCTGAAATACAACTGAGGCATAAATGTTATCTCTAGGGAGGAAAGGTCAGGGAGTCCAAACCACAAGACCAGCAATATGCTAAGGGAGGACAGGTCACCATGGAGGCAAGGTCCCACCCTACAATCCTTCTTTGCTAGGCACCCAGGGCTTTCCTCCCTGGTGACCTTCTGTATGTGTGTCTAATGGCCTACCAAAGAAGGTTATCACAACTGGACAGCGTGAGATATTCCTCCTTTATATCCACCTTATTAATCAATAGATTAGACATCTATACTTGAAGCAAAACAGCTTTGTGGGTATTTTGGGGCCTCATACTTTATTCCAACAATCCTGTAAAGAAATTCACCTACCAGTGAATCTGGCAAGATACTAACAGACCTCAGTATCAGCTGTGAAAGATAATATAAATGAAGCCGCTTCAAAATAGAGTCAGAGCTGCCATTCCACAGGAATTGTCTTGCACATTTTACTCAAACCCTCAAAATGTAAAAACTGGGTGAAATCACCTTTGGGCTAGGTTAAAGAAACATTATAGTACAAACACCTACTAGCAAAGCTAAAAGGAACGCAGACATTTAGACCACCAAACTGAAAAGTATAGACAGCCTTTAGAATTACCATTACTATGTTAGGTTATCTGCATCTATAGAAATCCCTTCCTTCTATCCATGTAATTATCCCTCTTGCTTCTCTTATGAATCCTCCTTGACTCCACCTCCTAATTGGAACCCTATTTGGGTTTCTGCCTGAATCAGTGCTTCCCCAGTAGTTTTTCTTTTTAATCTCAAACACTTGCTGCCTCTCACTTTGGCTTTTTACTTTTAGGTTAACAGAGCTGTGGAAAGAGGGAAGCTGGTGAAACTTCCTAGCCCATTGTTGCCACTGTCAGGCAAAAAATAAATAAATAAATAAATAAAAATCAGAGGATTTTATGTCCAAGTTGATGCTGGAAAGTTTGCAGAAGTCCAGCCTGGCTGAAGAAGGACTCCAGCATACCACTGGAGAAAGTGGTGCTACAGCTCAGGTTTGTTTAAACTGGGTGAAATCACTTGTGGTGGGGTAATATTCATATGATGATAAGAATTGTTATGTCTTTCTCTGGCAGAGGATAAGTTACCAGGAATTACTTTATCTTGTTTCTTGACCCTACTATTCCTGATGAGCTCTTACTCTTCTTCAAGAACAATCATTTATTTGCACTTTGGAAGACCCTGCTGCAAACAATGCAGCCAGAAACATGAACAGTAAAAAGCAAAATCTTTTAATAGAAGAGAAGTGGATTGGTTATTGACCTGTCAAAATCCCTTTTCATGCACCATTTATTGAAGTAATGAAGAGCACATTTGAAGAAGTCTTGGAAACAACTTATAGCATTTGGAATGTATTTTCATGGGACATCAGTTAGAGACTCCACATTGGGTGCAAGTAGATTCACAAGTGCAAAGAGTTCATGTGGACTGATACAGACGTTCCAGATTCCAAGGGGTTGAGACAGGTGAACTGATGTTTCTTAAATCAAACGTAAGAAATGGATAAAAAAAAAAAAAAAAAAAAGCTAGAAAAAAAAAAAAAAACCTGCAAAAAGAGAACGGGATGATCATGACTGGCTTAAACCAATTGTGGTTATCCCTTGAGGCTAGTCATTATGCAACATTGAAAAAAATTCACAAAGAACAGGGAATTGCTACTGGACAAAAACTAGCAATGTCTCTAACAAAAACTAGCTATTGTATACAGTTGCCAAGTCTTGAAAAGGCTTTATATCTAATCAATTAATAAAAAATATGTAATCCCAGCAAAAAAAGTATAGAATGACTGAATGTACTATAGAGGGCAGTATAATAGAGAGATGCCCCAAAATTTGTAAATAATTTTTCTTAATTTTTAGAAAAATATTTTCTATTTTTTGTGATTAAAGTTTGTAAAGAAAAACTGAGGCATATTTGTCATTTGGATGGATATCAAGAGGTTTTATAGGGCTATGATATCTTGATGATTTAGGTTTTAGGCCTTGTCTTGGCAAGCCGGTAAACAGGATTTTGTCAGTCAATATAGAGATGATTTAATTTTGTTTATCGCTGACAATATTAAAGATGTTGTCTATTACCCCCTTTTGACTCCCTCTTATTCAGGCCCCACCTCACCCCAGGTATTCACATTATTGTCTATATCCATGGGCTATGCATATATACATATATACTCTTTGATTACTCTCTATACGGAGATGATTAAATATTTTTAATTCATTTTTAATTCACTGAGGTCAAAGTTATAACCTAGGAGGCCAAACTATTCTCCACAGTGAGACATCTCCCTTTTTGGTGAAATATAATGTGCATCATTTGATATCTTTCTTAATGGATAATGTGCCTGAGCATCTAATTTACTGGTAATTAGAATGATGTGTGGTACAGATAGAATTGGAAAGGCAAATAGTCTTAAGCAATATTATTTACAAGCCAGGGAAGAGTCTGACATATCTTTGCATTACAGCAGACTGTGTCTCTTTAGTAATTGGATTATTTGTGTCTGACAGATTATGTAGTTTCAAGGGCTAGACTATTGATGAACATGGATTACCACAGCTTGTTTTAGGACTTATTTTCTCCTCTTCTAAATATGACCCTTTGCCCATACTTAAATTTTTTCTTAGCTATGTTAATATTAATGTCTAAACTAGTTAAAAGCTTAATTCCATGAGCTTTGGAGATATTCCTTCTCTTTCATTTTGTGTTTTACCAATTAGTGTAAATGTGACAGGATAATCTTATTTTTAGCTCTACATATTTGCAGATCAAATTATCCCCCTCCACACACACATATCCAACCTACTAATAGAATAATTTGCAAATTAACCACCACTCCACTACACAAGCCACACCCACCAGCCACACCCACCAGCCAATCAGAACAAGTATGCAAATTAACCCAACAAAGATGGCAGTTAATTTACATAAACTGAGGGAGGGAGTAGTGAAGACTGAAGACAGCATAGAAGGAATAGGGAGGGAAAGTGGAAAGCAAGGTGGCTGCGGCTGCTGGAGGGAAAGCATTGGCAGCCCATGAGGCAGCTTGGGAGGTTGTGGAGGCAGCTGTTCTGGTGGGCAGGGTGGGGCGCGCACAGCCCCAGAGGCAGCGTTGGGTGCAGTAGGCTGGGCATGCGGGGCGAGGCACACAGTGGTGGTGGCAGTGGTGGCTTCACACCTGCACATCCTGGTGTTCTGCTCCACCCTGCCCTGCCCTCCAGTGGGGGGTGAGGGATGCGGGAGAAGTGGGGGTGGCAGGAGGGAAGCCTGCCAGAAGTCTTGCAGGAATATCCCTGCAACAGGTGCCTCGTCATATATATATATAAATACTTGTGGATGAAGAATAAGAGGTTCACATATAATTAAGAGAAAAGATTAAGCATGTACCAGAGATGAAAGATAAAGGAGAACTCTGGGCTTACAGCTGAGAAAAATCAGAGAGAAATAAGAGACAATCAGAGAATAGATATTTGATTAGAGAAACAAAGTCAGGAAGATAATAAGAATGATCTTTTAAAGTAAATGATGGTTGTGAATAAGAAGAATAAGAATAGAGGTAACTTGCAGCAGGAAAGAGAAAGCAAAACAATGGATTATACAGCAGGAATTAAATCTTTCTTGGCAATTCAGCATTGAGAGTTCAAAAGTTATGGGTGCATTTTTCTTTCTGTTACTAGAGAAGAGGTTGAGACATATTACAGAATGCAACAGAGTCACAAAATTATATTTCACTAAATTTTATCTTAAGTTACAATAATGTCTAGTGTATAAATTTGTATTTTTGGTGATAAATTTAGTGAAGTACCTCCCTGATTATACCAGGAGTATCCTGGAATTAGTTCCACTGGGATTTTGAATTGGTAAATATAAGAGTTCCAACAAAATCTAATGCTAGTCAAATACATCATTGCAAGAAGCTCAAGTGATACAGGTATACTGAGCAACACCAGGCAGAGGTTATAGCTGCCTGGAGTTGCTAGGTTGTGCTGGAATTTTCCCCAATGCCTAAAGAAGATGCTCAGGTAGTACCAGTGATTGCAGGCTTCTTCAAGGTGAGATTTGTCATATTGGAAATTTCTGAGTGAGGGCTTCCTGAGCCACTCATCCCCATATTCAATCACCGAAAGCTCCAGAATAACCCGGTGTAGTTGCACAAGCAATTATGACAAGCTATCCACCCAGTTCTGACTTTGAGGTTCTGGGCTGAATTCTGACTTTGCCACCAGCTCCATGTTGCTATGTTGTGTCCCAGATTATAATAATGATCAGTCCTCATGCCCCCCTCTATACACTGTGGTAGAAATCAACACAATACAAAGAACATTAGAACGAACTGATAAATCAGACAGATGTGGTGAAAACTATGCTTTAAATTCTACTAGTTTTCAGTTATCTTTAAGGAAGTCCATGTTGGGAAACAAATTAAGGACCAGCATGTCATATAGACTCAACTTTTTATCTTTATTGACTTAAGTTGATTATAGCTTCCTTCTGGATTTTTACTTTTCATGTTTTGATGTAATGATTCAGATTATTTGTCTACCTAAATATAAATAGAACAAAGGTACAGTTTTACCATTTTTAAATTGGTTATTATTATATTCATGCAAAGATGAGAGATATGAAGGATGAAGGAAGACAGGGCTTTTATTGATTCCTTTTCACATATTTTATCTCAAACAACCCTCACACCCAGTGTGATTATCTATAGTGTGATTTTCAGTTGGAAGCTAAGGAATCAGAGACAGAGAAAGCATGTGACTGCCTGTGGCCTCTACTTTAAAAGTACCGTGGATGCAACTAGAAATCAGGAACCCTGACTTTAAATGTGCTTGCTTTTTACAACACTACCACACCTTATCTACTTTATTAAATTGAGTGGCTCATTCTAATATGTTAATTCATTTACTGTAGAGTTCCTTCCCTGGAAGATACAGAAATACCAAGGGAGGATGATAATAACAAGTTTCTGTCTTTATGGGTTCCACAGGACATATGGATTCTCTTACTTAGCTACCAGGGGGAGGGAACCAGCGCCAGTGTGTGTGCAGTTGGTGATGCTGTCACTCATGAAGATGTCTTTTGATACCAGGCCAGCTATGTGTCAGTAGGGCTCTGCTTTCAAATCTTGAAATTTATTTGTTCCATGTTGAAAATATGTGAATGTTCATTTTAAGAAAAATGTAGAAACAGCTTGCTCAGAAAACAGATTCTGGTGTGTGTGTGTGTGTGTGTGTGTGTGTGTGTATGTGTGTGTGTGTGTGTGAAACTTTTTTTTCCCTTTTTTTTTTTTTACCAGAGAAGGCTTATAATTTAGTCTTCCAAACAAAGAAATGTTTTACTATTATAAATAATTTTTTTAAATGTAGAGGAAGAAGCAATACAAACCTAACAAGGAGGGTGAGGAAACAGGAGGCATAAAGCATCTGTTAGTCTATCCAATCAAGTGAAGGATATGACAGCTAAGGGAAGAAAAAAATTGCATGAGATGAGTGTGAAACCTTGAAATTAAGAAAAACACCTAGAATTGAAGCAAGTTTTGAGTCTGCAGATAATAGGTAGATATTAGAATTAATTTTGAAGATCTTCATGATATTTTATTAGAATCTGTGCTGCATCATCTCTATATCTATGCAGTCCACCTGGGGGTGGGAGGGTTATAGTCCCAGTGATATAGTAATAAACATTTTTCTGATGATTCTCTTTACCCCCTGATACAAATCCTCAAGGCCTCCTCTATATTGTTTTTGGAATTTACAAATGATTTCTCAAGAGTTCTTACTAAGGGTTTTTCTCAACCTCAGTACAATTCTTAGGGACCCACTTTCAGGAAGCCTTCTGAGGAAGACTCCTTAACTTGCCTTAACTCCTCTGTGAAGCAACTGTCCCATTGTCCAACCCCATAAGAATATGAGCTATTCAGTAGAAAAAGAAAAGAATCAAATAATGTTTCTAATCATATAATTAATTTAACATCTTGTGCTCTGTATTTTCAAATGTAAGCATTTGTCTAAGTCTGAGCGCTCATAGGTATATGACATATGACACAATCTGGGATATAGATTAATTAGGAACCATGATTTGCATTCTGCCTGATGGCTCAAAGTACGGATCTCATACATTAGAGACACCATGGATACTTATTAAAATGCATATTTCTTGGCCCTATTGTAGACTTACTGCATCAACAAGCCTGGAATGGGCTCTGAAATCCAGATTCTTAAGAATCTTGCCACATGGTGTTGTTATAAGCATTCAGATATGGGGATGTCTGTACTAGGCAGGTCACTTAAGATAGTAACTGGATTATGACAAAAAATGGCAGTGTTTAGCAGCAGCAGCAGCACCATTTTATTTTAATGGCTTTGTGTCTTGTTATACCTGGGTGATAGGAATGTATAAAAAGCACAGTGGTAGTAAGAATAGACAAACTGTTGATCTTGAGCAAATGAGACACTGTTAAAGATTGGGTGTCTTAGGGATATTTAGCTTCCAGATCTGTTGTTTAGATTTTATAGATTTCATTATTGTAAAAGTGTTTTACAATTTAAATTTTGAAGAACAAAATAACTTCCTAGTCTGAGGTTCCTGCCCTTAGTTTATTTTTTCACTAGTTTTATTAGAAAATAAATACAATAAAACTGTGATATTAATGTTTTGATTTTGCTTTAAGTCCTCTTAGCAACTGTCATGTTACAGTAGAGCAGGCTGTGTGCTACTTTATGTAATACACACCTATGAGAGACTCATTATTATTCTCATTTCATAGATAAATGAACAGATCCTCAAAGAGGTTAATTAACTTGACCAAAATCATACTGCAAATAAGTGGTAAGGCCAACATTGATTTCAGGCTGCCTGACTCCAAGTCCAAGGACTTTTTATGACATCATGCTACTCATTTGAAAAGGCATATTTTGTTTGTCTTTAAAATGGATATTGCATTCTGTGCTCTATAAGCATCATGAAAATCCACAAATGGTATTCTTTAAAAACAATGTGGACAAATGGCCTCGATAGTAGTACTTTTTTTAAAATAGACATTCTAAGAACAAGCTCATAAGGAGCCATTGTAGTGTGTGTATATGTGTGTGTGTTCTATGTTGCAAGATGACTGAAGGATGGTTAATGCTATGAGCAGTATTGGTCTGAATGAACAAATACTTTTCCATTCTGCCGCCCATGTGCTCTTTTCCTTAGGATGTTTATGTCTTTTGTAACTTTCCAAATTGAAAATGCACAATGTCAGGCTAGTTGTCCACACATGCCTTTTCTATTTTAAAAGCATCTGGGGAACTACAAGTAATCAACAACAGACTAGTAAAAATTTCTCAGATTTGAGCCTTCCGCACTATTGCAATTAAAGTGGATCTTTCTCCTCACCATGGGATTTGCACTGTATAACTGATTACCAAGCACATCATGTAAATGGCTCTTAGAAACTGCAAACAGCCCATTATGGAGAATGCACCTTATTAACAAAGGTCATATTAGAATCTCACCCTGGTAACTAATCGCATCAAACGTACAGCACATCAATAGGCGCATGGACTAGGAAGCAGCGTTTTCCAATTAAGTGAATCAGTTTGACCTTCTGAACTATAAATAAACTGCAGCAATAGCTCCTGATTAGGCTTAAGGAGTCTGAGTTCCATTGCAAACAAATGCCTCTGAATTTAAGCATACTTAGAAAGTTAATCCTATAAGGAGTCAATGAACAGATTTAAAGTTTCTGCATTAATGCCTTGACCTGAGTTTCCTCAAATTTCTGCAGTGCGAGCAGAATGGGAGTGTATTTTTCTGAATAGATAAACAAGCCCTGAATTCCTTTTCACCCTCCCTCAGGATAACCAATTTAACAGAAGTGAACCCATTTCCAAAACAGAATAAAATATGTGCTTCCCTAAGTAATTGCAGGGTTTGGTTTGGCTGGCCTACTGCCCTATAAGAATATGTGCAATTGGCTATACTCAGTGGAAACTTAAAGTTCTTATTAAAAAACACATTTACCCTCGTGGATATTTATTTGATATCTGCCCGAGAACTAATTCAGAACCCATTCATCCAATTTAGATCTCAGGTAAAAATCCAATCAAATTCTTTAAACATTTTTTAAACTCAATATACAGGACTGACACTGCTGACCTACCCTCAAGAGATAGTATTTTTCATGAAAAGATGTCTATAACCTTTCTAGGTTTCAGTTTTCTCATCTGTAAAATTAAGGACTTGGACTAAATAAGATTTAAGTTTCTTTAAGGTAAACATTTTATATGTATTTATGTACTACATAGCTAACAAAAGTTCAGACATTACTTAAGTAGCCCAGATAGAAATGATTAATTTTTAACACTATTCACTATAACTTTGTCTGAATTTATGGGAGAGAGATGATAAATAAGAATGTAATTTCCTGCAAATTCAGATAAATAATGGCTAGTATATATTCCTATTAGTAAGACAAAAGATTGAATAATTAGGGAACCAAGCTCACTTTACATAAATATCATTTTAGACTTTTCACATGAAACATTCAGTTTCTGCAAAGAGCTTTAAATAACTACATAAGCTCTTTAAATTTTAATAAAAATCTTAGCCTAGAGCTCTGGCTGCTGATAGGAGATAATAGGAATTGGTTTCTTCAGAACTTTTTCTCTTTTACAGGAACACTGGAAGAAACAAACCGTATGTAGAAATCTCCCATGACAAATCTCATTTTTTAAATTTATAATCTCTCCACTTACTTGATTTACTGATTTCATTTATTGCAAGGCCAGGGGGCGGGGAGAAGCAGAGAAATACCTCCTTGAACTAAGGCTCAAGAGTATTTAAGTTTTGAGAAAGGATAGCTCAAGGTTGATTGATCAGACAGTAGTTTGATTTTGGGATGTACAAAATTGGTCTGTTAGAGGTTCAGTACTTTATTTGACTAGTGTAATGGGTGGAAAATGAGCTTATCTACTATTCTAGGGTGAAATCTTGCCTTTTTCTAATGTGTTTCATCAAATTTTTGTACATACAAATATAAATGTACTTACCATGACATGCAGAGATGTCTGCTGAAGTGAAATTGTGAAGTGAGAAATACTTCTTTATTCTGTTCTCCATCTACTTACTTTTTCTGTGTCCTTGGGGGCTCTTTCATTCTCCAGGTATCACTACTTTTTTCATCTCAAGAAAAGGCATCTGACAGGTAGATTTACAAAGAATCTCTTGTGACTTAGTATATTATTCCTTCCAGACGATTAATATATTTAAAAGAGGGTTGTAAGATTAACTCAAGTGACTCTCTATTAATGATATGCTGCCTGAGTCCAGGAGAGATTTCTAATCAAAAGAATCTTCTTGGGGTCCTTCTTATTCTAAAATATAGCCAGGTGACTAGGATTCTTCCTTCTCACAAGGCTATTGGAAGGTGCTGAGATAGTGTAAGCTCATGAAGATTAGCATTTTTGTTCATTTCATTTCATTTGCTACTTTCCCCCAGCACTTAGAACAGTGTCTGACACAGCATAGGCACTCAGTACAACATATACACTAAATTTAAGAATCCTCATTCTCTCTCACTGCCCAAATTTAGACGTGTCAGTCCAGGGCCAGCAGGGACTGCAGAGATCCGTCTGTGAAGCTTGTAATTTTGGGAAGCCCAGATAGAAGTGAACACTGGCTGAGGAAGGCTAGTGACTGCCATGAGCTTACCAAAGTCATTTCCGCTTCCTCCTGAGCAACAGGTGGGTTGCATTTCCCATCCTCCCTTGCATTTAGATGGCACTTGCCTGTGTTCAGTGGGTAGTTTCAGCTTTGTCATCAGTAATGTTTCCCCCCTCAAGTTTTAGAGTTCTATGAAGTTGAGTTTTCAGGTACAGAATGGCGATTTCCCTGGAATCAAAGAGGGAATTGTTCCAGCTAACCTTGTCTTTGAGGCAGTGAGCACTGAAGAACAACCATTAATTAATATTGGGACAGCGAAACCTTTGTTTCTGTCCTATCTCAAGGTAACAATGCATAAACAAATGATACATTCTAACTATAAATCAGGGCCAAAAAATACATATCACAAACTTATTTTCCTCGCCAGTCCAATAGGTTGATATGTGTGTTGTTTTAATATCCCCACTTGGGCTGCATGTCTAATGTTATCTTTGAAAATGTGCTAACAAGACTGAAAGTAGTGGGGCTTTTTAGTGCACTTTTATTACAACTGGGGATTTTGAAAAATGAAACCTGATGCTTTTTACCCAGAACATGATGTGAGAGAAAAGTAGGAAATAAGGATATGGCAGTAGAATTTATGCCACATGGCAGAATTGTCTTAATTCATTTTCTTGCATGGGATACTTTTTCTTTCATTCATGACATAACTGTTTTTATGTTGCTAGCATATTTTTAGTAAGAATGCTTTAGTGTTCTTCCTCTTTTCTATAGAAGTTATTTTTAAAAAATATATTTTATTGATTTTTTACGTAGAGGAAGGGAGAAGAATAGAGTTAGAAACATCAAAGAGAGAGAAACATTGATCAGCTGCCTCCTGCACATACTGGGAATGTACCCACAACTAATGTACATGCCCTTGACCATGGGGAATCGAACCAGAATTGAACCTAGGACTCTTGACCAGAATCGAACCTAGGACTCTTCAGTCCGTAGGCTGACATTCAATCCACTGAGCCAAACTGGTTATGGCTACAGAAGTTCTTATATAGTAAACTTGATCTCTAAAAATGGGGACTTGAATTCCCTAATAATATGTTTTAAGACCTCTCGCATTTCCCACAAGTATGTAACAGATTATTAGGAATAATATTGAGGTGAGGCACTATATTTTGGAACTATGAAGAGAATTGGTGAGTTGGAAATTATCTGGTTAAGCAAAATGGTTTCCTTTAAAAATATCAGCATTGCTGGAAATAACTCATAAAATGTTCCTATAACAAGAAACACGAAGTCTACATTGAATACTCCACTCTAGAACAATCTAGTGAAACTACTAAACGCCTTTGTAAATTAGATAAGTTACTGAATTACATTGAGGCCTGTTTAAGCATTAAAAAGTTAGAAGATTTAATTATCCCTGTGTTTTTAAAAATTTAACCCAAAAGAACCATTAATTTCATTGACAGAATCTGGGGACTTTATGGAGAGAAAACTGGTCTAGCATTAAAATCTAAATTGAATTGTCAACTGCCATAATGGGAATAAATATACAGTCATGTACCACTTAATGGCAGGGATACTTTTGAAAAATGCATCCTTATGTCATTTCATCACTGTGTATATATCATAGAGTGCATTTATACAAACCTAGGAGGTATAGCCTACTGCATCCCTCGCCCCTATGGTATACACTTACTATCAATAATCACAAAATAAACATTGCATAGAAATGAATTGCCATAATTATAAGTACCTAAGAATTACCAACTAACTGTTTTAGCCAATTATTCTTGAGCAAGTGCTCTATTGCTATGGAAATTATTTCAATACAAAAATTACCCATTGATAAAATTTGATGAGCCTATCATGTTCATATTATTGTAATTGTTACACATTTTAAAATATTTTCTAAACTATTATTTACTTTTCTCACATGTCAGGATAAAGAAATAAATTAAAAACATAGAAAGCCATCAGAGAAATAAATGAAGAAAAATATGTTTGCTTCATTTGAATACAATTTTTGGAGAAAATATAATACTATAAAAAAAAGATTTCAGAAATATTAGTCTCAACATGGTGTAACACTAATATCACTGATGAAGAATGGTGTGGATTTAGCATATACTTCCATGTCAACCATAAATAATAAATTTCAAGAAAAATTGAGATAAAATATACATGAATAATCAATTAAACCAAATATATTTTCTGAAAATGTAGACTGTTCATGATGTAATTTAAATGTTAAACAATGTCAAATTACCAAATGACAGAATAAACTCAACATTTATTAATGAGTTCTTCCAAACTGCTAAAAATATACTAGGTTTTTGTTAGTTTATTGTAAGCCAAAGGACTTTTTTTATTTTGTAACTTAGATGAACATGAAAAATATTCAATTGAAGAATGAGAAAGGGCAAAACACAGCAGCATTTATCAAATAGCCTTGGCAAGCATGAAGACAGTACAAATAGTATTAAGTATTCACAATTGAAATCTGATAAACTATTGAAGCTTTCTGAACAGAGTAAGTGAGCATATGAAGAATATTGGCAAGGTCTTGTTGAGAGAATTATTAACACAGTTTAGTTTTTGCCAAAGCAATGACTATTGTTCAGAAAATAATGCAAGCAGCTCTATGATATATCCTGGGATTTTCTTCTATTGTAGAGTGTATCAATATGAACATTTAAACAAATTTTTAATCCACTAAAAGACATTATAATATACATTTTTGAAAGAGAACATAAATAAGAAAAATCTAAATCTAAAAGATAATTTTAGATGTCAGAGATATAATACTGCACTATATACTTGCAAACAAAAATGGATAGAAGATACTCAGTTAAAGGTAGTTTACATTTCTTGTTCTGTTCATGGTATATATTTGGCATTAAACAATGAAGGAAAAGTCTTTACTGATTCTGATAAATTTTAAAAACTTTTCAGTGTGAACAAATAAATGTTGAAGTATATACTAAAAATACATTTACCTGCATAAATCCACAACTATTGTCAAAACAGCAGTGAGAAAGTCAAATTGATGCCTTCAGGCCACAAAATACTCATTAGAGGATACTATTCTAATGCTCTTTTAGATAATGTTGACATACTAAAGAAGATCTATGTTTTGTGATGAAAAACAAAGATTCCCTTTAAAATATACTTAGAAATGTGTTTGGCCTGTAGTACTTATGATATTTTAAGCAAAATTAATGTTATAAACAAAATAGTGTATGAACAAAAGTCAATGTATAAGAGTTCTTGAAATAACTGAAGAGATTATAAAATCCTGTGAGGAAAACAAATTATTTATGTTTATGAAAATATTATTGATGCCAAATAAATTATACACTATTGCTATTGACACCAATTTCTATAATTCAAAACACTATCAAAGAATAAGGAAGACTTTTCAAGTGTAGATGTGCTAGTTGTATACCTTACAACTAGCACATCTATAATTTAAACATAATTTCAAAGTCAATTACTTTATGTCAAATGCAGTTTCTTCCTTTAAAAAGGTTTACTATCTAAATAATTATATTTTATGTGTTGGTAAATATATATATCTACCAATGAAACACTGATGAGCACAGTGAGAAATATGCTATTGATGAGATCACTACTCTGGAAGAACTAAAATGGTTAAATCTGATAAATCCTGTACAATTTCCATTATAGTTTGCAATATATTTGGACACATATTTGCTGGACACCTTTTAAAATATCTTTGTAGCCCTCATTCTATATTAACTTTGCTAGTGAAGAAAGTAGTTTTTCATAAAATATATTAAACTTACTTAAGGTCCTCACTATCAGATGATTCTAATTCATTTTTTAAAATGAGAAACAAATAAATGTTGGGGCAAGTATACATGGAAATTGTAACAAACACTCCTGTTTCTATGAAAACAGGGAGAATAACTCTTTTGCAAAAATAATTCTTTCCTAGTCACCGTGCATTTTTAATAATTAAAATTTTAAATTTGTTATATTCTTTTCAAATGTTGATTCATAGAATTTGTATAGAATGACTATTTTTTTTATCAGTTATTATTTAAAATTTTTAAATACTGTTACTCCTTTCTTTAACTTGAGGAAGGTATAATATTTTTTTTTAATTTATACAAAGATAGTCTGTTTCAAATATTTCTTTTTACATTTCAAGACTCTTTTTTGGGGGGACTCAAATCATACAATTTTTTTAAGTCATAGTCAAGATAGAAGTTATAAGAAAACTTTTTACCAGGCAAAGAGATGAAGAAGAAGGTGCTGTGCTTTTTATCTGGGGCAGAGGAAGGGTGACCATGATGAGTATTTTGCCTGAGACTGACTATCAGAAAAATGAGAAGGGAGAAGGGAGTTTCCTTGAACAAGGAGGGAAAATGAGAAGATATTTAATTTTTAAAATTTACTGTGTATTTCCCAAACAACAGTGAAAGCAATGACAAAAAGTTCTACCCTCAAGAAAAATCTCCCCAAAACTCTTTTAAGACTAAGAAAGACTGAGATAGCTTTAGTGCCAGGTTGAATGTTTCATCACACTTTCTCTCTTTTTCCCAATATTAAGTAGCAATGGTGAGCCTGATTAGAGTTTGGATCAGTTTCTGGTACAAACACAAATTATATATTGTAGTAGCCTAAATCATAGAATGTACCTTTAAACTCAAGCTACATCAACATTTATTTAACACCTATTATTCTTTAAAGATGTTATGTTTTTTTATTATATCTAATTAATGTTGATAAGAGTTTATAAAGTAGATTTAAAGAGATTAGGCAAATGCCCAAATCTAGAGAATTATTTGCCTCACCAAACATTTATGTTCTATGTACCTTATACTAACTTTTGATAATAAAAATGTATTTTATAATTATTTGTGGAAAAAAGAAAAATAGATGGGAGTGAGAAGGGAGAAGGGAAAGAGGACCAGGTAGAAAGGAGGAAGGAAGAGGAGAAAAGGAGAAAATTAGTCCATAATTTGGGCTTAAAGGTATAAAAATATTAATGAGAAAGAGGTGAAGAAATAAGAAATTCTTAAATTACTATTCACTCAGTCAAAGCAAATTATGTTTGGAAAGGAAGGAAATGGAAAAAGAACCCCAAAGGCTGAAGAGATTCTAAGGGAATGATTAGATTCTAAAAGTGAGTTTTTACATTTCTTTTGTTCTATGATTAGATTCTACTATATGAGAGAACCTGTAGAAGGCATATTAGAAAGCAGCTTTTTTAGAATCATAAAGACTAAGATAAATGCCAGAAAAGTAGATTGGAAATTGTAATTCCAATTTCCAACATAGTAATATGAGTCTAGAGAAAATAGCATTATCAGATAGATTTATAATGAACCCATGGTGTCCAAATAGTGATGATGAATTGCTGGATTTCAAACTGGAAGGAGAATTTTAACACAGGAACAATGAGTATGTCTCTGAACTCTGACAGTGCCCTACATTTTATAGCAATGTGTTAGATGGACAGAGATGGGATGTGTTTGAATCTGCAAATTGCACAACATTGAGGACAGTAAAATAATTGTAGCAAACACAAGCTAATTGATGTCAATGTTTTGCTGTGATAAATTTAATATAAAAGTATAAAATATAAACCATTCTCCATTTTTTTAAAAAAATAAACACACAATACCACAAACATCATGAGTATGAAATACGGGATTTAAGGCTTACACTAGCAGACTTTCAGATGACATAAAGCTCAATAAAACAGGAATTTTTATTGTCATGTGGCTGTGGTAAACCTACTTTGAGCCTAGACTTTATTAAAAAAGAGGTGCATTATCTTAAAAAGAGGTAATACTATGATTAGTTTTGTGCACCATTCTTTCATAGATAGAAAGAAAAACAAACAAACAAAAAAGATAGATTTGGAGAAAGTGACCAATTCAGGGTCAGAGAATAATACAGGCTCTTAAGGAGCCAGATTGCATTCAGACTTTTTTCTATATTTAAAAGCCTATGTGGTGAAAAGCTAACACATGTAAGTAGGAGCTTAGTTCTGTAGAAGTAGGGCTAATGGATAGACATTGCAAAGCAATTAATTTTTTATTTAATTTAAGGCAATATTTCTCATTACATTTGAGACACTTCAGGAAGTATTAGCTTTCCCATCACTAGAGGTCTTCAAATAGTAGTTTAATGATCAATTGAGAGAATATCTACACTAATAAAAAAGAAAGATGCAAACTAACTGTATCTCTGCGACACCCACCAGCTAATCAGGAGTGAGTATGCAAATTAACCTTATAAAGATGGAGGGTTAATTTGCATACACAGACACCAAGTGGCCTGGGTCCTGGGAACATCCTTGGGACCCAGGACACTCCTAGCCTGTAGGCCTGCACATAGGCCCTGAGCAGCCAGGGTCCCAGAAAGCCCCCAGCCTCTCCGGGCCTATGGACACAGGTGTCAATGTGGGGGATGTTCCCATACTGTGGCTGCTTGCGTGTGCACTGGCGCCAAGTGGCAGCCCAGGCCCACGACCTCAGCCTGGTGCCTACAATGCAGGGCTGCCAGCCTTGGGGACGTGCCCCCCCCCCCCCCCAGGCCACACTGTGGGGACATGCTCCCAGCCTAGTGAATACAGCTTAGGGGGTCCTCTGAGCTGCAGAGGAAACACCTTTAAAATATATATATATATATATATATATATATATATATATATATATATATATATATATATTTTTTTTTTTTTTTTTTTTTTTTTTTTTTTTACAGAGAAGAGGGGAGAGGGATAGACAGAAGTAGCAATGAGAGAGAAACATTGATCTGCTGCCTCCTGCACACTTCCCACTGAGGATACATCCCCAATCAAGATATATGCCCTTAACAGGAATCAAACTTGGGACCCTTCAGTCTGTAGGCCAACACTCTATCAACTGAGCCAAAATAGTTCAAGTGTAAACACCTTTTCTGACCTCTCATTGGCTAAACTCCCTGTACACTGCCACTTGCAATTTTCTTGATAACTTGGATAATATGAATCCAAGAAGGTGATTTAGGGTTTTTCCACCTCACTCCTGGAAGAAAAAAACTAAGATCTGCTGCTGGAAGGGCTAAGAAATGTCATATCCTGCCCTAGCAGGTTTGGCTCAGTGGATAGAACCTCAGTCTGCTGACTGCAGGGTCTGGGTTCTATTCTGATCAAGGGCAAGTACCTAGCTTACAGGCTCCTCCCTGGCCGTGGCCCAGGACAGGGCTCAAGCAGGTGGCAACCAATCAAAGTGTCCTTCTCACATTGATATTTCTCTCTGTCTCTCCCTCTTTCTTCCACACTCTCTAAAAATCAATGGAAACATATCCTCAGGTGAGGATTTAAAAAAAAGAAGAAGAAAAAAGAAAGAAAGAAAGAAATGTTATATCCTATGAAAGACACATCTTGAAAATGCCTAAAGGAAGTTGTCATTTTTTCATGGTGAAAGGACTGGAGTCTGTGTTGATAAAAACACCTTGGTGGCTGAGGTGTCTGGCAGTGGCTTGCAGCAGCAGGATGACGGGGCTGGCTGGCCCTTTCCCTGATCAGCCCGGTCACTTCCTGCAGAGGTAGGCCAGACTGTGGAGAGCAGTCCTAAGCCCTTAGTAGGACATCCCCTGAGGGCTCCTGTCTGTGAGAGGAGACAGGCTGGGCTGAGGGGGACCCTCCCCCTCCCAATGCACTGGGCCCCTAGTATTTAATATTGTTCATTGCTTTGTCTGTCCTATTCGCAAAAACAGTGCTTGACACATTAACCATGAGAAATATTTATCAGGTGAATGATTGACTAGAAAGGAGTTACTTATAACTAATGTTTATGGAGCCCCCATTAGTGGCCAGGTATAACTAATTTTTCTACTCTATAGGAAGGGGCAGTTATTATTTTTATTTTGTAGCTCAAAGAAATGAAGCACAAAGAGAAGGACTCTTGCCCAAGTTACTCAGGAAGTGAATGGAAGAGGCAGGGTTCTCATTGTGGTTCATCAATCGCCTGAACTTGTTTCAAGTTTCAGAACATAATTGACCTAGATAACCTAGTAGGTTCCTTCGCCAAACACTCCCTGAGATATGCTGTTATTAATGAAATAAGGAGGATTTTAGACTGAGAGAGTTCTGATACTTTAGTATCTTTCCCAAGCAAATCAAAATCTAATGCCTCAAGGTTAAGAAATCAAAACCTAAGGACCACCAATCATAAACAGCCATCTGGACTTTTCCAAGTAAGGCAAATGCTTAAGCTATAGCCAAGCAAGTAATCTCCTTTTTCTGCTTTTTCTTTTTCTCTATAAGTCTCTCCCTTACCTCCTATCAGTGAAGTGCTCCAACTATGTCCAGTTTAGCCCTGCCTGATTGGAATCGATTTTTGTTCAATAAACTTTAAAACAATTTGATGTACCCGACTTTATCTTTTAACAATGCCAATAGGAAGAATTTACCAACTCTTACTACATTAAAACCAATTTGTTTTCTCTATTTGTTAACATTAGAATAGAAGATAGAGATTTGGTGTTGAGACTACCTTATGGACATTTTCATTAATTAGAAGGGAAAAGCACAGGACAGTAGTCCGTGAGACTAGTACAGTGTGTGAGCTTAGGCAGCTGGAGCCAGGGTGACTATGGGCATTATGTTTTGGATGCCTAGAAGCAGTATACGGAGATAGTAGAAGTTAGAGACAATGACCATTGCACTATTTTGCAATGTTGCCTGGTTTAAACTGCTGGTTACATTGTGAGGACTCATGCAGAGGCTGAGCTCTTTGAGGCCAGATTTAATCCTCACTACGATTTACATTGTATGAGCCTTTCTCAGTATTGCACAAAGGATATTGGTAGGACAGAATAAATAAATACGTGATGACTACTATTGTCCTTGGGACAGCTGGAATGGCACTGGGATTAATTTGTAACTCTTACTAATAACAAGCATGGAAACATGGAATAGACTGGTGAATCTCAGTGGTAGGGAGAAAGGGGAGCAGGAAGAGATTAAATAAGAACAGCATCGATCAGACAGTCGGACCACAAAGGGAAGGTAGGGAAGGATGGGGATAAGGGAGAGAGATCAACCAAAGGACTTGTGTGCATGCATATGAGCCTAACTAGTGGTCATGGACAACAGGGGGGGTGGAGGCATGTGTGGGGAGGGGTTTGGGATGGGAATGAGGGGGATAATGACAAATATGTGATACCTTAATAAAGTAACTAAAAATAAATAAATAAAAATTAAAAAACAAACAAAGAATTTATGTGCATATATATATACATATATATATATATACATATATATATATATATATAACCTATGGATATAGACAATAGGGTGGTGAAAGCTTGGGGTTAGGTAGAAATCAGTTTGAAGGGAGCAATGCGGGAGAAAAGGGGAAACATCTATGATACTCTCAACAATAAAGATTTTAAAAAAGTAATTAAAGCAAATTAAAATAATATTTAAGACCCTATTTTTATCTCTGTTGCTATGGTACTGCATTGTACAGAAAATACCATAACCAAAAAAATATATTATGCATTGACTATACATAACATTTTTAAAATTAAAAATATGTCAAACACTTTGCAACAGGAAGCATCTTTTATAAATCACTCCCTGTATTGGAACACACAATGATATATTGAATGACTTAAAAAAATAATCAGATTTTCAAAAGCTGCTGTGTTTTCAACAGTTTTGTCTATTCTTAAATCAAAACATTACATCAGACTGTAACACATTATGTATAAACTTTCTCTGTAGTAGCTGAGGCTATAAAGTAGGAATAATGATGTTTTCTTCTCCTACCTTGATGGCTTGTTTATAAGAAGCAAATGAAAATGTGAAAGTACTTCAGAATTCTAAAAATAAGGGTTGAAAGGCAAACAATTATTAGAATGAATAATGAACATATGAAGTTGATGATGAAGGTATTTTCATTTTCTTTAAAAATAATATCTAAAAATCTAATGAGATATTTGGACTCAGGCTATCTCCTAGGACATGGAAAATAATATTTGTTAACCATTACTTTAAAATAACTGGTAAGTTTGAGTTGGTGATATGTTTAAATATTGGTTGTTTAATAACAAACATACTTTAAAATGTTTCAAATATACTGACTAGTAGTCTCTCTCCCTAAACATAATTTCTTGAAGAGTAATTATTGAGGAAATAGAATCAAATCCTTATGATTACAGACTTTATTTTGTTGTGGAAGACCAAGGAAACCCAAGCAACACTTAGAGAAATGGAGTTACACAGTTTTATTACACTGGCAGTCTCAGAGGAGTTGCCTTCAAAGTCTGAGCAAACCAATATGGTGGAAGCCATTTATTTATTTATTTATTTTTTTATTATCCCTTATTGGTTTCTTTGTCCCCCAAATATGAACGGGACTTCTGGACCTTTCGTGTGCATTGCAAAAAACCCAGTGGATTGGGATGGGGGTCTTGAGACCATATCTAAGGCCCTGGCCTGGCACCAGCGCTGATAACCCCTCCAGGGGTTGTGTATTGTTCATGGTTTATGGCCTCTGTAAAATGTGAGCATTTAGTTAACATGTCTTGCAAGATTAGTTTGTGGAGGAAAGGAGTAGTGACTTAAGTATAGGTTATCAAGAATGTACATTAGGTTACTGCACCGATTCTGATTGCTAGCCCCCCAAGCATCAGGGTTACATTAGAATTAGCCTTTTAGCCTTCTCAATTTGAATTCAGATACTCTCTGTTCAAATTTCTTCTACATTCCGGGTCTAAAATCTTGAACAAATTATATGAACTCTCTAAACTTATGATTTGTCATCTATGAAATAGGAAAAGTATCTAACTCCTATAATGTTGTGAGGATCAAATGGGATAGAATCTGTAAGGCATTCAGCACAGGACTGACTCACTAGATGTTCTCAAAAACGGAAGAAAAGACACACACACACACACACAATCAGACATGACACATGTATGTAATTCTAACCTTCTGCAGTTTAACTTTTGGTAATATATCATTTGAATTTCCAGTGATCTTGAAATAGTTCTTTTTTTTTTTTTTAATTCAAGTGCCAACATTTTCTTTATAGCCTTTATCACACATATTTTATCTATAAATCTTTTCTGTTTCTGCAGAAATTTTCTGTTAGTGCAGAAATATTAGCAAGCTCCATGTAACATACCATTAATTTTTATTTGCTCTTGAAATAAAGACATGTTACCAACCTGCATTTGAAACACATATCAGAAATTCAGTGGTATGGAAGCAAGAGTGCTGGATTGGAACTTTTGAGAACGAGGTTTTTTACTTACCATCTTTCTTTGGGAAAAGTCACTTATTTTTGGAATCCCAGGTTACTGTTTTGTAACCATTTAGATAATGAAAACCACCTGAAAGGGTTCTTGCAGCGATCAAAAGAGAGAATGCATGTAAAAAAGCTTTATAAAAGTTAATAGCGTGTTGAAGTTGTCCAACAGATCAGGGATAGACCCTCATCCAAAATGTGGTTTTGGTGTCATGACTGATGTTATTGGACACACACTAAGAGGGTCTAAAAAGGTTTATGACTTATATAATGAGATTTCATATGTAGAGTAGGACAGACTACCAACCTAGAAAAAAAAAAAATAGCGTTAGGGAGAGGAGACTGGTTAGGATGTTTGTGATAGTTAGGGATAGGGCCAGGGTAAGGGCCCTGTGGCATCAAATGTTGCGATGCTGGTATTAATTTTTATCCACTTTTTTAGATGTGGGGCTGAAGGGGAAAGGGAAAGAATAGGGCTTAAACAGCTGTCAGGAACCAAACATCTAAAATAGAGCCCAACTTTATTAAAACAAATTTTGGGTTTTATTATTAAAATGTCAATGCCAGCCTGGTGATGTTGTTCCCACCCAAAGGTCATTTCCTTTCCTCTTCTTTGGTGATGGAACTGATCTCCCACAGAAGAGGCTGCAGATGCAGCCCAGCCAGCGGGGAGTGAGAGGAAGTCTCTTGGAGGGTTATTAGGAATGGTTTTCCTCTCTGACAAAAAGAGCTGCCTAGGAGCCAAATGCTTCATTTATCCATCATTAATATGTTGTGATTCAAATTAATAATTGAATATGGTAATACAATTAGGATTATTCGGGAACATTTCACATAAATCCAAAATATTGATTGTGTTAAAAAAAAATGTCCATGGTGTTCCAAGATGTCTAACCTGAGCCACTTAAGATGAAGATAGGTAAATGAAGGCAGATGTTAATAACAGTGGCTATGCCAAAACCGGTTTGGCTCAGTGGATAGAGCGTCGGCCTTTGGACTGAGGGGTCCTGGGTTCAATTCCAGTCAAGGGCATATACCTTGGTTTCGGGCACATCCCCAGTGGGGGATGTGCAGGAGGCAGCTGGTCAATGTTTCTCTCTCATCGATGTTTCTAACTTTCCCTCTCCCTTCCTCTCTGTAAAATATCAATAAAATATAATTTAAAAAAATAATAGTGGCTACCTCCTGGTAATCAAAAGGTCTAATTACTGTCAGTAATAATGTTCTTTGATTGCAGTGAACTCCCTGACTCCCTGACAATTAATAAATATATTTGTGGATTACAAAATTTCAAATTATGAAGTTTATGCATGAATTCTTTGCAGTGATCAGTTCAGAAATACTGATTTAAAGTGTAAGTCCTTTCCTTGAGAGCCAGCATTTTCAAAGGGGACTGTAGGAGGCAGAACTAAGTAGCTCTCATGATGCCAGGCCAAAAGTCCAGAATCCGTGAACATGTTATAGGACATGGCTTTGCATTTCATTAGGGATAGTGAGTTCTTGGTGGGAAGTCTTGCATTCTCCAAATGTTATCACAGGCTTGGCTGTTTAATTTTCACACTTATCATCTTAACCCTGAACCTCTGGGCAAACATAACTGTATATAACTGACTTAATGTTTTTTCCTTCCACATTACTGTGTTGACATCATGGAGAAATAACTTTTTAATATTTTACAATTTTCCAGCCAAATGTTGTCATCTAAACTCTTTAGAAACTCTTACAGCAGTTACAGTTTATTAGCAATGGAGTATTACATTCACCCATCTTGTCATGAAGCTTGAATTTTTTTTTTTATGAAAATACATCAGCATGCATTCCCATGGAATTATTATATTTTAATATATTGAAGAGAAAACTATTATTTTTCTTTTCAGTTGGAGCCAGGAAAACGAAGAATTATAGATCCTTCTTAGTCTTTGAATCCTAAACCAGCTCTTACTTATTTTTCAATATTAATTACTAGAGGCCTGGTGCACAAATTCATGCACCAGTGGAGTCTCTTGCAGGGATCAAGCTGAAACTGGCTTTCTGACATTTCCAGAGTGGTCCTGGATTGTGAGAGGGCACAGGCCAGGCTGAGGGTAGGGAAATGATGGGGGAGGTTGACCAGCCCAGGAGGGACTGCAGAAGAGCTCCAGGGCATGTCTGGCCCATCCTACTCAGTTCTGATTGGCCAGACCCCAGCAGCAATCTAACCTACCAGTTGGAGTGTCTGCCCTCTGGTGGTCAATGCACATCCTAATAAACGGTTGAGTGGCCTTAGCATATTATTAGCATATTAGGCTTTGATTGGTTGAATGGCCAACTAGATAACCAGATATTTAGTATATTAGGCTTTTATTATATAGGATTGGAAATACACAAGCAATGAATAAAAACTTTCAATTTCTTTAAAAAATTTTCCAACTAGTCTTTCTATTTCAGAGTTTTTTTCTTCCACTTTATCCATTATTTCTTTTTCTATACGACATTAGAGGGAACATTTTTAAAACTGAAATGCTGTTTTACTTGATGCTGAATGTAGCTTCTAATTGGTATAATTGACAATACCATTAAGTAATGCAATTAAAAATGATAATGCATCATGTACCTTAAGATTATATTTTTGATTTCTCCATCTAGTCACCTTCCTTAATCCAAAAATTATAAATAAGTATAAGTCAAGAAATCAAATATTTTTCTGTTCTTTTCCTTATTCCTCCATTTCTTAAATTACATGGTTACATTTCTGAATTAATTTTGGGAATATTGTTTATTTGTTCTCATATGAATAAATAGGAAATGAGGCTGGCTTAGTTTTTTCCTGTGGAATTGTTTAATCTCAGAGCTCCTTTCTAAGCCTGTATTGATCATTTATAACTTTATAGGTAGCCATGCATAGCTGAAGCATGATTATATTAAACTTGTTTCTTAGATACAATTGCAGGAAACTTGCAATTCTCAAACCGTATCTGTCAGTTACTCTATCTGCCTTAGAATATCATAAAACCTGACATCTCATTTCATTATTTTGGGGTACTTATCCCTTGCCTTATCATTAACAACGAGAAGAAACCAGCAATTGATTTTTCTACAAAAACCATAAATCTTATGAGTTTAGTTTTCCCAAATGTATTTTGAGAGAATTTATACCAAAATGACAAACTTGGCAAGTCCAAAAAATATTTGCAAAGGAGACATTTCCAATATTTTACGGTTGAGTGATAACTCTGTACTCTTTGTGAACTTTGAACTCCTATTACTGTTAATTGTCATGTTTTCTGTGTATGAATCAGAGTATCAGCATTATATTGTGTTCTTAAATTCAGAAGATGCTGCATGCTTTTATTTATTTATTTAACTTTATTTTTATTGTTTACACTATTACACATGTCCCAATTTTTCGCTCCTTTGCCCATCTCCAACCATCCTTCATCCCTCTCCCCTTCCCTCTGGCTAACATCACACTGTTGTCTGTGTCTATGGGACATGCACATATGTTCTTTGGCTAATCCCTTCACCTTCTTCTATCCAGGTCCCCTTCTTCTGCCTTCCGACTGCTGTCAATCTGTTTCATGTTTATTAGATTCTACATATAAGTGAGATAATATGGTATTTGCCTTTCTCTGACTGGCTTATTTCACTTAGCATAATAACATGCTTTTAGAAGTCATATTTCATAGTCCTCAATTTATAGGGAGATATTTATATTAATATCTTTATTGATATTTAAATTAAGATATTAATTGATTCCATATGTACCATGAGAAATCATTTTGATATATTTTGATAACATACATCAATGCAGGTGGTGGAAGATGACTCCAGATATCTCATTTAATATTATTATTCACAACACATCTAAATTATGCAGTCAGGATGAGATTAGCATATTGCTGCATAACATGTTGTTTAACTGACCATCAAAATCTGGGTAAAGAGAGACTCTCTGTAACTACTAAAGAAATTATTATATTCCCAGGAATAAAAATTGATTCACAGAGACAGAATATATAATTTGGAAAAGAGTGTGCTTATAATTATCCTATCTAATTAAGAGGGAACATGCTAATTGACCCTCACACCATTGCAAAGATGGCAGTGCCCACAGCCAATAAGGAGGGGATATGCTAATTGACGGCCCTGCCCTCAAAGATGGTGGTGCCCATAGCCACAAGATGGTGGTGCCCAGTTTCCACAGCCCCACCAAGGTGGCAGGCATGCAGCAAAGCCAGACCTGCCTCCAAAGTCCCTGTTCCTCTTATCCTCCAGCCACCCAGGGCTGGCCCAAGGCACAGGCAAGCCTTGGATGTCAGCTGCTCAGCTGCCCAGTGCTGCCCAAGGCTCAGGTAACCAGGGCCCACTGAGACTTGAGCTGCTGGTAGTGGCAGCAGCAGAAGTGTAATGGGGCATCACCTTTCCCTGATCATCAGGTCACCTCCTGCCCCTGAGGGCCCATGAGGACTGTGAGAGGGGGCAGGCCGGGCTGAGGAACCCCCATCCAGTGCATGAATTTTCATGCACCAGGCCTCTAGTAATCAATAAATCAGCACAGTTAAGTACCATCGTAATATTTACTCATTTCTCTCCTAGAGCGCAGTTAGTAATTTTACATGTATATCTCCTCTCCTACAATTGGAAAGGTATATCATATGTATTTAAAAGCAAAAAATAATAAGTATTCAATTTATAATTATGGAATTAAATTGAATAATGTGGGAGAGGAGAGAGAGAAAAGTTGGTGAAAGTTGAAAAAATATAGACCAAACTCAACTTGTGGTACTTGATGCTTTAAGTGCAAAAGAACATTGAAATACATTGGAGGCTGTTATGTGTATTACCAAGCACCTCACTTACTACTAAGTCTTCTCTCTGGCAACTTCAACAGTATGGGAATCAGATACATTGCGCATACCCTCCTCTGTCAAGGCTATCTTTGGGGGAAATAGTCCCTTCCTTATTCTTGATGGTATTGACCCCATCTGTTAGGTCTAGGTATGATAATATCCTGAGCAATGTTAGCCCCTCAATGATGGGTTCAGGAACATGTGACTCAAATGAAATTTATGATAATCCTACTCAGAGGATTTTGTTAGAACTGTTGATAATAACATCCTTTCCTTCCTTGGCATTGTGACCTATCTAAAAATATAAGTCTAGAGCTCCCAGTGATCAATATTGCCATCTAATGGGAGAAATTTAGCCCAGAAATAAGTCAACATAGGAAGAAAACAGAGAAGAGTGATGGAAAGATATGCTATAATAACTTGTTTAGATCACCCATTGAATTCAGCAACCCCTGCAGCTAGTTGTATCCCTTGAACTTTTAAATTTATGACATCTGCAAATGTAAGATACCCAAGCAAAGTTATAACAGATTCTAAATGTGGAACGTGCCAGATAGAGATAAATTGAATGGCACTAGGGATTTTCCCTCACAAGTCTGCAATGTTAACATTTTCTTATATACATACACAGAGTAGTTGGTTAAACTGCTGTCTATTCGATATAAAAAGTCAGATTATGTGTTTTTCAAGACTGATATTTTGAAATTGTCATACTGTGAAAAGTTTCCTGTGAATTTGACTGGATGAAGTAGCCATCACCCACAAGTCAACACATGGTTTTAGAACCAGAGGCAATATTTAGATAAAAACTTGGGTTATTTACCTTTGTGGATGGAATGATTATACTTTTAATTGAAGCTGGCATAGTAGGATTATGTTTAAACTATAATTTTAAAATTGTATAAGAAAAGAAGGGTATATGTGTCATAGTCATGGAGTTTGGGATGTAATAGATGCTTTGATCACTCAGTGCATAACTTTGTGAAGACACTGTTTTATTGTCCTTAATTCACTGACTAGCTCAAGGGAGTCTAACTCATCCTGAGGCATACACTATCAGAGTAACATGGAGGTTAGTTTAAATATGGACATATTAACCATGCCAGTCAATCAGTGCCCATCTCAAAATGTTTGCAGTAACTGTTGGGGAATAGGAATACATATTGTCAACTAAACTGCTGGTGAGTACTTTTACCAGTAAATGAGCAAAGCCTATTTGTTTATATCCTAATATATAAAGAACCTGGGTCTATTACATCCACATTGACTAGAGGCTTGACCAACTGGAAGTTAGTCCTACAGTCAGCTGGGTTGTCATGGTGACTCAGCACTGACTGCTATGGCTGAAGGTGTAGTGACCCAGCACTGACTGCTGAGGGGGCTGAGAATCAGATCCAGAGAGGCCTGAAGAGAGAAGCAGGGTCTGATCCGTAGCCTCTGTGGCAGCTGTTGATAAGCACCTGCTTCTCTCTTTCTCTCCAGACCTGGCCAGGAGCCACACCTACATTTCAATCCAGGCCTCCACCAGGGGCTGCTGATCAGCCCTGCCTTGATGATCAGGCCCAATTGATAGGCCCAGAGACACTGACTGGCATAGAAACTGACCAATCAGAACCAAATCTGGGTCAACTGTGAGAAGCCAATGGCTGCCTACGAAGTGGAGCATTTGATGCTGACTGGCATAAAAACTGATCAATCAGAACCAAATCTGGGAGCCAATGGCTGCCTAAAACGATGAGCTTTTGACAGTGACTGGCATAGAAACTGACAAATCAGAACCAAATTGGCTGTCAGAGGAGAATAGTTGGGGACAATCCGGATGGCAGGGGAGCAGTTAGGGGGTGATCAGGATGGCAGGCAGAAGTGGTTAGGGGAAATTAGGCAGGCAGGCAGACAAGCAGTTAAGACCCAGCAGTTCCAGATTGTGAAATGGATATCGTGTGGGATTGAGCCTAAACTGGCAGTTGGACACCCCCGAAGGGGTCCCAAATTGGAGAGGGTGCAGGTAAGGCTGAGGGACACCCCCCTAGTGCACAAATTCATGCACCAGGTCTCTAGTAACATAAATAAGAAATTAAATCTGAGGAATTGGATGAGTGATGGGTGAAGAAGAGAACAGAGGAAGGAAGTAATGAGAGTAGAGAAAAAGAGGGACTCTGACAGTATTCTTGGATACAGATTTTATTGAAGCTAGGCATACTTTTGATATGCTCAGTTATATGAAACAATAAAAATTTTTTTGGCCTTATCAAATTTGACTTGTATTTCTGTTATTTGAAATAAAGATTGTATTTAAATGTAGATATCACATTTTAAGAGAGAAATTATCAAATAGATAAAATATATCAAAAGGTTCAACTTCTGAAGCTCAAGTGTTTTACCCATATAAAAACTCGTGGAGAATAATCCATAGCTAATATAACACTATTATGTCCCAAGCAATTAGAACAAATTCAGTCTTTTGAATTTTCAACTTTAACTAAATCTAGGGCAATTGCTATAGGCAGGCATATTGATGGCAGTGCTATTATAACAGATTATGTGATATTAATTTTTTAAATGACACAAAATCTTTGATAATTTTATACAAATACTAAAACAATCTATAGCTATATAAGACAACTAAAACATGAAAATGTCTTTAAAATAATCTTTCTCATAATGACAATAATTATTATGATTGCCATAGGTACTTGATGAATTTTTTGTGAGGTTGATGTGATTATGTTCTCTAATCTACAAATTAGAAGCCGGCTCTCATAAATATAGCCTTAACCACCATATATTACTGCAGTTAGGGTACTATAGTTGAACCTGCAGTAACAAATGCACCTCAATATTTTTGTGGCTTGACTCTATAAGTTTGTTTTTTCCTTAGCACGTTATTTTATTTTATTTTATTATTATTATTATTATTATTATTATTATTATTATTTTTATGCTTCTATTGATTTCAGGGAGAGGAAGGGAGTGGGAGAGAGAGATAAAAACATCCATGATAAGAGAGTATCATCTATTGGCTGCTTCCTGCATGCTTCCTATTGGGGATGGAGCTTGCCCTGACCTGGAATATAACCATGAGCTTCTGGTTCATGGGTCAGTGCTCTACCAGAGTTGATGGGCTTGCATAGGGGTTTTGAGCAGGTAGTATGGTCTGCAGAATAACTATCCTCCACCTAGTTTAGTCACAGGTTGACAACAGTCCCTGCTATCTTCAACACATGGCATTAAAACATTAAACATTCCAGGCAAAGAAAACAAAGTGGCCATGGAGAAGCCTGTGAGGGAAGAATATGTGGGCCACATCTTGAAGTGGCACATACCATTTCCACTGACATTCCACTGAATGGGACTTCTTCACTGCAAGGGAAGCTGCTTTATCTTGTCTAGCTGTGGGCTCAAAAAAGAATTAATCATTTTTAGTAGCTAGCTAGCAGTTGCCTTTCCAGTTTACTTTTAAAATTGTATTTAATGTAGTATTGGAAAGAGAAAGAAGAAAATAACTATAAAAAGCTCACTAGAAACTAGAACATGATTCTGAGTGGATAATTGTCAAAAGTAAAAATAGGATAAAGCTGAACGTTTTCAAAAGAAAAAATAATTAAGTTACCTCTCTCTTTGCCTTTCAGGGAATCAATAAAGTTATAGAAAACTGTGAGATTTAGGACCAGAGAGAACTGGATATAATTCTCACTTGAATATTAACTAGCCATTTGATATTGGATAAGCTGCCTACCCTCACTGAGTTATAGTTTCTTTGATATGAAATGGGTATCATACATACCAAATAACATTCTTATGAAGATCAGATTTCATATAAATAAGGAATCACTATGTGTTATTTTGTGAAATGTGATATTTTTAGAATTATTGTGATCAGAAAAATAAATTGAGTAGCTAGTTCATGTTAGTGGTATTTCACTATTAAAATGCTGAGTTTTTGCTTTTTATTTTTTTGTGAGTACAAAATTGACCCTGAGCTGCTGTTTGGAATAAGGAAGGATGGTGGTGAAAAGTAGTTTCAGATGGGAAAAGCAAAAGGCTTTAGAGGCAGAGAACCAGGTGGTTCAGAGATGTGTTTTGTCTTCTAAAGCCACATCAAATTCATATGACAATCCTTTAAATTTCTGTGGTCACCCAGATTATTGTTGCGCTCATGTACTGAGATAAGTGGTTTCTAAACTTCATTTCCTCACTTTCTCTGAATCCAAACTCATGTGGTGTTTATAGGGATATATATTCACTTGTCTATCATGATTTTAGTAAGAGGAAGAAATAGCTACTTAAAATAAGGCAAACCATCATTGACAAATAGACTTAACTGTGGAGCTCAGCTTGCTTTGAAGATTTAACTTACTTCTCCTAATTCTTTCTAACCACCTTGTCTTTGGTATCCTCACTACTAATTATGAAATACTGAAGTAAAATGGTTTGAGAAAAAATCTTCATAGTAATTCCATGTCCAATATAGGACCTAATGCCTCTTACCAAGGATATACTCAATGGATGGAAGTATGGATGCATGCATATGTATTCAATGTTTAGTGGACCTAGCCTGTTTCAGGATATTTGATGCTAGAAAATGCAAACATTAGTATGTGGTTAATTTATTGCTTTCAAAAATAACATTATTGTCCACTTGCAGTGTTATCTTTCAGCTACATAAAACTGCCTTGATTACAAAGTACTCCTGTACTTTCTAGTTGTTACTCATTCATTCATTTATTTGTTCATTTATTCATTATCTATTTATTAATGTAATTTAACCTAGAACACTTTTTGTACTGCCTGATTCTCATCAATGACATTTATTTAGCTTCTCCTTTTAGAGGTCTCCTTTTTCTGATTTTTCCAGTCCTATAAACAGATCAGGAACAAAGCAAGCAAGTCATTTCATGGGAGAAGAGGAGAGGCAAGAGCAAAAGACAAAATCCTCTTTTCTAGCATAAATCTGGGGAAGTTGGCAGGCATGAAAAATAGAAAGGATCAAATACTGTGATGTGCTATGTCCTTATAATTTATCTTGTTTTCTTCTATACCAATTACAAAATACAGGGTTATTTTAGAGGAAAAGGACTGAAGACATGTATCATAATCTCATATATATAATTAATTTGTTTTGTTACATATTAGAAATTTCAGTTTTATAAGATGACTAGTGGCCCAGTGCATGAAATTCATGCATGGGGGGGGGGTCCCTCAGCACAGTCTGCACCCTCTCCAATCAGGGACCCCTTGGGGAATGTCCGATTGCTGGTTTAGGCCTGATACCAGATCAGGCCTAAGCCAGCAGTTGGACATCCCTCTCACAATCTCGGACTGCTGGCTCTTAATTGCTCACCTGCCTGCCTGCCTGATCATCCCTAACCTCTCTGCCTGCCTGATTGTTCCTAACCCCTCTGCCTGCCTGTCTGATTACCCCTAACTGTACTCCCCTGCTGGCCTGATCTTGCCCCCAACTACCCTCCCTTGCCAGCCTGGTTACCCCCAACTGCCCTCCCCTGCTGGCCTGATTGCCCCTAACTGCTTATGTCTGCCTGATCACCCCTAACTGTCCTCCCCTGGTGGCCTGATTTTGCCCTCAACAGCCCTCTCCTGCCAGCCTGGTTGCCCCCAGCTGCCCTCCCCTGCTGGAATGATCTTGCCACCAACAGCTTCGTCTTGCTGGCCTGATCTCCCCCCAAACTACCCTCCCCTGCCATCAAATTTGGTTCTTTTTTAAATTTTATTTTATTGATATTTTACAGAGAGGAAGGGAGAGAGATAGAGAGCTAGAAACGTCAATGAGAGAGAAACATCGACCAGCTGCCTCTTGCATACCCCCCACCGGGGTTGCGCCCACAACCAAGGTACATGCCCTTGACCAGAATCAAACCCAGGACCTTTCAGTCCACAGACCGATGCTCTACCACTGAGCCAAATCGGTTTCGGCTCCAATTTGGTTCTGATTGGTTAGTTCTATACCAGTCAGCATCAAAAGCTCTGCCTCCTAAGCAACCCAGATTTGGTTCTGATTGGTTGGTTTCTATGCCAGTCAGTTTCTCTGGGCCTATCTCTGAGCCTGATCAGAGAGGTGGGGCTGATTATCAGCCCCTGGGGAGGCCTGGAGAGAAACAGAGGTGTGACTCCTGGTGAAACCCTGAGAGAGAGAGGCAATGGCTGATCAACAGCTGCCATGGAGGCTGTGGATCAGACCCTGCCTCTCTCTTTGGGCCTTTTTCTGGGCCTAAAGAGAGAGGCCCAGAAAAAGGCCCTCTTGGTAGTCAGTGCTAGGTCACCACAGCAACACAGCACTGACTGCAGGATTGACTTCTGGTGTTTGATCAAGCCTTCAGATGGTCATTACAGATCCTGGGTTTTTATATAATAGGATAGCAGATATTTAATCAAATGGAGAGGTGTTAAGATAGACAAAGACAAAAGGTAAGAAGAGATTCCATATCATTATTAAACATGGAATAGTTTTTATTTTGTACTTATTTACTTATAAAGATTTTGAGTAAGATCACAAAATTCAAGCTCGTTAAACAGAAGGAAATTTCTATTAAAGTCAGTTTACTTTTCACGTATCCATTACTATTCCAAGCTATTGGATTGTATCTCATTTTATAATAAAATAAAGCACTTCAGCTATTGCTATACTTTTAATCAACCCATGCTATATAGTCTACTTTAAAATGATTCTTTTAATTCTTTATTGGGCTATTAAACTCTAGGATGGAAGTGTGTTTCTAAAAATAAAATATTTATGCCATAAACATTATTGAGAGATATATATTTACAAGGTCATTTGCATCTCATTCTGAAAATGGCTTTAGGTTAACTTTTTGCCCCCTCCTCGTTTTTTTAAGGTGTTTTCTTGTGAGCTACACACTCTGTTTCCCTATGGCTTTTATTATGCAGGAAATACTTTGCAGTATTTAGGAAGGCATCTGAAAATAACATGATTAGCCACCTTCCTCTTATCATCAGTAACATTTCTCTTTTGCTACATTATTCTTAGATTTCAAATGTTGAGTTATACTCATTGCCTGTGATAAATTGATCAATTTAGAGATAAGTGGGCTGTATAAACTGCTCTCCACTCATATGCACTGCCCACATCTTTCTCTTTCTGGGCAGACCCACTCATATATATCACTTCCATTTTTATCATTATTCAGATAGCTTTCAAATCACCTTCTCCAGTCCCAAGCATTCCCCTTGTTGACAATCTGAATTTTAAAGGGGCTGATGAATATCTTTACTTGCCTATACCTGTGTTCCTAAACACAATACATTTGAAATGAAGTGGATTTTCTCTATGTACTCTCATTCTCATTCCTGATGAAATAATCTTTCCTTTTTTTGTGGTCATTATTTTTATTAGTGGTGACATCAGTCTTTTAGTTGCCTAGGATACAGTAATTTATTCTTTCCTTTTCTCTTTTAATCTTATTATTCACAGATCTTGATTCTACTTGAAAAATGTCCTTTGTATCTTCCTTCATCTGTTCTCTGCGTACTTCTATTTTTTCTGGCCTGTGCTTGACTTCTTGCTTTTAATTTCTTGCTACTCAATTTCACTCTCCTTTCTACCACTAGGATTTTCTTCTTAAATCACAGGTTGGTTCATAATGACCTTTCTTCATCTAAAAAATCTTCCAATTTTCTACTACTGCAGAATAAATTCAAACTTTTTATAAAATTCCAAGACCTTTCAAGATATGTGGCTTAATATAAATCAAAACCTCAATGCAGCCAGTATAGTCCCCATACCCAGGGCTTGTCACTTCACTCTTCTCTGTCTTTTTAGAATATTTTTTCCCTAAACTTTCTCTTCATTTGTCATTGTTCTCCTAAACTTTCAAGGCTAACCTGCAATTCCTCCTTATTTCCTGTACACAATAGGCTCATTCCTGTGAAATTATAGGGAAATTGATTTGGATTTCTACTTCGATTTGGTATTATTGTGAATATAATGAAATTTTATCACAAATTGATTTAACTTACTCAACCATCTATTTGTGTGCTTTACATTTCAACAGTATTGTTGAATCTCTCTCTACTAACCATTCTTTTCAAAGAAAAGTACAAGTTGAGAATCATGGAAGTTAAATTCCCCATATTTATCTACATTTCCACAGTCTTTTGATAGGAGCATCTTGCTGAGTATGGTTTGATGCAGTCCCAGTTTGATATGTTGTAGCATTTTTGCTTATTTTAGTAATGTCTCAAAATTCTAGACCAGTGATAAAGAAGCTCTTAATAGATCATTCCTTCTTTGCCACACTGGCCTAATTATTAGTTACATGCTCATTTCCAATGTGACATTCCTAAGGAGATTTTCAATTTATCTCTTTAATTAATTCATTAATATATTTTGAGAGAGAGGTAGAGAGGAAGGGAGAGAAGGAGAGAGAGAGAACACATCAATGGGTTGCCTCCCCCCTGCACTCCACCTAGGGATTGAACCTGCAATCTGGGCATGTTCCCTGACTGGGACTGGGACTGGGAATTGAACCAGTGCTTTCAGTGCAAGGGCACACACTCAACCAACTGAGCCACACAGGCCAGGGTGGGAACTTTTCATTTTTTGAATAAGAAACAAATCTATAACTTTTATGTTTCAAAATCTTAGGTGTTTTTTGTTTGTTTTGTTGTGTTGTGTTTTAAATGTCTCAAAGAAATATACGTGTCATGTGTTTCATTTAAAAAAATATATTTTATTGATTTTTTACAGAGAGGAAGAGAAAGGGATAAAGAGTTAGAAACATCAATGAGGGAGAATCATCGATCAGCTGCTTCTTGCTCACCCCCTACTGGGGATGTACCCTCAACCAAGATACATGCCCTTAACCGGAATAGAACCTCGGACCTTTCAGTCTGCAGGCCGATGCTCTATCCACTGAGCCAAACCGGTTTCAGCTCATGTGTTTCATTTTTAACATCTATCACTATGCTCTTCTCATAGTGTCTGATGTGTGCTCTGTAAACTGAATTAATTTGACTTTGTCTAAACAGCATGGGCCTCACAGAAATTGCAAATAGTCTCAAGCAGTGTTAGGTTTCTTTTATTCAGCTATCTTTGTTGCAGGGTGGAAATTCTCTGTATCCTCTCCTTAAAACTTCATGATCATTTGGGCATCCTACAGGAAACTTTTACTATTGCTTTTGTGAATTACCAGATTGGGGAGGAATCTTAACTTCTTGATCTAGTAAATAAAAGTTCAGGGCTGATCTAACTAAATTTTCTTTAAATTCAATACGAATTAAAGTCCACCTAAGCCCTCTAAAAAATCAGAAAGTGGTGCCAAGTGGCCCACTAATGTGGTACATTCAAACTCACAAATTATACTTCACTGTGTCCTTTTGGTTTGATAAAATAAAAGAGTGGTTTAATGTTCTTATGTGGAAAAAAAAAGTGTGTGTGTGTGTGTGTGTGTGTGTGTGTGTGTGGCATTATCACATCTCAGCAATAATAAACTCTTCTTTTCTATGATGTTGTGACATTTTAATGCCTTTGCAGGAATAGATGACACAGAGTCATCTGCAAGTTGTAACATTTCAATTTTACACTTTGGAGATTTCATCTTTTGATGGAATCCCTTTTATAACCTGACTACTGTCAGGTTATGTTGTCTCTCATTACCGCCTTTGATCATTCTCTCAGCAGAACAAGGCTAATGTCATCATCATCATTAAGCTCTGGAAGAATTTCCTGCTGGGGTTTCAGAGAATCACAATATTTCTCATTTTGTAAAAAGCATGAAGGGAATTTTTACTTCTCTTATTTCTTCTATTGAATGTTTAGAGTGAAGGCCAAAAAATAAAACAAGTATCTTGAATGAAGTAATCTTATATATTTTCTTCCATGTGTTTTGTCCCCAGTGTTTCCTGGATGGATCTTTGCCTCAAAATAAGCCTTCAAATTTAGGAACCAGGTTAGATGATTCTCTGAATTATAAACCTTATCATGAACAGCCAAGCACAGTAACTACCAGCCATCTAGCCTAAAACTGTAAGTTTATGTTTTTTTAGCATTTGGCCTGTTCTCCTGACTAATATTTGCTATGCACCGTTCATATTCCAATTAAGCTATCAAGAATATATGCAATTTTATAATATTAATACTATCTTTTGGGTTGTTTTTCATAACTGGAATATGGTAAATACTATGTGAAATTATTTCATGTATGCAAATCATTGTTGTGTTTGTGTCAATGTCAAAGGCATATTATTAGTATATGACTGCTCTAGAATGACAGTGGAATCTGAATAATTAATTGACTGCTGAAAGGTCAACTTAACCACTTGCAGAAAGTTTAGGAAGGCCCGTTATGTTTCAGTCGTTAAGTACTTAACCATAGCTTTGATTATTTATTTCTCACCGCCACTTTATTGGGTCATTAAGGATGATCTTTGTTACTATGATTCTATGAGAAGAGAAACTGAAGGGTATAGAAGTACATAGAAACTGTGGTTAAGCCAGTCACCCAAAGTTACAACCAAGGTCACAGATACAATAGAAATATGAAATTACACATCTAAGCACTATGAGTTGTTTCATTAGTCCATAAAAGGAGGTAGATTACTTCTTAGATGTGGCATATTTGCAATTTTTCAGCTTCTAACAAAACAATATCTTATATTTATATGACGCCTTTACATTTCATCTTATCCAATCATTCAGCAAATATTTATTGCCTACTTTGTGAACTGCCCTGTGAAGGAGTGCATACTCGACAATGTCATTTTTTGTCCTCAAGGAGCTTCATAAATACCATTCAACATAATATAAGGCACTGAGAAGGGAAAGACACATATTAACTATTAAAAGCAGCATGAATCTCACAGATCATAGAACAGAAGTTTGGTTTTCCTTACAAGTATCTCTTAAATCATGCCTTTTTTTTCATTTTAAATTTATTTTTTATTGTTTACAGTATTACAGATATCCCTGATTCCCCTTCACCTTTTTCCCCTTTTGACCTAGCCACCCCCACCTCCGCCCCCAACCCAGGCCTTTACTGCACTATTTTCTGAGTCCATGGGCTATAAATATATGCATATAAGTTCAGAAGTAGCCCCCAAATTTTAATTTTCTATTTAATAAGATATATATATATATATATATATATATATGTGTGTGTGTGTGTGTGTGTGTGTGTGTGTGTGTGTGTTTTATTTATTTTTTAAAATATATTTTTATTGATTTTGTACAGAGATGAAGGGAGAGAGATAGAGAGTTAGAAACATCAATGAGAGAGAGTCATCGATCAGCTGCCTCTTGCACACCCCTTACTGGGGATATGCCCGCAACCAAGGTACATGCCCTTGACCGGAATTGAACCCGGGACCCTTCAGTCCCCAAGCTGACGCTCTATCCATTGAGCAAAACTGGTCTCGGCATAATAAGATATATATATATATATATATATATATATATATATATATATATATGTTTTAATTTTTTTTCAAAATAATCAACATATGATCTGTCAGGATGAATAGATCTTGGTTTAGTTTCAAATGTTTGAGATTTAATATTTTATTAATTTCTGTTTTTGAACTCTTGGTTGCTACCAGACTGGTGAAAAACTTTGGGCCTTCCAAGGAGCTCTTGCTTTTACAGGTTCATGCTGTGATGACACAGGAGAGATAGAATACATTTAATTCTCAGATACTGCTACAAACTGAGTATTAATAAATAAAATAAATGAAAAAAATAGGAGCAAAGTTTGCATAGATTTATATCTCAGAATATTCTTTCAGCCACATTCTCATTTAGTAAATAGCCGTCAAGATTTATCATCTACTTTCTCTCTCTCTCTCTCTCTCTCTCTCTCTCTCTCTCTCTCTCTCTCTCTCTCTCTCTCTCTCTCTCTTCATCTCTCTCTCTCTCTCTCTCTCTCTCTCTCTCTCTCTCTCTCTCTTTTCATATCTCTCTCTCTCTCTCTCTCTCTCTCTCTCTCTCTCTCTCTCTTTTCATCTCTCTCTCTCTCTCTCTCTCTCTCTCTCTCTCTCTCTCTCTCTCTCTCTCTCTCTCAGCTGTCCAAATAGATCAAACATGACTTCATGTCCCAGACAGTGACTTCCAGGTTTTGGAGGTTGAGTTGGGTTGAGTAGGTTCCTCATCAGTAGATGCAGACCCTCTCACCCATGAGATCCTCTATCCTCTTGGCACAGGGCAATCACTCACACTCCTCTTCCTAGACCTCAGTCACAGGCAAGCAGAATTCTCCTTGCAGGTCTGGAGGATAAACAGCTAGCTATCTAGATTGTAGCCAGCCAAGTGGAAATTTTAGGTATTAAGCTGATAAAGGCATTTTCACTCACCTAAAACCTTACCCTCATTTCTTTCTTCTCAGACTTAACACTTTCTGGCTAGTCCCTGGGTACTCAGAGGGAGATATCACCCATCTCTGTTTAAACTCGCCCACAAAGAGCCCCAGAAAAGGAGAGCTGAGAAGCAAATGACCAGGTCCATTACAAGCTCATGTTTCCATCCTGGGTGGGCCTTGCTGCCTTTATCCCTTCCTGACCCAGTATCACTATTATTCAGATGGTGGACAAATTGCAGTGGAATGAGAATAGACCCCTTATGGGGTAGGGAGGCTCCATGTGCGATCCATCTCTGGATTTCTGAGACCACTTCTAAAGGGCTTAACTTCCACGTCCTTACCTGTGCTCCACCCCCACCCCCCAACCTTTGTGTACAACTCATTAAGCTCTGCTCTACTCCACAGGCATCACAGAGAGGAGTTCTTCCATTGTCCTAATTGAGGATCACTGCTCTGGAATATTCACCTGCTAAGGCCAAGCAGCTCTCTTTGCAACTTTGTGTGTAGGCTTTCTTCCCCAGCACCCCCTCCGTGCTGTTGTTACCAAGCCAGCTTCACTGGAACACAGCTGGAGATTCCAGCACTTCCAGAGAAGCTTCCTCAGTTTCCCTGAATAAACCTCATTCCACAAAATCAAGTTTCAATAAATAGAATAGCACAACTACATTTTTGGCTCTAGGCTAGCAGAAAACTGAACACATTTAACCATACAGATTATCGGGGGTCTCAGCACTTCCAAGGAATTAAGAGGGAATCATACAGGTAACTGAAAAAGTGACAGTGACTGTTTAAATTACTCCTTCCGATATTTCATGTCCGTCTAGGTAGGACTTACAATCTTTTCTAAAACGGGGTCTTGCCACTTCCCTGAAGAAATATTCCCTACACTAAGAATTTATAATTTCAGCCTTAATTGGTTTGGCTCAGTGGATAGAGCTTGCAGACTGAAGGATCCCAGGTTCAATTCTGGACAAGGGCATGTACCTTGGTTGTGGGCACATCCCCATTTTGGGGGTGTGTAGGAGGCAGCTGATTGATGTTTCTTTCGTTTCTTCTCTGTAAAATATCAATGAAATTATATATATATATATATTTATATATATATATATATTATATATATATATAATTGATTTTTTTTGCCCCCATCCCTCCCATACATACCCTCCCTCCCCAAAGTTTTATGTCCATTGGTTGTACTTATATGCATGTATACAAGTCCTTTGGTTGATCTCTTATCTCCCCCAGATCTCCCTCCCCTCCCCACTGTAATTTGACAGTCTGCTTGTTGCTTTACTGTCTCTATATCTATCTTTTGGTTGATCAGTTTATAATGTTCTTTATTATCTATAAGTGAGTGAGGTCATGTGGTGTTTCTCTTTCATTGATTGGCTTATTTCACTCAGCATGATGTTCTCCAATTCCATTCAGGTTGCTGCAAATGATGAGAATTCCTTCCTTTTTATGGCAGCATAGTATTCCATTCTGTAGATGTACCATGGTTTTTTGATCCAATCATCTGCTGACGGGCACATAGGCTGTTTCCAAATTCTGGCTATTGTAGATTGTGCTGCTATGAACATAGGGGTGCATCTATACTTTCTGATTGGTGTTTCTAATTTCTTGGGATATATTCCTAGGAGCGGGATTACTGGGTAAAATGGGAGTTCTATTTTCAGTATTTTGAGGAAACTCCACACTGTTCTCCACAGTGGTTGCACCAGTCTGCATTCCCACCAGCAGTGCACGAGGGTTTCTTTTTTCCGCAACCTCACCAACACTTGTTGTTTGTTGATTTGTTGATGTTGGCCATTCTGACAGGTGTGAGATGGTACCGCATTGTTGTTTTGATTTGCATCTCTCAGGTAATTAGTGACTTTGAGCATGTTTTCATGTGCCTTTTGGCCTTCCTTTTGTCTTCTTTTGAAAATATTCTATTTAGGTCCATTGCCCATTTTTTAATTGGATCATTCATCTTCCTTTTATTTAGTTGTATAAGCTGTCTGTAGATGTTGGAGATTAAAGCTTTATCAGTGGTAACATTTGCAAATATGTTCTCCCACACAGTGGGCTTTCTTGTTGTTTTGTTGATGGTTTCTTTTGCTGTAAAAAAGCTTTTTTATTTTGATGTAGTCCCATTTGTTTATTTTCTCTTTAGCTTCCATTGCCCTAGGGGCAATATCAGTGAAGAAGTTCTTTTGGCATATGTCTGAGATTTTGCTGCCTGTGGATGCTTCTAGCATTTTTATGGTTTCCCGTCTGATGTTTAAGTCCTGTATCCATTTTGAGTTTATTTTTGTGTATGGTGTAAGTTGGTGATCTAGTTTCATTCTTTTGCATGTATCTGTCCAATTTTCCCAATACTATTTATTGAAGAGACTGTCTTGACTCCATTGTATATTTGTGCTTCCTTTGTCAAATATTAATTGAACATAGTGATTTGGATTGATATCTGGGTTCTCTATTTGATTCCATTGATCTATATGTCTGCTCTTGTGCCAGTACCAGGCTGTTTTGAGAACAATGGCTTTGTAATACAGTTTGAAGTCTGGTATTGAGATCCCTCCTACTTTACTCTTCTTTCTCAGGATTGCTGTGGCTATCCAGGGTCCTTTATTGTTCCAAATGAGCTTTTGGAGAGTTCTTTCTAGGTCAGTGAAATATGCCATTGGTATTTTAATGGGGAGTGCATTGAACCTATAGATTGCTTTAGGAAGTATGGACATTTTGATGATGTTGATTCTACCAATCCATGAACATGGTATGTTCTTCCATCTCTTTACATCTTCCTCTATCTCTTTTTTCAGTTTTCCGCATATAGGTCCTTTACTTCCTTAGTTAAATTTATTCCTAGGTATCTTAATTTTTTTGGTGTGATGGTAAATGGAATTGCTGTTTTAGTCTCTGTTTCTGTAATTTCATTGTTGGTGTATAGAAATGCCATGGATTTCTTGGCATTAATTTTGTATCCTGCTACATTGCCAAATTCATTTATTAAGTCAATTAGTTTTTTAATGGAGTCTTTTGGGGTTTTTATGTACAATATCATGTCACCTGCAAATAAGGATAACTTTACTTCTTCTTTTCCAATTTGGATGCCTTTTATTTCCTCCTCTTGTCTAATTGCAATGGCTAGTACTTCCAGTACTATGTCAAACAGGAGTGGTGAGAGTAGGCATCCCTGTTTTGTTCCTGTTCTTAGAGGGAATGGTTTTAGTTTTTGCCCATTGAGTATAATGTTGGCTGTGGGTTTATCATATATAGCTTTTATTATGTTGAGGTATTATCCTTGTGCTCCTACCTTGTTGAGAGTTTTTATCAGGAAAGGGTGTTGGATTTTATCAAATGCTTTTTCTGCATCAATTGATATGACTATATGATTTTTATCTTTCAATTTGTTTATGTGATGTATCACGTTTATTGATTTGCGGATATTGTACCATCCTTGCATTCCTGGAATAAATCCTACTTGGTCATGGTGTATGATCTTTCTGATGCTCTGCTGGGGCCGATTTGCTAGAATTTTGTTGAGGATTTTGGCATCTATGTTCCTGAGGGATATTGGCCTGTAATTCTCTTTCATTGAGTTGTCTTTATCTGGTTTTGGTATTAGGGTGATGATGGCTTCATAGAAGGAGTTTGGAAGTATTCCTTCCTCTTGGATTTTTTGGAATAGTCTGATGAGGATAGGTTTTAGTTCTTCCTCGAATGTTTGGTAAAACTCTCCTATGAAGCCATCTGGCCCTGGGCTTTTGTTTGCTGGAAGCTTTTTGATGACTGTTTCTATTTCTTCCCAAGTCACTGGTTTATTGAGATTTTTAGATTCTTCCTGATTGAGTTTTGGAAGTTTGTATTTTTCTAGGAATATGTCCATTTCCTCCAGGTTGTTCAGTTTGTAGGAATAGAGTTGTTCGTAGTATTTTGTAACAATCCGTTGTATTTCAGTGGGGTCTGTTGTTATTTCACCTCTTTCATTTCTGATTTTCTTTATTTGAGTCCTCTCTCTTTGTTTCTTGGTTAGCGTGGCTAGAGCTTCATCTATCTTGTTTATCCTTTCAAAGAACCAGCTCTTGGTTTTGTTGATCTTATGTATTGTTTCTTTGGTCTCTATGTCGTTTATCTCTGCTCTGATTTTTGTTATTTCCTTCCTTCTGCTTACACTGGGCTTTTCTTGTTGCTCTTTTTCTAACTCTTTGAGTTGTAGAGTTAGATAATTTGTTACCATTTTTTGTTTTGTTTTTTGCAATAGGCTTGTAAGGATATGAACTTCCCTCTCAAAACTGCTTTTGCTGTGTCCCATAGATTTTGGATTGTTGTGTTTTCATTGTCATTTGTTTCCAGGATGTTTTTAATTTCTTCCTTGATTTATCTGGTAACCCAGTCCTTGTTTAATAACATGCTGTTTAGTCTCCATGTGTTTGATTTCTTTGGGTTATTTTTATTGTAGTTAATTTCCAGTTTTATGCCACTATGATGTGAGAAGATGCTTGATATGATTTCTATCTTCCTGAACTTGAAGAGAGTTTGCCTATGTCCCAAAATGTGGTCTATCTTTGAGAATGTCCCATGTGCACTTGAGAAGAATGTATATTCTGTGGTTTTGGGGTGGAATGTTCTGAAGATGTCAATTAATTTCATCTGGTCTAGTGAGTCATTAAGGATTGATATTTCTTTGCTGATTTTTTGTTTAGATGATTTGTTGAAGGGTGACAGTGGGGTATTAAAATATCCTACTATGATTGTATTGCTATTAATCTCTCCCTTAATGTCCTCCAGCAGTTTTTTTGTTTGTTTGTTAGTTGTTGTTTTTTTTGTTTGTTTGTTTTTTTATGTATTTGGGTGCTCCTGTATTGGGTGCATATATATTTACCAGGGTTATTTCTTCTTGTTGGATTGCTCCCTTTAGTATTATGAAGTGGCCTTCATTATCTCTTGTTATGTCCTTCACTCTGAGATCTAATTTGTCAGATATAAGTATTGCTACTCCAGCTTTTTTTTTCATTTCCATTCGCCTGAAAAATCTTTTTCCATCCCTTCACCCTCAGTCTGTGTGCGTCTTTTTTTCTGAGGTTGGTTTCTTGTAGACAACAGATGTATGGGTCTTGTTTTCTTATCCAATCTGTTACCCTATGTCTTTTGATTGGAGCATTTAATCCATTTACATTTAAGGTTATTATTGATAGGTACTCATTTGATGCTATTTTTATTCTATACCCGTGTTCCTTCTTCCCATTTCTTTATTTTTACAGTATTTAGCATTTCTTGCATTGCTAGTTTGGTGGAGATAAATTCCTTCAGTCTTTTTTTGTCTGTGAAGCTCCTGATTTCCTCTTCAGTTTTGATTGATAGCCTTGCTGGGTACAGTATTCTTGAATTCAGACCCTTCCTTTGCATGACTTTGTATATTTCATCCCATTCCCTTTTGGCCTGATAAGTTTCTGTGGAGAAATCAGTTGCTAGTCTGATGGGGGTTCTTTTGTATGTAACTTTCTGTCTCTCTCTGGCTGCTTTTAAGATTCTTACTTTGTTGTTGCTGTTTGCCAATTTAATTATAATGTGCCTAGGCATCTGTCTTCTGGGATTCATTTTGCTTGGAACTCTTAGAGCATCTTGGATTTGTGTGGGTTTTTTCTTCTCTATCTCAGGAAAGTTTTCTGTTATTATTTCTTGAAATACTTTTTCCATGTCTACCTCAGTTTCCTTTCCTTCTGGAACCCCTATTATTCGAATATTATTTTGTTTTGTATTGTCCCAAACCTCCCGTAGGCTCTCCTGCTTTTTAATTTTTTTTTCTAGAAGCTGCTCTAATTGGGTATTTTTTTCCATCTTGTCTTTTAGCTTACTAATGCGGTCCTCTGCTTCATCTAGTTTACTCTTGATGCTTTCTATTGAGTTCTTCATGGTAGCGATGTCATTTTTCATTTCTTCTTGGTTCTTCTTCAATTCCTCTTGGTTCTTCTTCAATTCCTCATGGTTCTTCCTCATTTCTTCTTCGTTATTGTCAAATTTCTCCTCCTTTCTTTTTAGCCATCCTTATGATCATTACTCTGAATTCTTGTTCTGGTAAGTTGCTTGCCTCTAACTCGTTTACTTCCTTTTCTCGTGATGCCTGCTTTTCTTTCATGTGCGGGCTATTTCTTTGTCTCCCCATGGTCTCTCTTTTCAGGATGTCTGGTTATGTGGTGTTCCTTCTCCTGCGTTGATTTAAAGCACAAAATACAATACTACCAGGTACAACACAAGAGGCACTTAACAGGAATGTATTTACAATATTAATAACCTCTAATAAAGGTGACCACTAGAGAAAGGCAAATTAGGGGATAGGAGAGAAGAAAGAAAGGTAAAAATAAAATAAAGAATAAACAAACAAACAAACAAATACATAAATAAATAAATAAATAAATAAAGAGGGATAAAGAGATAAAAACAGAAGAAAAAAAAGTAATGACAAAATGAAGTTGGAAAACAGGGAAAAAAGAAAAGAGAGAGGGAGAGAGAGAGAGAGAGAGAGAGAGAGAGAGAGAGAGAGAGAGAGGAAGCAGACTAAGAGAGAAATGGGAAACAAACAATATATATATATATATATATATATATATATATATATATGGAGAAAATTCCTATAGAACAACCACTAATCTCATCCAATGCCAACAACAATACTTGGAGATTAATACAAACTACAATATCCACTATTATTAAGTAAGGCTATAATATACAGAAGTAAAAAACAAACAAAACCAAAAGATTTTTTTAAAAAAATACAAAGCAACAATAACAACACAAGAATAAGCATAACAATTTCACTAAAAAGCATAAAAATTCACAATAGTCAACAATGAAATATATTTTTTAAAAGAATTTATAATTTCAGATTCCACAAGTCTCAATGTTTTTCTTTCAATATCTGATATTAACATTTATTTTTATATTAAGAAATCCTATTTCTAGTAAGAAAGAAAATAATAATATGAAGATAAATATCATCTTAAAATATTATTCTAGGTACATGTACACCCAACTAAAGATGAGTTGTTGTTTTTTTCATTTCAATTTCTGTTTGTTATTTTTGCTTACCAGATATATAGGACCTGAAATTGTTATAGAGTTCCTTTTCACTTTTTAAAAAAATTTAATTATTATCTTTGTACATATACCATTGCCGCCTCCTTCTCCCCCACCCCTGTTTTGTTTTTGTTTCACTTATTAGCAAGTTTTTCCTCCCATTTTTCTATAGGTTTGGTTTCTCTTCTGTATTATTTGGTAATTTCCTTAAATACCACACTTTCTTACAAGGCATAACAAAGGGCTTATTTAGATAATTATTTTCTCACTTTGTTCTATACACCCTCTCTTCTATAGTTCCAATTGACTACAATTTCTGACTCAAGGTTTCAGGGTTGGTGGTTTTTGACTTATAGTTCCCTCAAGCAAGTTGAATATCTAAACTTAAAACAAGCACACACAAAAACATAAACACTGGACAAAGATAAAAGTTACTGAAAATTATTCTCTCATTCATAGGAAGTATGATCAATGTGCATTTTGTTAATTACATTACAAATGTTTTCTATTTAACTTATATCATATTTTTTATTCTGTCCAAAGTGTAGAATACTGGGTCCAACTTCAGAAATATTGATTGAGAATTTCTGCTAGGAAATCTCTGATGAGATCTGGAGGTTTGCATTGGCATCAGAACAAGGAACTAAAGAAATTCTTATGTCTGACAAAGTTTAAAAATTGCTAATTTAAAGACCGTACAAAATAAGTCATTAAATATGATTGCCTTGTTTATCTTCTATTATTATTATAGACTCTTTTTTCAAGCTTTGCTTGATTACTTGCATATTTCTATTTCTTTTATGCCTTTATGTTTTTGTACAGCTAGTCTTTCCTTGTTGGATGCCCATTCTTATCTTTTTAACTGGTTAAATTCTACTTGTTCTGTAAGAAGAAATTGGAACATTCCTTCATCTATGAAGCCTTTCTTGACCTCCCACCTCCCACAGAGAACCATTCTCATCTCTCAATGCTCCTATTTCACATAATAAATACTACCACAACAGTGAGACAGAGTTCAGGATAAAATTATGGAAAGCTGTGAGTGTTGTGACCAAAGATAGGATATGAACTAATGAAACTGACTTTAACTGTGAAAGTGGTAATTATATTTTAGCTATTTTTGATATGACCATTCATGATCTAATGACTGTTATATAGGAGGCATTTAGAAAAAAAATAGGGCTAATATAAAATAAATGTGTAGTAGCACATCTGATAGTTTTTCTCCTTCTTGGTACTTGAAGGCCAAAGCTTAAGAAAAAGTCACTAAATGAATTCCATTCTAATGATAGCTACCCAAAATTAGTGGCATGTTACTCCCCTCAAATCTTATCACATAATATTGGAATCAGTGCCCCTTTTTCTACTTACTACGTCAACCTTACATCCTGATCTGTATATCTAAGAAGTGTAGGGAGGCAAGATGTAATGGAAGTGTTATAGCATCAGTGGACCCAAGGGGAATGAATTCTGGATGATGAGATACTTTTCACCATCAAGATGAAAGTGGGCACTCTGCCACCAGTTCAAGTGACAGAGACACATATATAGACTATAATAAGAGAGACTGGTGTTCTTTCCCTCATTCGCATGTACATGTGGGCAGTGGGTTTCAAATTGTCCCTCTGCCTTTCTCAGCAGAGGGAAAAAATTGCTGAGAGGGTCAGTACAAGGTGGTGTGGATGTGAGGCATTCTGCACCCTCCCTGACATGGGAAGGATGTTTGAATTTCCTCCGTGCCAAATGCACAGTGGAAAAGGTAACTGGTTTTCTGTGGCCACCAACTCAGGAGGGCTGATGGTCAAGGAAGATGTATTTACATGAGATAGACAACTGGGCATAAAAAGCTGGGAAATCATGGTGCAAGAGGATGAATTTGAACATCCACATGCAGGAATTGTTGAGTGGGGGATGCTCTGAGATAGAAGTACCTCATGAGAGGCACACTTGGTAGGCAGGAGCCACCAATCAATGTTGGCCAGAAAAGCAGCAACTGTCACTGCAGAGAAAATTTCACCTGTAACACACTTAAGTATTTTGATATTCACTGTTTTTCTGTCCTTTCTCCTCAACCTTATTACCGTGTTTCCCCGAAAATAAGACATCTTCCAAAAATAAGACCTAGCGCATGGAAAGATAAGACATCCCCTGAAAATAAGACCTAGCGCAACTTTGGGAGAAAAAATTAATATAAGACACTGTCTTATTTTCGGGGAAACAGGGTATTAGAGTAACTGCTTTCTAGAAGAAGGAAGAAAGGGAAGGACTGACACAGAAGACATGTCTTCTTTCCAGTTAATGTCCCTAAAGCTACAATTACTAGTATAGCCTGCAGTGAGTAAAGTAAAAGCTTTAAATAGTTTATTATAAATTTTAAACTGAGTTGATCTGACTATATATAGTCAACAATGTCCAGAAGGCTATTGAAGCTTCCTAAGATGGCCCTCAAATAATTTACTTCCCAGTTAGAAACAGGAATTCAACAGAACATTTTTGGAAGGCAATGGTTAAAGGAAAATAAACCATCATATTTTCATACCATCAAGTTGAGCATTAAAAAAAAAAAAAAAAAAAAAAAGATCTCGTTTACTCGAATGAAAATAATGAGCACTAGAAGGCAACAGGATTTCACCAGGGGGGTAGTTATATCCCCCAAATATCATTTCACTCTTGTTTATAGAGTTTTGGAAATACCCAAGTCCAATCAAGAAGAACAAAGAAGCCTCAGGATTAGAATGAAGATAAAGAAATTTGTAGTTTGTACAAGTGTCTAAGGGAATAAAAGGTCAAACAGAATGGAGTGAAGTTTATATTGAGTTTGAAAATGGAAAATAAAAACTGATTTTTTGCCAGTTTTTACTTGGTATTCCACATTCAGCAGAGGCATTGCATTGAAGTGAAGTTAAGAGAGTCTCATGGAATAAGATCCTCTTGGATAGGAGCTTTGATGCCAAACAGGACTAAGTTTGCATACTAACTGCATCCCCTAAATCAATGAGATTTTCTCTTGCCTTCAAATTTGTTCCTAATAAGTGAAAATATCATCACTACTCACTTTGGATTGTTGTGCAAATAAGGGAAATTATTTCCCTACGTGATATGATAGTACACACAGAGTAAACCCTAATAAATGAAAATTTGTTTTCTTCAAAGAGAAGTCTATTCCACTGCTGCAGATGTTACTAGTTTCTATCATTTTTCTAAAAGATGAAGCCTCTTTTAAAAATATCTAACTTCTTTAACACAGGTTAACTCCCATGAAGTTACTTTTAAATGCTAAATCTGTCTTCCAGATACTTTGACTCTGACAATTCGTGACTTAAATGGAGATTCCAGTGTAGCTAGATTTATGAAATCTAGAGCTCTATTCTGTGTTAATTAATCATCATTCTATCTTTACTTTGTTACTTTGGTCCTGGCTTGATTTCCCAAATCCTGATAAGTTTTTGGTGACATGATACAATTATATTTCTGGATTAACAAAGCTGAGAACCAGCCCTTAAAAAGGGGTAACCACACAAAGGTGTGACTTCCCACTCTCTAAGGACCAGCTACCTCTCTTTGGAATTGCTCTGTGGAACTGCATTATGACCTTAAGAACAGAACATAAAACTGAAACTCATAGACACAGACAACAGTATGGAGGTTATGAGAGGGAAGAGGGCCATGAAAGTTTATAAAGGATAAAGGAAGTCAGTATATGGTGACAGAAGATGATTTGATTTGGGGTGGTGGGTACACAATGCAATGTAGAGATTATGTATCATAGAACGTAACTTGAAACCTACATACTCTTTTTTTGTTATCTAAAAATTTTACATACGTCACCCTTTTCCCTGATTGACACCTTCCCTCCCCGCTAAGCCATTCCCATCCTGGGCGAGCTCCCACCACCCCAGTGCTGTCTGTGTCCATTGGTTATGCTAATAGAAACCTATATACTCTTATTAAGCAATGTCACTCCAATAAGTTTAGTAAAAAAATTTCCATATAATTTTAAAAAGTAAGACAGTGTGGAACAAGGCGACTCTAGAATGTGTCAGGAAACTACAGCTATAATAACATAGGCATGCACAAAATGGCAAGCTCATCAGGCAGGATACTTAGGCAGATTAAACAGCAGGTACACTCGAATCCTCAGGGCACAAAATGACACAAATCTGCAGGCAGGCATTAAGGAAAAAGGTTTGCAGTGGTAAAAAACGGTTAGCCACCTGCTAGTTCAGCACAACAGCAGGTACACATGTCAAATGTCCACAAAATCAAAATCAATTTTTAAAGCTTTCACGAGATTGCATTGTCACTTTTCTCACTTTAAAACAATAGGATTCTGGGGTACATTATATGTCTTAAGTCTTTGTCTTGAGAATAAATGGTAATTTGCTTATTTAAATTGGAAGAAAAAAGTGAAAATTTTGTGCATAAACCCATGGACATGCAGCTTTATAATGAAATTTCAAAATGTAACTTCTCCTCCATTATAACATTCCAAGAATATTAGGAATTATTTGGTTAATTTTTATTTCTTATACAAATTCACTGCTTTTACCCAGATTGTTGCTTAATAGTATTTCTTGTGGTTTTCTGATTGCAAGATGTAGTATGTTATCTGCAAATCTGAGCTTTCTGAGCGAAGCTCATTCAGAAGCCGGGCTCACAGCTGGCGAGTGCAGTGGCGGTGGTGGGAGCCTCTCCTGCCTCTGCAGCAGTGCTAAGGATGTCCCACTGTGGCTTAGGCCTGCCTCAGGGATGGGCCTAAGTTGTCACTTGGACATCCCCCAAGGGCTCTAGGCTGTGAGAGGGCACAGGCTGAGCTGAGGGGACACTCCTGCTCAAGTGCACGAATTTTGTGCACCAGGCCTCTAGTGGTTATACAACTGGTAGGCCAATAAGAGATAAGCTGAAGACTCTGTGTAGGACTTTGGGGAAAATATCTATATGTGGTGCTCACTCAGCTACTAGGGATTTTACATTCTCCCACTGCTTCTTCTTCCTCCCCTAAACATGGAGGTAAAAGATAGAGATGCAATGACCAAATTGTAAGGAGACCTGGAAGGTGGAAACTATGATCTAATGATGTCTGAGAGACAGATGAGTCAAGGACTGTGGACTATGGCACAAGACCGGGGTCATTAGATTCCAATTTCTAGTTTCAGGAAAGAAAAATCAAGCTTCAGTTTTATCTAAGTCAATCGTATTTGAGTTATTTTCCAATATGCAGCCAAACTAATTCCCTAAACTGAAAATAGAGGAAAGTCAGAAGATTATCAAAGTAGTCCAAGCAAAAGAACATAGTGGTTCAGATACAGAGACAGATGGTGATTCAATGTATTGCTGGCTTTCAAAATGCAATTTATAAATATTTACTTGGAAGAAATGATGGATGAAAAAAAAAATAACTGAGTGAATGGAATATTTTTAACTTATTAAAATGATGATTATGTTAGTTAAAAGACTATGCAACTAAAATTCATAGTGATTGCAATTATGTTAAATTATATATAATAAATTAAATAATTCACAAAAGGGAAAATAATTGTCTGTCTTGTATTAATGTCTTTCTAGCTAAAATAAAAAATGACTAAAAAATTAAATTTAGATTCTTACAGTCTCATTTAGTCATAGGTTTATTTGGAAAGGAAAGCAAACTTAAGTCATCTAGGCTACTGTTTATAGTGCAGCTTCTCTAGGACAGGTTGACACTGAAACATATCTTTTACTGAGTTCAAAGAAGACCAAGTTCTTAATTTTTTCCCTCCCAGTTCTTACTGTTTAATGTACCACATTTGGCAGTTTGAAACTTTTGGTGGGTACATTAAGGACTTTTTTAACACTCCTCCCCTTTTTGTGAGATCAATGCAATCTCCATCTACCGCCTGCTTTTTATACATTATGGGATTCTAATGTATAAAGAATTCAGTAACCTGGTGGCTGATACACAGGATAATTTAGAGATGCAGCCACCCGACAGCTGATTCTTCAACGACTCTACTTCTACTGACAGATGTGAAAGAAAATGCTCAAGTTGTCAGTCCGCTTCTATTTTTTATGAGCAAATTTTGTACTTTTTGGAGCTGTGGGATGGAGGTGCATTGCAGGAATGAACTTCATGTGCCAATCTGCAAAGCAATCATTGCTCTCTCTTGTGATGGGAATAACACTTGTGGAACATTTTTCACCCGAGGACGGCAAAGCACCTCATTAAAATGGATTTATTAAACCTCCAGGGCACTCTGTAGAAGAAGAATGGTCAGCTGCTATTTTATCAAGATAGGAAATCTGGGCAAAAAGGAGTCCAGGTGACTAGATTATAGTATCAGAATTTGGCAAACATTTTGCCTTGGTTTTATAACTGAGGTCAGCATAGCCATGGGGCTTATTAGTACCTTAGCAGCAGAAGGTGGGCAAGGAAGGAGAAAATGCTAGATGTAGATTTTCTCAATCTCAACACTATTGACATTGTGGCCCAGATTCATCTTTATTGTAGGATGGAGCTGGGGTCTGTCCTGTGCATTGCAGGATGATTAGCAGCACCCCTGGCCCCAATAGATGCCAGTAGCATCCCTCCTTGTGAGCACCAAAATATGTCTGTGAGCATTGCCAAATGCCCCACTGGGGATGATATGCCTACCTTCCATTCAGAATATTGTGCTTGCTGTAAACTGAAAAGGGGTCTAAAATCACATCTAGATTCTAGAACTGGCACTTTGGAGGAGTATCCAGCTTCACCTCTAGAAGGTCCAAAGTTAAGATGCAAATTCAAGCTTGATTTAAGCAAACATTGTAATAACACAGTGAGATGATTCAGAGCCCAAGAAGGCTTCTGGTGGCAAGTAGTATTGACACTATTGAAGTAGGCAAGAGGGATTTAATTTGAGTGATCCATCCATTCAGCTCAAGTCAAAGAAAGCTGGTAAAAGATCGGTGAGGTCTCAGGTCTCACTGATCAGACTGGATACAAGTATGGATGAGTATCAGGCAAGAAGAAACTAAGACCTGCCTGTAGCATAGAATAAACAAATAGAGTGTAACAAGAGTTTTCCCTATCACTTCTCAGTTGAACCAGATGATAACTTCTGAGGTAAGCACACCCATATAAACTGCTTTGGGAAGAGAATGTTTCTAAAACTGCCAGGGAAAGGCACCAGTAATTATTGAGAGAGGCCTGGGAGAGCAAAGTCATTATTGATGAGTTTCAGTATTTAATAGTTACTTATTCATTGCCCAATATTAATTTATCATTGAGTCCACATTAATGCAATTGTTAAGCTATAATTACTTGGGAAAGTAGTGATTTTTATATATTTAAATAGTATTTAATTTTTTTAACAGCAACTGGAAGAAGCATTACTATCATTGATCTTGTCATGTGGTGTCTGAATAAAGCCCCTTCTTCAAGGCTGGAGATCCTTTTCACTCTTTGTTATTCATTGCAAACGTTTTTCTTTTTTGCTCAATCCCTCCATAGATGTAAGCTTGCTCTCTATCTATGAGTCTGTCTTTTTTTTTTTTTTTCTTTTTTCTTTTTTCTTTTTTCTTGTTAGTTCATTTTGTTCATTAGATTCCACATAAAAGTGAAATCATGGTATGTGTCTTGCTATGACTGGCTTTTTTCACTTAGCAAAATGCTTTGCAGGTCCATCCATGCTGTCATAAAGTGTAAGATGTCCTTCTTTTTTGTGGCCTAATAGTATTCCATTGTGTAAATGTACCACAGCTTTTTTATCCAGTCTTCTACTGCTGGGCATTTCGGCTGCTTTCAAATCTTGGCTATTATAAACAATGTTGCAATGTACATAGGGATGCATACCTTCTTTTGAATTGATGTTTCAGGTTTCTCTGGATAAATTTCCAGAAGGGAAATTGCTGGCTCATAAGGCAGTTCCATTTTGAATGATTTGAAGTGACTTCACATTGCTTTCCACAGTAGCTGCATCAATCTGTATTCCTACCAACAGTGTAAGAAGGTTTCTTTTTTTCCAAGTCCTCACCAACACTTGTTATTTGTTGATTTATTGATGAGAGCCATTTTGACAGGTGTGAGATGATATCTTATTGTGATTTTAATTTCCATTTTTCTGATGATTAGTGACATTGAGCATCTTATGAAAGTATTGACATTGAGACTTCTTTTGAAGGTATTGAGTTTGTTTTTTTTTCATAGTAAAATATATTCCAACAAGCTTAAAATTTATATGTGGCATGGTAATTTTTATAATAACTTGTTATTAATTCATCTAGCATCCAGCCCTCTAGCCATCCAAATAGTTGAACTGCAGACATTTTTGAGCATTTATTGGGGTTAAGCACACATCTAAATAGGGGACAGCAAATGTAAATAAATATCCATAACCTCAGTAGTTCCCAGAATTTTAGGGATATGATAATTATGAAAATATTAATGTGTGGTTCTTACAACACAGTACAAGTAGCCAGGTCAAAGATATAATATTTCAATTAAAAACCTAAAAAAATCTCTTTCACTAGATAAAAACATGGATTTTCAGATACATAGTCAGAACCAAAGAGGTTATAAAAGTGTGGAAGAATGTCATGACCATTGAACATGAGCACAGTTAGCATGAGCAGTTGTAAGTAAGCCTAGAAACTTGGTCAGGCACAAATTTGCTACTATTCTTATTTGGTGGGCTAGGAATACTGTATAGCAGTGGTTCTCAACCTTTTTAATGCTGCGACCCTTTAATACAGTTCCTCATGTTGTGGTGACCCCCAACCATAAAATCATTTTTGTTGCTACTTCAAAACTGTAAATTTGCTACTGTTATTAATCTTAAAGTACATATCTGTGTTTTCCAATGGTCCTAGGTGACTCTGCTAGTGGTTCTCAACCTGTGGGCCTAAGACCATCGGAAAACAAAGATATTTACCTTATGATTCATTAACAGTAGCAAAATTATAGTTATGAAGTAGCAACAAAAATAATTTTATGGTGGGGGGTCATCACAACATGAGGAACTATATTACAGGGTTGCAGCATTAGGAAGATTGAGAACCACTGCTGTATAGGCTTTGATGTTTCAGCAGAAGACTTTATAGCAGTGGAGTAATTTGACCAGGTTTGTTTTATAGTAAGATTACTCAGAAGGTAGTCTGGAAAATGCATTAGATTTGAGATAGATTAGTAGCAGAGAAACTAAGAGGGATGGATTATCTGACTACTGCAATAATGAATGTGACAAAAGATGGTGCCCTGAACTGAAGCAGTAAAATGGAATGGAAAGGAGAGAATTGGTATGAGATATATTTAGGTGGTAGGACTAAATGTATTTGTTAATTGTGTTGATTTTATATAAAGATCAACCATACAACATTCCTGTACCATTCTAAAAAATCACCTAAAATCACCTAAAATTTTTTTGGGTATTTTGCCATTGCATTTAAAAGTTGTGTTTTTTTTTTTTTTTTTTTTTTTTTTGTGTGTGTGTGTGTGTGTGTGTGTGTGTGTGTGTGTGTGTGTGTTTCTGTTTGTTTGTTTGTTTGTTTGTTTTTACTTAGCTTTGATTTAGGATATGCCTTTTGATTTTGCACCAGTCTCACCACTTTTTTCGTCTTGACTATTTGGAGACAAGATCACTGAACTTTCCCTAGCTTATTGGAATCAACCTCTAATATGGATATTCCTTATTTACTCAAAGAGTGTTATGGCAAGTTTTTATATTGGACCGACTTGATGAATGGAGGCCTTTTCATTGATGAGGGAAAATCCAGTTGCCGATATCTAGTACCTGTTACAAATTTACCTGGTACCTGAAGAATCAGTACAGGACAAAATGCAAATATGAGTATCATCAACTTTTATATTTGGTCATTGAAGTCATGAGTGTTAATAAAATCTTAAGAAAGAACTGTGTAGAATATGAAATCAAAGATCAAATTAGGAAACAAAATATTTTTGGGCTGACCCTGGCCAGGTGGCTCAAGTGGTTAGAGCATTTCCCCATGCACCAAAATATTTGATTTCTGGTCAGGATATGTACCAGAAGCAACTGATTGAAGTTTTTCTCTCATATAAGGGTGTGTGTGTGTGTGTGTGTGTGTGTGTGTGTGTATCCCTTCCTCTCTCTCTATAATCAAGATAAACATATCCTCAGGTAAGAACAAAAAAATTAAGTATATTTTTTTCAGACTGGGTAAAAGAGGTATGGTATAACAAAGAAAGCAGAGAAAATAGTAGAATTAGGAAGAGAAGTTATCTTAGGTCAAGAGGAAAAATATTCTTTTTTAAATATTTTTTATTAAATTATTATCTGTGTACATATTTTAATATTGCCCCCTCATACATACCCTCCCTCCCCAGAGATTTTTGTCCATTGGTTGTACTTATATGCATGTATACAAGTCCTTCGGTTGATCTCTTATCTCCCCCAGATCTCCCTTCCCTCCCCGCTGTAATTTGACAGTCTGCTTGTTGCTTTACTGTCTTTTGGTTCATCAGTTTATAATGTTCTTTAAAATCCATAAATGAGAGAGGTCATGTAGTATTTCTCTTTCACTGACTGGCTTATTTCACTCAGCATGATGTTTTCTAGTTCTATCCAGCTTGCTGCAAATGATGAGAATTCCTTATAATATTCTTAAGAAGATAAGAATAACTGGTTTGTCTCCGTGGATGGAGCGTCGGCCTGCAGACGGATTTGATTCCGGCCAAAGGCATGTACCTTGGTTGTGGGCACATCCCCAGTGGGTGGTGTGCAGGAGGCAGCTGATCTATATTTCTCTTTCATTGATGTTTCTAAATCTCTATTCCTCTCCCTTCCCTCTGTAAAAACCCAATAAAATGTATTTTTTTTAAAAAAAGAAGCTAAGAGTGGCAAATACCTCTGAGAGATTAAGCAAAATAATAAATTAATTATAGCTAGCTGATTATGAAGTTAACTGCTTAGCTAAAATATCTGAAAACCTTATATTAAGGCAGAAGTCATCTCTGTGGACTAAAAGTGATAAAATGAAGAAAATACGGCCTGTTTTTTCAAAGTCTTGGTCAGTAAACTGAATTGGACAGCATGGATTATGCTGTGGGAGAAATATATTAGCAATAAAATATCTTTAAATATAAAAGAGAAATATTTTTAGTATCCTGAGAATAAAAGTGCAGAGTCCAAGAAAAGGGGGTCATTAATCAAGGAAAGTCCCAGATGGAGCAGGAGGGTAATTAATTCATTAACATAGATAGAGCTGTTTGTCTTGGAGGTGAAATGGGGCATCTTCTGTCAAGACATAAAAGAAAGAAGAACGAATTAGGTGTGAAAAAAACTAGTAGGTTGGTAAGTAGAAAGAGAGACAAGATTGGGTATGGAAGGAGAGAAGCTGGTAGAGTTCATGTTTCATGGCCTTTTAGATTCCAAGAGGAGGATGAAGCAAAATAATATTGAGAGAAGCAGGGAGAGGCAGGGTTGTAAAAATATAAGGATATCCTATATAATAAAAGCCCAATATGCTAAGTGTCTGGTCGTTCAGTCAACCAATCAAAGTGTAATATGCTAAAGATATGCTAAAGCTGCTCACCCACTCGCCATAATATGCACTGACCACCAGGGGGCAGTTGCTCCATCTGGTAGATTAGCTCAGGAGGGGCCAGATATGCCCTGGAGCTCTCCTGTGGTCCCTCCCCAACTGGCCAACCTCTCACATCCATCCCCAGCCCCCATTGTGCACCAGTGGGGTCCCTTGGCCTGGCCTGCACCCACTCACAATCTGGGACACCTTAGGGGATGTTGGAGAGCTGGTTTTGGCCCCATCCCACAGGCCAGGCTGAGGGACCCCACTGATTTGTGGACCGGTCCCCTAGTATAGATACTAAAAGAATCTAGGATGTTAAAAAGAGCAGCCTAGAGATCAGTGAAAGGAAGTTTAAGCTTTATTAGAATTATTTAGTTGAGGCCAGAGAGCATAGTTGCAGAAGCTGACACATTAGTTGGCTAAGTCTTAGGATGGGGCTTTGATCAGATCATCAAACCTCAGAGGGAAGATAGGGGAGGGTGGGGGTAAAGGGGAGAGATCAACCAAAGGACTTGTATACATGCATATAAGTCTAACCAATGGAAACAGACAACAGGGGAGTGAGGGCATGAATGGGGGGGTGGGGTGGGAAGGACAATGGGGGAATAAGGACACATATATAACATCTTAATCAATAAAGAAATGAAAAATAAAACAAACTAAAAAGAATAAGAGACATTAAACATCATTGACTCATTTTTGTATTTGGAGCTTAGGCATCGGGGATGTAAAATAAGAGAAAGCTATAATCAGAAAGTGGGAATTGGAAGGTTGAGATTTGAAAGATGGAAAATATCCCAGTGATAGAGAATCCATGTAAGGTTTTATGAGTCCTTCCTCATAGTGAAGGTGAGTTAGGTTGGATTCCATATGCCAGGAACATACCATATTCAGACATTGCTTAAATTCCTGTTAACCATGTGAAAACTGAAATGGTCCTAAATGATGGAAAGGCTTGGTTTGGCAAAGAAGAGGATGAACCTTTTTTTTTTTTTTTTTAAATGTCATATAGGTAATGTGCTGATGTCATAACAAAATTTGAGGGAGGCACATCTTACACAAGAGTGTAAACACCCAATAATCACATTTATAAACTACAAAAGGATCTGAACCTCATAATTGAGGTATCAGCAATATAAGGGTAAAAACTATCTGGCACTTTTAGATGATATCATTGGGAATAATTTTTCTAAGTACTGAGAGATAAGAGACTCAAGAATAGATTGAGAAAAAAGGTCTTATTTTATGGTTCGTTTTTAAGCAGGCTTTACTTTCAATCAAAGTTCTACTCCCAGTTAATCTTTTATTAAATCTACACCATTGCACTTTTTTGTAATCTTTTAATAAGTTTTTTTAAACCTATAAACATTTTTTCAGCATTAATAAGTGATTTGTAAATCTCTTTAGTTCACTTAGGGTAATACTGTTTAAAGCAGGATTGCTTGTTTCAGTGGAAAATTGTAAAATCTCCTTGCTCCTTCCCATTTCTTTTGAAGTACAGAATAATGGGATAGATTAATCCTGCTTAATTTATGGTGCTTCATTATTAACCAAAACTGCTTTTTAAAGTCTGTTATAATTATGTCTCAACAAACCATAGATAAATGGTTTTACTATAGGGGATTTATGCTAAGTCAAATTACTGGGAAGGAGTAAAACCTCTGTGCTTTTAATTACAGCACTTCCCATTCTAACAAGAAAAGATAATTTTTCTAGTTGGTGCCAAGGATACAAAAATTTTTTACTCTTTCCTTAACAGAATCAGTAAAGGAAAGCACTAAAAGCAATCAACAAGTTCATGAGTGTCCCAAAACAATGTTCCCTGTGTAGAAGAATGAGCAGGTGACCATAGATCAGTCAGTTACCTCCCACTGTGTGCTATTCTTTAAGGATCAGCACACATATGACTGTAACATTGTGTGTGTGTGTGTGTGTGTGTGTGTGTGTGTGTGTGTGTGTTTAAATCATCATCACCTGTTTATTGACTATTGGATATTAGCTCCTGCCAAAAGAACTAATGTTATCACTAATAATCTAATGTGGCAGATTACAAATTCATTTAGTAAATGGCATTTATAATGGGAGCAAAATTTTATCTTTTAAAATCAGAGAGCACATTGATAGCATCTTTCCTTAGGCAAAGAGGATGCTCTTAATATCCACATCTCCAGTCTATTAATAATTCTCACATCTGACCTACAGGTTCATTTTGTCTTTTGCATTTACTCATATAGTATAATCAAAAATAGTTATATAAATGCTTTGCTATAGCACCATTAGAACATATATTAAGACTCTGTCTTTAGTCTTAATATATGTTCTAATGGTGCTATAGCAAAGCATTTATATAACTATTTTTGATAATACTATTTCAGATTATGTTTACATACTTTTTGTGTTACTAATGACTAGATAGAATGGGAAAAAAAAGCAAGTTGGAGAATTGAAGAGCATAAAGGTAAATTTAGAACCTTAAGTGTTTTATATTATAGTAAATGGCAATGGGGATAAAAATCAACACTTTGAGTTGATAAATATATGAAATTAAGTTTCAATTTTAAGCCTATATAACCATTGTGGGGCAATTTTGAGTATGGAAGGGAACAATGTCAGTAATTAAGCCAGAACAAAAGAATTAACTCAGGATTATTCTAGACTTAGCAAACCACATGTCGGTTACCTGCTTTTACCTGCTTTTTACTCAGGATTATCCTAGACTTAGGCAAACCACATGTAGGTTACCTGCTTTTACCTGCTTTTTACCCCTTATACCATTAAATGCCATTTTATGGTATTTTTGTTTGTTTTTTTGGTGACGGGTTTTGTTGTTGTTTTATGAAATTGTTTTTGGTGGACTGAAAGCAACCTGAACATGATGCTATTTGTCTTGACACTTCATTGTATTTCTCACAGTGATTTTCATGTAGTGTGTCATCAATAAATATTTCCCCAATAAATGATGCATGTTTGAAGTAGGTGTCAGCATCCTCTACCCTATGTGACCAATATGGCACTTGGCCAACTTCCTTTTCACATGAAAGAGCAGTTCCTGACATTCTGCCTCTTTCCTTTGTACAATTATTCCTTCAGAAATCTTGTTACCCTCAAGAACTCTGTTCTATTTTTTCTCTAGATCATGTAAAAATAATATTTCTGTATGTTGTTATCTATAATTAGATGCATGTTACACTTGGCTGCCTGCTGAGTGTATGAGGTTCTACCTCAAATCCTTCCAGTTTACACAAAATCCAATCCTTGGTAATCTCTCTAAAACATTTTTAGTCTCTTCTCTCAGCTATAACTGATTCAATTTACAGAGCAGTCACAAATGAAAAAAATGCTTATTTTTCAATTAATTTTGGAATTTCATGGAATTCTAAACTTTAAAAAGAAGATACTCAGTTAAATATTATTTAAGTAGACCACTTCTTTGGATGCTAAGATCCTAAAAATTAAATCAGTTGTCCTAGGTCAGATAGTGGCAGAACAGAGTCTAATGTTAATAAATCATATGCATTTGTATTTTTCAATTTATACATGTAGAATGTAAAGATTCTTTAATTGGAGAAAAGGAAGTATCTTTTTGGATAGTGTGTCACCTCTAATGATGAAAAGTTTGACTCTGGTGGTTTACCAAATAAAAATTTATGTTACATAGATAAATAAAATCCGGTAGATAAGTGAATAGTGATAATACAAGAGCTTTAAAACATTAACATTTTAGGGCCCCTACTGTCTGTTCCACTGTCCTTAGTCTGTAGTTTTAGTCTCTTGGTTTTCTCATTATCTCAGAAAAGCTACCTAGGTTACAGGCTTCCATCTAATTTTCAGGCAGGAAGAAGAAAGGAGTACAAATGAAGGACAATACCTATATTTGGAAGACAAATAATTGCCACAAGTCTGTAAGAGACTTCTACTTAAATCTTAACCACAGCTGTAAGGATGGAATGTGTAGGATTTTAAATTGACACTCAAAGAGCCCTAAATATTTTCCTAATAAGTAAAAATAATTGAGTGACCAGTAGGCATCTAGCAGTGTCTGCTGCTATTGGTTTAAGTCAGAAAGAAATTTATGAAAGTGTCTTAGTATCTCTGGAAAGGTCAGAGGATCAGTCTAAAACCAAGGAGTGACATCCAAGCAAACCTCAGTCTCCTCCTTACAGAAACACCATTCCTCCTAGTTGACACCAACATTCATCATGAATGATTTGGTAATTATCCCCTCGACAGCTGCTTTCCTCAAGGAACTAGACCTTAGCATGCTTGACTTGCAACTTACTTTCCTGAAAACATTCTTTTTCATATTGACTATCTATAAAACTGATAATCCTTCTGGTTTTTCTTAATGAACTCAGTCAAACTTGGTTGATAATGATTGAAGATGATCTGAAGTTATCTTGATATATTATCACTTTTGCTGTCACTTTTATATCACAAGTCCTTCTGTGCTTTTGTGCAAGAAAATAAGTGATGTGGATGGAGAATTTGGATTCCATGGTAAGGCATCAATAAAGATTTATGTAGGGAGATAGGGTCCCTGAAAGAACATTAAGGAGGAATTAATCTTGGTCATGTGACTATCATAGAGAGAGAGCAGGTGGTTTTGGCTCTTGGAGTCAGAAGTTTTAGATTGACATCCAGACACTCCAACTACTATAATGTAAGCTTGGCCAAGAGTCTTCAACCAATGTTTTAGAGGAAAAATGGGAAAAAATAAGTCTTCCTTGATGGGTTGCTCCAAAAGTTAGAAATAACTATACATGTGACAATGCTGTTATGAACTGTAGGGCTATATGCCCTTTACATGCTAGATTTTCAACCTTTTCCATCTTGTGGCACACATCAACTAATTACTAAAATTCTGTGGCACACCAAAAAACATATTATATTTTGGCTAATCTGACAAAAATAGGTATACTTATAATTGATTTTTTAAAAAATATATATTTTATGATTTTTTTATAGAGAGGAAGGGAGATGGATAGAGAGCTAGAAACATCTATGAGAGAGAAACATCAACCAGCTGCCTCCTGCACACCCCCTACCAGGGATGTGCCTGCAACCAATGTACATGCCCTTGACCATAATAGAACCTGGGACCTTTCAGTCCGCAGACCAATGCTCTATCCACTGAGCCAAACTGGTTTTGGCTACTTTTGATGGATTTATAAAATAATTATAATTACATTATTATTTAGCTCTAAAGTGACGTTTTAAAATATCAGGTTCCTATACATATATATAAGGATTTCTGTTATCAAGGATTATCAGTTATAACCTTATGTGGTGTGACCAATAAGTTGCAAGTGTATTATATGACAAATATATATATCGATAGTTTAAGGCAGGAAATTTATATCAGAGGGCTATTGTTGTCTTGGCTGTTGTCATTTTGTTTATTTGACAATCCAAGTGGAAAGAGGTCAGTGTCCCTGACTATGATAAATAGTCAGGTATTGCATGTTTTAAAATTTCTTGTGGCACACCTGTGGAAAATCACTGTGCTAGATGCAGGAGCCCTGAGATTCATTTTAAACACATGCAAGCTTCCCCCTGCTACTTCTGCTGAAGTCATTTTACATGTTTGGGTTTCAGCTTCTTCCTAATAATATGGAAAATATGGGTGTGATGAGATAGATATTTGAGAATAAAGAAAATGATAACTTACTTGTTTCCTAGGAGCTGCATAGAAAAAGGTATTTATATTGCGAGAGGAGCAAAAAACTAAGAGAATAGAACCAAACATACCTGGTCAAATCAGAAAGATCAAGGACATACACTGGGAAAAATCTGAAACAAGAGGTTGAAAAAGGGAAAACTCTGAAAAAGTTCACTCAGAACCTTAAAGGGTAGAACCAGGGGGAGCAGACCAACATCTTCCTCCACTAGATTTCAGGCAAGGGTTTTCAAAGCTGATTAAAACAATCCTGTATGTAACTTTCATTTGGTTGTATTCACTTGAAAATGACAGAGAAAATAGGCTATTTTTTTATTTATTTATTTTTTTTTTTTTTGGCTGGAACTGGAGAGCGTTATGCTAAGTGAAATAAGCCAGTTGGGGAAATATAAATAGCACATGATCTCAATCATATGTGAGATATAATGATCAACATAAACTGATGAACAAAAATAATCCAGAGTCAAGGTAACACTGAAAAGATTGTCCAACCTCAGACAATCTTTTTCCTCCACCTTACAGGGGAAGATGGGGTTGGGGGAGTAGTTGATCAACCAAAGGACTTGTATGCATGGATATTAGCATAACAAATGGACACTCACCCTGGGGCTATGGGGTCTGGCCCTTGGTGGGAGTGGCAGGGAGGGGGAGAGGGTCAATCAGGGAAAAAAGAAGACATGTAATACTTTAAACAATAAAAAAGGAAAGAAAATAGGCTATGTTTACTATCTCAGACAGTTTTCTTTGGGTGACTTTACATTTCTTCCTTTAGCATCAATTTACATATTTTATAAACTAGAGGTAATATTTAACAGAATGTGGTCAGTGTAGGGAGAGGCAGGATTTGTCATGTTACCATCTTGCCAAATATTTAAACTTCTGTGTGTTTTTTTTTCCTTATTAAATAAAATTTTATTTTTAAAAATTTTGAAAGTATTACAGATGTCCCCTTTGTTTCTTTTTCCTCCACCTTACACCTGCCCTTCCCAAACCTTCACCACATCATTGGCTGTGTCCATGGGCTATGCATATATGCATATAAGATCCCTGATTAATCTCTGCCCACTAACCCACCCCCAACCCTCACCTTTAATTCAATTTTAAATGCTCAGTATCACTGGATTCTTCTTCTTTCACCCTGGATCTATTAGGTAAAAGTCTAAGATTTTTATGTCACTCTTCAGGACTCAAGTGTATGACCTGCCCAGAAGATCCTTTGTATTATTATGGCAAACAATTGATTGGATGGGGATTATTTCTATTCATTGAGAAGACTATAATGTGAGCTTCCTAATGTTTTTACAGCTTTATCGAGAGAGATGCGGAATGATAATTTATTTGTTGTATACCATATTTTCTTGCGTTTCTATGGCATGAAAATAATTAATTATACTGTTTTTTTTCAAACTTTTATTATACTTCTACAATGTAGATATTGCCCTTTTGAACTATTGATGCTAAGACTCAAAGAAAATAAGTAACTCTTAAGTGTACACCATAGAACTAGGGTTTGAATCCATATTTGGGTGACTCCAATGTTTTTGTAGCTAATGACTGCTTATTTGCCATTTAGAATATCTATTTCATCAACCACCAAAAACTCAAAGGACAACAACAACAAGAATAAAATACTTCCAGGTAGCTGTTACTAGTTTCCTTAGAGATAAGCATCTCTTCTCCACATTTCTCCTGAAAATATTTGTTTGCCAACAAACAAATAAAAAACTCACTGGTATGAAGGCAAATTCAGTTATTGATAGAGATTAGAAAACAGAATAGGTAGAATTGCTATGGATTGAGTTAAAAGCACTTGCTATGTTTATTATTAAGAACTTAAAAATCTAACTACAATCATGAAAACTGTCTTTTCACAGAAAGAATTCTGGTAGATAGGAGGGCAACATATTGGTACAAAAGAGATTTGACACTTGCAGAACCTACATGAAAAAGGAGCATGGCAAAGTGAGAAAGAAAAAGGCAGAAGCAGAGAAAACACTTTATAGTATTCTTATGTCTTTATTTCATGAAAGAAAGCACAGCTCATCACACCAGCAAAACACTTTTAATTAGGGGTCTGTTAATCTTCAATACTCAGAGATCTATGAACCAGTCCAAATTGCATTTAGTTATAAATAAACTTAATTTCCTCAGCCTTTGAATCCTTTCAACTTAGATGTTGGTGCTAGTATCTGAGGCAGACTAAAGACTCCACTGCATTTTTAACCCGTAATTATTTTTAATTTTGACTTTTCAAATATTCTCCGAAGAGCTGCGATTGCTTTCTGGTTAGAGTCTGGGTGTATGAAAAAGCAGGAGGTAAACTGCTCGATGCTGTGCCACAAAAGCAATTTGCATCAAATTTGAGGCTACCTGACTCTACCAGTGAACGAGATGCTTGGGAAAGATTTCTTAGACTTGAACATTTCAGAAACTGTAGAATAGCTGAAAGCTAAAGTGTTATTAAAAAATGAGATTTGTTCAAGTTACCACATCCTCCTACTCTGCCCAGCCTAATTGGCATGTCAGTGTATGGATCCATCCTGTGATAAAAGGCCAAATATCTGCTGATTCTCCCAGCCTGACTAGCGAGCTTGAGGAGCTCTGGAGTTGCTTACAGACAATGAGACCATTCAGTGAACCTCACTATTGAAGTTGACAAAGAAGCAGACTGAGTGTAGGGAAGAGTATTTCTACACGCCATATTCTACTTGTCAGACTCATTATCAAAAGAGAATTGGAGATGTGGGACCATTGGCTCATATAATACCTTTATTTCTTTTTTCCCCCTTAAGAATAGAGCAATTACATGTTATAATAAAATTCAAGCTTTCTTAGATAGGGAAAGATTTTAGTTTATAAAACAGGAGGAAAAGTTTGAAAAGAGGAAAAATACAATTCTCAAGAAAAAAATACATCTTGAAATCAAGTTTTCTTTTTGTTTGCATTTTTTCCCTTTTTCTTTTAATCTTTATTGTTGAGAGTATTATGGCTGTCCCCTTTCCCTCTCATTGCACCTTCCATGGAGTAACCACCCCATCCTAGTCCTTGTTTGTCCCTGTTAACACTCTCCCAGCCTAGGTAGCTGCCCTGGTGTGTGTGTTCTACAATATTGGCTGCTGACTCTGATGTGGCCAGTTAAACTGTTTTGACTCTAATATTTGCAACAGATATTTAAGTTATAGTGTTGGACTATTAGAGAAAAACAAAAGAAATGTGTCAAGTGGGATGTTAGATAGACCTTTAATCAAGATGGGAGGAACAATTCTTGTCTAGTAAATGGACAAGAAAGTAAGGGCAGCAAGGACTTCTGGAAACATGAAAAGCTTCAGAAATATCTCTGAATCCTGGGCTGCTTGACCAGTTATAGAAAAGATAGTTGGAGCTTGTCATGAAGTCAGGTGGTTGAAGGACAGGATGAACAAACATCAGTGAAAGATGTATTACATGACCAAATGGAAAGCATTTCAATGTCTTTTCATAGCCTTGATTCAGTCACCCCTTCCATTTCCAGAAACTCATCATCTTTCTAGTAAATAAGTTATGTGAACATGATTATATGCACATCTTTCATTTGAGAAATAGTTTATTGTTTATCCAATTAAGCTCATATATCAGTGCCTTCCAAGCTTTATCTCTTAATAACTTGTTTTATATTTCTTATCTTCCAGTCAAACCGAGTTTTTGATTGCTTCCTAAACATGTTTTCTGTCTCTATAGCTTTTCTCAGTGTTCTGTCAGCTAGTATGCCCTTTCTTACATTGTATTCTGTCTGTGAAAACCTGGCTACTGTGATGCCTCTTTTCCAAAGTCTTTTCTGGTCAACTGAAAGAAATCTCTCCCTCCTTGAACTCCCCTTGGGCTTTTTATCTCTCTGATGGGATTCATATTTCACTTTATATTGAAGTAGGTTATATCCCCTTCTGTAGAAAAATTTCCTTGAGTGGCCCATCTTTAAAATGAAACTATGTTTTAATACCAGTTATAATTTTTATCTTGTGAAAAGAAAATATAAGAATATTGAATGAAGATTTTCCAAGATATTATTTTTGTATTTGTTCATACTATTAAAAGTTATGTAATGACATTCTAAAATGAGTGTTTGCATAGTAATGACTAAGTAAGAAGCTGCTCACATGGAGGGAGGATGTGGTAGGAAATTCTGGGTACCCAGCATAAAATGTCAAATAGTAAACATTCAGTAAAACTTTAGTCATTCTTCATTATGTTCATCCATAAATATATTGGAAAAATATAAGTTGTAAGACATTTGGAGACAAGTTACTCAGAAACTATATTATTCAAGGCAACAAGTTAGAGATATAATAAGCTATCTCAAGTCCTTACAACAACCATGCAGCTAATAAAATAGTCAACCATTTCAAAGCTAACAAAGGAAACCTCAGTAAGAGATAAAGATAAGGCAGCTACTGAGGAAGAGGTATATTTCTGTTTCATTTCTCAATTGATTGGTTATTTGATAACTGTTTTTAATCCCTTACTAGCCACTGTTCTAAAGGCTGTGATGTAGCACTAAACAAATATATATTTGGTCACAACAGATTTGCTGAATCTCTAGCTGTCACATCTACATTCTAGGCAAAAGGAAAGAAAAGGCAGAGACATATCCTTGTCTCTCTCTTTGAAAGGAGTTTTACTGGATGTTAAACCTCTCTCTCTCTCTCTCTCTCTCTCTCTCTCTCTCTCTCTCTCTCTCTCTCTCTTTTTTTTTTTTTTTTTTTAGAAAATGCATATTTGCAAGGCAGGCTGAGGAATATAATTTTCAGTTATCTATGCTAATATTATAACAATATATGTTTAGGGTTATATTTGTGGAGGAAACATTCTATAGTGGCTATTAGGTGGGCAAGGTAGCTGTCTCTGACACCCCTCCAAAACCAGACAACAACCAGTGATCTGTCAGTTCGGTCCTGCTATTAACTGACCTAAAGAGGATTTCTAGCCCAGGGCTTGGGTGCCTATTCTTCCTTCACTATTTATTCCTGTCTATCTCCTCTTCCAATCTCCAAGTTTATCATATATTTATATCTAAGAGCATGGACAATCTATTTCACTCACAACTCCCTTTCTGACTCAAGGTATGTTGTGCATATTTCAGCATAATCAAGAACAAATCAAAGTGGTAGGGTCAATGCACATATGTATTCAATATTTATAGGGAAAAGGGAACTAAAAACAAAAAAAGGCATTAAAAAATAAAATACAAATGAAAAAGTCAATTTATGTTAAATATAAATAATAGCCAAAGGATAAGGAAGTATTTATATTTAATTGTTCAAGTTGCTAGGAAGAATTAGAGAAGTGCTTTGTGGTTAATACAATTAACTAATTTATACTTTTTTTCAAGGGAGATAAACCAGACATCTCCCCATTTATTAAATAACTAATTTTTTAGAAAAAAAATTACTTGGAAATGGCAAGAATTTAAAAAAGGTTATCTTCAAAATGAATGTTATAATAGCAGTATAGGGAACAGGAAAGCTGAAGATATTGAATGTTTTGAATGTTTCACTTAATAACTCTCAGCATCTGTTTCACTTTGTTTTCGGGAAACAGCTGGAAGCTCACATGTTTAATAGTAAAGGTTTAGGAGAAACAATACAACCAAATAGACATGATGTGTTCATCATTAACAGCCAGCTAAAGTTTATATTGTATTTAAAGTATTTTAAAATGGATTTAATTAAGTTGGTGGAGCGGTGTTCCTCAGGCCTTGCTAATTAACTAATAAAGCCCCTATCACTCCTAATTGTCTTGAACAGAGACAATTATTACAAAAATGAAACGGTTGCTGCTAAAGGAAACTGCAATGTTTCTTAAAAATAGCAACAATTAGACAATGTAAACAAATTTGTGTAAGTGACTCACATCAAAGAAATAGCTAATCTGGTTTGAGTTTGATCAAAGCACATGACACGTTGACAGGAAAAAACAATTAATGAAGAATGATGCACATATATATATGAAGTACACACATGTTCATAACAGCACTTTCATAATTGATTGTTTAACTGTTTAATTAAATGTCTTCTTTCCAACCAAAAAGGAGACATCACATGGCTTCTGAACAGATAAAAAAAAATATCAAATTGATGTAAGTAATAAATAATTGTGAAAAAGAGTTAAAAGCAAATAAAGTGAACTAAATGCTGTTATTAAATGCTTCGGAAATATTTATGTTCTTGATAGCTATTGTTGACACATCTGGTTCTGCTAGCTAAGGATAAGAAGGAAATCTGGTAAGTCATATAATTCACTCTGTCCATAAATTTAATAGTAATTCAGTATTTTTGACAGATACAACTATAATTAATTCTAAAATTGGATATGAATTTCCTTTAAGGGTTCTCATATGTGAGTTTGTACTAAGTTCTCATATGTGAGTTTGTAACAAACTGAACAACATACTCATCAGCATATTCTTAGAATGTAAGAATTAAGTCCAGGTATATACTTAAGAGATCACATTAAAGCATGATTCAATAATCTAGAATTGATCCAATTTCTGTGTCTTACTTTCCACATATTTAGCTTAAAGCTGGGGATATTTTTCAGACTAGAATTAATGAACTATATCTTCTGAAGACAATCCATCCATAGATATTGGTCCTCTCAGTCTATTTATGTCATCATAGATATACAACAATAACTAAAAGTATATTGATAAGTTATAAATTGCCTCTATTATTCATTAGTAATAAACACATTAATAGATTTTTATTTCAGTTGGCAAGTTTATTCACAGTCTAATGGTTTGTTTAATGATTTCTTAATACATTGCAGATCAGTAGTTTTATTGCTTCTTTACCCAGTGGCCTGATAAGTTTCTATTGAAACATTTTACATAAATGTTAAAGTCATATTTTAAAATTAAATATCCATTGCATTTTGAAGTTATTTATTATATGTTCTATCAAGCTAATATATTTTTAAAGTATGATACTTTATAAAAGACTGTGTAATATGAAGTGAGAATTCTCATCATCTGTCCACAATGTGTTAAGGATTCTTACAGAATTCCATATAATAAAAGCCTAATATGCTGTGTCCAGTCATCCAGTTGGCCAATCAACCAATAAAAGTTAATATGTTAGTGATATGCTAAGGCCATTCAACCACTCACTATGACGCATACTGACCAACAAGGGGCAGACACTCTGACCAGTAGGTTAGCTTGCTTCTGGGGTCCTGCTGATTAGGACTGAACAAGATGGGCCAGATATACCCTGGAGCCCTCCTGTGGTCTCTCCCTGGCTGGCCAATCTCCTGTGTCCCTCCCCGGCCTTAATCGTGCACCCACAGGATCCCTTGGCTTGGCCTCACCTTCTCACAATCTGGGTCCCTGGGGAGATGTCGGAGAGCTTGTTTCACCCAATGGTGTAACTATCAGTCGTTATGATGCACACTGACTACTAGTGGCAGACGATCAATGCAGGTTCTGCCCCCTATCGTGGTTCAGCCAGAAGCCAGGCTCACTGCTGGCAAGCACAGTGGTGGTGGAGGTGGGAGTCTCTCATGCCTCTGTAGCAGTGCTAAGGAGCAGGCCAAAACTATAATTCATATATCCCTTGAGGGCTCCTGGACTGCGAGAGGGTACAGGCCAGGCTAGGGACCTCTCCTCCCCCTAGTTCAAGAATTTCATGCACTGAGCCTCTAGTAAATTAATAAAGGTCCTGATGATTAGCCTTTAGGGAGGAAAAGATGAGGAAAGAACACTTTTACTAGCTACCAAAGTCAAGAATCATTAGCTTAGCTATATTCCTGTTATATGTAGAGTAAAAATCCAGGTACAGCCTACTAATTTTCTCATTATTAGTGGATATTAGCAGTTTTGCAGAATGTGGCCACAAATAATGATGTTTGAATGAAACGTTCAATTCAAGGCACTTGTCCTCAAAGTTTTACCCTTTAAAAAAACAGGAAAAGGCACACAACCAAGAAAAAACATATACAGTATACTTCTAGATATTTTTACAGTTAATTGGATGCTAAGATGTTAGAAAAATCTCTCTAATTATGACTTGTAACTTTATTCATGATTGTGTGCTATTAAAATACTTTTAAAATTTCTTTTATACAACAATTAAATGTCATAGAAAGAAATAGAGTATATGTAAAGTATTAAGGTGGATGGCTATATTAATCACAATTTATAGAAAAGATCTAGATTTGCACATTAGAATTATAATAGAGAGTAATATAAACGCTGTTGAAGGTACGAAAAATCTGCAGGGATCAGGCCAAAATTGGCCAGGTGTGTGGATTCATCCAGGGTGTATCCAGCCTGTCTCTCCCAGTCCCAATCGGATGGACCTCAGCAGCAAGCTAACATACCAGTCTAAGCATCTGCCTCCTGATGGTCAGTATACTTCATAGTGTCTGGTTGAATGGTCAAACAAATGGTAGGACACTTAGCATATTAAGCTTTTATTATATAGGATATGAGGTGTCATATACAAATTTCACATAGTGCTGTGCAGCAGGAAATGCTGAATAACTTACTAATGGCCATATTATTTTTTTTCTAAATTACAAATATTTTTAAAAATATATTTTTATTGATTTCAGAGAGGAAGGGAGAGAGAAAGCAATAGAAACATCAATGATGAGAGAGAATCATTGATTATCTGCCTCCTACATGACCCACACTGGGGATCGAGCCCGCAACCCAGGCATGTGTCCTGACCTGGAATCAAACTGTGACCTTCTGATTCATAGGTTGACACTCATAAACATTGAGCCATGCCACCTAAGCCAAAGTACAAATATTTTAAAATATCAATTTACCTCCTAGTGTTTATTATATCATTTAAACCATACTAGCATGGGAGATTATCATTTTAAAACAAATCATGTACAATAAGGACATTTGGCCCATTTAGCACTTACATAATGGTGCCCTATGTGGGTTTAATGACACTTCTTGTAGCCAGTGAGAATAAATTTTTTCTGTATGCATATTTACTATAGTGTGTGTGTGTGTGTGTGTGTGTGTGTGTGTGTGTATGTGTTACATTCACTTGTAATTTTTATTTATTGAAGTATTGGTATTTTCTTAATATTTTAAAAATTATTTGTTATATTTAATGTTCTCATTAATTACTTTTATGATTTTCTCATTGCAGGTTTATTCTTTATATGTTTCAATAAGGCAAGAGTTCTTTCTAATATTTGTCTCTTCTCTATCTTTCTGAAAGTTTCCATTAACTATGAAACAGTAAAGTTTTAATTTCTATTCTATGATATTTTAATTTTGAAGAGATAGGCAGACCAATAATTATTGCTATTTTTATGTACTTGATGGGTTGACACTAGGAAAGAGAGTGTATTTATTCTCTAGAGAATACAAAGAACTAATGAGCACCAACTTTGAAGGGACATATTCCATCTTAGTTTTTTGTGTTTTTTTTTTCTTCTTTTTCCAATTTTGTTTCCACATCAGAGCTATTAAAGAAGGAATTAGAATTGCTTCCAATGAAAGTTATCAAATAAGCTGGGCTATCTCTGAGCAAAGTGATTGTATAGGATTCTTAAGTATTGTGTCTTTACTTTGTGTAAGTGACATCTAGGTTTTATTTTGATTTAGCAATTCTATGGTATCTGAAGATATCTACTTACATATTATCAAGTTTTACTGTTTACCTTTTTCTCTCATACCACTATTTCTGTGTCAGTGAACAATGTTTTATAAGTGTTCTGCATTGCTTTTTTTGTGTTTTTTTAATATATATTTTTTCAACTTGACTCTGAGCTTCTTAAGAGAAGAAACTATATGAGTCATTTGTGTCCTTAATTTGCAGTACAGTACCTAATATATAGTAAATAATATGTGAGTATTCGTTGAAAGAATAGAAGAAGACATGAAAGAAAAAAATAAATCAAGAAAAATATCTAAATATATAGATACTTTGTTGTGGCAAAGTAATCTTTGTGGTTGCTTTGAAAAAAATCACCAACCAGTTTATTATATGAGGAAAACGTAAAATTATCTGTTTTTATAGAGATAGAATTTATGTTTTTGATGTATATATCCTATGTTATCAAGTACATAAAAACTCTATAAAAAAAAGCATTTTATGTCTGACAGACCATATGTGATTCAATTTATTTTTAAGAAAAGACTTGTAAGACAATGAACTATCTTTTTTTCTCATTGACATCAGGAATAGGAAATACCATTTCTTAAGATAATGAATATGGGGGGATTTTGTTAAGATATATTCTATAAAATTGTAAAATTCTACTATACAGAAACTTCAATGTGTAACCAAAAATAGAGGATTTCATTTTAAAGTGTACTAATGTAGAACTTACAGGTGATGGAGAAACAGGAAAATACTGCTGAGAAAATCCTGAAAAAGACTCACTGAATAAGGTGGTCTGACAGATTAGGCAGGCACTTTCAGTGAGGGACTGGTTTCTTCAGCTTCAGAGAGCTCACTCAATGTTATGCTCCTTCCCATTGTAGCTCACATCAATGCCTACACTTCCAGGGACTAAAGACCTGGTTTGACTATTTAACCCAACTAGGGACAACTCAGAAGGGCCACCCCAGCTCTAAAACTCTCTGGGAAGTTATCTAAGGTTGTTAGACCTACTTCACAGTTGCCTTAGTCAGCTTGGCTGCTATAGTGAAATACCAGAGTCTAGGCAGCTTAAGCATAAGATATTTATTTCTCACAGTTCTGGGAAGTTCAAGATAAAAGTGCTCCTAAGAGTAGAGTTATCTGGGTTTCTTAAGTCATGCCTTATTATATCTTAATTCAGAATTCAAATGTACATTAACTATGTTGAAGAATAATTTAATTACTTGATAGATCTCATTTTAATATCCTATCATGTATAGTATTGGCTGCCTGCGGTTAGCTTTAAAGGGCACTCTATTATATCATTTTTATAGTCTGGGAAAAGGTGACAAAAGGATTATTAAAAAGTACATTTATTCAAATATGTCTATAATAAATTTATGGCACAGCATAATTTTAAGATAATAAGAGCAGTATGGTGTGACAAAGAAAGGGCCAGACTGGAGTTTAGACACCTTGAGTGACACTCTAACTCTACCACCACAAGGTGCACAATCTTTGGGAAACCATGCACCTATCTGCTACTCTGCATGTTCATTCAAAGAGGACAGTTTGCTGTTTCCTCTTCCGTGCCTCCTTTATCTCAGATTCCATCCTCTTCCATTTCATTCCCTTCCAGTTAATTTCACTGCAAGCATGGTTACCTCTCAATCTTGCTACAAGCTTCTCCCACTCAGTGAGCTTTGTGGAACCTTTGAGAGCAAACCAATCCCAGCTTTTCCTGCAACGCTTTCATTTATCTTAGCTGAAATATATTTTCCTTGCTTGGCAAGTGATATCTTCTCATCGTAAGCTCTCCACTAAAGATTGCTCCTTTTATCACTCGTGCTTGTTCACAGTGATTCACCTTGTAGGAGCTCAATGTGCTTGCTTGATTGCTCAGGGCAAGTGGTTCATTGACTTTGGTTCACCTACAGGTGTGTTTTCTGGCATGCAGGTTGTTGGCTTCCAACATAATGGAGAACACAGTGCTTTAATTTAAATTATTTTCCAAAATCAAAAAGTGTGGGAGTTTTCAACTAAAAATAAGACATTCAAGTTATTTTTTATTGGAATACTAGTGAATGAGCACCTGTATTTCCATGTGGCAATAGTTACTTGGAAGTAGTCATAGCTATCCTCTTAAATAAAGCTTTACGTTATTCTATTCACTGAAGTCTTCATTAATTTTTGTTCCTTCTGTCTCTGGTGAACAGTCAGTCCCTATTTACCATCTTACATTTTGCTCTTTTTCATTTAGGTCCATTTACTTCTAGGCCCCATAGGCATTTGAGTTTTAAACTTTGACCCAAACCCTGTTACTTAGTGCCACCATTATTTCATGAAATTGTCACTTACACTGTTCAAGTCACAGCTTCATTATTCCACTCTTACCTACTATAATATAAAAATATAATATATATTCCTTGACATTTTCTATATCTATTCCTATTTTCCAAGCTAGCTTTTTATAAACTGTGTTTTTCAGATAATCTTTTATTTATTTCAATAGATGTTCCTCTAAATCAGAGGGATATAAATATAATTGAAAATATGAGACTAAGCAAACTAAATGGTCCTTGAATTGGGCTTTAAGATGCTACTTCATCCTATGGGTCTCCTAGAAAGAGAAGCAGCAACCTGCAGCATTTCCTAACTTATTAAACCATAAAAAATGCTGGCATCATTCTTTATGGATTCCTATCTGTTGGAAAAGTCATGGAGGTCCTGTCATTTAATTTCTTATTTAAGAGCTGGACGTCTGGCATGGATAATGGATGTCTTACCATGCTTACATTTGTGGGGATACTAACATTATTTTTTATGACTTCCAAGCATCATACTCTCCAACTACTGCAAGGTCACTGATCATCTCCTCCCCTTCCCCCCTTTTTTTTCTTCTTCAACTTATCAGCCTTATTATGAAGGGAAGTCTAAGTTCACTTGCTGCTCTGCTTGTTGAGGGAACAACTATTTTAACAATGCCTAACTCATCTGAAGAGTGATTTTTTTCAGCTATTGTGGTTTAGAGAGGATAGAAGGGGTATTAATACAATCAAAATCACCTAGGGTGATTAGGACGTTTATAAAATACACATAGCCCTTCCTTGAATCTTTTCAAGGACATACTGGTTCATGAAGTTTCTGATAGTCTCTTGAGGGATGTATGGTGGTACAAATTTTGTTGAATGCTTATTGTTAGGAGACAAGCATATTTTGTCTAAAGAAGCATTCTGTGCTGAAGTGTTTCTCTTTTTTGGAAATGGGTGTCATATTTTCATAATTGTGTGTTAAGGATTACATCAGGAAACATATGTAAAATGCTCACTGTGGAGCAGTTCCTTTCTAAATGCTGTCCCTTTTCTCCTGCCAGTTAGGATGATTAATGAGTAAGCCGCTGGTAGTTTCCTTAAGGGAAGAAGAGGTTGAGGATTAGGGCATTTCTTTCCTTAGAAAGCACTACACTGCCCTGGAATGAGGTGTTGTTTGCCCTGTAAATGATGACTTGTTGCTTTAGCGGTTCTGTAAGGGAGAGGAGGTCTTGCAGTCCATATCAATCCCTAGGCCTCAGTGACAGAATGCTGTGGTACATAAATATTGCAGGATAGTTGTTGCTCTATTATTTACTCCTTCAGAAGAGATACATCGATCAAATCCAGCATATCTCTATTGGTGATTTATTATTCAATTTTATTCTCTTACAAGAGGATTAATAATTGAGGTAAAAGTCCATTCAATGATTAGAGAAATAAATATACACCGAGTGGCCAGATTATTATGATCTCCGAATGCATAATAATCTGGCTACTCAGTGTATATCCTATATCATAAAAGGCTAATATGCAAATTGTCCCCTCGACCAGGAGTTCCACCAGTTGGCAGGCCAGCCAACCATCCATGTCCCCTCTTCCTGGCCAGGCTGGCGGGATCCCACTCATGCAGGAATTCATGCATTACCCTTCTAATATATGTATTCATACACTGAGTGGCCAGATTATTATGTATTCAGAGATTATAATAATCTGGCCACTCAGTGTATATGCTATTTGGTTATTTTATTACACCAAAATACTTTTTAGTCTTTAATGTTATTTTGAGTGTAAAATAACTTAGAGAAGAAAGTTCCAAAATTCACCAAATCTGACTTAGGAAATAATATAATAATACCAACCTTAACCACATTCTTCTGAAATGTGACAATCTTTCACTCAATGCAGCTATAATGTCTTAGAAATACAGTTGAGTCATGGCTAATATTCCCAAATGCATATTCCCCGGTCATGGCAAAGTAGACAATAATCTATTGCTGGGGAGTAAAAACAAATTCAAGTCCTATGAGCATTTTTGTAAAGCATAAAAGAGTATTTTAAAAAGAGATTAAAAAAAAGTATGGAAATCAGTAAAACAAAATGCTCTTTCAAAATGTCATCAGATGTGGTATTTTTCTACTTTTCCATATTCTTCCCAATCTCAACAAATATTGGGAAGAATATTTCCATCTTTATCCCCTTCCTTAGTTTTAGATATTGCAGACTTGATGTTTTTATCCTCTTAAATCTAACAACTTCTGCAGCTAGAAATAAAATATTTTCTCTTTCTCATGTCTCTGTCCTATCTAATTACTCTTGGCTCCTCCTTCTAGACACATCTTCAAGTATTTCCTCAAAAGATCCCTGCTTATGGCATATATCACTTTGTAGTTACCATTCTAATTTAATTTTCACCTGTATCACCCAAACTTCTTAAAAAAATTAGCAGTATAATTTGGTTTTTATTCTTAGCACACTACCAAAATTGCTCTTACTCGAATCACCAATAATTTACTGTTAAGTCCAAAAGACATTTGTAATATTTAAGAATCTTAGTCACAATATTCATAATAATCTTCATATTAATGATAGCTAACATTTGCTGGCATTTTATGATATGCCTTGATTATACTATGTGTGTTATACTCATTATCTCATTTAGTCCCCACTGTGACTCTATGAATTAATTATTATTATTACTCTCATTTTACAGATAAGAAAGATAAATCAGAAAGATTATGTGAATTATTTATTCACACTGTCACTCTGAGGCAAAGCCAGAGCTGAGCCTTTATCTTCCTTAAAGCTCCACATTTCCTTATTTTGGGGTGCACCACACTCCATGTTTTCACACTGACCCCTTTCACTCTACCACTTACACTTTCTTAGCAGATTCCTCTCTTTCATTCAACCCTTAATACACTGTTTCTCAATTTTAGTTTTTTGCACAGTAGAATTAACTGGAGCTCTTTTTAAGACTACATATCTTATAGATTGATCAGAACACACAGCATTGGACTAATATGCATACCTAGAAATGTGTATTTTAAACTCCCATATTGATTTTAAAAGAGCATGGCATAGTTGGAGAGCAACAGCTACATAATCTTCTAATAATCTCATCTAGTCTCACATTTATGTCTACTACTATAAGCTAATATTCCCAAATGTATATTTCCTGGGAAAATACCTTTCCCTTTTTATCAATTTCTTCAATCTCTGGTGTCTCATAAATTTCTATCTGGTACTGTATGTTCTGTAGGAAATCATCATTTGAAGCCCTTGGAATAACCAGGACATATGCTCACTCTCCAACTGCTTAGGTTATTTCCTTTACCTGCAATATAATATTTAAGGTATTTTAAAAATTAAATATATTTTTATTGATTTCAGAGAGAAAGAGAGAGATAGAAACATCAAACATGAGAAACAATCATTGATTGGCTGCTTCCTACATGCCCCACTCCAAGGATCGAGCTGGCAACCAACCGGGGCATGTGCCCTGATGGGAAATTAAACCATGACCTTCTGGCTCATAGATGACATTCAACCACTGAACCACACCAGCCACGCAGATTTGAGGCTTTTAATATGACATGCATAAACCCTGATAATATGTCTTCTACTTACTCTAGCTTTTTCTCCTTAATAGCACATAACCCAAAATATAGTATTTTCCTTTTTAAGCACTTGTAGCTGCTTCTACATATACATGCCCTTACCTGCCTCTTCTGTCATTATGTTGCCCCCTGTCTAACATGTTTGCCCTTAAATCTTTAGCCTGACTTACTCCTGTCAGAATCATATAGGTAGCACCATTTACTGGGGTTCTCTATTAATCTTCATTTTCATTAACTGCACATATTAGGTATATGTGCCTCCTATACATACTACCCTATATACACTAACTTCTGTATCTCTGCGGCTGCATTGAACTGAAATCCTTGCACATTGCTGCATGTTGGGACCACGCTTGAATAGCCCTTCCCATTGCTTAATGGTTTGCTGATTTCTTTCTTAGGGCATAGACATTGTTTAGAGGCAGATTCCCAAACTCGACTGGGGAACACCCTGCCTTACTCTTCCTTCCTACTGAGCCATGCAGATAGCTGAGTTCCCAATGGCTTGGACATGCTGCAGTTATCACCGGCTTAAATCCTAACCAATGAGGTAGGCACATATAACTTAGAATGCGAGATGATAAAATGTTATAGCAGAAGTATATAGGAACCTTAAGGGAACACAGAGAAACTGTTCTTTGTTTTGCTACTGGGAGGTGTTAGTTATATATTCCAAGAATAATTTAATTTTGAATTAGGTCTAATTTCATAAATGCCAATAATTTGAGTTTCTGGAAAATTTGAATCATGCTAAAAGAATTTCTATATTGTTTTTTAAAATGAATTGATTGCTGTATTGCCATTTTTCTTTTAAATCTTCATTATTCCTTTATAATTTATCTAGAGTTTTAACGAATACTTAATGTAGATTATGTATGGATGCCAGCATTGAACAACTCCAGGGCCACCATCAATACTTTATTTTATTGCATTTGATCTTGTTGATCACTCCCATTTTCATAATGCTAATATTATTCGCACTGAATGATATATTAATAGCATCCCTTGAAATTGGGTAATATAATATTCTGCTTAAAATAACCAATAAATGAATTTGTAAAGCATCGGATATATAGGTACTCCTGGGCTAAGTCCCCTATGCTTGTGGATTGGCTTTACTGAATCAAGGATTTTTAGGCTAGTTTATAGATACAAAATTTACATATATGTCTGACAAAGACCAATGTACTATATTATATAAATATGTGCTACCTTGTTAGGCATGATGGTAGTTGCTAAAAGGCAGAAATCAATCTAACTTTGAATACTAGAATATATACTGATAAGTCTTTTGAAAACAAAATAGGGTGTAGATAATCAAGGAAAGAAGATAAAATTAATGCAGCCCAAGCTAAGGCATGACATATGAAATTGCACTAATAATCTTACATAACAAAAGAGAAAGATGCAAATTAACTATCACTCTGCTATACCCACAGCCAATCAGAGTGAGCATGCAAATTTATCTTCAATAAAGATGGAAGATAATTTGCATATGCAGGCTCGTAGTGGTGTGAAGCCTGCTATGAGGGGAAGGGGGCTGGTGGAAGGAGCTACTGGAGTGGTGCTCCAGACAGAAGCAAGGACTTGTTGGCTCTGGGTGGCCCGGGAGTGGGATTCTGCTCCTAGGTGGCCAGGAAGTGGGGACTTGCAGCTGGGATTAAAGCCAGGGGAAGGAAGGCCTATTCTTGCACAAATATCATGCAATGGTATATATAAGCCTAAGCAACCCTTACAACAGAATGACTAGAATGACCAGTCTCTATGATGTGCACTAAACACCAAGAGTCAAGGAGCTGTCCCCAGCCCACAGACCCCAATCACCAATGGGGCCTGCTAGCCAACCTCCTCGTCCTTCCCCCTCACTGGCAGGCCTCAATTGGGGCCAGGCCTCTGGGCTGGGATGGGGAATTGGGGGTGGGTGGTGGTGGACTTTCTCAGGGGGCTGAGGGCCAGCTTCTCCCTCGGGGTGGCTGACCAACTTCCTGCTGCCTACCCCTGGCTGGCCGGTCCCAAAGCCCTGATTGGAGCCAGACCCTGGGCTGGGACAAGGAACCAGGAGTGGGTGGTGGAGGACATGGGCAGTGGGGGATGAAGGAGGAGGAATTTCATGCACTGGGCCTCTAGTACCAAATATTACCTAGAGAGTTCAGAAAATCTCTGAAATTGTATTTTTTATGGTCAGCAGAGGATGCTGAAAATGGAATGTCACTAACCAAGGTTAATGAGATTAGTGCTTTATTCACTTGTTTATTCTCTTTTCATGATGTAATATCTTATTGTTTCATTAATAGTACCCAGGTTTGGGTAAAGAACCATCACTCATGGGCATCAAGGCAGACCAAGTAAACATTTGTAAAAAACAGTTCCTTTATTCCTGGCTTTGATTTAATTTACTCAATTAATTATTTAATCTTAACAAGGAACAGCCTCCTGTGCTCTTTTCATCCTTTTGAAGTCATCAGCAGTGAAGGGAGGCAATGTGGTAAATGGACTCTGTATAAAGGGATAAGAGAATTGCAGATAACTATTGTTTTAAGTACCATGACTATTATAGCAGCAGCTTGGTAATAATAATAGTAAAAGTAATTTATATTGAGCATGTCTTATGAGAGGATACTATATAGAGAATGATGACTGGCTGTTCTTCATCACAGGTAGGCACAGATAAAAGATGATTTGGATTTAAATATTAGTGGATGATATTATTGAAAGAGATAGTAATATTTTCCCAGTAAGACTTTAGCATAAATAAGAATGGTTATTCATCTGTCAAAAACATTTTAAGTTGAAGTGTATCTTATCTTATTAGGGGGAGGAATGGTAAAACTATTTTAAAAAAAGATTATGTATAACTATACATATATATTTATATATATTAACTTAGAATTCTACAGAATTTATTTTAGGACAATATTCTATGCTCTTTAAGTAGCACTTACATCATTATTTTGTTTTCATTTTCAGATGGAATGCTAGACTCTTCATTTTCAAGTGGAATAAATATACCCTGAGTGATTACAGACCTGGTCAATGTCACACAGCTAAGTAATAATGGTGGAGTAGGTACTCAAAACTAGGTATTTTGACACCAAAGTAAATGCTTAAGTTACAGTTTTGTCATGAAGAGCTCTTGAAAAATATTCTATAATGATTCAAGTTATAGATGAAGAAAATTAGGTCAAGATGGTTAAAATTACAGAAATTTTAAAGGAACAGAATTTAATTCTGTTTTTCACAAGTGTTCTTTCCACTACATAGGTCTCTACTGACCTCTCCTATATACTCAGGGTAGTATGAATGAATGCTTATGCATACATGCTTCCAGTGCACATCCGATTAGAAGCAGATGGATGAAACTCCACTTCATTCTGCTGCTTTTTGTCCTTTTGTGCCAGAATAAAACATGAAAGTCAAAGAATTTATAATGCTACCTCTAAATATTTCTCTCTTTTCCGCATCCAACATGGCTAGAGAGCGGTCCAGTTCCTGAGTAGGGGCAGCTGGGGATTGAGAAAATGAAAGAAAAAGAGACACAAAGATAGAAGTAAAAAGCTGGGGCCGGGTGGGACCTCTGCCCTCTTCTGATGGAGAGACAGTGACCCAAAGCCCATACAGCCTGTTTATTTTATACCCCCAAAATACCAGGAAGTTTTATTAAAAGTCAAGACAAATGAGATTATTCATTCCTGGTGTTTGACTGCATTTACATAATAAAGCCCACTCCCTGGCACCTGGTCAGAAATGAAAGTCAAGCTGACAACATGGGCAGAACGTTTCCAGGATGTGGCTTTGCCTACTGCCCTGGATTTAGGTGAAAATTTAGAGAAATGCTCATGTGCCCCCCCAGGTGCTCTCTACAGCTACCCTCATCTCCTGTCTTCTAAAGATATGTTATTAGTTGTGTTGATAGAATAAATCTGGAAGAAACTAGACAAGAGAGTTAGTAACTGACTTCTCCATCAGAAAGGGCATGTCTGTGCTTTGTGGAAGAAAATAATATTGAAAAGGATGGAGGACTGGGTGTGCAAAATAGGAGAGAATGGGGTAGGGTGGTAGAAATGGAGAAAATATAAATTTGTAAGCAACTGCTTTCACAAGGGAAATACTCAGAAGAAAGTAGTCAACAGAGGATTTTCAAGAAATTTTTCTGTGTTTATGCAACTTAACCCCTCTTTCAGGGAATTTACCACCTTTACAAGGCAATTCAGTAAAATCCTGCATTGCTTAATGCTTTTAAGTCAGATTTTTTTTTCCAGACGGAAAGGGGGAGGGAGAGAGAGATGAAAACATCAATGGTGAGATAAAATTATTGATAGGCTGCCTCCTGTGCACCCCACATTGGGAATGGAGCCGTCAACCAGGCATCTACCCATGCCTTCCTGGTTAATGGATCAGTGCTCAAATATTTAGCAACACTGCCAGACCAGAATTGCATTTTTTGAGATTATGAGTAGTATACTTTCAAAGATTAATTTATATTTTAGCTGTTTGGCTCAGTGAATAGAGCATTGGCCTGGGGACTGAAGGGTTCCAGGTTTGATTCTGGTCAAGCGCAGGTGCCTGGGTTGCAGGCTCCATCCCCAGTAGGGGGTGGAGCGTGCAGGAGGTAGCCAATAGATGATTCTCTTTCATCATTGATGTATCTCTATCTCCTTTTCCCTTCCTTCTGAAATCAATAAAAAAAAACACATATTTTTTTTAAAAAAAGAGAAAACTTTATGTCAGCAGGAAGCTTAATTCCTTTGGTTTACTCTAATATGAATCTCAGCCTAATGTTAAAATTTTATTATAAGGAAATGTTAAACAATGATATAATCATTTATTTATTTATTTTTACTTTAGAAAGTAAAGGGTTTTCTGATTTTAGCTAGAAAAGGGTATCATGGTTTATTTTTCTTCAGCATATTTTCTATTTCAGTTAATCTTCTTGTACCTTGTCTGTTCATTTTCTGACTTTACCCTTCAATGTTTAGAAGCTACCTTTAAAATTAAATCTATGTTCCTTTTTTTAGCATATAAAACCCATCACCATGTAACCATCATTATCTAGACACAATCCAAGTCTTGTCTACTTATAGTGTGTGTGCCAAGCATGCCGGACACATGATCCATTTTACCAGTTTTAGGTCTCTAACTATTCTGCTGTTCCTTATTGTCAGTAATCTTTGCACATATAATTTGAGTATCTTTCTTTCTGTTTGGCTCCTTCCTTCCTTCCTTCCTTCCTTCCTTCCTTTCTTCCTTCCTTCCTTCCTTCTTTCCTTCCTTCCTTCCTTTCTTTTTTGTCTGATGAATATTACCTTCAAAATGCTGTTTAAATAACCTATATTGTCTTTCTTTTTCTGTATTCCAAAGGCACAGAAAGGTACTGACTTCTTTGTAGTCTAAGAATTTGGAGCATCCCTTTGTTGTGGTAATTTTTATATCTATCTATTGTTGGTTTTGAAGATAGACACTGTGTCTTACATTTGTTTGCTTAGAACAGCAAGTTGTATACTGTAGTTATTAATTAAAAATTTGCTTAATTAAATTTTCTAGAGGGTCAAAAACACTTCTTACACATACGACCTGCTATTGCTACATGGTTTAAGTCAGGGGTATAAAAGAAACTGAGGCATCACAATTTCTTCTTGGGGCATATTCTTCCATTCCTTTTTTTTTAAAGCAAATGTGATTGATGAGCTCCTTACTGGAAGTAGAAAAAATTTTAAGACTGTCCCTTATCATCCATTAGAGATGATGGCCCATAAACATTTATAAAGAGCCAGTGTTCTGAGTTTTTTTTGTGTGTGTGTGTGACATATTTTGAATAGTGAACAGTCACCAAATGTGGGGAGAGGCAAAGAGAAGGAAGCAGGAAGTCCCCGGGTTATGCATTGCTGGGTATTACAGGGGAGATGGAAAAAATGGAGGGGCAATAGGAACATCTATAGAACCACTACTGATTTCTACTTTACAACTCATTTAGATTCAAGAATACTTGCTTTATGGTCTACTAGTGAGATGATCTGGAGCAAATCATTCCATTTGTCTTATCACCTCCCATTTAAATCTTTAAAGAGGTAAAGACTGCTTAATAGGAGCAATTAAACTGGTGACAATAGGGCAGGTTGTGTAGTTTAGGCAGAGAAAACTGGGCAGGCTTTTTGTATACTGCCTCCGCTATGCCTGGTTTGTAATAGTTTTAGCATTTACCCCCTTCCCTCCTGAGGCTTCTCCTTAACACTGATCATCAGAGCGGTTCTCCAGGGTCCTCTTATAATTTAGCTACTAAAAATGGACTCCTTTTGTGGTATTTAATGTACAGTTTACCTTCAAGGGCCAGAAGAGGAGAAGTGTGTCCTATCTACTGCTGACCTATTAAATTTGCAAGTCCAAAGTCAGAAAGAAATAGTAAAATACCTTCTGCATTCTCTCCAATATTATTTCCACCAGAGCATTGTGTGTTTCCACAGCTAGCCAGGTTTCTATTTATAGTGTAAAAGATGCTGTGGTATTGACCTGACAACTGTTAGGAAAGAACCAACAGCCATGTAAGAGTCATTTGCTCAGGAAAATTTTACTCCGCTCTTGTCAGTGTTTCCTCCAGTATCTTCTGCTCTGGAGGTCACCCTCATTGCTTAGAGGAATCCTGTGTTGTCAATGTGCTACAAGCTGATAAACTCAGTCTTGGAGGCTTTTAAATTTTAAGTTTGATATTTCATTAGGCAGTACAGTGAACTTTCCTTTTCTTTTTACCTTGGTTTCTGATGGTGATAGCAGGTATCTTTCCTTCAATTTAAGTACAATTGAACATGATATTAGCTGTTCACAGATGCTGGTAAACCTTGACATGTGTTGTCTAAAATCGAATTTCAGCTTCAATTTGAATAGCACCTTTCATTTCACATCAGTGCCTCAAATTGTTTCACAGTAATGTGTCATCAATATTTCACAACATGGCATCACTGAGCAGCATATTCAATGATTCAGCCATCACGTCAAATAATCCAGAGAAGCAACAACTAGAGGAAAGAAAGCCTTTTTTTCTAACCATAGAGTGATGCAAATTTAATATTTTCCAAGTGTTTTATCATTAAACCTTGTTTAGAAGAACAGTCTAGCAGAAAGGTGCAAAACTGCTCCAGAGGCACCATTAATATTTGAATTGGTAAATCTAAATAAAATAAACAAACCAACTCCTGCTGTATACCTAAGTATATACCCGATATTTCATTTGATACTGCAACTTTGAATGTAGTTTATGAAGCAGTTTTTTCAATATTAAAGTTGTTATTTTGTTTTAAAAATTAATTCATGAGGTGGAGGTCCAGTTATTACTCGGGAGTGCAATTTGTCCAAGCTCTAACCAAGCCAAGTCCCCTGGATTCCTTATCCTTCTTCTCACCACATCTGGTGCCTCTAGAACTCATCTTAATGACTCTAGAGTCCATATTATTTTTATTCTACTGTCATATTTATATTTCAGGATGTCATTTTTCCTTGGATTACCTCAGCACTCATTTAGCTGCCTTTCTTGAATCTAGTTTTTGCCTTAATATGCTATCTTACCACCCTGTATCTTGCTCATAAAAAGTGCCAGAGTGAATTTTCCATAATGGAAGTGGATAATATCTCTACTCAGCTAAAAATAAACTCTAATGTCTCCATAGATTTCAGAATATTTAAAATCCTTAGCATGACACATATGGATTCTCATGGATTACCTAAGCCCTTCCTACATTTTTATCCAGATCTCTTTTTATTTATAAATGGGACAACCAGGTTGACTCAACACATCAAACTCTTTGTGTAGTTCTCTGAACCAATCACCTTCTCTGTTATCTGAGAACTTTATATAAAAAATGTATAATTACCTACTTACTCAGTTTTCTCCTTACTAGGACAAAATATGGTGCATCCAGTTATAATGTCTCATACAAAACTTAATACCTGATTTTTGAATCAAATATGTTAATACAAAGCAAGAGAATCTCAGTATCTCTTACCTCTTCTATTTATGGCACAAAGCTAGACATAGGCTACTACATTGCCCAAGGTTTTGTTGTTGTTAATCCTCACTCAAGGATGTTTTTTCCCTTGACTTTTAGAAAGAGTGAAAGGGGGGGGGGAAAGGGAGAGAGAGAGAGTGACAGATGACAGATACAGAGAGACAGACAGAAAGGGAGGGGAAGAGAGAAACATTGATGTGAGAGAGACACAGGGATTTGTTGTCTAGACAGAGACCAGAGATCCAACTGGAAACCCAGGTACATGCCTTTGACCAGGAATCAAACCCATGGCCCTTTGGTGCATGGACCAGTGCTCTAACCATTGAAAGACTGGCCAGGCTAAAATGTCCAAATTTTAAATTTTTAGTATTTTATAAAATTTATGAAGCTTTTATAGAATTGAAAAGCTAAGACTTTGTTGAAAGCTGTAAATTATCTTGGCAAAACAAATGCACAAATAGCCTTGCATACACAATTTTCTATAATGCTTCAGAAGGTTCATAAACACTTTGGATTTATCTTATGGATTTTCAGCTAAAAGTCCCTACTCCAGCAATTCCCATTCATACTGATAGACATATCATTGGGAAATTTCTTCATTTGAGTATCCTTGCTCTGTCTCATGGTAATTTAGACAATCAGAATATTAGTATCAGGAAACACTAAAAAATATTATTAACCCAATTTCATATTTATTATATAAAGCATCACTATAATTTTTATGTCATACACATTTCTCTTTTACATTAAATGCTATTATTTGATGGCAATAAAGCCACTATCTCCTAAGCTTGACCACATCTTTGAAAGATCCTGTCTGGTTAAGAATTATCTGAGACTTTTGGTTTGAACTCAGACATATGTGCTTGGAAGTCAACACCCTTATCCTAAAAATAAGAAAAAGCTAGACAAATTGAAAATCAATAACTTCTCTTGAACCCATCAGGGAACTGAGATTGAAGGAAAATTGTCTTCTTGAAGTCTGGAGAGACAGGAGCATGTAGAGAGTCTTAGCAAAGATTTTTTTTTTTTTAATCTCAAGCAGAAGCCCCTGAAACCATTAACTGGTAGGCACAATTAAGTGCTAATTTTGATGAATTTCTGGAGAATAAATGTAAGCTAGCATGAGAGTGAGAAACTCCTGGGGACCCTAGTCAGTCAGAGGTTTATACTATTTTGAGTTTTATCTCCAGAAATTTTTTACAAGATACAAATGGTGAAACTCAGAGAAAGATTCTCTTGCAGCTCTGGCAGGATAGGGGAAGAAGTCATTGTGAAATGCACTCACAACATTCTCCATGACAAAGGCTTCCTCTCTAGGAGATGGAGCATAACCCCTTACCCTCTGAGTGTGGGCTGCACCCAGTGACTTCCTCAAGAAGAGTACAGTATGGAAAGGGATGGGCAACTAATGGAGAAACTGGACAAAAACAGCTTCATCCAGGTTAATATCAATAGTGATAAATCATGGCAATACTATATTCCCTCAATACAATATGCTGAAAATGGCACTGTATTTCTAAGGTATCCTTCCCTAAAATCTATAACCCTATCTCCAGTCATGAGAAAAACATCAAACAAATTCAAATGGGGGACATTCTACAAAATATCTGACCAGTACTCCTCAAAATATCAAAGTAGTCGAAAACAAACCACAAGTATCTTAGAAATTGTCACAGCCAACAGAAACCTAAAGAGTTTGGACAAATAAATTTAAGGTAATTTGCTAGCTAAAAGTTTGGAACAGAAAAAGAATATTTATTAAGGAAATCTTTTAAAAATGTGGAGTTTTAAAAATAATAATGTATAGCCATGGCTGTGTAGCTCGTGGTTGGAGTTTCATCATACACCAAAAGGTTGAGGGTTCTTTTCCCAGTCAGAGAATATACCTTATTATTAAAAACTAAGAGGCCTGGTGCACGAAATTCATGTACTGGAGTGGGGAGTCCCTCAGCCCAGCCTGCACCCTCTTGCAGTCTGGACCCCTCCTGGAATGTCCACCTGCAATCCAGGATCCCTCATTCCCTACCACCCACCTGCTCACTGCTCCTTAGCACTGTCATGGAGGCAGGAGAGGCTTTTGCTATTATTGCACTAGCCAGCTGTGAGCCCAGCTTCTGGGTGAGCAGCCTCCCGCTGTGGGAGCACATTGACCACGAGGGGGCAGCTCCTGCACTGATCATCTGCCCCCTGGTGGACAGGGCACATCATAGCAACTGGTCATTCCAGACTTCTGCCATAATGGTCATTTAGGCTTTTAAAAAGCCCAGCAACTGTTATGGCAGAACAACCAGTCACTATGACCAGCTGGCTACAGGGACTGTCACCAGTGCCGCTCCAAGCCTGAAGGCCCTGGGGCCGGTTGTGTGGCTACCACCAAGGCACTGGTAAAGGAGAACGTGAAGGTGGTCAGCATGTAGCTTGAGATGAAAGCTCTGTGGGATGAATTCAACAAGGTGGGCATCAAGATAATTGTCACCAAGGTTGGCAGGTCAGGGTGTCCCTCTCCCTGCTGCGACCCTCGCCACGTAGCTAGCGCCAGTGTCCAGCAGCGGGCTTTGGCCCAATCCATGCCAGTGAGACTGAGAAGCAGGTTGGGGTTGTAGCCTGGTCAGCTCCCTCGCTCTATGAGTCCTGGCTCTAGTGACAGCCACCTGGTGTGCCAGGCCGGCGGGTACTGCTTGGGAGGCCAGGAAGGCTGTGGAAAGAAACCCTGTGGACCGGCCCCCCGAACAGCAGCTCAGGACCCAGCATTGCCAGAAATGGACCAGCTCAGAGCACACTGAGCTTGGGGGGAAGGCAGCCACCTGTTACGGGCTTTGCCACTAGCCGGCTCTGGTGGACCCCACCTCAAAGGAAACTCAGTCTTTGGTTCCTTAGTTCAGTCTATCCCAGCTTAGAGGAGTAGCTGGGCACATTTTAGGGGACAATTAAGACTCTAAAACAGTCTGTTCTGTTCCATGGAGATTGCTACCCAGTTGTCTTATGCCTAAATTCCAGGTGATTATGGGGCCTGGCTCTGCCACTGGGGCCCGAATCTTCCAATTGACCTGTATTTGTTGTAAGGGCCCAAAGAGAAGAAGGGAACAAGTTTTCTGATGCAATTGATTTGACCAAAAAAGGTGAGTGCTGGGCTGTGTCTAATGTACACACAGAGACTCCAGCTCTGAGTCCGCCTGGCCAAAGGGAACTCAGAGCCTGTTTGCAGAGTCTTCTGGTAGTTTCTATTTCTTTGCTGAAGTCTTTCTTCCTGGGCAGCCTGAGGCCTATGCTCAGCTCTCCCTCAGTGGGTCTTCTTCAGGCCCCTTCCTCTGACCAGCAACCCTGTACCTTGACTGCCCCCCCATGCACAAATTTGTGCATAGGGCCTCTAGTATAGATAATAATGTATAATGATGTATTCATTAACTATGACAAATGTACCATATAAATATAAGATGTTAAAAATAAGGGAAACTGAGTATGGGATATATGTAAGCTTTCTGTACTACCTTTGCAACTTTCCCATAAATCTTAAAGTTATTTCAAATTAGACATTTATTTTAAAATGTAATTTAATATGGTAGATTCCTGGATGATATGGATTTATTTTCTACAGTTTGATTTACTAACAAGTTACTCTTTATAAGTTAATAATTAATTTCAAAGTAAGCAGTATTTTTCTCATTGTCCTCAATCTGTCAAGCAGCGAACTTAACTTAAAGAGAAATAATGCTGTTTTTCTCTTTGTTTGTTGGATAATAGGCTTTTAGCAGAATTAAAATTAGATGTCTGAGTAGTTGCCTATCCTTTTATATATTCAGAATTAGTGCCAATTTGGTGATTTTATATTAGAAATAATCTGTGAATCTACATTCTTGATTATGTTAAGTCACTTTTTGCCTGTTCTCACAATAGCATAGTTTTTTATTCATATACTTGATGGTTTCAGATACTTTTTTTGTTTGTTTCATTTCTTCTATTATTCTCCTATCTCTATTATATTATATTATTTACCCAAAGTGTGTGATATAAATGTTTTCTTCTCACATTTAATCATGAAATACCTGTTTTTCCCCACTTAGCAAATACTAAAAAATATCACATAACAAACTGCAATATTCAGTGGCATCCAATAATAAGAACTTATTTATTCCTAAAACTGAGAGTTGGCTAGGGATCACTGGTCTAATCTGCACTTAACTGAGAGTACCTCTTCTCCATGTGTTTCCCTTTCTCCTGCTGAGCTTGGAAAACTAATGCAGATATGTTTTTCTTATTGTTGATCACAATGAAGAGATCTAGTGGAGACAGGAAAGGCCTCTTGAGCCCTACGTTTGAAATTAACACACTGTCAACCTTGCTTGCTCCTTCTATTGGCCAAATCAAAGCACATGGTTAAGAACCTAGAAAGTATTTGTCCATCCACTGTGAAACAAAAGATATAGTAACACGGAGAGAAGGAAATTTAGATAAGAAACACAATTAACAATTCCCCCCCCCCCACTTTCTAGCCCTTAATCCTAGAAAATTCCTGACAGATAGGAGATATTTATTAAAATTTTGTTGAATGATTATATGAGTAAATATTTGACTAAATGGATAGTTACTTCACTTTCTGAGTTTTTTTTTGTTTTTTTTTAGGTACAGATTAAATGCTGGTGTATTTTACATGTAAAACTTTCAACGATTTAGGACTATACTAACATTGTCCTTATGACTAGAGGCCTGGTACATGAATTCATGCTTGGGTGGGGTCCAGCTGGCCTGCCCCAAACGGGGCTAATCAGGCGGGGCTCACTAGGGGGAGAGGCCGTGGGTGGTTGGCAGGCTGGCCCTGACCCCTGGTCAAAATCCGGTGGAACTCCTGATGGAAGGGACAATTTGCATATTACCCTTTTACTATAAAGGATTCCTAGTCCAAGAGCACTTGGTGGCATCTACATACTATGTTAAACTTCTAGTGTTGTGCTCAAACCTTGTATATAAGAACATAGTCATCTATTTTAAAAGATTTTTTTTTTTCTGATTCTTGTTTTTCTTCAATTTCTTTTCTCAGAGAGTCTGTGTAGAATAAGATTCATGGGTTTTTGTGAGATTTGTAAGGTCTCTTTTCATGTTGCATGTTCTCTTTTTAGAAAATTACTTCACCTTTAATAAGATGTCAATTAGTAGAAAGCTTTACATGTGTTTTTGTATAAGACATGTCTTTTTATGTTGTTCTTTCCCCCCCCCCCCCCCCCCGCCTTTAAGTATAAGAAATAGTAGCACTATGTGAACTGCTGTATCGCAAGTTTCTCTAAATTGCACTTTGAGCGTTTGACAGACATAACAGAAATGCATAGAATTGTACCGGTACCTCTAGGACCTGACAAAGATGAGAATGACAAGTGATTTCTAAGGAAGTATCAATGTTTAGGTTTTTAAATCAGAGAAGACCCAGAAGTAAGACAGCAGTTACACATTTGTTACTGGCAGTGGATACTGTGGCACAAGTAACTGATGCTGTTGTTTCTCCTATTAGCTAATGGCCTACAGAAGCATCTCTTTCTAGAAGTGCCCTCTGTGGAAAGGGCTGCCTTACCAGCTGTCCCCTCTTCCCTCCCTTGGGCAGTCCTGCATCCTGTGGCTAATTTATACACAGGCATGCAATTGCCTGGCCTCGGGCTTGGTTTGAGATGACTGAAGGGCCCCAGCTCCCTGTGAGTCCTCCTGAGGCCTCTGTTGCAATTACATCAGAGTTCCACCTCCCCATCATCTCAGTCTTGCTTCCTGCTCTTCTTCCAAGGCATTGCTCACCAGACCAGTCCTCAATAAGCCTCCAGCATTTAAATCTCTATCACGCAGTTGGCTTCCAGGGATCCTGAATAAGCCACTGCTGTTAGAATTAATTCAGTTCACCTGTCGACACGTAGACTACTCAGTCCCCTCTATTTTCTTTCTTGTCATGTCACATTTATGATATAAAAAAGTGTATGTTCTCCAGAGTCACTTAATTGGAGTTTCTAGCCTTATGCAAATGGGGTATAAATATTCATACAGAATGATATTTAGCTACGAATATTCTGCACCAAAGAGAATTTAAAAAATTCTCCACACTACATAGGGAGATTTTTCTCAATAATAGATGATTATGCACAAATGTACAGAATATGAGTGAAATGAGGTGTTCATATATTACAAACAAAATATGTAATTCTATGTCCTGACAGCCTTCTGTAAATTTTAATAACAGTAATGGCAAAACAAAGCTGCAGGGAATTTGAATTATTGATTATGATAGCCAGAAAGAGATTATCAATAATGAATTGTGAAAATAATATTTCCAACTATGTGATTTTTTTTCATTGAATGGCTTATGAATAATTACAACATGTTCTCCCATGAGTGAAGATTAGATAAGTTAGCAGCTTTTCAGAAAAGGAGAAAAGTCTTGTATTGGATTACGCAGTAGTTGTTATACATGCTTCAGTCTGAAATATAATCTTAAACAATACACAATTATTCTAAGGAATTAATGCACCTTTCAAAGTACCAAAACTATTACTAACATGAATCTTTTATCTGAAAGAATCGAGTTTAATGAACTTTTTCCCTTCTTGTACAAATATATATAACTTTTTAATGTTGCTTTATAAACTTCTGGGAGAAACCTATTAGCCTTGTTAATTATTTTAAAGTAAAATGTGGCTTTATTTGGCATTAGAAAAAAAATGCTTTAAAGAAGGCAAAGAGAAATCAGAGACTAATATAGAGATATCACATTTCACTGAGTATAAAATATAATAGCATGAAGGGATCCATGAAAAAAATCAAGAATCAAGTTTCACTGTGGAAACATGGATTATATGTATATATAGAAATACACATCTATTTTTGTGTGTGGGTGTATGAACATGTGTGTGTGTGTGTATGTGTGTGTGTGTGGTTGTGTGAGATGTATATTTACAGCAAACAATGAATTACTCTATACAAGGGCAGTGGAAAGAAGAGTCCACATATCTTCGCCTAGGATTAAATATTGATTTTCCTAGAAGGTAGTGAATTTGAGAATGAAAATATATTAAAGTGTAAGTACTTTCCTCAAGCTATCAAATATATTTATGGAATGTATTTATATGTATGTCTTTATACAAAACATTTTCCTGATAGCAAAAGAGATAGATCCTACCCATGAAGAGTTTATATTCTAACAATAACATAAGTGTCTTGATTAATACCACATTGATTAATTTAATGTTAGCAACATAAATACTTGGGGACAGCTTAATCCAAGCCTTTGTTCCACCAGGCAGATATTTAAACAGGACATATGCATTCTTCACTTTCATGTCCAGCAACTGTCAGCATTCAAAGGAAAGCAAGTTGGTTACCATGCCTTTACTGATCACAAGCAACTACTTGATTCTGTCTTGTTTTTATTTTCCCCCTCCTTCCCTTTCGGTTCTTTCCCTGTCTTCTTTTCCCTTGGTCTCCACTTTCCCCATTCCCAACCCCGTTTTTCTTCCTGAAACAGTTACCCCAATAGACAGTCATCCTAATATCTGTAGTCAGGGAGAAATTATATAAATTATCCACTTAGTGAATGCTATGATAGGGTATTAATTTCATAAACTATTGTAAATCTGAGCCTGGAATGCACCATCTGGATGTCCTGGCCATATCTTTTCAAAGATGATCACACTGGGACTCAAACTTAGGTCACCTTCAACTTTTACCTAATCCCCACCAATCCTCTCTTTGGTACCATAGTTTGCACCAGCGTTATATCTGGATGACTATGGCTACCTAACTCCTCCTTGCCACATTGTTTTTTCCTTTCAGCATCCATCTGAAACATCATAATACCCTTCAGTCATTTTTATTTCCTTTAAGTATATTTCTGTACTATTCTGCCCTTAAATGTATTATTATTATTATTATTATTATTATTATTATTATTATTACACAGAAGTATACTTTATGCCCCATCCAATAACATGAGGGCAAGCCTGCAGGGGAGGTTAGCATTCTTATACCTCTCCATTGCCATTTCCAAAGCCATTAATTACTCTTCTACCCTAGTGGGGGGAAGTCTCCTTCCTCTGTAATTAATATTGTGTGTATGTGCCACTTCATCTTTCTTTCATTGCAATCACTAGCCTACATCTTAATCAGTTCTTTATATGTGATGGCATCTTTGATGTTTTCATTCTACCCCATACTCCTAAGCATTAGCCAGGGTGATTTCATTGTTCATGTTGATAATGAATCCGGTGCCGTCGTTCTTTCTGCTCCATGTGATATCCTGAATTCAAATGAAATTTCATTTCTATTCTACTCTAACCACCAACAGGTCCCTCTGTGACTCTGGTTATTATCATCATCAGAAATGCCCAATGCCAATATAGTCACAGCACTGCTTACCAACCGGGATAAGTTCTGAGAATATGGTGTTAGGTAATTTTGACATTGTGTGAATATGACACAAACCTAGATGGGGTAGCCTATAATACACTTGAATTAGATAATACAGTCTACTGCTCCTAGGCTACAATTATAACACAATGGCAAGTGTTTGTGTATCTAAACATAGAAAAGGTACAGTAAAATGCAGTGTAAAAGATTTTAAAAAAATGGTACACCCGGTAGGGTACTTACTGTGAATGGAGCTTGCAAGACTGTAAGTTGCTCTAGGTGAGATAGTGAGTGAATGGGGAGTGAATATTAAGGCAGTGTTTACATTTATAAACACTGTATATATAAACTACACCACATATATGTATAAGTCAACACAATGTTAAGTTAAGCACAAGAGAAAATGATATAATCAAGAGAGATACCAAACACAAGATGTTTGTGGCTGCTGCCAGCATAACATGGCATATTGTTTTATAGCAAACTTTTTAAAGTAGAAAGAGTATACTCTAACATAATGATAAATGTATAGCATATACATAAACCAATAACATAGTCCTTTATTATCATTATCAAATATCATGCACTGTACATGGTTGTATCTGATATACTTTTATACAACTGGTAATGCAATAGATTTGTTGACACCAGTTCACCTTAAATACATAAGTAATGTGTTGAGACATGAAATTCAGATGGCTACAATTGCACTAAGTGATAGGAATTTTTCAGCTCCATCGTAATTTTATGGGCACCCTCATATATGAGGTCTGTTGACCGTATTTTACTTTCTGTTGATAACGTTGATGTTTTCAGTTGTTTCATATCCTCAACTTCAACTTCTTTTTAACTGCACAACCACTCCTATTTCCCTGATGCCACAGTCTTTCTCAGTTGTTGAGTCCTCTCTTGCTTCACTTCTGTTGCCCCAGTGATATTCCCCTGATCAATACAATGAGCTGTGTTGCATTCTTGCCTCTGTTTCATCCTCCCAGCAAAACTACTATCCTTGGTCCTTGCTACTGACTTCCTGAGGCTAAGGGAGTTTGAATAAAACTATCTACTCCTATAGTCACCATTTGACTTAAGATTCTCACCTTCTCTCTCCTGCACTATTAGAATGGCATCATAAAGGGTCTCCATGCATTCATTCTTTGCCACTTTAAATCCACCCTTTCTATGCCATTCAGAATAACCTATGTGAGATGTGAATCCTTGCATTCATCTGCTTAACACCCTTTAATTACTTGCCTATATAATGAATTGCTAAATCCTATTATGGTTTTACAGCCCCATATGTGAAGATCCTCCAAAATCTTGAGTCTTCCCACTCCCTTACTTACCTTTTATTCCCTAATAATGAGGAAGTGTGTTTCTTCTGCTTATGCCATTTATTTTACTTTTTTTTTTTTTTTTTAAATAACAGATTGTTCTTTTGCCTGGAATACCTATCCACCTTTCTTTCTCCTGATAATTTTACTGATGATTTAAGACTTAATGTATTTCTCTGGGAGGCTTTTCAGGGTCTCCAGGTTGAACAAGTGTCTCCTTTATTTTGCTACACTAACTCTCAACAAAAACCTCCTTGTGCCACCTATGGCATTTATTATCTGTGACAATTCCTTCCATCACACTCCGATTCCAGGAGGCAGGAGCTGTGTTCTTTTCCTTTAACTCCTCAGTGGCCTTGTATTGTTTTGCGGAGGGACACTGAAATTGTTAAAATGACCTCTAAGGCTCTGAGTAATCCATGTCATCCGTTTTCATCAGGCCTTTGCAGATGTTGTTCTGTTTGGAATGGCTTCTCCTACTCTGCCCCTCCACTTGCTTCTGCTCAAACACTGACACACACATTCCTTTTCCTTGTTATCTTAAACTCATCCTTCTACCTTCACTTTAAATACCAATTCATCAGGGAAAGCTTCCCTGGCCCTAAAGTTAGATTAGATTGACACTCTCATTTATATTCCCTAGGTATCCCTTTTTACTGTGTTTTTTTTTTTTTCTTTTCCCCATGATAGATTGTAATTATACTTTTTTCCTACTTATTTGATTAATGCCTATCTTTCCCCAGGAGAACTTAACTCTGTTGGCAAGAATTGTGTTTACCTTTCTTTACCTTTTACCCCCTAATGCTTTGCACAGTGCCTGGCACTTAGAACATAGTCAGTAAATAAACAGGTTGAATAAGTTCACAATAGACTAAATTGCTTTTATAATAACACCAGTGCTTGACTCATTACTTCACGGATAACAGACTTTAAACTAAGCTTTTGAACTTAAATGAATGTTGCAAAAGACTGACATTTGTGAGGTATTTAACAGTGAAAACTGGAACTACTAGGAAACAGAAAAATGTCACATTTCTATTTCAATTGACTTTTTTTTTATTGGCAACAAGGCATATTCAATTTATTCAGTATTTGATACCTGTCAAGCAGATAGACTAGGTTTAGAGTTCTACAAATGTAGGAAAATATCCCTAGACTTCCTTTTGCTTATCAGGAGCTTCTCCGTTGAGCCTTGGTTGGAATGCTGAGCTGTTACCTCTGAGTAAATCAACTTTCCCCACATGGCTTCTCTTTCTGTGTAGACCCTGTCTTTGTTATCTCACTTGAGTACCTTCCATTAGTTGTTGACATGCCTGTCTTCTGTGCTGAAATATGGGCTTTTTGGGGAAGTGGCTTCATTATTTTAATCTTCATATTCTCAGTATCTACCATGGTGGCTGGCACAAATAGGTTTTTAGCTAATATTTGTTAAATGAACAAATGATTTCAATTAATGAGTATCTCAGAATCACTAAATGCTTTTCATAGAGGAAAATATAAATAATGGCTTAGCATATAACTACTTCCTCTGAAAAAAGCCCCCTTTTTCCACAAGCCAAACTATTAACCTATTTGTTGAATTTTCTTTCTGCTTAACATTTTTCATGCATTCTATTTATATATTCATGTACTCTGGTTCAGTGTGCTATCTTCTCTAATGGGAAGATTTTACTGATTTCGAATAAAAACCCAAGTATAAAATTGAGTATTAGGACAAGTTAGTATACTTAAGAATGTTTGATTCTAATTATTTTATCAGAATCAGAGTAATTGTTCTTCATAAAGCAACTTACATTGAAGTCTTCAAATAGAGGAGAAGAGTTCTAAGTTTTATAATCTAATTCTTGAAGTGTTTATTTTGGTCGATATTCTCTACCACAAATTATGATACAGAAAAATATAATAGAAAATGACAACTATAAACAATTATAAATCTTCCATCAAAAATCTTATTGGGCCAAAACCGGTTTGGCTCAGTGGATAGAGCAACGGCCTGCAGACTAGGGGGTCCCGGGTTCGATTCTGGTCAAGGGCATGTACCTGGGTTGCAAGCACATCCCCAGTAGGAGGTGTGCAAGAGGCAGCTGATCGATGATTCTCTCTCATCGATGTTTCTAGCTATCTGTCCCTCTCCTTCCTTTCTGTAAAAAAAAAAGTCAATAAACTATATTTTAAAAAAATCTTATTGGTACTCTAAAGACATTTTACTTATTTTATATGTGAGTAAGTACATGTGTATACATAATTATTTATACTTCTTTCTCAGGTTAGCCTCATTACTGCCTGCCAACGGATCTGTATTTGTTTTTTGTTGTGTGTGTTTCTTTAAATGTAGTAGTACTAAGTAGACTTGGTTTAATGTACTATCTAATGTACTAATGTACTACATACTGTGTGATGTCCTGGGGCCTATGTTTCAGCAGGATTCTCAACTTGAGTCCAGGTTTTAGAACTTACTCAAAGCTCCCAATATTGGACACACAATGTATTTTTGACATTGACTTCCCTTAGAAAGGGGTGGTTGTAGAATTAAAAAAATTAACAATTCTGAACCCCAGCTCTTGTTACCCTTCCACTTGATGGGTACAAAGGTTCCAATACAGATCCCAATTCTGAGATCTCTTTAATTTAGCTAGCCTGCACTACATTCCATTAATAGGATGATGTGGTTTTACTGAAGCAAATGATTATTGATTAAGACCTTTCAGAATTATGACTTTTAAAAGAGATGGGCCTGGAGAGGAGAAGGGAACGGGATGGAGGGGTCAGTGGGGGAGGGAAAGGGGGATATCTGTAATACTTTCATGTTCTCCCTTTAAATTTTTTGGTTTGCTGGTTTGTTTGAATTAAACCTAACTAATGGAGAAATGGTAAGCCATGTTTTAGTTTTGTTTGCTTACACTTTTCTTCTATCATTACCAGTTAGCCTCCACAACTCGTTACAGGGAAGTAAATACTATTCAGACATGTTACTTCTCATTTACATTTTAAAGATAAATTTTTAAAAAATCTCTTTTTAAAATTTATCTTAATAAAATAAAATAAAAATAAATAATAAAAATAAATAATAAAAATAAATAATATATACTTTATTTTTATTTTATTATTATTATTATTATTTTTGTGAATCTCAGCTACTAGGCTCAGTGTGATAAGTGAGTGGGATGCTGATAAGCAAAAAAAGTCTATCAGTTGGTAGAGATGGTAGAACACAAAGTTCAAAACACTAAGAAATCCCTGACTGAACAATACTGACCCCCTACAAGCCCCGTAGAGGGGAAAACTCTCCCAGACTGAAGGGTTAACTCTCTTTTCCTCTGGCACAGGGCTGTAAAGGGCAGCGGTTAAGACGTGCTAACAATGTTAGAGCACCGCCTAATAACAATACTAATAAAACCCCTATAAAGCCAAAAGGGTAAAAACAACATGTCTCAATAGTATTTACTTCTCTGTAACCAGTTGTGGAGGCTACCTGGTCATGACAGAAGAAACGTGTAAGCACACAAAACTAAAACATGGCTTACCATTTCTCCATTAGTTGGGTTTAATTCAAACAAACCAGCACACCAAAAGATTTAAGGGGAGAACATGAAAAGATCGCTTATGAAGCTATTGCCCATGCTCCACGGGTTCACATTTTCATCTGTTGGGACCTGTCACTTTATGTCTAACGGGATGGCATTTTTGATGACATGGACAAGCACGAGCAGAAATAGAGCAGTGGCCGCAAACAGGCTGATTCACACTTCACTTTCCGGCACATGTGAATTTTTGCTCCATCTGGGCCAAATGTCACTCCAAAAAGCAGCCTCATTTGAACCTCTGTGGCGTACTTAATATGCTCTGGTTGTCAGTGACCATGGCAGGGCCGCGGCTGAGCTCTGCCCAATGTCAAAATGTGTTTCCCAGCCCGATGTCAGAGTCCTTTAGCACTGAAACATTTGTAATTTCTGAACAATTCCCACGAAACTTAGGGGTTGTTGACCTGAACTAAACTCCCCATGGCTAGCAATGTCATTCTCTTTCTCCTTTCACTTTCCAGGTTGATAAAAATCAATACTTTCTCTCAGAGAATTCTGACTTTCCTAACAGCGTGCAGGTTCATGTGAAATGTGAGGAGCAGACAGAGGAACAGGAGCTGTTATTTTTATCTTCCAGAGCAATTTCCAGCATTCCTCCAAGCAGGGAATAATGCAAAAGATGTTATAAGGAACAATTATTTTGAAATTAATCAGTCTTGAATTTTTTGATGGAGTTAGTATAATTTTTAAACATAATTAATATCTATTTTTAATTATCATTAAAATCTTTGAGCCTAATGCCCATAAGTTTGTTTTTTATTTTTGCTAATTTATTCATAAAGAAAATAAAATTTATAGCTGTTAATTGCTTGAACATTTTTTAAAATCTAAAAAGAACATAAAACTATGACCCCCGCCACCATCCCCCAATTTGGTTTTACTCTGCATCCCCTACTCCCAACCCTCAAAAAAGGGAACTAGGTTTGCAAATGGCTCTCTCCATTTCTTTCCTTCTGGAAGAAGCTCTTCATGATAGGTAGCTTTCTTAAAATTAATGTAACTAGACATTCTGAAAGTGTTTTAATTTTCAATTATCTGGACTGGCAAAAGATAATTCAATTTCTTTCATGTGGTAAGTCTACTTTTATGCATGAGCCAAAAGTTGGCAAACATATTCTGTAAGGGGCCAGATAGAAAATATTTTAGGTTTTGTAGGTCCTATGTTCTATGTTATAACTACTCAACTTCTGTCATATTGTAAAAGTGGCCACAGATAACATATACATAAGTGAGTGTGGTTGTATTCTGATGAAACTTTATCTACAAAATTTTGTGCTGAACCAGTTTGTCCCATAGGCCATAGTTCCATAGTTTGCCAATCCTTGCCCTAGCCAGTTTGGCTCAGTGGATAGAGTGTCAGCCTGCAGACTGATGGGTCCCTGTTTCATTTCTGATCAAGGGCACATGCCTGGGTTGCAGGCTCAATCCTTAGTAGGGGTTGTGTAGGAGGCAGACGATAAATGATTCTCTCTCATTATTGACGTTTCTACCTCTCTCTCCTTCTTCCTCCCTTTCTGAAATTAAAAATAAAAACATAGTTTGCCAATCCCTGCTCAAAGCTAATGATACTCAAACTTTATTTCACATTAGAATCACCAAGATGTTGATCCAGACATAAGCAATTCAGGTGATTTTGATGAGCCTCAAAGTAAACATTATTGCTCAAGGAAATATTATTTATGAGAGTTTCATTCCGTATTTCATGGATGAGGTACTCAATTGCCCTTATGTTTTCTGACACTTAGGAAATATTCCTATATACTTATAACAGTCTATTTCCTTGATATTATTTCAGATACAGAGGATCTTGAGTATCGTAGTGGTATAAATCTTTCAGCAAACATAGTATGTCAGGATACACACCCAATTATAATGAACAAATTCATGTAAGTTATAGCTGAGAAATGACCTTGTCAAGTCTATAATACTGCTGCCCTGACATTGGACAGCAGCAGCACTCTGGTGGTCAGGGGATCTAAATAAAATGAATAACACCACAATGGTTAAATTTTATCAAATACTGATTATGCTCACAAAGTCACTCATATCTTTATACCTATTAATCTATTTTATTTTTATGTCAACCTTCTGTAGGTGATATTACCACCTTTCCCACTGCCTCCCCACCTCTTTTTCTTCTTAGTCAACATTCACTACAGAGGTGAAACTCTTAACCTCTACTTTATACTTCATTTCTTTTGTTGTTGTTATTGTTAATCCTCACCCAAGGATATTTTGGATACTGTTCCATTGATTTTTAGGGAGAGTGGAAGAGAGAGGGAAAGACAAAGAGAAACATCAATATGAGGGAAACACATCGATTGGTTGCCTTCTGCATGAGCCCTGACCAGGTCCTGGGCTGGGGAGGAGCCTGAAACCAAGGTACGTGCCCTTGATTGGAATCGAACCTAGACCCTTTGATCCGCAGGCCAATGCTCTATCCATTGAGCCAAACTGTCTACGGCTATACTTTTTTTCTTATTAGGCAAAAAGAATGCAGAAAAAATAATTAATGTATTCAGAGAAAAATATGGAAATATTACTAAATCTGGGTGATATTAGGAAGTTGACTTAAAATAAATATTTTAAAAAGACCTCTGATGATAAGAGCAAAGGGATTCCAAAGGGGTGTTTGGGTTGTTAGCAATTTTCATATCATAATGTCCTGAAGTAGGACACTTCAAAAAATACATATTTTTTAAAAATCCAAGTAGAGGAGAATCAACCCCAGGACGTGATGTGGGGGAAAAAAGAGATGAAAAAAAAAAAAAAAAAAAAAAAGTCTGACATTAAGCAGATTCGACTGTTTATACTTAAAGTGATAAAAAAAAATCAAGAATGTTAGTTCTACAATGACTGTGGTTTAATTGGATTCTTTTAATAGTGTGACTAGAGACTCCTAAATAAACCAATGCGAGGTTCTTGGGAATCTAGGGAACGCCTGTGTATAAAGCTGGAGGTAATGAATCTATTCTGCATCAGTGTGCACATGAAAGGCTATGAGACTACAGAGGCCTGTGCAATGCTTATGCTCAGAAGGGCAGGTGGACAGCAAGTATTTGCTCAACAGAAGACAATACAGTAAACCCTGAAGGATGCCTAAGATCTGGGCCCAGTTCTGAGAGGTATTTGGTATAAGAACTGAGCCCTGTAAGTTTATGTGCCACATTTGTTTTCTTTACTGTTATATTGCCACTGTGCCTGACATTGGTTGACAATGAAGATGGGAATTACACCACATTGGAAAAATGTTCATGAGTTTTTTAAAATGCATGTAATATAAATTTTAACATTTATAAAGATGTCACTGAAATATGTTTCCATCTCGTGTACTGGAATTAAATGCCCATTCCTCCCACCCCCTTACCTCTGGCAACACCACACTGCTGTTTGTGTTCATGAGTTTTAGATTTATATCCCACAATTGAGTGAAAGCATATGGTTCTTAGCTTTTTCTGACTGACTTAATACACTTAGCATAATATTTTCAAGGTCTATCCATGTTGCAAATGACAGTATATCATCTTTTCTTATGGCTGAGTAGTATTCCATTGTGTATATGTATCACATCTTCTTTATCCAGTTCTCTATCACAGGACACTTTGGTTGTTTCCATGTCTTGGCCACCATGAATAATGTTTCAATGAACATACAGGTGCATATATTTTTGTGAATAGATGATTTTGAGTTTTTTGAGTCTATAGCCAAGAAAGGGATTGATGGGTCCTATATTAGCTCTATTCTTAATTTTTTGAGGAATCAGGAGACTGCTTTCCACAGTGGTTGTACCAGTCTACATTCCCACCAGCAGTGAATGAGGGTTCCTTTTTTCCCCACAACCTCTCCAACACTTGTTGATAATGGCCACTCCAAAAGGTGAGAGGTGGTATCTCATTGTACTTTTGATATGCATTTCTCTAATTGCTAGTGAGGTTGAACATTTTTTCATCTAACTATTGGCTCTTCATATCTTTTCTAGTTTGTTCTCATGTATACAAATTTATTCAAAATGGACCAAAGACCTAAATATAAGACGCAAAACAATAAGTTGCATAGAAGAAAATATAGGTACTAAACTTATTGGTCATAGAGAACATTTTATGAACTTGATCCCAAAGGCAAGGGAAATAAAGGCACAAATAAATGAAAGGGACTTCATCAAACTAAACAGCTTCTGCACAGCAAAATAAACTGACAATAAAACAAAGAAGCAGCCAACCAGATGGGAGATGGTACTTGCAAACAGTAGCTCCGACAATGACTTAATTTCCAAACTATATAAAGAACTAATAAAACTCAACACCAAACAAACTACCCAATCAAAAAGTGGGTAGAGGACCTGAAAATATGCCTCTTCTAGTAAGTGTTTCTTAATGCTACATCTTCACTCTGAACTGAGTCTCATTAGCTAGAGATGACAAGAATCTTTCTTTTAAAAAAAATAAATAGTAGAATATGCCCCACTTCAATTTCTCCTGTTGTTGTTGTTTTTCCCCCCTACTCAATAATATATCCCAGCCCTGGCTGGTTTGGTTCAGTGGATAGAGCGTTGGCCTGTAGACTTAGGGGTTCTGGTTTCTATTCTGGTTAGGGACATGTGCCTGGGTTGCCTGCTCAATCCCCAGTGGGGGTTGTGCAGGAGTAAGCCAATCAATGACTCTCTCATCATTGATGTTTTCTCTCACTCTTTCTCTTTTTCTCTCTCTCCCCCTCCCTCACCCTTTCTTTCTGAAATCAATAAAGAAATATATTTAAAAATAAAAATAATAATATATTCCAAAAACATTTAGACAGGATACAGAAATAATTGCTCAGTATTACATAGGGTGAATATATAATAGTTTATTCAAAACTTTGGGTTTACAAATAAGGGGCCTCATAATCAGTCTTGAACACACATGTTTTTTCACATTGCTGCCAGTGTGTGTTTTCAATAGATCTCTGAAAGTAGAATTGCAGACACAGAATGTGAGATGCATATATTTATTTTGCTAGGTATTACCAAGCCAGATATAGCTGAGAGTACTATTCACAATCTCACTGAAAAAATATGCTGTCAAACTTTTAGATTTTTCAATTTGATACTATAAAAATTATTATTTCAATATAGTTTTAGTTTGCAATTCTCTTGTTATGTGAAGGCTAGACATTGTTTTTTACAGTTTCTTGAGGTTAAGGTCTATTTGCATTTCATTTTCTATGAACTATTTCTATAATAGTTGTTAGCCTGTGTCTTTTCTGTTTTTAGAACTCCATATATGGGAGATATCAACTCTTTCTCATTATCTTACACTTATTTTATTTTATTTTGTTTTCTTTTGCTTATGTGTTTTTGCCATACAAGAGATTTTTCTTTTAAAAATTTTATGTCATTAAAATTGACCTTTTCTCTTATTGATTTTGGATTTTGTGTCATGATTTATATAATTTTTCCTCACTTATATTATAAGGAAATTACACACACATACACACATACACACACACATATATTACCTGTATAGTTGTACTTATTTACATTAAATTCTCTGATACAAGTATAATTTGTAAATTGTAATTAATTCAATTGTACTGGCTTTTTCCTACAAGAATCTCCAGTTATATCAATACTACCTATTAAAAAAGAGTAATTTTACCCAGATAGTTGATATGCTGCCATTATTGTATTCTGGATTTCAAAGAATTAGACAATTTCTTTATTTTCCACTATGATCTATCCAGTCCTTTAAAAAAGACCTTAAGGCTTTACAATATGTCTAAATGTTTAGATGTTTAGTAGAACTATTCCCCTATCAGTGTAGTGATTGCCCCTTCTCCCAGGGGTTTCCTTGGTTATTCTTGCTTGTTTTTTATAAATGAATTTTATAATTAGACCCAAAAATATTAGACATTAGTAACAAAACTGATAAATTAGAATTCTATTAGCTTAAAAATTAGCACAGGGAAAACCAGTATCTTTATGATGTTTATTCAGTCTTTCCATCAAATATATCATTTTTTTTCATTTATTAAAAGCTACATTTATGTATTCCAGGAGTGTTTTATGCTTATGAAATTATACATTTTGGACATTTCTTATTAAGTTTGTCTAAATGATTTATTTTTGTTTACTATTTTAAGTGGCATATTATCTTCTATAATGTTTCCTAATTGGCTTTTGTTTGTGTATATGAATGCTGTTCATTTTTAAATTATTAGCTTAGAAGTTAATTTATTAGCTATATGAAAACATATAAGGATGCTATTTTTGCTTTCTTTCCAATTCTTACATTTCTGTTTGGTTTCTGTTTTCTCATTACATTGACTGACATTCCAGAACTATTTCAAATAGTAGTGGAAATATTGGGCATCCTTTTTCTTATTTCCTGCCCTTTGTGAGAAGGATGTTATTGTTTTCTTGTTAAGTAAGATTCTGGTTCTTAGATTGAGGCATACATGTTTTGTTATACAGTTCATTACACGTGGTGAGGACCATCAGTTCCTATTTTAAAAATTTTTTAATATGAATGAATGTTGTATTTTGCAAAGTATCTTTTTTTTTCCACATAAATGCACTTTCCCCCCCCCTAGAAATATTTCCTAACTTAACCTCCAGGATGTATTTTGTTTCTCTTCTTGCCACCCTCATTTTTTCTCCTTTACAGTCCTAGAGTATTTTTAAAAATATTTTTATTGATTTCAGAGAAGAGAGAGGAAGAGAGATTGAAATATCAAATATGACAGAGAATCATTGATGGACTGCATCCTGCACACTCCCTACCAGGGATCAAGCTTGTAACAGGGTTAAGTGCCCTGACTGGGAATCAAAGTGTGACCTCTTGGTTCATATGTCAATGCTTAACCCACACTGGCTGGGTCCACAGTCCTAAAGTATTTGATTTCCAAATTATGAATGGTTCAGGGTTCATTTCTCTATCATTTTACCTATCTCTACTCACTCTTTAAGTGATCTTATCCAGGCTTCTGACTTCAAATAGTACCTATACACTGATAATTGCCAAATTCATATTGGGCAGGCTTAGATGAATACATCCTTCTGCTTACATACCTTCTTCCCTTGGATATCTAATAGCTATATTAAACTGGACTGAATTATTGACTTTTTCTACCTCAAAACTTCTCATCCAGGGAGCCTCCTCTCAATTATCTAAATTTTTACAAACATTTATAGGGGACATCCTACGCTCCTGACATTATTCCAAGATTAATTCATTTAATACTCATAATAACTCTATAAGGTGGGGATTGTTATTATGCCTGTTTTATCAAAGGAAAGATTGAGGCATGGAGAAAATAAATGGCTCATCCAGTATTTCAGTTACTAGGTAAAGTTCTAAAGTAAAATCTGGGCCATTTGACTGCACAAAGTATACTGTTTACTACCTCACAATGAGCTCTTCTGCTTGCCCAGACCAATGAACTTGGGGTTATTCTTGTCTTTTCTATTTTCTTTAAATCCCACATGTAATATAGTATAAATCCTAATAACTCTTCCATCAGAATATATCCAGAATCTGAATATTCTTCACCTAACCCAGTCTAACCACCTTGTTTTAAACCACCATAATTTCTCACCTATATATTATTCAAATGCACTACAAACTAGTTTCATGCCTTCACACTTTCTGCTTTTACAATGCATTTTCCACATTGTTTCATTTAAAACATCCATGAGAATACGTGAGATTTCATCTGTCCTCTGTTCAAAAACCTTTATAGTCTTCACAAATCACCTAGTAGAAGGCCAGCATTTCTATAGCCTGAAAGGCTTCTACAAGGCCCAGCCTTATTAACTTTGTCACTTCTTCTACATCCATCACACTGGTATTTTTAAAAATTTTATTTTATTTAACCTACTTTTTAAACTTAAAAACTTAAGCATATAAAGCTCAGTTTACAAGGTTACATGTGTGTATATATCAAACATACTTGAATGCTGGCCTTTGACAAGGGCTGAAGAGGGGAATGCATTCAGGCATTAAGAATGAAAGGACTTGTATGCATGCAAGTATGCATATAAGCCAAACAATGGACACAGACAACGGGGGCGGGGGGTGTGTGTGTGAAAGCATGAGTCAGAGGTGTGGGGGGATAATGGGGAAATAAGGACACATATGTAATACCTTAATCAATAAAGAAATGAAAAAAAGATTGAAGGGCAAAGGGAAAAAAGTGAAAAGAAATAAAAAACAGAGGGCCTTGCATGGGCCAATGAGGGTGTGCTGTGTGCCACACTGACCTCCCTAAGGTGCTTGAATGCACCTCGCACACTCTGTACTCAGAACTTTTGCAGTTTCTATTCCCTCTGCTCAGTATACCTTTTTCTTAGAAATGTACATTTTTATATATTTTTTATCTATTTCTTTTAATTTATTTTAATTTTACATTTGTCGTCACCTTCTGAAGAATCCTTATTAAATGTATTTTTATAAAATAGAAATTACTCTTACTGCCTTTTTTATAACATTTCACTATCTGAAATAGTATATATGTATATTTGCTTTGTTATTGTTTATTTTCAACATACACCGATTAGATACTTGAATTAAAAAAAAAATTATTGATTTTTTTAGAGAGGAAAGGAGAGGGATAGAGAGCTAGAAACATCAACAAGAGAGAAACATCGATCAGCTGCCTCCCACACCCCTCCCACTGGAGACATACCCACAACCAAGGTACATGCCCTTGACCGGAATCAAACCTAAGACCTTTCAGTCCGCAGGCCTACGCTCTATCCCTTGAGCCAAACCAGTCCTGGCTAGATACTTGAAATTTTTTTTATGTTGGATCTCCACTATTGGTAAAAGTACCTGCCATAAAATAAGTCCTCAGTAATTATTAGCTACAAGAATAAATAATATGCATGGTTCCCTTAGCTCTTCTGACAGAGCATTGCATGGTGCTCATATATCTCAGAGCACCATTTAGGAAACTGAGTTAAATACTAGACAATGGTGTTTTATTTAAACTTGATGGGAAACTCACCAATTTCTATTTTGCTTTGATTATTGACTATCGAAATGATAGCATTGACTTAAATTAGTTTTATTCTGCTTCAATTTACCTGTGTCCAAACTGCATCTAGAATATATTTCTTTATCTTTATCCAAATTCAACAAGACTCTGTGTGTTATACAGAATAAATATCCCTTAAATATCAGTCTACTTTTGCCCCCTCTTATCTTTAACAAAGGTTGGCTAATAGATATGAACTTTTAAACAAACCAATGATTACTTTGAGGCAAAGAATAAATAATGCATTAAAATGGCTTAGGTGAATTAATCAGGGCTTGATAGAGTGTCTTTGATAAGTAATGATTGCCTAGGGCCAGAAACGGTGAGTGACATACATTTTTCAACTTTGACTTAGAAGGTAAGTTTTTTGAGAGAACATAATTTAATTCTTAAAAGAAATCTACTCATATAACTCAGAATATTATTATATTACATATAATAGATACTCCATATATATTTGTTTTTTTGCATGAATTATTATTTGAATGAATTATTCTCTGAATGTTAACGAAAACTTATTTATATCCAGAGCATGAATCTCATGCCTCTGTTTCCTAGGCAACTTTTCCTTTTTAAGCGTAAAATATCATTAATCCCTAAAATATTGCTAAATAAATCTTTCTGGGTCACCCAAATGTCACCTGTTTATATATCATACAATAGAGTTCTGCAAGTTATCTTATGAGAAAAAAAAAAGCAACTTTTTAAAATCTGTATACTCTTATTGTGTAAAATAGAAATAATTTTTACTTCTCTTGGAGTTAACAGGTGTTACAGTTCTCCTCAAAATAATATATAAAGCACTGCTAAAATTCATTAGGGCAGTGTGAGCTCTTTTTGAACTCAGTAGAAGTTCACTTGTTATTTTCCTTATTGATAAAAATTGTACTGCTGACAGGAATGAGAAGAGATATAGGTGAATAATTCTTAGTGCCTAATTTTTAAATGAAAGCTTTCCAGTGGGTTGTCTCATTCTCAAAACAAGATCATAATAAACCAAAGAATACAGGTACATGTTTAGTATTTTTCCACTGGCCTATAGGACAGTAATTTGAAGTAGCAAGTGAAAAGTACTAGATTTTTCTGTGTACAAGGCACCCACCACTTTTTAAACCCCAAATTAAGAAATCAATATTTTAAGCATAAAATAGAACCCATTTTTATTTAGTCATTACCACAGGTAATGTTTACATACCAGTACTGATATTATACAACATATCACTTTATTCAGCCTCTATTGCATCACTGCTCTCTTCTTCCTATTACTTCCAGACATACTAATTTCTTCAACTTCTATTGTATCATTGCTGTCTTCTGAGTCACTGTCTATATATGTGAGATCATCCTCATAAACTGGTGGCGTTTATTGAGCTAACTTTGTTCGTGTTCTCATGGCCAACCCTTCACTCCTTATGAAATTGAAGCACCATTTTGCCTTTCCTGTGAAATCAACAATGTTCATTTTGCTTGCAAACATTCTTGCCTGACATTGAATAAGCTTGATTGACAAACATAAACCACTTTGGTGCTGCTCCACACCCAAGTCTTAAGCCTCTGCTCCAGGTTTGCCCATTTTTCTGGTTTTCTTCTTAAGGCCTTCTTCTTTCTGGCATCTTAAGGAGTTGTTCTTACTGTTTTCTCCACTGTCTGATCACTCAGTGGGAGGAGATCCAAATTGTCTCTCTGAAGCTCTATCTCCATGCTCTATTGCAAAGCTGATCACATTCAGTTTGAATTTCGAAGAGTAAGACAATCACTTACCAGTATTTAGTTACTTTTTATTTTTATTTTTTGACATCTTTATGGGCTCAGAATGCTCTGGTCCCTGTTGCATCTGCTACTCTCCACCTCCACTTCAAAATAGGATATCAACTGATGTCAGTTACAATAAGACTCATGATTGGAGGAAGCCAGTTTGACAAGGCATGGATGATTAGGCACCCTTGCAGCTCCCTCCTCCATTAACTTCCATGTATAAGATGCCCCTTGATTTTCAGTCTAACAGTTTTAGATTAAAAAAAAAATAGTGACTTATACACAGAAAAATATGGTACTCAATTTCAAAGCATTTACCAAACTTCAACATGAAATTAGCTTTTGAGTGTGTATGTATGTGTGTTGTAATTATTTTTTTCTCAAGTTCTCAGCCTAATTTTTGTTTTGGGTGATTTTTAACAAATATCATTTAACTAAATTTAGCCATAGTTACAGACATTGTTTCTATAGTTTCTATGAGTTTACTTGTTTTTACCTCAAAGAGCAAATGAATCATTTATAATAACCAATGAATGCTTAAACAATCTGTTAGTAATTATATATTTTTTATCACTTCTTCTTTTGATCAGAGTACATCAATCCATCAAATCTGTCAGCCAAGCTACTAGGAATATGATATAAAGGCTGTCATCTCTAAATAAAAAACTTCATGAATGAGGTGGAGTTTGGCAGTTAGCATGCAGTAATGCAGGTCTGATTTTGAAGATTTGTGATAAATATAAGGTATTTTATATTAGCTATATTTGGTAGCACTGGTTTCAAATCCTAGCTTTGTTATTTATTCTATGACTTCTCTAAGTCTCAGTTTCTTCATCTATAAAATTAGCTAGTTTACAGAAGTGTTAGTTTGTGTGGAAGTTTCACTGTAGCACAGACTTAATCCTCCAATGATCCAAAAATGTAGTTTTAAAGAAAAAATCCTCCATTTAATGTAGTAAATTTTGGGTTTTCAATGGGTCCAATAATAGATCTCTTTCAATTTGTGTTTCCTTCCCTGATAATCAAAGTGCTTTAAAAAAATATCTTTGCCTAATTAGTTTGGCTCAGTGGATAGAGCGTCGGCCTGCAGACTGAAGGGTCCCAGGTTTGATTCTGGTCAAGGGCATGTAACTTGGTTATGGGCACATCCCCAAGGGTGTGTGTGCAGGAGGCAGCTGATCAATGTTTCTCTCTTATTGATATTTCTAACTCTCTATCCCTCTCCCTTCCTCTCTGTAAAAAAGTCAATAAAATATATTAAAAAAAATAAAAATATTATCTTTATTGTTGAAAGTACTACAGATGTCCCCTTCATGCTCCCCCCCCCATTAACCCCCTCCTTCTCACTCCCATCCCTCCCAGGCCTTCTCTACACTATTGTCTGTGCCCCTCCATTAATCTCTCCCCACTACTCAACTCACTGGCACCTACCCTCTGTAATTCCTCAGTCTGTTCCATGCTTCTATGTCTCTGGATCTATTTTGTTCATCAGTTTACTTTATTAGAATCTACATATGAGTGAGATCATGTCATGCTCAGCTTTCTCTGACCAACTTATTTTGCTTAGTAGAATATATCTAGGTCCATTCTTGCTATTGCAAAAGGTAAGAGTTTCTTTCTTTCTTTCTTTCTTTCTTTCTTTCTTTCTTTCTTTCTTTCTTTCTTTCTTTCTTTCTTTCCTTCCTTCCTTCCTTCCTTCCTTCCTTCCTTCCTTCCTTCCTTCCTTCCTTCCTTCCTTCCTTCCTTTTCTTCCTTCTTTCATTTCTTTCTTTCTTTCTTTCTTTCTTTCTTTCTTTCTTTCTTTCTTTCTTTCTTTCTTTCATCTTTCTTTCTTTCATATCAACTAGTATTCTGCAGCTTCTTTTATTCACTCATATACTGATGAGTACTTGGGCTATTTCCAGATCTTGTCTATTGTAAATAATGATTCTATGAACATAGGGGTACATACATTCTTTCTGATTGGCATTTTGGGTCTCTTAGGATATATTTGTAGAAGTAGGACCATTAGGTCACATGGAAGTTCTGTATTTAATTTTTTTAGGAAATGCCATACTGTTTCCATAATGGCTGTACCAGTCTACATTCCCACCAGCAGTGTACTAGGGTTCCTTTTTCTCCACTATCTCACCTCACCAGCACTTGTCATTTGTTGATTTGTTATTGGTAGCTATTCTGACAGATGTGAGGTGTTTCCATACTTCTGTTTCATGTTTCTATTGTCTTTTTAATTTGCATCTCTCTAATGATCAGTGACTTTCAGCATTTTTTCATATGTCTCTTGGCCATCTGCATGACTGATTTAGATAAGTGTCTATTTAGGTCCTTTGCCCATTTCTTACTTGGATTGTTTGTTTTCCTTTGTTAAATTGTAGAATTCCTCATATATTTTACATAATAGCTCTTTATCATATTTTTCATTGCCAAATATGTTCTCCCATAGAATGGGATCCCAAACTGATGAACAAAATAGATCCAGAGACATGGAAGCATGTGAACAGACTGTGGAATATCAGAGGGAAGGCAGAGATGGGTGGGAAGAGAACAACCAAAAAACTAGTATGCATATATTTATTACCAATGGTCACAGGCAATAGATGGTGAAGGCCTGGGGTGGGGGACAGGGTGGGTTATAAGGGGCTCATAGGAGGGAAAGAAGGAGACATAAAGATTTAATGAAAAATAATAAAGATAAAAAAGCAAATTCCCACCGTTATCACTCTTTATTCTTTTACTCTAACATTGTTTATTTTCTATCTGCCCTCACTTGACTATAAACTCCAGGAGGACAAGAATTTCATTTTGTTCACAGCTGTATTCCCAATTCTCAGAAGAGTATGGAACCACATGAAAATCTGTTGAATAAATGAATTTTCTCAACACAGAAGTATCAAGCACAGATTTCATAGTATGAGTAACTAAACAATCATCTGTAGATAAAATAAGTAATATCTAACTTTTACTAAGGTACTTGAGACAGAGTTCCAGCGATTTTCTAGAGATTACACATTAAAAAATGTAAAACCAAGTCCAGAGACTCTGTTTTCATAGTTATTTCTTTTTCCATTTTCTTACATCTTGTAAGAAAGAATCAGCTGGACACATTTCCCAAACTTAAATCGGTAAAGTTTCTGATACTGACAACAGGGCAGAGTAACAACTGCTTTATTTATAAGAAATTATCCTCAGAGGGGGAAAAATCCATGTGGTAGAGAGTAACTGTTGAGTGTGATGTAGCAGAGTTGGAGGGGATATGCCACAGCACAGTCAGAATTCAGCTTTCACATTCCTTCTATAATGTCAGGAGGCATTATGCATTGTTAAAGTCCTGCCAGCTCCTTCCCCAAGGAGATGCCATCTCTGTGATGGGTGAAGCAATTTTCTCTGCTGATCTGTGAAGGTTCTTCAGCTCGTGAATTCTCTGGGAATATGAATGCATGACATTGTGAGTGTGACCTGTTCAAAACAATAACTAGCTATTCATGTCATTCAAATGTAATTTTTTTTTATTTTTTTGTTTATTTATTTTTATTTTTATTTTAGGGTGCAAACATGTTCACTTTATTTGTGTAACTCAATTAAATCCAGTTCCCCAGACTGTCTAATAGCAGGCAATTTAAAATAAGTAGTTCTTGGAATCTCTCAGTCTAGAATTGATCTTAACTTAATGAATTCCAACTTGTAACCAGATCACTTACCAAGTTAAACCTTAATGGAATATTCTGCCTTCTTCCATCCTTCCCTCTGGGGTGGAATCTGAGTCCTAGCATATGGAGCATTGCAGTGTTGGTAGGCTACATGCCAATCTCTGAGGTCACCTGCTGATATCTACTGAGGATGTAACCTGTTTGTCCTCTTGGTTCCAGGTGTTTAGCACTTTCTCAGGTAGACCTCAAAGCTCTTGACCACTAGCTCCCTTGTTGCTCTCTGGTGCTCCCAGTCTTCCTGGTTCCTTTTGGCATCCATCTCATCCCTGGTTGGAAGCACATGCAATGCTCTTTTAAAAAAAACCTTCTCAACCCTGCTGGGTGACCTCCTGGCAGGCCATTTACCAGCTCTCACTCTTAGCTAAGAGTGTCCCCACGTTGGGCATATAGGAATAACTGGATCTCGGGATCCATGGAAAAGTTTTGTGGGGAAATAGGAGTATCTCTGGACTACTTTTTTCTTTATTGATTAAGGTATTACAAATGTGTCCTTACCCCCCAATTTCACCCCTATCCCTCCAGTCCTGCCCTCACTCTCATACCCTGTTGTCTGATACATCACTTATGCTTACATGCATGCATATAAGTCCTTTGGTTGATCTCTCCCACTTACTCTCACCCTTCCCTACCTTCCCTCTGAGGTTTGAGCAACTGATCAATGCTTCTCTGCCTCTAGATCTGTTTTTGTTCATTGATTTATGTTGCTCATTATAATCCACAAATGAGTGAGATCATGTGATATTTATCTTTCTCTGACTGACATATTTCACTTAGCATAATGCTCTCTAGATTCATCCATCATTAGAAAGATAAAAAAGAGTTAATATGAAGAATATTTCTTCATTATTGAGGAAGTTGTATTGAATAATGCCTAAGTTTTTTTTTTTCTTTCTATTTCAAGGCATGATATTTTGATTGTCATTTTTAACTTGAATCATTTCTATCTCAAAATTATTTTCTTCTCTCATCTGTATTTTATTGACTCAGGTGTTTGGAGCATGTGGCTTGTGAATGCCTTTTTGTTGTTATAGAATTTCACTTGTGAGGTACCCACTGACCAAAATTTCTGCCTTCCTCAGATTACCTTCACCTTTGATTTCAACTCAGCATAATCATATTGCACTGCAGTGAATTTCAGTTGAACTGGTGAGCTTATGTTTGATCAATATAAAGTAACCCAGTGTGCCTACTCTATATTTTGATAGAACCTAATTATAGAGAAGGCATATAATGCTTAACAAGATAGACATGACTCCTGTCACAGAGTTTTAAATTTCATGCAGGAGACCATTGTTAAAGTGAGATGCATTATATTTGGTAAAGAAGAAATACAAAGTATAAATGCGTGTAAAAGACTAGAGGTGTATGAAGAAGTGACATTTAAAGTGAGACCTGAAAGTTAGTAAGAGTTATTAAGTGAAGGACAGAGTGGGAGGAAAATTTCAGGCAAAGGCAGGTAAAACTTTGCAGTAGAAAAGATCATGAGATGTTAAGGACTGAGGAAACATCGCTGAAAAGTTGAGTAGAAGAGGAAATGTGAGGTCAATTTGAGGTAGGGGGTGTAAGTAGGGGCTAGAATACTGAGTTCGTAGAGGGTATAAAAAATGATTTTGGATATTATCTCAATGCCAATGGAAATTTAATGAAGCTATTTAGCAGATGAGTGGCATGACTGATTTAAATGTTTAAAAAGTATTTTCTAGAGAGTATTCTGGAGAAGTTCAAGAATAAATATGAAAAAATTGAAAGGATGATGGCAGATTTAAGTTGGATTGGAAAGAAGTTGATGGGTTCTAGTGATGTTATAGAGTGACTTAAATGCCCAGAAATGCAAGTATTTTGAGAGGAAAGGTGAATCAGTGGCAGATGTGAACTATATGCACTCAAAATTGAGAGTTATTTTCTTATAAATGCCAATTTTAAGAAAAGGGATAGAATGTTTGAAAAAAGATATACCTCAAAAGATGAGGGAAGTATGGTGACTGTCTAAATAGGAGTTTTAGGTGGTTGTACTAGGTCTAAAGGTAGTTTTTACACAGAATTTTCAATCCTTCCAAACCAAATAGCTCTAAACATATTTTTACCAGTTTTTCACTACTAGTCCAATAAGTGTCAACTCTTTAACTACTTTATTTATACTATCTTGATTGTTCTTTTGATTCTTCCAATCCAAGTATTCACATTTTTTTTCAGCACCAGTTCTTTCTTCCATTATCTAAATGAATTTAAAAATTATTAGATATTTTGTCTTTTATTTTTTTTTAACCTAGGGATAATATGTATACTATATGGATGCCTAATACTAATTTTTCTAAATACATATAGGATATTATCATGGCCCTTGCTCTAATGTATACACATACCAATGTCAGGTATGTAGTTTTGTATAAAAGGTTTATATTTTCTGTTATCACAATGGTAGCATTCCAAATTTATTTAAGTAGAGACTGCTTGGTAGGGAGTCACATCAAATAATTTAAAGAAAACATGGACATTATTGAAAAGGAGTAGAGGTTGCAACTGAAAATTGTGCCAATTATAAGCTGCCACTGTCAGTGAATTATTTATTCTTATTAATGTCTCATAGTTAAATCCCATATTTCAAAACTATCTGTTTTTTGTGTAAGTTTTTAAACAACAAAGAAATGATTGGTACTTTATTCATGACTTATAAAACATTTTCTTTATAATTTAGTTTCCAACAGCCTAAGCTAATTGCATCATTCAGATGAAGCACTTTAGAATTGCTCTATTTAAAATCCCATTATATTAAAAGCTTCATTATTTAATAGCCTCACCAGTAGTTCAAGTACAGTGGAGAGATTTTATCTTATTTTCTTACCTGGTGTATTCAACTGGCCTTGAATATTTTTTAAGTTTTACTTGAACTCACAATCTTTAATAGCAAGATAGGACAATCATCAAATCATAGAGAATTAGTGGAAGCAACTCAGGAAGAGAAACACATTTATTTGTTCACAGAGTTTATTTACATTTGCTTCACACACTCACACACTTATTTTGTCATGCAATAATTCCGCCTCGGAAATAATGAGCAAGCATGCCATGTGGTTTTCATTATAGATAAATAAGACACAGAAGTTGCCCACTATGAGCACATAGTCTTATGGGAAAGAAAGTCACATAAGTTGTGATTGTATAATATCTTGAGAATAAAAGATGTCTTTGCAGAGGGCTGTGAGAGGTAGATGAGCAGCATCTTCCTCAGCTTGAAGAAGTAGAAGAGACTGGATTTTTGAGGCATGCATATCCGACAGCTACCTGGATCAGGGAGTAGAACTATTGTGGATAAAGGAATGACCATTTGTAAAAACAAACAAACAAAAACAAACAAACAAACAAACAAAATAAACAAAAAACAAAAAAACACAAAAACCTAAAAGGTGAGTGAACTTGAAACATTGAGAGGGTGGCAATCAGTTTTGAACAGCCCACCCACAGGGTGCTGTCCTGAGGAAGAATGCTATGTAGGGCCTCCTGTACCATAAGGACGGATTGGATCTTAACGATACCTCACTTCATGCTTGTTCTCCACGTTACATTGGGAATTCTGATAGAGGATAAGTAAAAACAATGGCATCTGCTAGAAAAAAAAAATACTTATGATGAGATCAGAAGTTCCCTGCAGTCACTATTTAACAGTTGAAGGACCTATGTGAGGAGTGTGACATTAAAATGACTACATCTGGAGGGGTTTGTGGTACAGAATGTATGCTCATGGCAGAAACTCCTGATTAACTATAGATGGAAAAAATCATGCTTCTTTAGAGCCATTTTAATTTTTATATTGAGAGTAGCAGGAATCATGTAAATGGCACTGTTTCTCTTTTGAATTGGCTGAGAGTGTAGGACAATTCTGAAGCCCTGCCATAACAAGAGGGTGGGTCATTTGGTATACACATTGAGTCACATTGCTGGCTTTATGTTCTTTCTTTATTTGAGGCCCAGTGCATGAAATTCATGCATGGGTGGGGTCCCTAGGCCTGGGCTAGTGCACGAAATTCATACACGGATGGGGTCCCTAGGTGATAAGGGCTGATCAGGTTCCCTGCTTCCCTACCTCCTCCCTCCTCTTCCCTCTCCGCCTGCATCTGCTGCCACCCACCTCCAGTTCCTGGTCCCAGCCGAGACCCTGGCCCCAATAAGGCGATCGGGACCTGCCAGCCAGGGGGGAGGGACAGGGAAATTGGCCACTGGCCCCAAGAAGGGAGCCGTCCCTCAGACCCCATGAGAAAGGGGCTGTGTCCGCTGCCACTCACTGACGATTCTTGGCCTGATCAGGTGATTGGGGCCTGCCAGTTGTGGGGAGGGACCAGGAGGTTGTCCAGTAGGCCCCATTGATGATCAGGGCCTGCAAGCTGGAGGCAGCTCCTGAGTTGAGCGTCTGCCCCCTGGTGGTCAGTGCACATCATAGCAACCAGTCATTCTGGTTGTTCTGTCTTAATGATTGCTTAGGCTTTTATATATAGATTTGTATTTATTCACCATGCTATGGTATTTTGGGGGTGTCATTTTGTGTGCATGCATAGCAAAATAAAAACAGCCAGCATTTACTGAGTACTTACAATTTGTCAAGCATTGTTATAAGTGGTACTTTTTTATTCCCAAAACAAACCTACGTAGCAGGTACTATTATTATCATCATTTTACAGATAAGGAAACTGAAGCACATAAGGGTGACTTGCTTTGTCAAAACATGGTTACATAGCCAAGGATATGGCAAAAGTGTGATTCAGGACCAGTGCACTTAATCATTTTGCTATCTACATAGTTTTGTTTTTTATTCCTCTTCAGAATTGAAGTGGGGCATAGTTAAAAGATGCTAAAATTTCAGTAGGGACTCTGAAATAGGATTAGTGGAACTACATGTTTACTGATTGAGGGATTTAAAAATATATTTATTACATTTTCTTCTTTTAATATTTTTTCTTTTGCCTTTTTAAAAAATTATTTGAAACATGCTTGGTTAAAAATGTTATGTATACTAGTATATACAAAATTTTTCCAGTTGAGTAACCTTATCTTTTGATTGACATTGCCATTTGGAGGGCTGTAGTCTTCAATTGATTTGACTAATAATTCTTGTACTCATTTACTTTTTCTTGATTTATATTAGTTCATTTACATTTCATATGTTACTACATTGATTAAAATGATAGAAAATGGTACATAGTCATGAGGGTATTGCTGTAGTGTTTCATTTTTAATTATAATAATGGTTCTTATAACATCAATTACAATGTTAACATGATGCAAGAGGAAGGCATTCCATCTATTCTCCTAAGGAGATGGAGGTAGTAAATGGTGTACCTGGGACTCAGACCCATGCCTGCCTATTTCCAAAGTCATATTCGTAAATATTCAATACTCCATCCAAGAGTTTTCAGCACTTCTACAGCTTTCAATCTGTTTCAGTGTTTTTATGAGCATCTCAATGGAATGCAGAAAATGAGTTAAATATATGGCATGACAATTATTTAATGTTTTTCTCACTCATCCATTTTTAAGGTTTTTAGATGTTATTGGGTACATTTTTACATATGTTTTACCTATCATATAGTGATAGGTAAATCACTGTTTAATCATTTTTGCAATACAGGTGCTATCAAGTTCATTACACACGTGGCTAAGCATAACTTTTCTAGATGAAAACCACTATTCCTTCCTACCCATTCTTTCAATAGGAGTGGATGAAAGCATACTGTACCTAAAAGGTATAGTTATTTTGTAGTATGTTTTGGTTTCTAGTAAACCAATGTTACAGTTCTTAAAACTGTTGATATTAGTAAGTTACCCTTTTTATTTGTGATACATGGGTATAAAATTATTAATTTAAATATAAATGAAGCGAGTCTCTGTGCACCAGTCATGGAACTGTCCACAGGCTGCTTGAACTCATAAAATTAGATATTTAAATTAGGTTGAGAAAATAGAAAAAACTCTAACAGTTTTCATTTGTATAGTGTTATTTTGTTATTATTCCATAAGAGTACTTATAAAGGAATCCAGAAGTGATGACATCAACTGTATCTAAGAATGTTTTTACCTTATCATAAAATATGTATTTATTTATTTATTACTTAAATTTATTGGGGTGATATTGGTCAACATTAACATATAAGTTTCAATTGTGGGTTTCATTGTTATAAGAACTGTAAAGTATCTCTAAACTGCACAGCTGCCAGTGTTAGTAATAAGAACTTTGCATTGTGTGTACCTCTCTTATATATCAGCTTCTATAGCCTTGTTATCTGACATTATTATTCCAACTAATTGATTTAGAAAATAAATGGTGATAGACTATAATGCCTGATTTACTCCACTTACTGTTATCTGACATCTCGATTATCACCATAAGTTAAGTGTGGGTCTGCACCAGAACCACGATTTGTTCTGTACATCTTAGATAGTTAATTATTCTAAAGATACATAGTGAAAAATCCCTGTTTGATTTCAGAGCAGTTGGTAAATACAGGAAAGGGCTCATTATTAAGATGATTCTTCAATTTACGCCCCATGAACTGAAAGGAAAGAGCTATTTTAGGAGATATTGAGAGCAAATTTCTCGAGTAGTCCTGTTGCAAATAGTAGTGGTGGGAGTTACTTTGGCACTGATAGTGGGTATTGTGTTTGTGAAGGGTTAGCTTTAGCAAGGGGAGTACCTCTCTACTTACTAGGTGGGATACTTAGAAGATTCATTCAATAAAGTCAATTAGATGTTTTTTTTTAAAAGTTTGGCAAGGGTGGCACTGTTAGTCACCAAGCGAATGGCAACAGTGCTATCCTCACTGGCTCCTTTTCCACTGTTGTCACTGGACATTGGCGCCTCAGGGGGACACTGCCACAGGTGCTGTTAGCAGTTTCTTTGGCAGATTTTGGAATTGTTGTTTCCTTTGGCTGTGTTTACTTCTAAATGCCCTCTTATCTTTTTTTTTAATTTCCCTCTTTCACACCATTTATGTCTTTATTGCTTTAATGTCTAACCTAATTGCTTGTGAAACACACACAAAAAATGCCATTCCTGCTTTTTAAAACTTCAAATCCATAATATGCCAAAAGCCAAATCAAGGATTCTAACTATATCAGCAAAACACAACTCTTCCTGAGATGAAGTACAATATCCCTGTTAGGCAAAGGTCTCCTCTTATGTTCTGTAAATGTTACACTCATTTTCAGGTAGTGCAGTGGTACTTCCTTTGACTGTTCTTTCGATGATAACTTATTTGTTAACTTAATCAGCAAGAAAGTTTGGGAGACACAATATGCATAATACCATGGAATATAATTCATTTCACATGTGTCACTGTTTTATTATTGTTTGTTTTTTAATATTCCTTCCACTAACTATAATCTCACATCTTGATTGTCACCATAAATTAAGTACATAATAATATTCTGTCCAATCTTTCCCTGCAAGAGTTCATTGCAAATATTTATAGATGTTTAAACCTACAAAAGCACTATCTTCCCTGGCCATATTTCTGTATTTAAAAATCTTAATGTTTCATTTATGACTCCATATTATCCATTCTTCAGATCACAAGTAAGTTTCTGAACTTGAAATTGAAGATACTTCACATTAGGACTGATGGCTAGCTTTTTAAACCTATTCCTTTCTACTTGTTTTTATTAACTTTTAAGCAAATATGCTTTGGAGCCAACTTTATAAATTGTTCTCTCCATGTTTTTGATGTTACCATTTTATCTGGCCATTTTCAACCTATAATTCAAGATCCAGTCTACAGCTCAATTCTTCTATAAAGGCTTCTCTAGACCACAGAGGCACTTGCTCTCTCCCTCTTACAATTCTTTGCACATTTCATATTAGTTATTAGTTTATACTTCAACTAAACTACAAGAGCCTGGAAGAGAGATATCTTAGGTGTATGTCTCTGCATTTCCTATAGTAACTAATACAGTACCTGTACATAATATATTTTTATTTTATATTTATTGAGTTAATTGACTAGTTTATTGAATGACTAGTTTATTTCTTGAGTTTTAAGAGTTTACAATATAATTATAATATTGCATTATTTCTTGCTGGGGGATTTGAAAGTATTTTAAAATCATGACTAATGAGAATGAGTCATGGACACAGCTCAGAATCCTTTCCCTATAAAGTAAGGGTATTGTTCTTCAGTAGCCACCAGAGTTCTTCCTTCTCTTATGTTCTGTTCTGTACAAATGCAGAGAAGGATATATTAACATGAAGAAGAAGGGATTTAAAAAATATATTTTATTAATTTTTTTACAGAGAGGAAGAGAGAGGGATAGAGAGTCAGAAACATCAATGAGAGAGAATCATTGATCAGATGCCTCTTGCACACCCCTTATTGGGGATGTGCCGCAACCAAGGTACATGCCCTTGACCAGAATAGAACCTGGGACCTTTCAGTCCACAGACCAATGCTCTTTCACTGAGCCAAACCGGTTTCGGTGGGATTTTTTTTTTTAAGATTAAGGAATTTAAAAGGTCATTGAGCTGAAACTGGTTTTGGCTCAGTGGATAGAGCCTCAGCCTGCAGACTGAAGGGTCCCAGGTTTGATTATGGTCAAGCGCATGTACATTGGTTGCGGGCACATCCCCGGTGCGGGGTGGGCAGGAGGCAGCTGGTCGATGTTTCTCTCTCATCGATGTTTCTGACTCTCTATCTCTCTCCCTTCTTCTCTGTAAAAAAATCAATAAAATATATTTAAAAACAAACAAACAAACAAACAAATAAGTAAAAGGTCATTGAGTGGGGAGAAAAAAGAAGATTCTGTGTAACAGTTGGTGAGATTCCTATAATTAAGTAGATAAAAGAAGACAATTTAGGTGTTTAAAGGAAATTAGTCTGGTGTAAATATAAGCTTATTGGACTGGCACAATGGGGCATAAGCTAGAGAAATAATATTGGGACAGATCCATGTGATGCTTCCAACAGAGACTTGCAAAAAGGACCTACTTAACATGTAAAACTAAGGATTTGAAGGATAAAGGCTACTTATAGGACAAAGGTCACAGTGTTGTTCTACCTTAAGAGACAAATAATGCTTTAGACATTACTTTGAAGCTTGTGCCATTGCCGGCCTACTATGTGTGACCTATATAAGTGTCTGAATGTAATTGAAACAATTGGCTTTCTTTTCTGCCTATTGAAGTTCTCCAAACTACTTTAAAAAAACAACAACAGAAATTTTATGTTATTTTAGAAAACATACAATATGTCAAAAGTCCCCAGAGTTGACTTAAAGAAAGCTCTGAACATGACTTCAACTAAAAAAGAAAGATTTCAAATATTTTATAAATGCTTGCTATATTACTTCTATCAGCAAACATAGCTGGAGAAAATTACTGCAGAAACTGGGTAATACCCATTGGTTTGGAGAGTGATCTGAGCTTGATTGTTCAATAGTTCATGCAAGCTGTAGTGTCTATGCTGGGATGAATTTGAACTGACAGGAAGAATATTGCTGAAAGCTGGTAGAATCATTGTATCTATTTCTATGAAAAATGAAATACTTAGATGGAGGGTCCATAAGAAATGGCTAAAAACTAAAATAATATAAAGTTTTCCCCATGGAGCTGTTTACTGACTAGATATTATATGTATATATACACATGTGACATACTTTACTGATGCTATGAATTAAATGGTGGTCTAGTCAATCAACAAAATTTAGTGTGGTCACACTTCTATTTTCATAGACAGAAACAGAAGATTTGTTTTCATGTGAGAAGTATTTACTAATTATTAAATAAATATGCTGTGTTTATGTAATGCATAGGGAATCTTAGTGCTTTTTAAATTGCCATCAGTAAGAAAATACTTAGTGGAAAATTATCTTTGAATAAAAAGGATGGCATTGTGAATTTCATTTCTTTGCTTAAGAATGCTTCTCCTCGATCCACCTGTTTTCTGTGCTCAGTTGCTCACTGCATCCAAGTGCAGTTAATCTCTCTGTTTCATGGACCTGGCTATTTTTGCCGTGCCTTAAGAGTTCTGTTGGTTGCCAGATCATTAATGGGCTATGAATTATGCAATAAACTTCTCCTGCTCCAATATAGAAGAAGCCAGTAGTGAAGTCTGGACTGAGAATAGATGAAATGCAACAATAAAAGCCATAAACACAGTCTTTCATTTGGAAGCTCTATTAAGAATTAGAAATAATTCATGTTCAGATGGTTTTGTATGGCAGAGATGCTGTAATGAAAGAGTTTGCAGGACTTATAAAAAATTGAAGAAGAGAAAGGAGAGGATCATTGGACTTGAAACAGGCTGTGCCTCGGAAGCAGGGAGCTCTTTGTATTTGTTTCTTTCTTCTTATTAAAGTCTCTGGCTAGTCAACATTACCTTTGTAATCGCAAGATTATGGGCCCATATACAATTTACCAGGCAGTTATTTTTCTGGTGAGAGATTTGTCTGTGTTTTAAAGCACCGTTATTTAATGTCATTTTAAATTCATGTTAAAAGATCTAAAAATGTATTCTGTGTTTGAAGTTGCCTCTACTGATGAAACAGCTCTTTCTGGGGTCTGGGAGTAAAAGAAAGAGAGATGAATAGGATTTCTTCTTCAGCAAAATGCCAATTAGGAGAGCTTTAGCCTGGAGTTGCAGTTTATTTTCAATCTGCTATTATGTGAAATTTGCTCTTTTTACGTTTGAGTTTCCACGGAGTAGGAAAAATACTCATAATAAGTACGTGTAATGCTTAAAGTGTGGTTATGAAACATACATCGTGCATATATTCTGCCTCTTTCACTTACTAATTGAGCTTGGGGCAAAATAGTTGTTATCTTTGTTAGAATTGAATGGTATCCCCTCATATGTTGAGGTTCTAACCCCCCATTACCTCACAATGTGACCTTACTTGGCAATAGGATCATTGAAGATGTAATAAGTTAAGATGAAGTGATTAGACTGGGCCCTAAACTAATATGGCTGATATCCTTATAAAGTGGAAATTGGGTACAGAGGTACTGTTGGGTACATATCACTTAAAACAAACTATTCCTCCTACCCAGAGAAGTTCTCCACAGAGGCAGTAGAAAAACAAAACATTTTATTATTGAATAAAAAGTAACCCAAAACATAATGTGCATCACAGACAACCCATTAAGCAACTGCAGAGACAGAAAAATCCTCACCCCTTTGTGTAGCCAAGTGTATCCAACTCATTGCATGCATTTGTATTTTCAAGATAAGCAATAATGAGCCAAGTAAGAGTACCCGATGGCGCCTTTTGTATCACAGGTTTGTGCTGAATTTACCTGGGAGTTGGGCTGACCATCTGTGTTGACTAATTGGCTTTATCCAAAAGGAAAACAAGCCTTTGCACCTCTCTGGCAAGAGGTAATTTTGCAACTCAGAACAAGACCCTACAAAGTTAGGCTTCACATTCCCCCCAAAAACTGTGAGACTATCTACCTGAGGACTCTCCTTTGCAGCTCTCAGAAAGAACCAACTCTTCTGCCTCCTTGATCTTAAACTTGTACTTATCATAGCTCTGAGACAATACATTTCTGCCAGTGGTTTTCAACCACTGGTCTATGGGCCACTGTGGATGATCTGTGAGGTCCGAAAGGTTGGCAACTGCTAGAAGCCACGAAGGTTTTGGTACTTTGTTCAGGTATCCCTATCAAATTAATCCATCTTTTATATTCCAGTTTCCTCCTGGGATGGTTGGGGTTTGGGAAGGATTGTGAACTGTAAAGTTGGCATGGTTACACTAATCTAGAGAATTGTCAAGAAAATTAAGCTAAAGTACATAAAATGCTTAGCAAAGTTCCTGGAGCACAGTAGTCATTACATCTTACCTGTTATTACTGTTCTTCTTTCCTTGAGAAAATTATATAAAATTATATAGTATTGTTGGATGTAAAGTCAGGAGTTTAGACAAAATTCTCTCCTGTCTTTTTCATCTCTTTCTTAAGAATATAAGCCCCATTTGTTCATCTCACTACAAACCAATCAATCCATATATATTGGATATCTCATATTCAGTTAGACAGATATTCGTTATTTCCTATGGAATATATATGTGAAAAATTGATTAGGTATCTCAGTGGAAATATAAAGTGATGTAAACAAAGCACAGAAGAGGGAGAGATTGAATGTGAGAACAAGAGGGATAAGTGAAGACAGAACAGATTAGATGGTGTTGGGAGTGGAGTTTGAAGTTTGAATTTGCCACCTAGGAGAGGGCAGAGATTGTTATTCCAGGCCTAGTGAGCGGCAGAGCCTGAAAAACAATGAACAGCATACAACATGCTTCTTGCTCTAAGTATTTCTGAAGCCTGCAATTGTAGGGGAGCAGGAACAGATGTGGCTGAAAGCGAAGACATGGGCCAGGTTATGCTAGAACGGAGGGAGGGTGTCAAGTTAGAGAACCTTTAAGAAAGAACTGAGAATGCCCATAGGTGATACACTTTTGAATACAAATGATCTCTAACTTGTAATGAGAACTTACAGGCATTCCTTGGGTTATGTCGGACTTCACATACTTTGTTTCCTGGTTATGTCACCATCTCCCATTTATTTATATAAAAAAAGTTCCACATCTTGACGTATGTGCTCTATGTTTTTTTATTTATTATTTTTTACCACAAGTAAAGGTCAGGAATTGATAACTTTCTTTTATTTATTTTTTATTATTGTTTTTTACTGTCTCACTTCATTACTGCTGTGTATGTGCTCCACGTGAGTGACATAGGTGCCTATGTAGGTGGATCCAACTTACAGCAAAAATCCGTTACGTTGCACCTTAGGATGGATCTCCAACATAACCCGAGGACCTACTCTTTGTAATGCTATATCAGGCTCCATTCTAAGTAATTTTGTGCAAGTTAACAAATGTAATTTATATGGCAACATTGCTAGGTAATATTTTCATCTTCACCTTCCTGGACACAGAGGTACTGAGAGTTTCAGTAATATGCAAAACTGGGAGCAGATGTAGAATTTGAAACAATGTGGCTTTGTTTCCAAAAAGAAAAATGTGTTCACCTCCATTATGCTGTAGCAAATGGTAGGAGGTGCCATGTCTAGATTCCTGGGAAGGAGGTGCACGTGAGAAGATAGTCATGCTCATATATGAATCCTATCTGTTTCTTATGGTGCAATTCCAATGTCACGTTTTATTACTTCTAAAATATGTGTCTAAGCGGTTTTTTATGACTGCCTTAGCTTCTTTATATGAGTTTTCACTTTATATTAAGAACTATATATTCTGGAGTTTTTAAAATAAGGGATACGGATGATGAATGAATGATTAGAAGGGAAAACAAGACAACAGTAGTAGGTAGATCAGCAGCATATGGTGCATTTCTGGAAGGTGGTAAGGAGCTGGATGAGTATTTAACAATGTTTCCCACCCCCCCATTATTTTACATTTTATTGGGGTAACATTAGTCTACCTGAACATATAGGTTTCATGTGTAGATTACTAATTTACAAAATCTGTATATAGGACCATGTGCTCACCATCCAAAGTCAAATCTTCTCCTGCCACCTCATATTAGGAACCCTTTCCTCCCCCCCTCCCCCTAGAAACCACCACTTTGCTGTCTGTGTACATAAGTTTCAGTTTTATCTTCCACATACGGGTTAAATCATATAGTTCTTAGCTTTCTCTGTTTGACTGATTTCACTTTGCATAATGTTCTCAAGGTCTATCCATGTTGTAAATGACACAATTTCATCCTTTTTTATGGCCACATAGTACTCCATTTTGTACATATACCACATCTCCTTTATCCAGTCCTCTATCATAGGGCACTTTGGCTATTTCTAACTCTTGGCCACCATGAATAATGCTGCAATGAGCATAGGGGTGCATATATCTTTGTGTATAAATTATTTTGAGTTTTGGGGTATATACCCATGAGTGGGATTGTTGGGTCATATGGCAGCTCTATTTTTAATTTTTTGAGGAATCTCCAGACTGCTTTCCACAGTGGTTGTACTAGTCTACATCCCCACCAGCAGTGAATGAGGGTTTTCTGACTTCCACAACCTTTCCAATATTGTTGCTTGTCTTCTTGATAATGGCCACTCTAACTGGTGTAAGGTGGTATTTCATTGTAGTTTTAATTTGCATTTCCCTGATTGCCAGTGAGGTTGAACATCTTTTTATATACCTACTGGCTATTTGTATGTCTTCTTGGGAGAGGTGTATTTTTAGGTGCTCTGCCCAGATATTTAACATTATTTAAGAAAACATTTATATTGAAATAAAATATTAAAATGAGTGGGTGTTGGAAATAAAAATTATGTCTATCTCTATCTCTCTCTCTAGCTCTAGCTCTAGCTCTATCTATTCACTTATTTACAAACACACACATACACACACACACACACACACACACCAGATAACAGAAAATAGGGTGATGTGAGGTCTGGACTATTATATAAATAAATTAAATGTTTAGCATATATTTTTTAGAAATGTGCCTGTCTCTAGCTTTTTATTATATGTTATTTATATTGCCTTATTGCTTTATGGAATAATATGGTTTATCACTAATTTAAGAATTGTGTCCCTGGACCAATATTAATAGAGTTTGCTTGTTACATTATCTCATTCCACATAAGGCAACATAATATATGGCTACAAGCCAAAATCTAGCAGATAGGCCACTGGGCATGTGAAACTGGCCAACTCATTCTCTGACACATCAGAAGCCCTCATTAAGTGTTAGTTGAACCTAAAGAAAGAAGTTGAAAATATTTTTGATGCCAATAAGAGTTTTATATTTTAAATTTAGAAATGTAGGCAATGGTTATCCACAATGCATTTTAATGAGTGCACTAAAATACAGTCTTAGTGAATAACAGCATTATGTTTTAGCTGCTGATTGACCCACTCTTTCAGGGAAAGATAATGACAAAGAAATAACAGAGAATAATAGAAAGTTTGATTCCCTGCTTATGATTAAATGGGATTCTATGGCATTATTTTCCTCCATTGGAAAATCATTTCCAAAACAAAGTGGGAGGGCAGTCAATGATGAGGGTAGTATATTGCTGTCAGTTCCGTGTAGTGTTTAAAAGTATCAGAGGGCCATAACGATAAGGTATTGTGTCAAGTATATTTCTTGGCTTTAACTAATGTTTTGTGCCACTGGGAGCCATTCAGGTTTTGGTAATATCATTTCTAAATATGCTTTCTGCTTTTTTTTCTTGCCAGCCCTTAGGCCCTGTGAACTTGGCTCATGCTTTTTGGTTTTCATTTTAACACACAAAATAATATTGCCAATACAGGATTCCAATCGTTTCTTCTACTCTGGGGCATCCATCCATTTGAGCTTTATTTTTAATTACATTAAAACAGACTCTACATTTTTAATTTTAAGTAAGACATATTTAAAGAAAGAAGGGAAGCAAGCAAAAATAATGAGAAACCAAATTAGAAAAATTTATTTATGTAGTTGATCCTCTATTGACAGAAAACAAAACATAGTGAGTATGTATAGGAAAAACCCTGCATTTCTGAAACACTTATTCTTATATTGATCATCCTATTAGTCTTAATAATTAGTTATGGAATTTTAGAAGACATTACTAGGGAATATAAATTTTTATTTATTATATAACATTTTAAAAGTGCACGCACATCCACCTTAGGCTAGATTTGGAATAACTTGTTGAATGGATAGGACTGGGAAAGTTAAAAGAAATACTTTCTGGATTCTCTTTTGATTAATTTTGGAGACTGATCAAAATAATGGATTTTACTTATATTTTTAACTTACTCTGGAAATAATAGAATTCCCCACCTTATAAAATTTTGACTTATTTTTCAACTTGAGGTGAATTCAATCAACTCTGTGTGTGTGGATGATGACTCATTCATAATAAAATTTAGATTTTTGCATTGACCTAGTTTTCTAACTACCTCCTAATATTGTTGAGTCAGGAAGTCTCAGGGAGGAGTCAAGTACCTACCAACAGTTCCAATTTCAGCTTCATTGCATCTCTTGTGTTTTATTCAAAGACCACAGCTGTTACTTTTCTGTAGTAATATAGAGCTGTTTCCTAGAGCCCATGTTTACTATTGTGTCTACACATGTTCCTTCTAAAAATTGTGATAGAAATGATAATATGTGGGGGTCATTAAAAGCCAAATATTGAATATTCTAAATTCCATTCTCCTATCTTTTCATCTACAAAGCTTCTTTTTCATCCCTTCAAAAACTGAAATTCTTGTGAAATGACTTGATAGTGTGATTTTCAGTTTAATAATTCAATACATTTAAGCAGTTTAAGAAATTATCATTACTCCCCTAAGAAGCCACCATTTAAATTGAATTTATTCATTAATAACACTACTAATAACATTGGCTATTAATCAATACCTCTTATTTGCTCTTCACAATATGCCATGCATTAAACCAAATAATCAAAATGCATTGCTTCTAATTTTTATGCCTGTATTATGAGATAAGTAGTACAAAACTCCCTCCCTCCTTCACATATTGGATAATTGAGGCAGAGTGAGTCTCAGGAACTTTCACACTTCATTAATTTCCTTCAAGTACTAGGTACTGTGCAAGCCCTTGGAAACGTTAAGAGCTTAGCCTATATTGCTACAAACTGACCTGAATGCATGCCAGCTCTGAAACTGGTGCCAGTGTTCTGAAAGAGCAGCTAAGATGTTTTAACCTTCAATTCTGCTACTTCCCAATGTCTATGATGTTGTCTACTTTGACAACTGTAATTGTTGCAAGTAATAGAAACCCAGCTGCATCTAGTTTCATGTGGGAAAAAAAAATTAAATAAACAAAATTGAGTTCCTTCTAAAGGGTACTGAAACAGTTCAAATCATTATAAGAAGAGCTTCAGAAACCAGGGAATTGTGGGACCAGGAGGCTCTTGATAGGCAAAAAGTAAAGTTTAAATCAACACACAAGCCAGTATAAGGATTTTTGTTGTGAATTTAGATCTTCCTCAATCTTTTTCTCTGCAGAAATAAAGGAACTGAAAGGTTAGTAATAATACATTGGGAAGGAATGTACTTTGGGAGTATCAATCTTAGATCAGGACAGTTATAAAGAAGCTCAACAAGGTCCATAGGAAGTTTTTGACCAAAGTCACTTTAATACACTGCTGTGCTCCGTTATTGGTTGGGAGCAGTTCATGGGACGAATGGACTTGAAGCAAATGCCATGATGGATTTTGAAATTCAGCATCTGGGGCCATCAGTTAAATATACTCCTGAATTTGATAGATGCATTTTTAGGCTGGTACAGTGTCAGCATGTGTATATATTTACACAGACACATACATTCTTCCATACAAACAACTGCAGAGCAATTGCATTTATGAAAGTTTCTTTATTAAAATATAAATTAGTCACTCATGTAATTATGATACATCACAATATGCTGCACAATATTATAATGTAGAATTAGTAATTTGGGCTCAAACAGGCATGCAATCATATTTAATAGTAGGAAATACTATATAATAAAGAGCTAATATACTAATTAGACTGGACTGCGGAATGACCTTCTGGAACAACTGTCCAGATGACCTTCCAGACGACCTTCCTAATGAAGTCTGGGCTGCAAGGGCTAAGGCAGCCCTCCCCTCACCCCCACATCAAAGCATCTGGGGCTGTGAGGGCCGAGCCCCTTGCACAAATTTTGTATATCGGGCCTCTAGTCTATTAATAGTTCACAACGTTACTTCAACACAAAAATCGTATGATGGCCAGAAATGTAAACATACATTGGCTAAAAAATAATGTTTTTTAAAGCTGTTTTAGAAAAAAATCTTAGTAAAAAAGGGTGTATATAGATAGATCTTGGGTGTGTGTGTATTTATATCATAATGGAATAGAATCATTTCAATCAAAACATAGTAGAGATGCTTAATGCAATTTTACTTAATTTAAAAATGCTCTATAGTTATTAGTGCTACAGTTATTTGTGACAAAAGATATTTATATTTGAATCTACACAATTTTGAGTCATTTTCAGAAGAAGATACATTTTCAATGAGCAACATTATGAAAAGTTATTATATATTATGCCATGTTGATCTCATTCCAGTGGTAACACATTTATATTAAAAAGACTGTACACCAAACATGTCAAACTTGTGGCTGGTAGGCCACATATGGCCTACAATGAATATTTTTGCAGCCCAACCAATATAATGGAATGTAAGAAACATTTTAATAAAAATTTTGTAACTTTTTTTTACAATATCCTGTTATGCATAATTATTAATAATGAACTACAATGTTCGCTAATGACTGATTACTATAATCGTGTTGCATTCATTTCCCTTGTATGACTTACACACAGGTACACCATTTCTCTCCACTAATACTAGCAGTGAATATTTTAGCAGCCAATTGCCACATCATTAGTCTTGGACTGACTTGTTTGGTGTGTGCAACAGGAAATATTTCACTTTCAGAGAACAAGAAAAATAGGTTTATTTGCATTAAACTTATTAATTTGTGCAGTTATTCAGTGTCTGGTAAGTTAATGTTCAAGAAAAAATATTAATTTTTATTAAAATGTCTTATTATTTTATGTTAATGATTATTCACTTACTTCAGCTCTTTGTATTTAACATGTCTCTATTGAAAAAAACACACACACAAAAAAAACAACAACCCTATGTTTCTATGAAAATTGAAGCTTTTGTTATTTTGCGGTCCACATAAACTTAAATTTTGTTTATTTGGCCTGTGTTAGCCTTTGAGTTTGACATGATTGATGTACACTGTATATAATTGGTTTAATTAGTAATTTCCTTACTTATGTCAAATCAACCATTAGATTGATCTTTCAAAAGTATTGATCAGGTCATGTTTCCTTGTGCTAAAAACATTCACACAAAGGTTCAAATATTTAACTGACATAAAAATCCCTTATATTTGGTTATTGCCTATTTCTCTAGTCTTAGTGATTGACACTTTCTCTTTCTTAATCTCTCATTCCCTCACTTCCTAAATTCCAATTATATTAGTCGTCTTTATCTCCTTCTGTATTTTTTTTTAGTGTGTGTGTGTGCTGTTGTTGTACGTCTATTTGTTTGTTTTTAATTTCTTGAACTGACCACAGATTCACCTTGGAACACTCACCACTTACATATTCTCTGTCTTCAGATTTCACACTATTGATATAATGAGTCCTAGTCTCGATCTTTGTTAAGCAGCCTATTTTCAAGTCTCTGTTCACTCAGACTTGAGAACTTTGAGTTGGAATCTTTGAGTTCTCTGCCTTCTTCACAACTTCTCAATCCTATTACATCCATTGCAATCTCAATCTCCTCCTTCCTTTCTCACGATACTTCATACCCAGTCAAGGGTCATATTTCCCATCATTTAGCGCCTTCTACCTAGGATCCTGCTTTTAGACTTTCCCATTCCTCTCAATCTTACATACCCAGGCAGATTTTTTTCTCTTGCTTTACTTATTTAGTTTATTAAACATTTGTTTGAAAATCTTTAAGTTTCCATAGAATCTTTTGAGTAGAAAACAAAATCCTTTTTTTAAACATTATTATGTTTAAACTCTATAATGTATTTCTAAGTATCCCACTATTTTCTTTCACAAATTGTTCTACAACTAATCATTCCCTGAATTTTTCTTTTTCACATGTCCTCATTTTAGGCACACTTCAAAGAATATCTGCCTTGATTTGCTCCCCACACTGACAATTGCAGTCCTTTCCAATTTTTAAAGGAATTCAGATATTGCAAATTTGTATTTTATGCTGCACTGAATTACTTTCATAATTGTCCAATCAAAATTTGTAATGGGTATTTGTTTAAAGCATATATAATGCCTTGATAACAATTTTTATTTAATTTAACCTTTATTATCTGGTTTTCTACTAAGAGAATCCCTCTTTTGTGAGCAAACTGCTAATTCCATAGTTAGAAGTTACATTTACTTTTCAACTATGGTAATTTGCTTCATTGGTGCCAGGTTTACCCTTCCTGAATCCATGTCTTTTTGCCATGTGTATGCAGTTCTTCAGACTTGGAATCAAATTTATTTCCATCTTTATTGACTTTTTGAGATTAGCCATATGATTTGTTTTGGCCAATGGAATGAGGTTCATGTGACAAGCTACCATTTCTGAAACCAGGTCTTAGAGGCCTCATATATTTGTGTTGCTCTTATGCACTATAGATTTCTGTGAAAATCACATGTCATTTCTAGCACCCAGTCCACATACCTACCTTGGGACACACTCAGTTGCTGAAGCCTGAGGCAGAACTGCCCAACTGAGGACAGCCTAGAATGCCATTGATTTAGGTGTGGCAATTAGATTCATTCATACTAGTACAGTTTTAGTTTTTATTTTATTATTGCAGTTCTCAGTGTTTTATTTATTTTTAATATGTTTTTATTGAGTTCAGAGAGGGGAAAGGTGAGGATAGAAATAGAGAGAATATCAATGATGAGAGACAATCATTAATAGGCTGCCTCTTGCATGTTCGTTCCCTCACTGGGGACCAAGCCAAGAACTTAGGTATATGCCCTGACTGGGAATCAAACCTGACCTCCTAGGCCTTGGGTCAACCCTCAACCACTGAGCCACACAAGCCAGCAACAGTTCTCTTCTTTCTCTGACTATATTTGACAGAGATAATTCATTCAAAATATTAAGTATATGCTAGGCTACTATTTTTGAATGAAAAAAAAATTAAACTAAATATTATACATTTATACATTATTTATTATTAATTTATCTCCTTAAATCTTAGTTTAGCTTTCAGGCCCCATCTGAGTAAGGGTCATCTCTTAATCATTGTTGAATCTCTGCAGCTATCCACTATACATACGCTGCACAACATAAACATTATTTATTGGTTGTGCAATAAATTAATAAATCTTAAACATATAATAATATAATTTTTCAGTTGGTATACATGTATATATTGATAAAATATTTTGATAATCAGCTGGAATAATAGTGTTATAACTATGAATTATTCAAAAATTAAATTAAAATAGCTATTTTCAGTTTTTTTACTTGGTATTTTTGAGGATTCTTTTAGCACTCAAAGAGTGGGAGAGTACAGCCATGGTTGTTGCAGCATTATTCATAATACCTCAAAGGCAGAAGCAATTCAACTATTCTTTAGGAAATGAATGGGTGTTTTTAATCGTCAGTTTATTTGGTTCATTAGGTCCCCTCCCCTCCCCCCAAAAAAGACCCAGAGTCATAAAAGGATGAATAAACTATTGAGCCTCAGAGGGAAGGCAAGGGAAGGTGGGTGGGAAGAGATCAACCAATGAATTTGTATGCATACATACATAACCTGTGGGCATAGACAATGGAGTGTTGAGGGCCTGGGGATGGTGCAGAAGAGGTTAATGGTGAGAAAAGGAGGACATATATAATACTTTCAACAATAAATATTTTTAAAAAAGAGAGAGATGAATGAATAAGCAAACTGGTATATACATACCATTGAATACTATTTAGCCTTCAAAAAGAAGGCAATTTTTAGGAATACTACCACATCAACGGATCTTGAGGACATTATTCTAAGAGAAATAAATCAGTCACATAAAGACAAATACTGTATGATTTCACTTACATGAGGCACCAAAAGTAGATTGATGGTTGCCTGAAGTTGGAGGAAGGAAGGAACTGGGAGTTGTTTAATGGGTATAGAGTTTCAGTTTTGCGAGTTGAGTTCTATAAATAGATAGTGATGATGGTTGCATAACATGATTGTACTTGACACCTCTAAACTATATATTTAAAATGTATATTTTTATGTTATGTATATCTTATAATAAAAATATTAAAAAGAATGGAATAAAATATATTAGCTACTCATATGTAAGTCAATGGATATGAAAAGGCTTGATTGAATATTTAAACCTTGATTTAAGTTTGATGCAGACTGCCAGCATTTATTTGTCAAAGACTCTCTGTAGTGAATGAGTAAAAAGAAGCTTTCCATTATAATCTCCTCATAGTGAAACTTTGTATTTATGGTTTATATTGTGGTCTATGTTTGAAACATGGATCTTATAAAGACAGGATAGCAGGATGGTTAATAGTCCAAATATTCCTGGTGGAAGTGGGGTTCTGGTGGTCCTGAGGAAAGCATCTGGGAGACCCACATGGGGGTTGGAGCTTTGAGGCATTTATTTGAGTGGAAATAGGAGATTCCACTGGTTCCCAATGTCTCATTTCCATCTGTCCAGCCATGAAAAATATCCATCCCAAAACAAAGGCTGGTGTCCAGAGCTTCTGTGCCATTGGTGCTAAAGCTTTGTCCATTCGAGCCTTTATCACCATCTGGCTTGTGTGGCTTGTTTTCCCTGGCTGTGCCTCTGCTAGGGTCTGCGTTTAGAGTTCCAGCTCCTGCCAGGCCACAGGTGGCTGCCAGTCCCACATGGCTGCTACGAAAGAATGCATGAATGAATGAGCTAACACATGTTACACAGTGAGAGAGAGGGAGGGGGGAGGGGGTTGTTAATCCCCTTTGCAGGGCAATGCTATGATCCCTTGGAGTTTGTGAGGCTGTGGCTTCCTGGTGAAGCATGCATATGCTCCCTAGTTGATTATGCTTAATAATGTCTGATTTCCTTTTCTCTCTTCTTTTGTTGTTATTCAGCTATCTATGCTAGCACAAGCAGAAGTTCCAATCCCACTCCCATACTCACCAGCTGCTTAAATGTGGGCAAATTACTTGTTCTCATTTTGCTCATCCATGTGTGAATCTATACTAATAAAAAGGTAATATGCTAATTAGACCAGATAGACCAGACTTCTTCCAGACGTCATTCTGGACGTCCTTCCTGACAAAGCCATGGCAGCCCCTTGCCCAGGCTGGTGCTGCACCCCAGTGGAAACCCCCACCCTGATCGGGGGCATGGCCAACTTGCAAACCCCTGGTGGGCCCCTCGCCTAGGCTGGCCCATCCCCCAGCAGGGACCTCACCCCGATCTGAGGTCCCCTTCAGGGCAGCCTCCACCCATGCACCAGGCCTCTATCCTATATAATAAAAGGGTAATATGCAAATTGACCCTAATGGCAGAACAACCATTGGACCAGTCACTATGAGGTGCACTGACCACCTCTTGGTCTCTTTATCTGGCCAGCAGGCTCCAATTGCTTGATGGCCTCTTGTGGGGGGAGGGCAGGAGCTGGCAAGTGTGTGGGGACAGCTGACTTCTGGGTTCCTTCCCCTAGCAATCAGGCATCAATCACCAGATGGCGAAAGGGGAACCAGTGGTGGGTGGTGGCAGGGGTCCGGGCCAGCTTCGGATGATTGCAGGCCAGGCCTAGGGACTGTACCCAGGCATGAATTTCATGTGCTGGGCCTCTAATTAATATATAATAAACGCTCAGAAAACTGCCTGACATACCATAAATGTTATAATGTTTTATATTATTGCTATCACTGAGAAATTTTTGGGTTAAAATATAAAAGCTGTAATCCTGGTAATAAGGATAGTTTAGTAAAATGTTTCCTTATTCTTTCAGGATGATACAAATGCTTAGGGCACAACTGTTGTTTTGGAGGAGCTGGCCAGAATCTCCCTCCTTTTGATTGATTCCAGTGCTGTGTCTAGGTGGCTGGTACTTGTCCCTGCTTTGCAGAATAAAGGAACAAATATTTACTTAAGTTTACAAAACTAGAGTAAAGGGGGAATGAATTCATTACCATGATATAGGTGTTTTGGCCTCTCTCCTTTTAAGTTTACTTCCCAATAGTCATCTCTCCTCCTTAATCATTTAAATAATTGGCAAGAGGTGCAGCCCTTAGCAGAAGGTGGGAGCTTATTCATGTCTCCTCTTTGTCTGCAAAGACAAAAGAGAAGAACAGAGGAGATCAGATCAAGGAGTGATTTGTTTTATAATCTCTCTGGAGAAATCTAGGAATCCCTCCCTCCATGCTCATATTTCTTTTTGTGAAGCACTAATGAAGACATTAATTAGTTGTTCAGTGGCATGCACTTCCCTGGGATATTTTCAAGGCCTACTTCTTTCCCACTTTGCATATGCTTCCCACTTTGCCTGTTTCCTGTTGTTCTTTCTAAATTCTCTTTGTGAGAAGGAAGAGAAAGCTAAAGCAACAGCAATCCTCTCTTTCTCCCCTCAGATTCAATGTGTCTGAAAGCTCATATTGAGTATATGTCAAAGAAAATTTACTACAGTCAGACAAACACTAAGTTGGCAACACATCAAGTAAAAAGAAAGCACCACTGATTACAATAAAGCTTAACGATGAGAAGTACAAATCTCCAGATATGATATTCATATTCTCATTAGCATATTGTAATGCCCAGTGCAGAAAGTGATATGACAAAAGAAGTTTTCTCTAATGATTACTACCGAATCTGATTCCTAACAGCTTTGATTGCTTGCTTATCCTAAATTTGAACGGAATTGCATGCATTACGGATTTCATAGATTTACTCTTTTTATTTATTCAAAAATATTGAGAGACTGCTTCTTTTATTTAGTATATTGTAAAATATAACAGTAGGTAAAATTTTTACCAAATTCATCAAGGTAAAACTAAATCTGTTAGATGACATACTTTATAAAAATATTTTAGAAGATTTGATAAATTGATCCAATCTAGCAATGAGAATATTGATATGAAAAAAAAGTATAGAGACTCTCACAAAGGCAGAATTTGGGAACTTCCCAGGATTTTAGCTTACTCCATATTAATTTTGAGTGAACAATACTGATTAACAAACAAAGAAAATAAAAATACAAAAGCAAACATTAGACATTTAGGATGCAGTCATAGAATTATAGGAGATTATACTTTCAAGGAGACAATAGATTGGAATAAATACTTACAACAACAAAAAGGAATGAGTTTAAGTAACAGTTTAAAATCCGAAGCTGTCAGTCTGAAACACCGAAGGTTTAATGTAACAGAATTATTTTTCAATATTGGAAATATTCTACATGGTCACAGAGATTATCTATCCATCAGTGATTTTTTATTTTCAATTAATTTATTATTTTGTTTATTCAGAAATAGCTTTTGGCATATATAACAGTGTACACTCTGTGTAATCATAATGCAGTGATGAACAAGAGTAGTCTCCAATCTACATGAGATTACAGAAAGGAAGGGCAAACACAATTGACCAAATGAAGTCAATGGAAGCAGATTTCAGATTCATATAGAGAAAAATTTCTCTCAAACAGAATTGATCCCAAACAGAATGGGTTTCTCAGGGCTGATATTTCTTTTTCTGGTTTTTGTTACTAGAAGGATCACATGGACCAGTGGGTACTTGTTTGAAAATTTAAGCACTGAGTGAAGTCCTATACTAAACCTTCTCTATAACATTTTATGAATATATCTCTAGTTCATTTGTTTGAGGACAATTTAGTCAGGTGCATCTTAAAGAAAATGTTTCAATAATAAAATAATCAAACACACAGTACTTATTTTTCAAAACATAATCAACATGAAATCCTGTTTTCAGTCTTCCTATTTATTCATGACACTAATAGTCTATCATTTCAGAGTTCTCAGAGGAATTATACCCATAATATATATTAATGTGTATATTATATTATTAAACCCAATACAAATTTAAAATATAGGCAATGTTTTTGTAGATAACTCCATGGAAGTCCAATGATGGATAATGGTTATGGGAACAGATATTTGCACTCTGTCTACCATGTCATCAAGTATCTTTCTTTTCCCATCTCCAGCTCTCAGCTCTGCTTTCTGCAATGATGAATTTATTCTCAGGCAGCCTCTCCATCTTTGGCAACAGTGAGATCCAGTCTTATAAAAAACTTAGAGTACTTGAAGAAATCTTTTTTAATGTAATATACCGTTTATTTGCTTCTCATTGGCCTTCCTTGGGTCATATGTTCACTTATTGCTCAACCTTATGATGAATATTATGCTAATGGTGGACTAAAATCAATAGTCTTATGTTCTGTAGAAGACATAATTCCCCAATAGATTAATTGCTCAATATGCAAAAGCATGTCAGAGGACCATTAGAAATACTATCCTGCTGGCTTCCTTAATTTTGTAGTTTGCATGGTACAACCTGGTTATGATAATATCAACAACAAACTTCATCATCGGTGGAGAAGTTTTACATGATATTAGTGCAAACTTCATACCTGCCAACAATACTAAAAACAGGTATGGATCCAGAGGTATCCCAGAATTACTAAGCCAGAGATAAGTATAGTCAACTCACCAACATTTTATCTTACAAGTTTCTCAAAGTTATCTTTCTCCATCCTAACAGATTCCAATCTATATGAATTGCACCTTAATTATGTCACTTGCAGTGCTATGCTTAACTTGCTCAGGTATTGAATAATACTGCATGCTTATTAACCTTTCCTCATGTAAAGATGGTATCTAATCTTTATAGCATCCTCTTCCAGATGACAAGTATTATCCTTGTTCTCTAGATGGGAAGGGGAAAGCTTTCTAAGGGCTTCTAATCACTGGCTAATTTAGAGCTAAATACATTGTAACTAGCACTTCAGTGTTCTCTCAAACCCAGAAGGCAAGGTGTTATGAAAATTTCTTTGATTTATTTCAATTCAATTCAGCTCAGTTTGATTCACTAAGCAATATTAAGAGCCTACAATGTGGTCAGTGCCATCCTAAATATTCTGGGCAATGCAGATTATGCATAAGGCAAAACCCCTTAACCTCAATTGTTACATAATTTAATTGCAAATACAACACATAAATTAAAGCAATAGTTGCGTAACAACTTGAATTAATACATACTCTAATGTTTAGCCACAAAATGTGATAGAATTAAGTTCAATTGTATTTACGGTATTATATAACAAAGCTTAGTGTTGATTCTGACATACTGAAATTCCTGTATACCACAATTTTAAAATTTATTTTTGTAACGTATCCACTCCAAATTAATTTTTGTAAACCAAGCTTTTGCATGTTGCATGCACAATGGTGGATAAAAAACAAAACAAAAAACTGCCATCCTGGTTCTCAGGGAAATATATTTTAAAGAAGAGATATTAAATAAACATACATACTGACCTGCCATATAACTTGTTATATTTACTTCAAAGGGAAGTCCAACTTGCTATGGAAAGTGTAGCATGGAAACTGACTTGGGTTTGGAGAATGGGATTAAAAAGTTTAAGACTGAGGTGTTTAAGATTAAATTAAAAAAATGAGTAGAGGTTTCTCAAATAAGGACTGAGGTGATGTGTATACCTGGAAGAAGGAAGAACTTGAAGATACACTACCTCAGAGAAAAGTTTAGAACCAGTAAATAAAACAAAAACACATATTTAGATATATAGCAATTTAGTTTCTCTTGTTCTTTAGATTTGTGGGGCAAATGATAATTTAGCATTGTGTTTGTTCAGAAAATTAGTGACTATTCAGAGACTAACAGATATAAGGTAAAAATCAAAGGGAGACTATAGATGACTTTAGCAAGCATTCTTGGGTTGGCTTGGATGAGAGCTCTAGAAATTAGACAAAGGGACTTAGGGTTGTGCTCTAGCAAAGGGTTTTAAAGTTACATGTGAATATTTCCAGTCTCAACTCACTAAATAGTCAAAATTCATTATGGGGTGTTTACTATATTTTTTATTTAATGGTATGCTAGCTTATTAAGAACCTCGACAAACTTAAGAGCACATCTTATAATTTTGTGTTTTCCCATCCATATTTAGAACATTGACCTGTACATAGCAGGTGTTTAGGTAAATTTTCTAGGTTGATTGAAATAACATTTCTGGAGGATAAGTTTAGTAAAATTATATCAAGATAATTATAATATTTGGAGTAGTTATATGATTTCAAAAACTGTTTGCAATGATTCATAATTAATTGCTTTTTGTACCCCATAGCATCTTGTGCATTATAGTAATCATTCCTCTACAGCAGAGTAAGTTCAAGGGTCTGTCATTGGCCCTGTATCGTGAGCCCAGATGGGGACTATGCTTGATTCATTGTAGATATCCACAGTAGCTACAATGCATGTAGCATGAAATAAGTGCTTTATATCTATTCAATGGATGAATGAGCAAAATAAGTGAAGTAAAAAAAAAATGAATGAGGAACTGAAGTGATTCAATTAACTTTAATTATCATTTCTTTAACACTGATGAAGATGAAGGAAAAGAGAGAACACTGTATAACACGTATTAGTCACTTAAGATATCCGTGCTGCTGAATGGATAAAGCTTTACTGAAAATAAAATTTGATATGATTTAACCTTTGCAAAATATGTGAAAGGTGGAGATGAGTTTAAGTACATTGGAGAGTCATATTCTCAATGGTTTTTGAACTTTTATGTACATAAAAATCATTTGTGTGTCTGTGTGTGTTTTTAAATCACATATGCTGAGGCTAATCCATAAAAGTTCAATTCAATTGATTTAACAAGAATTCCAACACTTCCAGTGCAGGTAATCCGAGACGATACTTAGAGAAATCTTGCTTTAGCTACAAATGATAGCGTCATCCACTCTATTCGCAAAGTCGAAAGGAAGATAATGTTGTCCTCGTTGAGTTGTTAAAGGATCACTTTTAATAATTCAAACATTTTGCTCTTTTATAATTGCTATCAGTTTTTTCCCCCTTTGATTCTTGACCAGGGAGAAAAGCAGCAGGAACTGTAATCTGGCTCTCAGTATTGTTCATTGCTTAAATACCTTTAGCCAAGCATGTTTTGGGTGTAGTTAAGCAGTTTAAAAACGAATTCGCTACACAGAATCCTGCCAGAGCTGTTACAATACCTATGGTTTACCAAGCAATTATGTTTTCAGCACCGGGCAGGGAGGTGACCAAAAAAAGCAGGTCATAGAGTCACTGCAAAGAGCAAGACTAAACATACCCCTAGCTTGGCCAACTTGTGGGAGTTTTCAGGAGCGCTGCTATTCTTTTTTTTTTTTTTTTTTTTTTTTTTTTTTTTAATGAAATAGGGGCTAGAGTCATCTGAGAAAGGATTGTGGGTCTATTTGGCACTCATTCCCACAATTTCTAGGAGAGCTATTTCTTTCATTCCAGCCATGCGGTTTTAGTAGGACTTAACGTTTCTGGGGATAGTTGAGTTTCATGAAAAATGGGGGTTCTCAAACCAGCTAGGATTTCAGAGCCATTCCTGGCTAGTCTTGAACTAGCAGGAGAGAAATGTGTTCTACCCAATAACTAGTAGTGAAGTGCATGTGCTGCAGCAGCTGTATTCTGTCTTAAAGACCAGCTTTGCCAAGGAAAACCAGGGAGAATGCTGAGTGTGGGGGAGTGAGGACAAAAGGAAAGAGATAGAGGAGAGGAGAGAGAGGAAGAAACTGAGAGTTGGGTAATAGTCTAGTCCCTTGTTTTTGGTGTCAAGGAAACCATTTTTTATTAATTTTAGAACTCTCCCCAAATTGCCTAAATCAAGTTGTTTTATATATATGTATATATTTTAAAATAGACTTTATTTTTAGAACAGTTCTAGGTTCACAACAAAACTGAGCAGAAGCTACAAAGATTTTCCCAAATTTCCCCCTACCCCACACATGCACATCCTCTCCCATTATCAATACTCCCCAACCCTCAGGGGTACATTTTTAATAACTGATGAACCTGCGTTGATGCATCATTATTTTCCCAAGTCCATAGTTTACATTAAGTTTCACTCTTAGTATTGGACATTCCGGGGATTTGGAAAAATGTATAATGACATGTAGTAATATTGTATCGAGTAGCTTCACTGCCTTAAAACTCTTCTTTGCTCTGACTCTTGATCTTTCCCTCCCTCACAAATTGGATTTTTGATATTGCAACTGAAGATTTTTAATAAATTTGGATGTGGGGTTATTCATTAATGATTCTACTACATTGGACCTGTTGTTTGAACTGCAGAGAGTTTATATTTGGAGGAAATATCTTTATATTATGAAATTCAGTTGAAGTTTTTGCTATAATCATGCATTACATAATAAGAAAAACTTCTTGAATAAAAAACAAAAACATTTTTTTTCTCTACTTCCTGCCCACAGTCCCATGTCAAAGGTAAACAGTAGAAAACACAGCATTTATAGTGAGACCTTAGATTTGGGGTACAGCATATCACTTTAAAATCTCATTTTCATAAATATGTTTCTATTACACTTCACTGGTCAAAACTTGTCCTTTTAATTCTAATGACTTTTGACCAAGGTCTAGTCAAAGTGTCTTTTTATGTTGAAAAGATATGTTGCTCAAATCTTGTTTGGATTATGTATATTTTATTAAATTATTCATGTTTCCCTGTCTCAGTAACAAATGGTCCAAAATATTTTTTTAGCAGTGCGATACATAATCTCTTCAGTAAATACCCAAACTTTTGTGAAATTCAATCCCTCAAATTTCATTGTCTTAAATTTAAAAGTCATCCATGCAATTACCTGAAGCACTTCCCTTCCACTTTGTGCGTGATGATTACCAGCTTCCCTTTTACTTTCTATTTTTACTATGAAAATGTGTCCTTTAGATTTGGGGTTGTTGTTTTCTCCTAAATTCTGTTTAATTTTCCTTAATATTTTATTAACTTTGAATATAAAACCCCAATCTGACTTTTTGCTTTTATGACCTAAGATAACCTACACACTATTTTTAGTGTTGTGGTGAGGAAGAACATGCCAGAAAATAGCAAATTATATAAATCTATGAGAAGAAAGTGATTAGTTTATCTCCAATATTTTAGGAAAAGGAAATCCATTTTTTCCTGTAGATTTCATAAAACAAACATATGCTATGGAATAACTGGGTAGCATGGGAAGGGCGATTCTAACAGCACAGTTTCTTAAAGAATAGAGAACATGGCCTTGCATCTGTCCTCTCAGAACTTAGCAGCTAATGGAGATGGGGTGATAAAGGTGAGTAGCAGCTTCAAATGAGGAGAAAGCCTAACAGATGAGGTGTTGAGATCCACCCATAGTTTTTGCTGTCCTGGCTGGGAGCAAATTGCTGTTTGGCAGACAGTGTACAGTGCTCTTCACATCCTAATAAAATGATTATGTGAAATCTATCCAAGTCAATTTCCTGTTATAATGTTATGTCCTTTCCTAAGTTAAGAAGGAGAAATGTTTTTTTTTTCATGTAAAGCTTATTACATGAGAACATGTACCTTTAGAATAAGAAAACAAAAAAAACAAAAAAAACAACCACCATTAAAATAAAGGTTATGTCATTACTTTCTAGATTTTATGGCTGTTAGTTTCTGATTTATATTGATCTCCAGACATTTCTTCTGTTTAAATCCAGAACACTAGAATTCTGACGAGCTTCCATCCACTTCAGGTTTCTTAAGTTTCCAATAAAGATATTGCAGTGGTTTGTTGAATGTTAACTGCCTTTTATTAAGCATTACATAGTATTTTTTATAAACTTTATAATAAGAATCAATAAATCCTCATTTTTGTTATGAGGATTTTGACACTTTGGGAGGTTACTTAAATTGTCCTGATTTTTTAAAATGAGAAATGCCCATTGGAACATCAATCCCTTTACTAGCTGTGTGCTCATAGGAGGAGGATTCTAAATTTCAGGTCCCCAGGGCCTTGTATGCAATGGCCTCGTCTCTGTTGAATGAATGAGGAAAAAAAATAGCAAATTTAAAATCCAGAGTTAAGTACACAGTCTATTTTCCATAAATTATAGGTCAACTCCTAGAAAGGGTTTTCCAAGTATACATAACCCAGTGCCATTTGGAGTGGCATTTCCTTATCAGTATATTTATTTTGAATGAATTTATGTATGTAAAACCTTTAGGACAGTCCTGGCTCAGTGTCTATAGATATGTGGTTTATTTATTTCACTATTACTATTATTTTGAAATGTTAATTTGTGATTTCTATTTATACAAGTGCTAATACTACCCACTCAATAAAAAAGAAAAAAAAGAAAACGACATTTTTAAAATATTTAAATCCCTTGCTTGACTCTAAAGCTTCTTTCTCTTGTAAGAGCATCCTCATTCACATCATAGTTTATGAATTTGTTCATGCAGATTTGATTAAAGAAATCATACTTTCTGTTTTTGAACATGAGGATGGCTCCCGCTCATTGAAAGGTGACAACACAACATTAGTGTGATTTTCTGTAAGGCTGTAATGATCTTTGCTAATGGCCTAAAGCAGCAGATTCAGATGAAAAATTAAAATGCTCACTCTCCTTTTCCTGTATTATGTAAGAAGATTTCCACAGAGAACATCATTTTCATTATCGAGGATGAGTTATCCTCGGTGCTTTATTTTGCTGTGAAATTCAGAGGGCAGACCCATTTCTGAATTTGTATACAGTTTCATCTCTTTGGGAGGCAGAGGAAATGAAATAACATCTCAGGAAACATTGAAAGCAGATACTTATTATGTGAAACCATTTGAACTATTCAACATCCACAGCTAATTCTGTCATGCTTTGCTAAAATAGTGCAGCATTTAAATACTGAAGGAGCAATATACCGATAATGAAACCATTTCCAGGCAAAGAACTTAGAACAGGTATTTAGTTTGGATAGGTTCATTATGAATGTCTAAGCACCCTAAAAACATTTCAGGCTAATGCAATGCAAAGAACTTTATCTGGAGGGTAAGGAATATATACCTGTTTTAATCAGAACTTGAGATTGGAACTACCTTTTTAAATGAAGATTCTCTTATGTGGAAAAACAACTTTTTTATTGGGTTACAAATATATACATATAAATTACTTCAATTATCCATATTATCCACTTAACTCAAAGTTAGGAAATAATGCCTGTAAGCCAGGCATTTCCTTAATACTATAAAATTCTGGGGTAATAAATAAGGCAAATTAAATGTATTACCACATTAGAATTCACAGATGAATAGAACATTTTAATAACATTTAAAGTGATAATCCTGATCATAGTTGAATGTGTTACTGATGGCAACAACAACAACAAAAATGAGCTTTCAGTTGGAATACTTTTTTTTGCTTGTTTGTTTGTTTTGTGTGGTTTCCAAGAGTGGAGAAGTGTCCAATCTATAATAATAAAAGCGTAATGTGCTTATTAGACAAGACAGCCAAACAACCTCCCTGGATATCATTCTGGAGGAAGCCGGGCGGGGTTAGGGGAGGGGCAGTTAAGGGTGATCAGGCAGTCAGGCGGGCAGAGTGGTTAGGAGTAATCAGGCAGGCAAACCGAGTGGTTAGGGGCAATGTGAACAGTTAGGAGCCAGCGGTCCTGAATTATGAGAGGGATGTTCTACTCCCAGTTTAGGCCCTGCCTGCAGGGAATTAAGGGTCTCAGATTGCGAGAGGGTGCAGGCTGGACTGCGGGACACCCTCATCTTCGTGCATGAATTCCATGCACCAGGCCTCTAGTGTAATCATTAAATGGTATTAACGTATAATTAATGTAATCATTAAATAATATTAATTATTTAGTGTAATCATTAGTGTAATCATTAAATAGTTTTAATGTGTAAAACAGAAAAAATAAGAAGAAACACCTCAGATTTAAAATGAATCAACTCTTGTGCTGACCAGGTGATTAGAGCATTTTCCTGATCCACTAAGGTTGTCGGTTCAGTCCCTCATCAGGGCACATACAGGAATCAACCAATGAATACATAAATAAATGGAAAAACAAATTGATGTTTTTCTTTCTCCCTTTCCCTCTCTCTCTAAAATCAATCAATCAATAAAAAATTAAAATGAATAAACTATTGCTGATTAGGGGATGGAAAACTGTTAACTATACTTAAACAAATTATGAAAAACATTCATTAAAAAGTCTCTTTTTATTTGTTTACTAGAAGCCTGGTGCACGAGATTTGTGACATTTGGAGTGGCAAATTAATTTCAATTTTTCTGCTGCCTCCCATTTTTTGTTAAATAAATTTAAAAAAATGGAAGTTATTAATTTTGTTTCTTTGCCTTTAGTTTTTAGGTCGGTGGTTATATGATATTATACAGATCATGCCTTAGTCTTGCTACAGTGGGTTGGAGTGGGGGGATTATTTTATCTTTCTTAGCTTTGGTTTCCTTATTTATGTATAGAGATAATCATAGTACCCATCTCATTATGATAATTAAATAAGATAATGCACATAAACTCAATGCAATAAAAGTATTCAGTGCATATTATTTACTTAAAATATGTGATTTTGCAGTGGTATTGTCTCAAACTGAATTTAAGAAAATAGGTTAAAATGCCTGTATCAGATCTATTAACAACCAAATTGCTTTGAAGTCTGCCCTTAAACAAATTCTGTTTTATTCTAAAAACAAGGTAACAACAGGCAATTGTAGGTAAAACTATGAGGTTAGGCTACTTTTACTCAGAGGTTTGGGTCCTCAGAAAGTATTTACTCAGAGGTTCACTGTATTTTTTTCCGCGGAATGAAACATAGATTTGTGAATTATCACGCTCTTTGCCAAACTGTTCACATTTTAGGTAGGTGAAATTTTCCACCTATTTCTTTCCTCTCATTATCATTTCCATCTGAGAGGGGTGGTTGTCTAGGAAAGTTGGGAGCAGATGAGTGAGAAAGACAACAAAGCTTTCATTCTCTTTCATTTGTCCTGAGCATTCTTAACTCACGAATGGAGGACACTGGAAATCAATGTCTAATAACTATAGTTCTATTTTTTTTTTCACAGATCAGTGTATTTTTTTCATTTTTTTTTCATTTTTTTTAATTATCTGTGTACATATACCATTGCCCCCCCCCCATACATGCCCTCCCTCCCCAGAGTTCTGTGTCCATTGATTGTACTTATAGGCATGTATATAAGTCCCTTGGTTGATCTCTTATCTTCCCCAGGTCTCCCTACCCTCCCTGCTGTAATTTGACAGTCTGCTTGTTGCTTTACTATCTCTATATCTATCTTTTGATTCATCAGTTTATAGTGTTCTTTATTATCCATAAATGAGTGAGGTCATTTGGTGTTTCTCTTTCATTGTCTGGCTTATTTCACTCAACATGATGCTCTCCAAATCCATCCAGGATTTGCTGCAAATGATGAGAATTCCTTCTTTTGTACGGCAGCATAATATTCCATTGTGTAGGTGTACCGTTGTTTTTTGAACCAGTCATCTGCTAATGGGCACCTAGGCTGTTTCCAAATACTAGCTATTGTAAATTGTGCTGCTATGAACATAGGGGTGCATATATCCTTTCTGATAGATGTTTCTAGTTTCTTGGGATATATTCCTAGGAGTGGGATTACTGGGTCAAATGGGAGTTCCATTTTCAGTTTTTTGAGGAAATTCCATACTGTTCTCCACAGTGGTTGCACCAGTCTACATTCCCACCAGCAGTGCACGAGGGTTCCTTTTTCTCTGCAACCTTGCCAACACTTGTCGTTTGTTGATTTGTTGATATTAGTCATTCTGACAGGTGTGAGATGGTACTGTATTGTTGTTTTGATTTACATCTCTCTGATAATTAGTGACTTTGAGAATAACTATAGTTCTGAATCATCTGCCTCTCATAAACATGTATCATAAAGATGTAATGAAAGTAAATGTTTTTGTTTTTATGTGTTCAGAGTATCACATAATTTTCTGTTTTTTTTTTTTTTTTTTTTTTGTGTGTGTGTGTGTGTGTGTGTGTCAGATAATTTTTAAAATTCTGCTCATACAATATCAGCAAAACATGTTTAAAACATTGCATCTGCAAGTCAACTATTTTTTAAATAACAGGGGTGTCTACCAAATTATTCCTGGTTAAATCCACTCTGACTGGATAGAGAGGCATTTGGTTTTCTTAAGTGTTATTCCCTGAATGCTGGTATGAAGGTGTTCTCTTCAGACAAGTCTTTGGGTCCTTTAATACTTGAACTCTGAACCTATAAAAATGGTCATATTACACATGCTTGTCTTAACAAATTCTGCAGTTAGAAATTACCCACCTTTATAATAGCTGTTCATTATTAGCATGCTAGATGAGGAGGATTTGGACACATATGTGAGTTGGTTGCTAACAGAACCTGTGTCCCCATGGTACAAGGGCAATGAAAAACAATACATTTTATTATAGACACCAAAAACCAAGTATATCAGAAACTTTTCTCAGGTTTGTACTAGATTGCAAAAATCACATAATTATGACTCTAAGAAATACCTGTAGTTATGGAGTTATTTCACTGTGATGTTGAGGATATGAAATTAGTTCACTTCTTTTATGATATGTGACAAAAAAATCTCTTTATGAAAACAAAATACTATTTATTTTGGGTCAGATACTAGGGTTCCAAAACTGAATTCACGCTCCTATAAGAAATGGTGTTTACATAGAGAAGTGCTCATTGATAGATTAAATTAACATTAATTTAATACTGAACTGGTACATGCATTGAGAGGATAACACAGTATCCAAGCTGCAATGTAACAAGGGCATTTATGTCTGCCCATGTTTGTGTTGTCTTCATGCTTTAATGTGTTGTTTCTAGGGTGATAGGATGGTGCTACCTATTGTCAGTGGAGTGGAGGTCCTGTTCTGCATCCAGTTTGCCAGCACCAAACCTACTTTTGCTGCAGCTAAGCTCTGTTGGTCTGGGCATCTGTGACAGGCCAATTAGAGAAGGTCCTCCCTGGTTAGTTGAATAGGCAACTGTCAGTTTATTGGGCTTTAAAACTAATTAGGTGGGGAAATCTATAACAGTTTAATTCTCATAAGTTTTTACCAGCCCATGCTCTTATAATTATTTATCTATTCATCTATATATACTTTCTTCTTATGAGCAATTTATATACATGCATGAAATATATATATATATATATATATATATATATATGTGTGTGTGTGTGTGTGTGTGTGTGTGTGTGTGTGTGTGTGTGAAATACACCTAGAGATGAAAAATTAATCATTAAGTTGTTTAATGGATTGCAAACTTGAACCCAAGTAGCAACCAAATAGTGCAGGGAAAATACCATTTCTTTTTTGGGGGGATTTAAACAATCTGCTCTTCCTTTTTTTAAGCCATTTTTACTCATTCACATTTATAGTAAAAGCCAAACCAAAATGTTCTATCCTATTTAAACATGAGCCCAATTCAATCACTTAAATAATATCTTAAGATCTTCTCAGCTTCTTAAGAAGATTTGTAGGTATTCTATCTTTTAGAAGGTTTTGTTTGAAGTTTGTGTGATCTTAGCACGTGTGGAGAAGATGGGGTATGAGTATAGAATGACCCCTGGCTCCTCTGGTCTCCAGAATATGTTTCTTGTCCACTTCATGCCCACGCAGTCTTCTGGCCACTGAAACTTACTTCTGGTCAGATCTTTTGGCTTGATGATAATTCTAAGACATTGTCTGCCTTAGCAGGTTTCATTTTGGGCTCCATCTGGGGCTCAGAGACTCCTTGAATGTGCCTGACAGTGAATTTCTTTCAGTCCTGATTTGGGCAATCTTTTCTGTAGCTCTCAATACACAACTACTAGTATATGCTCCTCTGGTAAGTGCTGCATCTGGTTTCTCCACTATTTCTGAGTTCCATCTAGTCATATAGACAAAACAGTGACTGGGGAGGTAAAATTTCCAAGTGCCAATCTAGATACAATCGCTGGACTTCAATAACTAAATTGATAGGTCTAAACCTGCCTGTGTGAGGAGACAGCCTGAAATATAATCTCTTTGAAGACACATGTGGGTGAAAGTAGAGAGGGGTGAGGTGAACATGGCAAAGAAACTCATCATCTTCACTTTTTGATGCTACTCACATTTAGCACTACTCACCATCAGTCAGTCAGAGCCTTGAAATGGAAAAGTTGTAATACATATAAATAACCATTTAACTTCTATCCCTTTCTCTCTTTTGTCTCCCTCTGAAATCCAAAGCACAGATCAAAGTGGCATCTTCCCCTTGGGAACTTTATTTAGAGAGAATGCCCTGAGCATTGATCTCCCAGGTTTAATTGTTAAAATGCTAATGAGGAAATAAAGACATTTGGAAATTTTTCTTCCAGGGCAGCAGCCTGACATGCATAGCACTGTAATTGGCATTGGGGAAAAAATACTGAACAAAAAGTGTCTCACCTTGGTGATTCCTCTAGCCCTCCTCTTTCTGGTTACTCATTGGAGTTCTGTTACAGAATTTGGGAAGGAGCTGGAGTTTCCCCCTTACATCTTAATCTTAATTGCCAGGAGTACCATACCATGGATGAGCAGTCACAATCATAAATAGAGGACTAAATTTTTCATCTTAAATCTTGGTAATTATTATGAAAACTGACAGTGACATTGTTGCTCAATCCAGGTCCTATTTGCCCTTTATCTTGTTTACAAGTGATAAAGAAAAATATTTTTTTCCCCAGTTGCAGTGATTCCTTAAGCCAACTACCCAGAGTTGGGCCATGGCTCTCAGGTTAAAGGTACAATCCTTTACAAGACTGGCCTCAAGATAGACATTGGCTACAAATTCATGGGTCATAGGTCACCTTCCTTTTTACCAGCTAGCTAAAATTTTTTGGGTTCCCATTCCCATGTCAGTTTTGAGAAATTGCTAAAAATGACACACAGAACTCAGGACAATGCTGTGCTTATGACTGAAGTTTATTATAGTAAAAAGTACACAGTAAAAGCAACCCAAGGAAAGAATGCATAGGGTGAAGTCTAGAATGGGCTCAAACACGGAGCTTCCCATGGTCCTCTGACTGAATTTTTAGACAGTATTGATTTCTAGGAGAAATGTGAACTAGGGAAACTCAACTATGTCTTTGATGTCTTAAGTTTTTATTGGGGTTCAATCACATGTTGCTCACAGGGCTGACCTTTAGTTTCCAGCCTCTCCTGGAGGTTTAGTTTCCAGTTCCTCTGAGATCATAACATATACTGAGTGGGCAGATTATTATGTGCTCTGAACACATAACAATTTGGCAACTCAGTGTATATCCTATATAATAAAAGGCTAATATGCAAATTGCCCCATTGACCAGGAGTTTGACCAGCCGGTAGGCCGGCCAACTGCCCATGTCCCCTCCCCCTGGCCAGACTGGCCGGACCCCACCCATGCACAAATTCATGTACCGGGCCAGAATAGTGAGTGGCCAGATTATTATGTGTTCAGAGATCATAATAATCTGGCCACTTGGTGTAAATGTCCTGCTCCAGTCCCTATCATGAGTCACACTACAAAAATTGCCTATTGGCCAAAGCACTAACAGAGACATTTTATCAAGCAGGGTATTCCAGGGGCCTAGATATTACCTTTCAATAGCTTAGGAAAAATATCAGACTTCTCTTTAGGTAAATTTACATTTTCCCTACACATCAGAATTATTTTATAAACAAATTCAGGAACTTCTATGCCTCTCTGTATTTCAAACCAAACCTGCACTTTTAAACACACTTGAACTTGTACACACTTGTACTTGTTTTGAAGAGCGAATTTGCAAGCGATTTTCTGGTTTTTACATTCTTCTTTTATTTCTCTGTGAAAAGAATATTTCTCCACACTATTTGTTTGAGAAAGTCCATTTTATTCATCTAACAACATGTTTGTAAACTCTTTTTTAAAAAAAATTTCAATTGTTATTTGTCAGTATAACTAAACACAGGCATTGTTAAAGTAGCTTAATTTTAGCATCTTTTATTAATGCAGTTTCATACAAAATTATGAGCTACTTTAGGACAGGGATTTTATTTTTAATTTTAAGGGCCTCGAGTGTTTTGTATTGTTACTAGTAAATAATTTAGTGAGTGCAAGTGCATGTAGTCAATTAGCAGGAGGATTGAGTCAGAGCCCATAAAAAGCATTGAGATGTAACAACAATGTTCAAGAACGTTAATGGTTCAAATTAACAAAATAATTATATGACCACTAGTCAAAACAAAATGGGAAGCCAATTGGTAATAAACAATTCCAACTCTTTTCATCTAAAAAGGTATCAGTATTATCTCAAATATGACCACACTTTTACTTAATGGTTTGATATGTCAATGCAATTACATCCAAATCTGTAGAGAATTTTTATAAAAACGTAGTTGAACCAAACAGAGGATACAGCTGGAAGCAAGTTTCAACAGACTGAGGAAAATGCTTCTCAGAATGACAGTTTGAAGCTCCTTATTTTTTATTTTATTTTAATTTTTTTTGCATTTGGAATTAAGGAAGGAAAGTAAGGAAGATTCCAAGAAATTGGTAGAAAACGAGGTGTGTGGGAGGATGGATTGCAGGATAGTTAGCAATGGTGTGTGCTCTCTTGAGGTCATTTTCCTTGTGAGGGGTCTGAAGAGAGGCATTTTAAATGTATGTTAATCTCCATGCAGAGGAACAATGGTTAGGGCTGGCTTAAAGAGAAGATAAACCTCTTCCTAAAAGGCTCTAACACCTCTAACAGCTGGGGCTTGGCTACCCACCATGAGTTGCCCAGTTTAGGACTTTATGATCAGACCACCCTGGGATGTTACTTTCTATAAAACACCATGTTTTTGTACACAAACACATCTACTTCCAATAAAGCTAAAAAACACTTCCAGTATGTTCTTTATTATTTTTTTTAAAATCTAATATATTCTTTTTGCAGTGGGAGTTTTAGTTTTAGTCCCAACTGAATAAACACAATTTTCCAGGAGTCAAATTCAGATTGGTATATTTGAAAAAGGTTTACACACATCCAAGTAGGGGTCATTTGGGACCTTAACGGAGAAATAGATCCCCAGTCTCTCACACTGTTCTGCTGCAAGTGGAAGCAGAACACTGTAATCCAGGGCACCTTGAACTGCATGAGGCCAAAGAATCAGAGTGCTGGGTAATGATGTGTGAGCCAAGGGAGGGCAGAAACTTTTTATTTATTTATATTATGAGGATGCACCATGTCTTTTCTGCATCAGGAGATGCAGGACTACTTAAGGACATGGAGTACCCACCTCAGCAACTGCAGCAGCAAGGGGTTAGGAATGTTTTAATGGAAGACATCATAGTCTCCAAGAGATGGCTCAGGGATACCTCTGCCTTGCCCCAGGGCAGTGGAGGGCATGGGAGCAAGGTAGAAATACCATGACTGATGCTTTTGTGATAGAGAAGGCTTGTGATCAGCCAGTACACAGCATAGCTTTGGGAGACTCAGAAACTCTTGTTGATAAGAAGGTAGAGGTCCTGCATTAGCTGGTGTATAAAGCAGAAAGAGAAGAGGTATAACATCTAAGATGCTTCTACATAATATACTCTTTTGATGAAATCTGGGCATATTTTTATAGTCTGTAAAAATGATATAGGTACAGTCTTTTATTTATAAAATTCTACCAGAATTAAATTTTTTTTAAAGCAATCATTGGTGGTGCTTTGTAGTTCACAGCCACCATGTTTCTGCATCTTGCTGAGTCCCCTCTATTCTCCACATCCACTGCTTAAGAAAACTATCCTTTCCCCCCACCCCCGGACCCTATGTTTCAGATTCTTAAATTTCCCCTGGAAAAGGGTTTTGCTTTTTAAAGTCAGGGGTAAGGGGAGGAGGTGAAAGGAAGCTGAGAAGAGAACAAAGGAGGAGGCATTCTAGGAGCTTTTTGAATCTTGAGTTTTTTCTTTGCTCTTCACGGTGACAACTCAGAGTGAATTTCAAGTATTGGAGCTGCAGAAATGAGCTATGAGTCCAAATCCTAAGCTTAAGTAAGAAAGATCATAGAGAAACTTTTGGCTGAAAACCAAAGGTGGCAGAGGAAATGGAACCCGTTGCCCTAGCACAGTGATCAGCAAACTTAGTCAACAGAGCCAAATATCAACAGTGCAATGATTGAAATTTCTTTTGAAAGCCAAATTTTTTAAACTTCTTCTAATGCCACTTCTTCAAAATAGACTCACCCAGGCCATGGTATTTTAGGGAAGAGTCACACTCAAGGGCCCAAAGAGCCACATATGGCTGGGGAGCTGCGGTTTGTTGACCACGGCCCTAGCATGTAATGAAGTAGAGGAAGCCTTGTAATGGGGTAATGATGAGGTCACCATAGATAAGGATGAAGCTCCTAAAAATTTCAAGGATAAGACTACATAGAGCACTTGGGATTCTCCAGAGAAACAGAATCAAGAGGATATATGTGGAAATATGTAAGAGTAGATTTATTATGGGAATGCTCATGTGATTATGGAGGCTTAGAAGTCCCATGTCCTATTAGCAGGAGACCCAGGGAAGCTGATAATGTAATATAGTTTGATTTCAATGACTGAGAAGCAGGACCTCTCCTGTCCCAGAGAAAGAGAAAATAGAAGTCTCAGGTCGGGGGGAAGGGAAGCAGGGAGAGAGAGAGAGAGAGAGAGAGAGAGAGAGAGAGAGAGAGAGAGAGAATATACATTTTTATTGATTTCAGAGAGGCAGAAAGAGATAGAAACATCAATGATAGGAATCATTAATCAACTTCCTCTGCACAACCCCAGAAACCTGGGCATGTGCCTGACTGGGCATTGACCATGACCTCCTGGTTTGAGACCCACTGAGCCACATTGACTTGCAGCCCACTTGACTTTTTGATCTATTTAGACCCTCAGGGCTTAGATGATAAGGACTTTCTTTTTCCAGTCTACTAAATGAAATGCTAACTTTCCAGAAACACTCTCTCCCACTACACTCAGAACTAATGTTATACTAGCTATCTGGGCATCCCTTAGCCCTGTCAAGTTGACACATCAAATTGATCATCACAGTTTCTTATGCCATCGTTCCTCAATCCCATCCTCGCTCCATCCTCTTCACCCCAATCCTCCACTTTCAGCTCAAGATTTTAGAGTTTGTGAATTTCATACCAGACATTCAAGGTAAATTCAGCATACATCTTTTGGCACTGTATTTTGCCTATTCACTTACTATATTCTTATGGTTGAGATTATGAACTAAACATTTTGTGAATGAATCTGTAAGTTTAACTCTCATCTATAACACTATTTTCATGGAGACCTATGTTCCAAATTTTGATAAAATATCATGTACAACTGTGTAGGTAAAAACGAGGTTGTCCATAGTCTCTTCCCTGGAGTCTGTATATATGGTACTTTATTTGGAAAAAGAAGACTTTGCAAATATGATTGCCAGATAGGGTTAAGGAGATTGAGATTTGGGGATTAGCTTGTATTGTCTTTAAAAAGGACAGTCTAATCATGAGTCCACAGCAGCAAAAAGAAAAACAAAAGAAAAACAAAAATTCCCAACTATGCCAGGCTGAGGTTAGAGAAAGATGTGAGGATGGAAGAGTGTCAAAAAGATGCAGTGCTCCTGTTTTGAAGGTGGAGGAAGGGACCCATTAGCCAACAAATGTGGGCAGCATATGGAAAAGACAAGGAAACGGAATCTTTCCCAGAACCTCTGGAAAGGAGCACAACTCAGCAAACATCTTGCAAGCAAATGTGTTTTAGTACTTTGTGAATCTGTTTTGTTTGTTTTGTTTTGTTTTTCCTTAATCCTCATCCGAGGATTTTTTTTCCCTTGATTTTTAGGGAGAGTGGAAGAGAGAGGGAAAGACAGAGATGAACATTAATGTGAGAGGAAACACATCAATTGGTTGCCTCCTGCATGAGCCCAGACCAGGGCCCAGGCCTGGGAGGATTCTGAAACCAAGATACATGCCCTTGACTGGAATTGAACCCAGCACCTTTTGGTCCCCAGGCTGATGCTCTATCCACTGAGCCAAACAGGCTAGGCAGTGCTAAGGGTTTAGTGTAGGTTCGCTGATTTGGTCTCCAATACCATTTCAAGTGGGGACTAGTACAGCCCTTCAGAAGGCTGGTGGTTTCTTTAAGGTTCTGTAGCTACTGGGTGAAATAATTGTAACTAGTCAGGCCTGTCTGGCTTTAAAGTATGCTAGTGGTACTTCACCACCTCACAATGCTTTCAAAGCTAAAACTGTTAGATGAAATGCTATTTGTGTTTTATTTCAATCTACCATAAAACTAAAATAGTATAAATCACCTTAATCAATAAAGAAAATTTAAAAAAAATAGTAAAAATCACTAAAAAGCTCACCTAATTATAAAGTTAAATGATGCAAACATATTAAGAAAGACTCTCATTGCATAAGGATTCCCTTATCCCCAAAGATTCTATAATAGTCATAAAATGACTTTTGCTATGGAATGCTGGGATGCACTCTTTTTCCAGAAAGGCCCTGCAAAGCATTAGCAGAAATCATTTTAATATATACAATGTTAGATATAGGTAACATTGTGAGATTATAGACATGCTGATGAAGAGCATTATTTCATACACTGAGGAACACAGTCTTATAATTCTTGTCATATATTTCACTCCCAGGACAGTCAGCTCTCTCTGTGTGACCTCAGGTCATGCCCTCAGTCCACACCTACAGTCCTTGAACTGGGTGGGGTCCATGTCCCACGTTGGGATTCTGTGCTCACTACTGAGACAAAGTCCTAGAAGATAGGAAGCTCAGCTAAAGATTTGTGTGCAGTAGGTGGCCAAGAGGGAGCATGAAAATGAAAATGGTAATACAATAAAAACAGAGCCATTATGGTGGGAATGAGGTGATATATATATATATATGAAATATATATATTTTCATCCCAGGCAGAAGAATAGTCATCAAAAGGATTGTAAAGGCAAATAATTGAGACATTTTACTGAGAGAAACTGACAAATGAGACCCTCCTTAATGCTCAAAAATACTGCTTCTCAATTCACAGGAAAAAGAAAAATTGAGTCATTATCATTCTATAAATTAGTCACTTTGAGAACAACCTAGCTCTTTGATTGCCTTCCTCATACAGAATCTTTGCTCCTACCTGCTAAATCTTTTATCTTAGAGCAAAATAATGTCCAACTTGAGATTTCAATTGTCAAGAAAAGAACATTCCATCAATTCAACAGGTCCTGGCATTGTTGCAATTGAATCTGAAGAGAATATAATTTAACACAGTGGAGCATATGATGTCTTTATCTTTTAGGGCTTATTAATGTAGACCTGTTGGTGCCTGTGGAGTGCCAAGTGTGAGGTAGATACTGAATAATACAGCATTTTGTCCCACAAACTAATCTTTCAGTGTGTACTGATATGATTGAGGGCTGGTGATAAATTAAGTACAAAATAGATAATAAAAGTTCCTTTGTCATAAATGTAAATGATTTTTCTCCTTTGGGGCTTAATTATATCATGCTTAATAATTTCTTCAAAGTATTACTCTTGGAGCTTTATACACAAGTGAATTTTATCAGGGAAGTTGTCAAAAAATATACATGAGAAACACTGTCGGGAGGAGCAAAACATCATGATTAAGACAACATACGGAAATGCAGATGTATTTCCAAGTTCTGGGATTTATTGTCTTTCTAATTTTGAGAAGCAGTGCTCAATGCTGATGGAAGTCTTTCAAGAGATTTTCAAAGCGCATTAAGAAACTAGGAATGAGATTCAGAAATTAGAGCATTTGAAGAAAATTAAATAGATACCAGAAAGGGAAGGCTCGGCCTATAGTTGTATACAACTTGAACTTTTTCTAGGAAGAGTTTCTCTGTGAGTGCATTTGATTCACTTAAGTCAAGCTCCATGAAGTCAGAATCTTTATTTGTGTATCCCTCATAGGTGCTAGTAGAGGGGTAAACACATAGTAGATACGTAACACAATAACTACTTGTTGCCATGAATAACGCAGGCTGAAAGGCAAGAAGAAAGTGTCTCCTTCACTCTGAGGACTTACACACTCTAAATCTGCCTATGAGACTAAAAAGCCTCTTCTTATAAAGACATTCTTATTGTGAAATACTTTTAAAAGTATGGATGGCACTTCAAAATAAAAAGGAACCAAATTGCTACTGCTTTAAACCTCTCTGTATGGAGTTTGCAGTGTGACCTACTCCACAACAGTATTTTCATTTACACTTCCCTTTCGTCTCTAATGTCGGCTGACATTGTTCTCTGCGCTGCATCTGCCAGAATGGATTGAGGCCATCCAGCGAGAGACAGATATGAGAACCAGCAGAAAGTGATTACAGGTGGCATCTGGCAGGAATCATTTTCTCTTAGGGCTTTGACATGTCATTCCTGGCAAATCAGTTCTATTAGCTATCTAAAGGCACCAGATGTACTCTCGGAGATTATGCCAATAAATCTTTTGTGGATTATATATATTTTTTACTATTGTTGATTTATTGCAGTTCACATAAGCTCAACTATATTTGTCTAGATATGGATTCTAATTTAAACTTCTTAGGTGCTTCTTTACTCAATACATATTTCTAAAAGTTGTTCTTTCATGAAATGACCCATGATAGAAACAAAATATTTAGCAGGTACTGGTATATTGATAAGCTATTTTATCTGTTTGATTTTTTTTTAAATTGTAGTATATTATTGTCTTGGTGAACTCAGTATATTGCAAATAACATTTTTAGTAAAATATTTTCTCTAGGATCTTGTAGTCATTGATTCCATCTGTGTGAAATGATATTTGCCAGATAGTCTAAAACATATAACAATAAAAGAAATGCATCAAGTTAGTATTTGTGGACTTAGGATAGTTCACTGATAGATGCAAATTAGAATCAGGATATTAGATAGCCTCCTTGGGTTGCCTTTCTTAATTTTATGAACACTAACCACAATTAATCTCATGTGTATGCAAGCTTCTTGATTCTTAACATCTCTACCTCTACACTTAAGTAAATCATACATTTTTTTTCTGGGTTCAGATCATGTTTTATTCTTTTTTATTCTTGAAAATGTTTATTAATTTCTAGCCATCATTAAAACTTTCTTTATCTTAATATCTACGGTAGAACATAAGAGCCAGATTCTTCCCTCCCTCCCCCTACATTGTAGTTGAATTTCTACTCAGGGATCAAGACCCAGATCAAGTGCTTCCTCTCTGATTCATCAGATAAATGCAAATTAAAGCCACAATGAAATATCACTTTACATGTGTCAGAATGGCTATCATCAATGAATCAACAAACAACATGTATTGGCAAGGATGTGGAGAAAAGGGCACCTTCATTTATTGTTGATGGAAATGCAGATTGGTGCAGTCATGGTGGAAAGCAATATGGAGTTTGCTCAAAAATTTTAAAATGGAACTGCCTTATGACCCAAATATTCCACTTTTGGGAATATATCAAAAGAAACACCAATCACGTATATGAACCTCTATGTTCATTTCTGCATTGTTTACAATAGATGAGTCTTTGAAGCAACCCAAGTGCCCATCAATAGATGAGTGGATAAAAAAGCTGTGGTACATTAACACAGTAGAATACTATTTGACTGTAAAAAAGAACAGAATCTTAATTTTTGTGACAGTATGGATAAACATGAAGAGCATTATGCTAAGTGAAATAAATCAGTCAGAGAAAGACACATGCCATATGATCTCACTTATATGTGTAATCTAATGAACAAAATAAACCAACAAACAAAATAGAAGCAGATTCATACATACAAAGAACAGAATGACTGGCCCCTTTCACAAGGGAGGAGTTTTGAGGTACTGGAGGAAAAAGATGAAGGGATTAACCAAAAAGCAAACAAACAAACAAATAAAAACAACCCCAAAACCTTTGATAGACACAGACAGCAGAGAGATGGGGAGGGTATGGGGGACTGTAGAAAGTGGGAAAGAGGAGATAAATGATGATTGAAGGAGAATTGACTTATGGTGGTGAACATACAATACAATGTACAGATGATGTATTATAGCATTTTCCAACTGAAACCCATAACTTTTTATTAACCAATGTCACTCCAATAAATTCAATAAAATATATTTTTTTAATTGATCATGGCATTCTTAGTGCCACTCTGATGACTGGTACAATAAAAGGCTGTGTGTGTGGCAGAAATATGACCTTTTCTGCATTGTAGTTTTTTATTTTACCCTATGGAACAAAAATCTATTAGTATGCTGATGTTTTTTAAACATTTGCTTCTGCTCTTAAGCAATTCAATCATTCAAGTTTTCATTGGTTTTATAGGTATTTATTGAAGGGTTACCACTGTACTGATTTCTCTGCTTGGTGCTGTGAAGATCACATGATATTTATTAGAATATTTGTTTCCAAGTATTTATTACTCTAAAGATCGAAAAGATACATTCCTGAGAAAATACTAGGATTACACTAAACAGAATGTGAGTTAAGTGCCAAATTGAGTGATGGAGCAAACTAATAACCTGGCATTTTAGGAAATAAAGAAGTATGTGTAATGTCAAAATACTAAACTAGGGGCAGAGTGTTTATAATAAACTAGGGGCAAAGATTCCTAAGAATCTGCACACATAAGAAACAGTGGAAGGCTATCAGAGATCTAAAGTTAGCTTTCATAGCCTTCCCATACTAGTATCAATTGCTTTACACAGCACTCTTAGTAACTTAATCATTGTCTAATATTCTTCTGACCTTTCAATTTCCACATTGAAGTTGAAAACATCTCTCCATGAAAAGTTAGGAGCAGAAAACTAAACCTAATAAAACGTCTCTGTAGAATGTGGGCATTGTCACTATCCATCTCTAGCTCTTGGTCAGCGTGTGAGATTTAATACTCAAGAACCAGTAGATCCACTTATGGAAGTTGTCTCATCAGTTGTGAAGTCATCATTTTCAAGTCTGACTTGTTCTTGAAAGAGCAGGGGAAGGGTGGAACACTCCCATGGTAACCTCCTCAATGCTTTGTAACCTGGTGGGATGGAGGGTCTCACTCTCCTATTTTTTGCTTGGGAGATGCTGATGCCTGAATAAAGTAGTGATGATAGTTTTATGGTGTCAGAGAAACTTTCATATTCCTGAATCTGACAGAATTAATTTCACTCCTATAATTGTGTCAATAGCATTTTGTAATTTAATATGAATTTTTTTTAATAAATAACAGATTGGGCATCAGTCTGCCTTACTCTGATGTCTGTGGGAAGCTTGCCAAGGATATGGCTTATGAAACACAACCCTAGAGAAACTCCATCTGTCCCATTTAGACGATATAGAGTGTCAGATCGCAGTGGTAGAAGTAATAACTGCCAGCAGCTCTCTGGGCAGACAGCAAGAGAGGGCTACTGATAACACTGATTAAAAGAAACAAACCCTTAGGGTGGGTTGTAGTCAGTGTAATTTTAAACTAGATAACCACTTTCCAACAGACTTCTGCATTTAGGGCCTGTGTCAGGTGGAAAAACAAAACACATACAGGTCAGGTCATTTCAAATATATGTATTTGGATTTAGGCATTTTAGAGATCCCTATGTTTTTTCTGCCTTTTAGGAGAATTAGAGTTAAAGGACATCAAGCTGGATAATATATTCCCCAAAAATATCAGAACTCAGGGGCATGTTTAAGCTAGGTCAGGAGCTCATGATTCACTCAGGCTTTACTGAAAAGTTTCCAAAAACAAGGTCAGAATGGAAGAATGTGTTTTATCCAGGGTCAAATGGAACCCTATCACTCCATTCTGAGTTTTAATGGGAGTTTCAATTACCACATAAAAGCCATTAATGCTGATGAACCTCTTGGAAGCAGAAAAATCTCTAAAAAACTTAAAGGACATTGAATTATAGGGGAATTCTTCCAAAAAGGTTTCCATTTGAGGTTTATCAGTAATTATGTAGAAATGCTTCAGATAGGCTTTTTAAAAATACTGATTTACTATTTATAATACATATTTAATTTGTATACTACATACCTTAGATGTAAAATCTGAGCCCTTTTGAGAATATTGAAAAAGAGTAAAGGTGATAAAGTCTAAACTGAGAGTGGATTTTTTTGTAGTCATAAAATGAAGGTAGATTATCCATATCTGTATAATTGACTTCAAAGGTCAAAGTTTATTTTGGCTTTTCTTTTCCACTTCACTGAAAATCTGTTGAATAAGGATATAATGGGGATTGTTTGACTCAGTGGTGATGGCTTATTTTCATAATTATCAGGCAATATTTACTGAAAACCAACTAAGTATTTATTTTGTCTTGATTTCCAAAGAGAATTTATTATGTGTAAAAGGACCAATGCTTGTTTTGAACTGTTGTCACACAGATGCTAACGGAACGCTGAAAATGGAGGTGTTATGGAGGGAAGCAAATATTTAAGAGAACGGACAACTTAATCATTCTAGGCATTATATTTCCTCAACCAGCAAGTGAGGAGTTCAAATTAGATAATTTCTAAAATTCCTGCCTGCTCTGATGTTTCATTCTCTTTGATCGATAAATATTCTTTCTAAATAACATTTGCACAAGTTCAATGTCACCCATGTGTTCAACTTCTAATAGCTCAGAAATCTCAGGTGTCCTCTAAGTCAGAGCTTCTCAACCTTAGTACTGTTGACACCTGGGACCAGTAAATTTTGCAGGGTCCCTCCAGTGTTGTAGGATTTTTCGCAGCAACCCTCTGTTTTGTACTCACTAGATACCAGTAATAATCATCCTTCACCACAAACACCTCACTCCAGCTTCAGTAGTAATCAGGGAAATACAAGTTAGAGCAACAATACTACTATACACACAACAGAATTGGTTAAAATGAAGATGTTAGATATTATTAACCATTAACAAAAATATCAAGTACTGAACAGTAGGAATTCTGATAAAAATGTTGGTGGAATTGTTACTTTGAAATCAGCTCAGTAAACTTAAAAGTGTTTAACTCTTTAACTTAGCAGTTTTATTCATTGTACATACTGCAGAAGCGAGTGCTTGTTTTATCAGAATGTATCTCCAAGAATGTTCATAGCATCATTTTATTTTTATTTTTTTTTAAATATATTTTATTGATTTTTACAGAGAGGAAGGGTGAATGATAGAGAGTTAGAAACATCGATCAGCTGCCTCCTGCACACCCCCTTACCGGGGATATGCCTGCAACCAAGGTACATGCCCTTGACCTGAATCAAACCTGGGACCTTTCAGTCCACAGGCTAATGCTTTATCCACTGAGCCAAACTGGTTAGGGCAGCATCGCTTTCTTTAATAGCCCCAAACTGGAAAGGCCCTGTATTATGGTACATTGGTTAAACAAAATAAAATATTTATAAATTAGAATATCATGTAACTATAAAAATGAGTTAACTATAAATAAACAAAACCAACATAGATGGTTATTAAAAATAGCTCTGAGCAAATAATCTATATAGAAAAAAAAACACACATGGTTTGTAGTTCCATTCATATACAGTTCAAGATAGGCAAAATTAAACCAAGTAGCTTAGGAATACAATATTAAAAAAATAAAATTATAACATCAGGTTAACTCTGAAAGGGAGAAAGGATGTTGTCACCAGACAGGGCATTTGGGTGTCTGACAATATTTTTTCTCTGTTGCCCAAGTGGTGACAATAGAGGTGTTTATATTACAATAATTCATTAAAGTTATACATTTATATTTTAGCATTTTTATCAATGTGTTATGCTCACAAAGACATCAAAACAAAGAGAAGTTATATTATTTGCATTAAATACAATGAAATTGAAATACTGATAAAATATTATTTAAAAACATTTTAAGCCTTAAGCAAAAGGGAACAGTTGCAATAAAGAGTTTAACTCATAAGCTTATCTAAATTTTAAGTTTGAATGGATTTTATGAAGATTTTGAGGAAAGGTGACTTCTCAATTAAAACAAGAAGATTTAGACTTAGTACATCATAATAATTTAAAATTTTAGGCCATTTAAAACCAGCATAGAGTCTTCATTTTCTACTCTTAAAATATTTCTAATTATTCTTTTACATTATCTTTATAATCTCTCCTTTTGACAAATACCAAAAATGAAATGATAAGGCCAGTATTTCATACTTTGCTGGGCCACTAACTTTCCTCATTACTAGTTTATCACTATTAACATCTCCTTCTCCAACCAACCCCAACTTATTCTTCAAAAAAGCAACATTCCTTATCAAAGATTTTTTCATTCTAAATTTCATGACTTAAAACATCTGAGATAACCTTCAGCATCTCCATTAGTCACCTTTGTAAGCCAAAATCTCTACCTCTATTCATTTTATGTACTCTCTTCTCTTCAAATGGAAGAGATAACCCTGTCCAGGTTAAACACAAAACTTTGCTTTTTATATTTACATTGTCTTATTTTAAAAAAATTATGCTCCTTCTTAATTTCCAATATCTTATCCAGAATATCAATACCTCTCTCTCTACCTCAAGAAAAGTAGAAAAATCTGGTCTATCTTAAGAAAAATATATAACCTATCATATATATATATATATATATATATATATATATCCTATCTTAATGTGTATATATACATATATATCCTATCTTAATATATATATCCTATCATAAGAAAAATAATTCATGAATTCATGAACCTATTTATCTGCATCTTTCCCCAGCTAAATATTCAATGTTATTTATGCTAAGTCTCTACTTCTTAATTCTTTTCTTGGTGTTTATTTCTATATTTCTCTAAATCTTGTTCAAATCACCCTGTTTTCCACATATAACTGATATCTCTACATCTTTATCTTTCTGTAACTGGACTCCATCTGAAAACCTTTAAAGTTGATTACTCCTGGAAACACTCACTGCACTTGGCTTCTTTTGTGTATTTACTGGAGGCCTGGTGCATGAATTTGTGCATGGGTGGGGTCCAGCCAGCCAGCCATGGCCCCACCCCTGGCCAGTCCCGTCCCCAATCAGGGTGTGAGGTTGAGGCCGAGACCAGTCAAGGGGAGGGTCTGAGAACAGTTGGTGGGCTGGCCCTGCACACTGGTTGAACTCCTGGTTTGAGGGGACAATTTGCATATTAACCTTTGATTATATAGGATATGCCTTTTCTTAGCTGACCAATTAAGGCTTGAAAACCTATCTCCAATTCTGTATCTTCAGTCTGGAATTATCTCCTGATAATAAAATTTTTATTTACAAATGCCTACCTGACACCTCCATTTTGATGTCATTTGGGCCATGACAAGCATGACCAAAATGGGGCTCTCTATTCCTTCCTCTCCATCCCTCTACTTCCCCTCATCTTCTGCATTTCAGAAGTGGCTTCAACACCATCAGTTCTTAAGTTAAATATCTATTTAATTTATTTGTTTATCTCATCTCATACCTACATTTCAAGCATCAACAAATCTTTTCATTTAGGGCCAAATATCCCACTTTTGTTCACTTCTATCCACTGCTACAATGAAGATACCAAGCTGTCATCATTTCCTGCCTTGATTTCCTTGCCAGTTTCTACTTATCTTCCTGAATTTATTCTTAATATTTTTCAATCTATTTTAACAACAAGAGTCAATTTTTTATTTAATTTTTAATTAAATCATGTCACTCCCTACTTAAAACCTCAGTGGCTGCCAATTGCTGTTTTAATGAAATTAAAATCCCTTACCCATACTGCATAAACCAGCATGGCCCAAATTCTGTCTCCCTCTCTAGTTTCACATTTTACCACTTATTCATTGTGTTTCATGATAGGTGAAGATCTTAGGTCACCTTCTTGAACATTCCAAGTCTTTCCCTACTCAAAGTCTTTGTACCAGCCTAAATTGCTTTTCTTCCTGACCGGTTTATTTGTAGTCTTCAAATCTCAGATCTTTAAAGCATTTTTTCAGAACTGCCCAAACCTTTCACTTACCTCTATGACAGCACACCATCTACTTCCTTATAGAAATGATCAGAAACTCTAATGAACTTGTTGTGATCATTTATTAGTTTAATATAAATTTCCCACACTAAGTACCTGTTTCCCCGAAAATAAGACAGTGTCATATTAATTTTTTCTCCCAAAGTTGCACTAGGTCTTATTTCCAGAGGATGTCTTATCTTTCCATGCGCTGTCTTATTTTTGGAGGATGTCTTATTTTCGGGAAAACATGGTATGTATGCTTCAAGAGACAAGAGCCTTGTCTGTAATGGTACCAACACCTGAGGAAATGAGATTCTCAGTCAATACCTGTTGCATCAGTGACAACCTGGCTGAATGAAGTAATTAACTAAGTGAAGTAATTAACTAAGTACCTAATTAAATAATGAGTGAAAGGAAGAAAAATCCAGTTTCTAGAAGTATGAGATCCATCTGTTTTTTAAATTACTATTGGAATCAATTCATATGCAGTGTTTCTTAGTACAGTAATAATTTAGGAACTTCCTCACCTGAGTTTTATCTTTTTGTTCAGACTTGACACCTTCTGGATATAGATAATTTTAAGTGAACTTTAGGAGAGGATGATACTTTTTTCTCTAATAATGCTATTAAAGGATTTTAAAAGAGAAAGTATGATGTACAGACTTTTTTTTCATGAAGAAAAACTAGATTATTTTACAATTATTGAAATATTTTGATCAATAATAATTTAACTAAATGTTAATGATTCTACATTTTTGGTGCTGTCACCTTTTGTTTCTCATCGAAAATGGGATCAGATTTCACAAGTAATTTAGACCCTTAGGGCATTGATTTTCTGTATTTGCTTTTTTAAAATTTTTCTTGAAAAAGTATTTTGGTCTTAGATCTTTTCATGGATATTAGGAATTAAAAAGAAAGATAAATGCATGTTTTAATGACTCTATGAATTAATAGTGCAAAATCTCCATAGTATTTAATACAGAGAAATGGTTTTAGTTATGACCAGAGGAAATTCCAGAGCTTTCTGACTTTGTTTACCAATTAAGTGCAATAAAATTAAAGTAGCTTTTAAGATAGAGCATTCACTATGAAGGAAATTATCAATTACCAAATATATAATTTTATTTATTTTTCTACATTTTTGAAAGAATTTCTGCCTTTTATCCTTCTAACTAATAGTAGATTTGTGACATTGGCCATCAGTTTTCATAGACTCATTTACAGAGTCATAAATTTTGAAAATAATTCTGAGGAAGATACTACAATTATCCCTACTTTACACATGTGGAAACTAAGGTGCTAAGAAGTTCATCAACTTGCTTGCAGTCAAGATAGTAAATGACAGACCCAGGGTTGAAATCTTGGTGGTCAGACTCCCAGATATGTCTCTTAAATCTCGTAATCATGGCAGCACTACTTAGTTGTTTCCTTTTTGCTTTTCTAAGTAAATTTGGTACCATAATAACAAAAGAGATAGACATATGTTTTACATAATAGAATTTTGCAAAGTTGATGTGTTGTAGATTATTTTTTAATAAATCAAATGTCAGATATAGTGTGGGATTTGGATTCTGATTGTTTTCTTCAATATAAAATGGGAATAATAATAACAGAGTTATTAGTGTAGAGTCTGACTTTGTAGGTGTTAAAAAATGTAAGATCTCATACATTACTTTTGATCAGGGATATGAGTTTTCTTATCTCTAATTCCCTGAAAGGAAAGCGTGAGATGGGATTCAAGTGCAGGTGATTGAGGATGGCCTTTAGGAGAAAGCAGCTGAAGCTTACAGAGTAAGATTGCAGGAAAATGCTAAGCAAAAATGTGAGTTTAACCTTAGCCTGATTGCATCAGAGCTTTAGAGCACCACTTGTACCTGCAAGTTGCTCCTGGAAGCAAAGGGAACACACACACACACACACACACACACACACACACACACACACACACACACACATATATATATATATATATATATATATATATATATATATATATATATATATATATATAATTGATTTCTTTCAGAGGAGGGTGAGGGATAGAGAGTTAGAAACATCAATGAGAGAAATATTGATCAGCTGCCTCCTAAATACTCCCCAACTAAAGAACATGCTCTTGACCAGAAATCGACCTGGGATCCTTCAGTCCATAGGCCAATCCTCTATCCACTGAGCCAAACCAGTTAGTGGAGGAATAGTTATATTTATCCCTGTGTCTCATGGCCACTCACTAGCTCCTATCTACAAGAGAAGGATGGGGATTATGAGTGATGTGCTTCTATAGAACAAAGTGGTTCCTGTTCAGCTAATCAGAACACTCTAGAGATGTGGCAGCACAGTACCATCACACCTAGCAAACAACAGATTAGGAATGCCTGCTCCAGCCCCTGTGATGAAATCTGGGTGGGATCTCAATAGTCTCTACCATGTTAATGCTGTCTAGAATTTTGTATTTCAACTCACATGTGTCCCAGGACTTTTAAAGTCATAAATAATATGTCTGAGAGGTTAAATTAACTACTGCCTGTGCATTTGTCCCTTGGCATGGTCACATTGCTAAGGTTTTCCCAGCTTAATTAAAAAGTGCACGGTGTTTTCTAACAGTTTCTAAGATTCAGAGCTTTTGAGTCCTAACCTTCATATTTTTTGGAGTCAGTGAATTATTAAATATCTAGTGGTTCAGTGCATGAAATTCATACACTGGGGAGAGGTTCCCTCAGCCCAGCCTGCACCCTCTCCAATCAGGGACTCACCAGGATTGGGCCTAAACTGGCAGTCAGATATCCCTCTTGCAATTTGGGATCACTGACTCCTAGCTGCTGACCTGTCTGCCTGCCTGATCACTCTTAAACTCTCTGCCTGCTTGCCTGATTGCCCCTTAACTTCTCTCCCCTGCTGATCTGATCACCCCTAACTGCCTCTGCCTGCCTGATTGCTCCTAACTGCCTTCCTCTGCCTTCCTGATCATGCCCCCAACACCCCTCTCCTGCCAGCCTGATCTCATCCCCAACTGTCCTCCCTGCTGACCTAATCTCACCCCCAACTTCCCACCTCTGCTGGCCTGGTCACCCCCAACTGCCCTCCCCTACCAGCCTAAACTCTCCCCTAGGCAGCCATTGGCTCCTCACAGTTCACCTAGATTTGGTTCTAAGTGATCAGTTTCTATAACAGTCAGCATCAAAAGTTCCTCCTCCAAGCAGCCATTGGCTCCTTGCACTTCACCCAGATCTGGTTCTGAGTGGTCATTTTCTATGCCAATCAGTGTCAAAAGCTCTACCTCCTAGACAGCCATTGGCACCTCACGCCCAGATTTGGTTCTAATTGGTTGGTTTCTATGCCAGTTAGCATCAAAAGCTCTACCTCCTAGGCAGCCATCTTGTAATGATGTTATGGAGCGAGGAACAATTTGCATATTACCTCTTTATTATATAGGGTTATATAATAAAAATCCTTCTCTCATGAAACAATGACATAAATTGCTGATATTATTATCAGTATTATATGCTTTAGAATTAACACAAATTATACTGTAATTACTAGTGTAAAATTCTTAATTGTAGAATTTTGGATAGTTGTTCTTTTAACAAGAGCAATAGTTTAGAGTGAATTCATTTTATTTTCTACTAGAGACCTGGTGCATGAATTTGTGCATGGGTGTGGTTTGGCTGACCCACCCTAGTGAGGGCCTATTGGGGCTGGGCGGGTGGGGGGAGCGGACACTGGATATTGGGCAGCCAGCCCTGTCCCCAGTCAGGGGACCTATCAGGGATTAGGCTGGCTGGGGGGAGGAGCCATGGGCAATTGGCTGGCTGGCCCTGTCCCAAATTGGAGTGGGGGTACTGATTGGGAATGGGGCCAGGGCAGCTGTGGGGAGGGGCCATGGGAGGTTGGAGGGTTGATCCAGGCCCCAATTGGACCAGTTGGCTTTCACAGTGTGCATCATAGTTACTGGTCATTCTGGTCATTCCAATAGTTCCAATCATTTTGTCCTTCTGATTGCTTGACTTTTATATATATATAATTTTTTTATTATTATTTTTTTCAATCAGAAAATTATTACAATTTATAATTTTTGGAATTAGTGAAATTTTAATAACATTACATATTTCTTCTGTTAATTATCTGTCTTTAAATATAGGTGAATTTGTCCACAATGAAATAATCAATCTCTGAGGTTCCTAATACCTTACCCACTTCCCCTGATCCTCCCTCACTTGTTCTCTCCTGTATTATTTCTCAGTTTTTTGAAGATGTAGTGAGCATATTCGTTTTTCTCCTTTGTTATAGCTCCCATTATAAACAAGGCTGATGTATTGTTGACAATACAGCTTTTCATATATCTCTATATCTATCTATCTATCTATCTATCTATCTATCTACCTATCTACTTATCTACCTATCTACTTATCTATTTTTAAGTACCAAGGCACTAGTATTTTTGTGATATTAGAACATTTGCTCAGTATTTTAAAATCTAAAATCTGAATCACTTATGTCTTGAGAGATACCAAAAGAATTATAAGATATATTTAAATTTTTTAAATTGACTTTTAGAGAGATCAATTTTTGTTCCACTTATTTAAGTATTCATTGGTGCCCTGACCAAGGATTGAACCTGCAACAATGGCGCATTGGGATGACATTCTAACCAACTGAGCTACTGGGCCAGGGCAGTTTTGAATAGAAAACAATTACCTTACTTTGAAAACTTTTCAGACATTTCTTTCAGACATTATATTGTTATTTTAAACCATATTACTCATTATTACTAGATTTTTATTTTGCATTATAACATTTTTCTCAAAATCAGGTGAAACAATTCTGGAATGAAAAAATAAAGGCAACCAATCCCGCCCCGCGTCCCCACCCCGAAATGTGTAAAGAAGTAGAACTATTGTATATCTATTGGCAGATGACATTATCTTATTCATAGAAATTCGAAGGAATTCATTAAAAACATATTAAATCCTATAAACAAATTCAGCAGGGCTGTAAGAAACAAAATTAATATGCAAAAATCAATTGTGTATTTATGCATTAGTAATTACCAAAGCAAAACTAAAAAAAAAAAATCATGCTGTTGCCAATAGCTTAAAAAAGAATAAACAATTTTGAAATAAATTTAACAAAAGAAATGCAAAACTTGTATCTGGAATTCTAAAATACTATTAAATGAAATTAAACAACACCTAAATGAATGAATAGACATATTGTATTCATGGATTAGAAGACTTAATATGGTTAAGATAGTAAGATAGAATATTCCTCAAATTGATTTGTAAATTTAATACAATCTCTATCAGAATCTTAGATGTTTTCTTTGTAGAAATTAACAAGTTTCTTCTAAAATTCATATGGAATTTATGATTCAAAATAGCCAAAACAACCTTGAAAAATAACAAGTTGGAACACTTACACTTCATGATATATAAACTTGCTACAAAGCCATTAAAATCAAGGATAGTGGCATACTGGATTGAGGATATACATATCAATCAAGAAATAAAAGTCCAGAAATAAATCCAGGTATGCATAATCAATAGATTTTTAACAAAGGAATCAAAGACCATTTATTGGGGGGAATAATAGTATCTCATCAAATGATGCTAGGATAACTGGGTAGCCATATGGAAAAAAGTGCAATTGTGGCATTACAGCCTATCCTATCCAAAAGTTGAACAAAACACTATTGCATGCTGGTTTCAGCCTAATAATAACTGGTGTAATGAATGGAAAGATTCTTGTGGTTCTTGTTAAGATTATAAAATGTCTTCTGCAATAAGAATATTTGAAAGAGACAAAATTTATTACTTACAGATTCTGTAAATGAGATTGCACACTTGGGACCACACACTGAAGTCCATGTAGAGGGGGTGTTCTGGAGTTTTGCTTATATTTGGGTGGGGAGTTGGCTCTTTAGTCATGTGCTGGCAATGTGGCTTATCCAGAGAGCCATCTTTGAAGTGGCTCAGCAGTCAAAGCTTGTCAGGCACTTGCATTACCAAGAGAAAACCAAACAGTCAGGGCTTATACTACAAATACCTATATTTAAGATAAAACAAAAACTATATAACTCTTAGGGAAAAAATAGTGGTAAAACTATGAGTTTATTTTGGCAAATGATTCTTAAATATGACACCAATAGTTCAAACAACAACAACAAAATAATAGATTGGACTTTTATCTAAAATAAAAATCTTTTGCATCACTAACACCATTAAGAAAGTGAAAAGAAAACCCACAGAATAGAAATATTTGCCTATTGAATATTGAATAATGCCTTTTTATAATCGGAATATATAAATGACTCTTAAACCTCAACAATAGAAAGTAACTGAGACAGAGAGTGTTTGCCTCACAAAGTTGAAAATATTTACAATTTTACTCTTCACAGAGAGAATATGTTGGTATCTGTTATAAAACAGCAGATGTAAGTTCCTCATTAGCACTGGGTCCTTCTGTGTGGCTGTGTGGGAATGACTCTCTGGGCCAGCCGTGCTCCACAGGATGGCTCAGTGTCCTACCACTAAATCAATGTGCATTTTTATGTCAGTCCTGGAACAAGAGTAGATGACTGCATTCTACAGTTAATGTTCCTACTCAAATGTGACACATCAGAGCCACACACATTTCCTTGGCCCAAGCAAGTCACATGTCAATGCCCAACTTCAAGGTTGCAGAAAAGGGCAGCTCTAATGACTATTCTTATAGTCACTGATATTTTGTTCATTCTTTTACTGAAACCTTTCATCTGAGTGTTTTCACATACGTGATTTCAAAATGATTCAACCTTATACAGACTCCTTTGATTTTTATTATCTTTTGATTGTCAGGTTTTCATAACAATTTTTTTTCTGAGATTGTAACTTATGTGTTCTCTATTCCGAGAACTGGCATTATATTCTTATATAAAATCTGACGATATGCAGCTATACATAAAGTAAACCATCTTATCCATCTCCATGTGTAACTATGTGTATTAAGAAAACACAAAAAAGGGGAAGGGAATTAAGAAGTACTAACTGCCAGTTATAAAATTAGTAATATGGATGTAAAGTACAGCATAGGGAATATAGTCAATAACATTGTAATAAATAGGTATGGTGCCAGATGGGTACTAGACTTATCATGGTGATCACTTCATAATGTATATGAGTATCTAATCACTATGTTGTATACTTGTTGTATATATACAACCATAATTGAAAATAAATTTAAAAAAATCATCTATAGAAAACTTACCTAAGTGAATGACTAGCATTTCAAAGAAGAATATTCCTTTGCAAAATAATCCAGTGTTGTCTCATGCTTTTAATTGTGGAATTCTTTATTGCTTTTTTTAATTGCTAGATACTAATAATATAATTTAGAGGTAATTTTCAGGAGCTAAGTTATTATAGAAAGCAAATTGCATTTTTACTAAGTTACTCAAAACACAACTTTTATTTTTGTATTTTTTGAAGTGTGAACAAATCCCTTTGAAAAGTATTCAAAAGAAGATGTTCAATGAAAAATAAATGGGAAAGATTGTTTCACTGCTATTCTAAAATTTAGTATTCTGTAACTGCAAACTCAAACTCCAGGACCAAATAATTTATAAATCCTATATTTATCTATTGTAGAGTAAATGTTAGCAGAAACATGTCAAGGAAATACCCACATTTTTAAGCTCTTGTATTTCCTATCTTCAATCACTGCTTCTACCCAATCTATAATTCATTTAAAATAAACCTTAGAATTAGATTACTTTTTTGAGTTTGTTAGCTCTATTAAAAGGTTCAGGAATTTTGAATACTATGCCTGATGGTAATGTTTGTGTTTTCCTGAAGTTTTATGAAACTACAAAGAGCGACTTCCTTCTCTAATATTTGATCTGAAAACCATTCAAACATAAGCAAAGTAAAATTAATACACTCTAAAATATTTAAATTTCTTCAAAACTTGCCTGTGAAACATTGCTGTTGGTACTACATGCCAACATTCAGAAAGATATATTATAAATAGTACTAGAGGCCTGGTGCATGAATTCATGCACCAGTGGATCCCTCTGCCTAGCCTGCAGGATCGGGCAGAAACTGGCTCTCCAACATCCCGTGAGAGGTCCTAGATTGCTAGAGGGTGCCAGCCAGGCCGAGGGACCCACCAATGCACAATTGAGTCTGGGGAGGGACACGAGAGATTGGCCAGTCTGGGAGGACCACGGGATGGCTCCAGGGTGTGTCCAGCCTGTCTTGCTCAGTGTCAATCAGTCAGACCCCAGCAACAAGCTAACCTATTGGTCAGAGTGTTTGCCCCTGGTGGTCAGTGCCTGTCATAGAGAGAGGTTAAGTTTTCTTAGCATATCGTTAACATATTATGCTTCTATTGGTTGAATGACCAACCGGCTGACTGGACACTTAGCATATTAGGCTTTTATTATATAGGACATATGTTAAAGTGACCGATATTAATGTTATTGTTTTGATAAGGTATAAGATAAAACAAGGCTCATTTATACCTACTTTAATAAATAGAATAAACAAGTGGTAACATCTTCAGAAGTTATAAAATGCATGACTTCTAAAATAATATCTCCTATTGTTCTTACTTTTTTATTCTCTAAGTTTCTTTTATTGGCTCTTCCTGGCCCATAACAGTTGTGGTTTCTGTACACTCTGTTTCTTTTGTTCTCACTCATGGAACAGATCCACTTACATTGTTTCATGTATACACATTACTCTTAGTTGAATATAAAGTTCTACTTGTCTAATGTTTTATGTACATTAAGAATATTTAGTACAAGAACACTTCTCCCAGCCCCTGGGGATTTTCTATTTATTTCTTAACTAATTTAATTAACTTTTTGATCATTAGTTGCATTCTGGACACCATACTAGCAACTTGCCTTCAAGACCAAAAAGCTTCTTGAGCCTGAATTCAGTGACCCCCATTACAAGAATGCCCCATGGGCTAGTAGTTTCTGCCTCAGATCAATGAAGCAAACACCATTTAGTTACAAGTTAGCAGGCATATCACTCACAAGTGTAGACCCCAGACACTCTTTACTCTTCAATGAATAACTAAGAATAAGACATAATGAACTTTACTGCAAGCTTGAGTTTAAATAAAGGAAACTGTAAAAAAAAATATTGATTTTAGAGAGGAAGGAAGAAGGAAAGAGAGGTGGAAACATCAATGATAAGAGAGAATCATTGACAAGCTGCCTCCTGCATGGGGCCCTACTGGGGATTGAGCCTGCAATACAGGTCATGAGCCTTGGCCAGAATCAAACCTGGGTCCATTCAGTCCACAGTCCAATTCTCTATCCACTAAGCCAAACTGGCTAGTGCTAAATTAAGGAAACTTTAAACCCTATCATGCTTTTATGATCTTTCTGTCATGCCTTTACTGGCCCAGCCCTTTTTGTAAACCACAGGTTATCTTCATGATGTGAGTGTCAAACAGTCTCCCCTCAAAAAAGTTTCTTGACCATACCTCCTGCCAAAAATCCCAATTCATTGTGTTCTGGCCCTAGACAGAAGAGAAGCATTTCTCTACTCTGGTTCAAACTAGACTTCTTGACTGACTCAGTCTCTTTACTAGAGTTCTATATATTCAAAAATAAAAGTAAACTAACAAGAACTGGATAAGCTCTGGCCAGGTGCTTCAATATTTCTTTTGATAGTACTCATATATACTAACAGTAATGTAAATAGAATTAATGTACTCTAATTTGCAAATTATTATTACTTTTTCCTACAATAGAATACATGCATAATCCCCTATCACTAAATATCTCTTTGTGATTTTTGCCATTTAAAATTATGAATTAAACATGTTGAAATATACTAATGATTGATGTTCTAATAAGTAAGTTAACAATATAAAACTAGTAACTTTAAGACCATGGAACTAAGCACGCTTTTTAATTGAGGAGAGTACATTTCCTTTTTTTCTCCTGAAATTTAAAGTCTACTAACTGGGAAAATGGCAAAGATGAAAACTTCAATGCTTTCTTATGTTAGTAATATAGCTGTAGCTTAGTAGAGCTAGCTTCTATGCAATGTAGTAGTAACAACAATTATTCAGTCACTTTAAAAAGTTAAACACATGGAAATTGTATTCGTTATGATAACATCAGGATTCATTTGTCATGACTCAGTAGTTACACTGCCATTATGTATATCAATAGACTCATTAAGGAGCTAAAGATTTTTCTCCTTGAGTTAATTGTGTTCCTCTGAAGAGTCAATGAAACCTTTGGCAATTTCTTTGATCCCATAATCTGCCTTTGTTTCTCAGGAGAAGCAAAGACTATAGACATTAAATATATATATATATATATATATATATATATATATATATATATATTTTAATACAAACACCTCTGGATAATATATTATGGGTTATCATATATAATAAAAGTCTAATATGCAAATTGTCTCCTCAACCAGAGTTCCACTGGGAGTTCCACTGCTTGACCAGTTGCTATGACACACACTGACCACCAGGGGACAGATGCTCCAACTGATAGGTTAGCTTGCTATGATGCCGGTGGGCTGGATTGGAAAGTGAGGTGTGAGATGAGAACCCTCAGGAAGCTCCTAGAGTTTGGCCTGAGCCCCAGGTGGAGGCAGGCAGGAGTGGGACCCAGTGGCACGGGAGGCTGCTACACTTGATCTGAGAGCCAGGGACTGCATAGCCCTTCACAGCCTGTGCACAATTTATAATCTTCAGAGCTGCTGCTTTTAATTTGTTAAGTGTCACTAACTACTCCAGGAGAGTTGGTAGCATCATTAGCGGGGAGACGGGCCATGTATGCCTGCCCAAGGCTAAGGGGTGGCTTCGTGATTCCAGTGATTCAGCAGAGAGGGGGAAGGGGCTAAATCAGAGAAACCAAATCCAAAACTTGAAAGGAAGCTGGAAGCAGCAAGGGGCAGAGTGACAGTTGTTCAGGGACCTAGTAAAGCTGCTGGGTGGGGACAGCCAAGAAGCCAGTGGCTCTCTCATAGGACAAGTTCCACACCCCTCTGTCCTCATCCCTGTGACCCGTCACCCCAGCTCTCCTCCGAGGCCCCACCTGTGCTTGCCCCACAGAGCTCGTAGTCCACACAGCTCAGCCCAGCACAGAGAAAGGGAGAGGCTGCAGACAGAAGGTCGCAGGAGGAGGGGTCAGAGCAGGACACAGCAAGTTAGATGGAGAGGAGAGAGGGAGAGACCCTGCAGGATGGGCAGAGATGGGCAGGGAAGGAGGGCTGTGCAGAAGCATTGCCCTTGGTTGAAGTAGAAATCCTGACCCCATTTTATAGACCCCAGGAGAATGTGTGTTGGGGGAAGGTGAAGGTAGAAGAGGGTGTGAGGGAACTGGATGGATAGAGATCAGTGACATTTAATCTATGGCCTATTTATTTTTATTTTTGTTAATATGTTTTTTATTGATTTTAGAAAGGAAGCCAGAGGGAGAGAGAGAAAGAAACATCAATGATGAAAGAGAATCGATCTGCTGCCTCTTGCATGCCCCCTATTGGGGATTGAGTTTACAATCTAGGAATGTGCCTGTGACCAGAATCAAACTCAGGACCCTTCAAGCTGAAGGCCATGGATTTATCTATTGTACCCAAACCATCTAGGATGACCCATGGCCTATTTAAAACCACCGCAGTAGGCTGAGCAGGGGTCTTACAATCATGGTGTTACCTAGTAATGAGGGTGCCTCTTCTTATGTTGGGGTAATCAGAACTGCAGCAAAGTAAAGATACATCCATGGAGCCTGCAAAGGGCTTCCATGCACACAATGCCACTAAAGAGGGTGAGCAGTGCCTTGGAAGGACATGAGGTCTTCAAGATCAGGGGCTGGAGGGAAAGTGCATGCCAAGCATTCATGCAATGAGTTACTCTCTCTCTCTCTCTATATATATATACATAAATATATATATATATAAAAAACTATCTATATACACATATATAGATATATATCAATATATTGTATATATATATAGATATATATACATATATATTATATTATATTAATTATATTAATTATATTAATTATATTAATTATATTATATTATATTATATTATATTATATTATATTATATTATATTATATATATGCTGAGTGGCCAACTGAGTGGCCAACTGACCAATCACTATGACATGCACTGACCACCAGGGGGCAGATGCTCTGACCGGTTTAACTTGCTGGTGGGGTCTGACCAATTGGGACTTGGAGAAATGGAGCTGGACACACCCTGGAGCCATTCCGAGGTCCCTCCCTAGCCACTGGCCCTGATTGGTCCTGGTCAGGACCGGATGAGATGGCCCTGATCAGCCCAGAATGCTGGCCAGGCGGAGGGACCCCACCCATGCACGAATTTCATTCACCGGGCCTCAAGTTGTTTAATATGGTTTTAAAATTAAAGAGACCCAGATTCAAATCCAACTCCACTTCATACTTACTAAAGTATGTTTGTTAATTAATTTCTCTCACTTTCAGCTTGTCCACCTATATGATAAGGAAAATAATATCTATCTCATGGGGCATTATGTGATAGGATAAAATAAAGCTAATTCTGCAGTAATCAGCACCTTATTGTGGTTCAAAAGGAAAGCTATTGATATCAAATTTCTTTGAAATCAGAGTGCAATTTAAGGTCACTCAGTAGTGGCAATATCATTTGAATGTGCTTTATTTAAATACCAGGATGCTGCTGAGAAAGTGCTCTGTATAGGTAGCAGAAGTTAAAAGAAATATAGTTGTGGCTTCTCTTAAGCAGTTTAATAAAGTATACAATAGAAGGACCTTTTGCTACTTGGGTAATTTGAATATTCCTCTGAAGGTTTGTCTGCTCAGACCCCTTAGGAGACCAAGTGTTGAAGAGCAACCAGCTGCTGTAACTGAGAGGTAGAAATCAGAGCAGTCTCCCATTGACATTTCATTTACATGTCTGCTATGATCTTCCCAATAACCTTCTGAGGTAGCAGAGTAGACAATATGTGGGAAAGCATGGGAGACTCGGTTGGAAAGTTTGTAAGGAGGAAATTCCAAAAGGGTTTCTTAGGGGAGTTGGCTGAAGGCTGCCACCTCTAATTGTTCTCTGACCTTTTCAAACTAGTCTGTGTATGTGTGGACCCTTGGGTGTTTATCAGAATCTTTATGCTTGATCTTTATGCTTAAAGGGTACTGCTAATGCCTGTGTCCTCACAAGAATGCTTACCCTATTGTTAGTATCTAAAAGTTAATTTCAGTTCAAGCTGCTATTGAACTAAAATAAAAGCCTGAAGAGGCAGGCAAATGGGGCTGTCTGGTTTCTCTAGCCAGGCAGTCCCTTAGCCCTCTCTTTCACAGAAATATGTGTCACTCAGAGTAATCATTCATTCATTGCTCAGGGTCTGCTGGTCAGCAACAATATCTGTAGCTTCAAATCAAATAAGCCTTAGAATATAAAGAGTAACCATTTACTAATTTTCTTTTCTTTTCTTTTTTTGTGTGTGTGCATGTGTGTGTGTGTGTGTGTGTTCATTCTGAGGGTCTGTGTCTTCTATTGAAGAAAGAATCCACCATCTTTTTAGCATGTAAGCCTTCTGTGAGATGGCAGGATGACAACACATGGGGCTGCCTGGCTGCCAGCCAGGTGCAGGGGTGTTCTGTTTGCACCATGCCAATCCTTTTGTCACTTGTTAAAAATGCAGTGTTAACTCTTCTCCCAAACATTGCTACCATCTGCTTACACATGACTTTGACAATGATTATGTGATAATTGCAGCTGTGTGTCTGATACCAATTATTATCATGTTGAATGGCCAAAGCAAATGCATTTTCAAGCATCTATTTTTAAATCCCACACTTCCAGTCTTCACCACCCTTCTCCCCCAAGCACCTGCTTATGCTTTTGAAAGTTTGCGATGATCCTGGAAACTATTAATACTAGCATTTTCTGCTTCACAAAGGAAATGAAGTGTCATAAAATTTTTCTATAATCTATCTTCTGAAATAAAATAGCTTTAATTTATTTTTTAAGATCACAATAGAGTTATAATGTGGACTGATAAAATCAATCATTTGTTTGTTGTTAAATGAAGCTAAGATAACTTGATGCTTTTATAGTAGCATTTTCCCAAATGTGTATTTTTAAATAAATCAATGCTTGCATTTATGGATCTTAAGTTTCTTAGGAAATAATACATAATTTAAAATAGTGTATTCTTAACTAGTGTTGTCTGCAATGTTTGGCATGTTTTCTTCAATAAAAATATCTAAACAACAAACTTTTTTCAAACATCCATCTTCAATAAGGATACTGTTTTTCCTCCATCTACCTACCACCTTAGCTGTAAATCATCAATTCATATGTGTTACCTGTTTAAAGTAATACTATAAAATACTTTCATGTATGTGCTTTTCAGGTAAAGATATTTCATGTGTAATGCTTGGTAACTTTTCCAAGGAAAAACCATATGATTGGCATAAAAAATGGAATGCAACCCAAGGCTGGTTAGTCTCACAAATGTAAGAATAAAAGCAAAAGATATTACGCATTATGAAAGAAAACCAGAGCCGTAATGAAATGAAAAGTCATTATTGGAATGAAAATTCCGTGACATAAATCCTGGGAAGTTTTTATATTGTAATTAACTATGAGGTGTCATTTAGTCAGAATGCTGAGTGTCAGAGACTTGAAAAAGATTGTAAAAGCCAAACCACAAAGGAAGTAACTGGTCAATGCAAAAAGTAGTGGCCAATTGCTCTATACCTTTTCTTAACAAACAGAAAACTTACCTATATTCCTCATTTCAAGTCCTACCTGCTACTATAACATTATTTTAGCAAGTTTCTCTCGATTTCAGTGATCATGCTGCCTCTGGACCTAACTACTACTTATTTGCCCTCTCTTCTACTAGGCATCATGCCTCTGAGTCCCTCCAATCTTTGATAAATGGGCCTTCTAGATTTTCCCTTTATGACATGTTCTTCTATTCCAATACTTGTTCTCTCTTGTAATATCTGCTTGTTATTTTTATTTGCTGTTGTATCCCCAATGCTTAAAATTATATATAAGGAATATAGATAGTATGTGAGTATTCATCTATTCCAATATTTATTGATTAGCGACTACATTGAAAGAGCTGTGCTAAATATTAATTATAGAGCAAAGAAGAAAAAACATTGTTATTAACCACATGGAGCCTCCATTTGGATAGAGTACATACACATATAAAAACACAACTATTTATTCTGGGTCTTTTTACTAGTAAAGAGACTGTGACAATTGTAGGATCTCACTGAGACTCCATTTATTCTGCCATATCTTTACCATCTTTTAAACTCCTCTTGTTTTCTTCACTTTATCAGCTTAGATTTCATGGCCTATTATTGAGGTCACTTCATTGTCTACATTTTCAATTCTTCTTCCACTATTCCACTTGCTTGGCAAAACCTCAACCACAGGCAAACATAATTGTTCGCTACATTCCTCTGGTGCTTTTGTATAACTAAAGAAGAAAAGAAAATATGCTGCCTGAATATATTCTATTTATGAGTGTGCATTTCAAGCTTCTCATGAATTCTGCTCTATTTACCTAATCAACTCACCCTCCTACACTTTTATATCTTTCCATGTTCTTACATTATCTAGTTTTTATTTTTATTAGCTTAATTACACCATCAGACAAACATGCTGTAAAATCTATCATCTTAAAAAAAAAAGGTCCATCATTTTTTAGTTACATCTCTAACAATTAGCTAACTTTTATAGCAAACTTATGCCAAATAATTATTTACTCTCTCTACTTCATGTTTTTTTTCATTCTTTCTTGGTCCAGCCTTTCATCTGGTCTTGCCAGGATCATCAATACCGACCATGTTGCCAAATCAAAGCTGGATTTCCTAAATTTTCAGGTTACTCAAGTATTCAATAATACTTGAAACTTCCTCTTTGCTTTTGGGACTGTACATTCCCCTCGTTTTCTTATTTCTTTGCTGTCTAGTATCTTTGACTGGCCACTCTTCTTTGAATCATCCTGTAAACATTATAGTGTCTTTTGCAGCTCTTGTTCCTCGTTTCTCTTTTTTCAAACAAGCCCTCTGGGTCATTTAACCCAGTCCCAAAGTTTTTATATAAACTAATGAATCTCAGCCTTATATATATTCCTAACTTAAACCTTTCCCCTGGGCTCTAGCTTCATTTACCTAACTGTTTATTGATAATTATACATGGAGTTTATCAGTGTCTTACAGATGCAGGGCTCAAATTCTTAATTTATGATATGGGATGTTCTCCCTTCATATCTTCTAGTTTATTGTGTGTGAGTGTGTGTGTGTGTGTGTGTGTGTGTGTGTGTGTGTGTTCATGCCTAAGATTAAATATATTTTCTCCAGAAAATCCCATTCTAACTATTCAGTCAAACCCTCTCCCAACTGTTTTCTTATACTTTGCTATATTTGCTTTCAGAGTATTTACTTGTTTATTTTTAATTTATTTCATTAGAAAGTAAAATTCATGAGGGCATGCATTACTATATCCTCAGAATCTAGAACATAACTCATAACATGGCCAACATTAAAAATATTGGTAAATGAATAAATTTAATAAGTAATCAAACAGAATGATTACAGATGATTGTATTATATATGCTTTATGAGCAAAAGATAAGCGTGTGGTATTGTGTTTAAAAACAATAACTGGGTGCCAAAACCGATTTGGCTCAGTGGTAGAGCGTCGGTCTGCGGACTGAAAGGTCCCAGGTTCAATTCCGGTCAAGGGCATGTACCTTGGTTGTGGACACATCCCCAGTAGGGGGTGTGCAAGAGGCAGCTGGTCGATGTTTCTCTCTCATCAACGTTTCTAGCTCTCTGTCTCTCTCCCTTCCTCTCTGAAAAAAAATCAATAATAAAAATATACACACACACACACACACACACACACACACACAATAACTGGGGATGAGTAGGATTGCCAGAAATCTCTCTGGAATAATGACTAAGATGTAAAGAATGAGAAGGAAGCTGTCTTGCATAAAGCCAGGGAAAGCACATTCAATGAAGAGGGAAGAGGAAATGTAAAGGACCCACCGAGTGGAAGTGTTTATTGAATTCCAGGAATTGTTGGAAGACCTTTGCAACTAGAGCACAGTGAATGAGGAGCTAGTGACTTGACTTTATCATTGACTACAAGACCCTATCAATCTCTCCAACACAGGAGATTAGGAGGAGGTAGATTGCATAGGGTCTTGTAGTCAATGATAAAGGTTTTAGTATTATTGCAGTTAAATAGAAAACAACTGCAAAGTTTTAAGCAGGGGAGTAGCATGATAGTATTTGTTTTTAATAAGGACTTGCTGTTCAGTGGTTAATGGATGTAAAGAGAATAATACAATAGTAGAATCTATAGGAAGAGCGGTTATATGGCTATTGTATGAGTCCAAGAAGGAAATGATAATGAATAGTTTTTGGTTGTGACAAAGGCATGAAGAAGATGATACAGATTTGCAATTTATTTGGAAGGTTGAATTAATAGATCTTGATAAATAGATGGAATATGGAATGGGCTAAGGGAAAGAGCAACATTAAGTACAACTTTCAGATATATGTGGGAATAGGAAGCCCTATCAATTTTTAATAATAATAATAATAATAATAATAATAATAAAATACTGGGTAGAATAATATTCGGAGGGGAAAGTAATAGTCATTTTGGTTAGGTTAAATCTGAGATGCCTGTGAGATACAACCGTGCAGATGTCTGGGCTCCAATAAAGTTGATGTAATTGAACTTCTGAGGTGTTTTTTTTTTTAATTTTTATTATATTCCCCATTTTACGAATGAATTTACTGAGATATAGAAAAGTTAATTTCCCCACACTCCTTTAGCAGCAAATGAAAAAGTGAAATTGAAATTAAATCTGTCTCACACTAAAATATTGCATATAACTTATTAAGGTTAGAAGATCTGGGAAGAAGTCTAGTCAAGAAATGCAGATTTAGGAGCTGTTAGCACATGGCACTTTATACCCAGAGGTGTGGCTGCCCAAGAGGATGAGAGGATTGAGACCTGAGGGATATCAACATGTAGAGTTTGCCTAAGGAAACAAAGGAGTCCAAGATTAGGTAACAGGAAAATGAGGGGTCAGTTTTTATGGCAACTATGAGCAGAGTGTCACTAGGAGAAATGAGGTTGTTCACTGTCTCTATTTACTTTAAAAAATCAATATTCCTATTATATGTTAGCTAATTAATTATAAAGTTAAATCTTTTAATTGGTAGGTTTTTATTACAGGACTGTGACCACCTTTAGAATTGTGATTAATTGTTGAGAATTCAAGTAAGATGATTACCAGAATTATCCACAAATCCTATCCCATATAATAAAGAGCTAATATGTTAATTAGAGCAAACAGCAGAACTACCAGCTTCCCAATAAAGCCAGGGTTGTGAGGGCCCAGCCCCTTGTGTGAATTTCATATATCAGAACTCCAGTGTTTAATAAATAAGTGCATGATTAAAGATACTTAAAATCCATTTCTTTTAGAAAGGCACCAGCCTTTTTAATCCCCTTCCGTTTTAAAAAACTACAATTAGGCTGAAACCTAAGAACGTATGAAATATAAGGGAAAAATGAAACAAGAAAGGATTTATGTTATGTGACTGACAAATTATTTGACTCTGAGGTTCCATATTCTTATGTAAAATAATGAAAGTTAAGTCAGTTCTGCTTCTTTAAATTAGTTTCCTGGAAAGTATTTGTGGTGATGAAGGTTTAACATGTTTTGAAACTCTTAAAACATGAAGGAATGTTGGTTCTTTATTCCCATGTGAACATTTGCATTTTCCCTTATCCTATTTCCCCTGGAAGAGCAAACCCAAAGACACTACATTCCATTGTTTATTTAGTTCAGTTGTACTTAGTACTGTTCAGGGTATAAAAGATGTCAAATCAGATTCTATTTCCTCGATGCCTTTGAACATTTTATAATTATCATTGTTATTAATTATACCAATATTTGCAGGTGGCAATTTCAGGCATCTCTTCACATCATTTCTTTGAGGGATATAAATCATACTTTTCTATATTTTGGTAGATATTTAATCCTATTGTAACTCACAAAAGTTATAGTACAATAAGTTTGTTAGTGATAACTCTAAAGTTGGAGGCTTTCCCGGTCCTATGGGGTATTTTTAATGGGAAAAAAAAATGCCAGAGAACTGTTTTGCATTTCTTTGTAGTAGCTGTGTGTATAAATATCCTTCTGGCACCTGCATATTTTTGGCCACATTACAAGGTTAAATCTCAGGGGTACTAAGATTTGAGATATAAAGAGAAAGAATAACAATATAAGCAATGAAACCAATAAAGATTTTAAAGTTTTGTTGGACAGAGTAAGCACAAAGGCAGTCTGTGAATATCAGCAGCAGCATATCTTATGAGACAGTATCAGTATACAAGGCAATAGCAGCCATTAAGGAAAACACGGGGCTATAAGTGAGCAATGAATAATGGAGAGCAAAAAAAAAAAAATCAATACCCCTATTATATATTAGCTAATTAATGATAAATTTAAGTCTTATAATCAGTAGATTTTATTACAGGACAAGAACCACCTTTTCACTGTAGCCCTTGGATGTTTCTAGAATAATTTTACTAAAGCAAATGCTGGTCTAGAATTTTTATAAGCCAACATGGTCTTTTTTCGGCCAAGCTCCAAAATAGTCATTCTGAACAAGGTTAAAAAGGAGACCACTATAAAGCCCTGATCTTACTGTAATGTGACAGCAGCCAGTACTATTTTTGGTTCTCTCTCTACATTCAAATAACTCACATTTTGTTGTGGATAATGGGAAGACTATAACAGGAGACACTGAAGAAAGCAGTTTATTTATTGAATTTTAACTCAGAGTTGTTTGTACTAAGTTCCTCTAATCTACTCATAGACTTTGGAGTTTTATTTAACTTTCCTGCCTCATCTTTAGGATAATAGGTCAATAAGAAATAAAAATTATAGAGATACATATCTAATAAAAATAAAGGCAAAGTATTCTAAAACAGAATGGGTTTGGTCCATACTATCAGAGAATACTGTGTAATAGATAAGGTGGCAGGTAACCAGAATCACAATGGAAAAAGCACTAAAGTAGTAACGCTGGGATTTTGGAACCTCACTGGTTAAACAGAGCACAAAATAGGCACCCACACCACCTTCAATTCAGAATGACTTGACCTTTAGCCATTTCATAATTTAATTTTGAATTTAAGAAATGTTTAAAGTATTTTGCTAAAAATGATATCCCATCTCTTTTGCACCCTAATAACCACCAGAGGGGATGGTTACTCAAGGGCAGTGTCCAAGAAACATTGCACCAGATGAAATTAAATATCAAGGAAGATTGTACTCACAACTATTGCAATAGAGGGGAGAGATTGAATGCAATTTCACTGAAACAAAAACTGGAAAAGTTTTAAAGCATTGCAATGAGTGAAAAAGTACTGGAGGACATCAATGGGGAGATATTTGTTGCTTGGCTATAGGGACAATTAAGCTTCTCCCTTCCTAGAGAGACTTTGAGATAGGAGTGCCAACTTTCCTGATGGCTACCTATTGGAGTATATTTACATCTCAAAGGGGCAGAACAATCATTTACAATGGTAAGTTTTCTTAAGAAGGTCAGGGAACCATAGCCAGGAAGAAGCCTATCTAAAGCTTGACTAAGCAGAGGGGCCCTTTAAGGCTGTCTTGGCCAACAGTTACAAGGTTGATGTCACAATACTGCTGAAATTGTCTTGTATAATATATGTACTTCTAGTCAGTGGATTATTCAAAGCAACATGCAGAGATTTCTAGGAAATCTGGATTAAGATGTATTAGCTTCTTAAGGCTCTAAGCCTTAGCTCTACCTTTCTCCTGCTAGATCCTCACCCATTGTTTGGCAAGACCTCAGTTTTACAGCATGGGTTCAGCCAAGGCTGTGCTTAGGAAAACTGTTATTTCCCTCTTCTTCAGCCAGCAAGAAATCCCTGGAAAGGGTGTTGTCAGTAAGAAGGCTAGAAGTGGAAGGGAAAAGCAATTGCTTCTGACTGCTAATGTTTAATCTATCCCCTCCAGAAATGAAAGTGGCCTTTTCTTTTTTAGCAGAATAGATGATTTAGAGGGGGAACAAGACGGCACTGCGGCAGTTGATGCTGATGCCTTAGTAGTAAATTCAATTCAGCTCATGACTTATGTGAATTTCAAGACTGAGATATACTTCATGAGCGTAATGACTTCTGGGGAATAAGTTTAGAATTTCTTTTAAGTCTCTTAAACGTGTTGACTTGCCAATCTGGGTTACATTGTAGTGGCAATGTTTGATCTGCTGCATTTAATGATTTGTCATCATTTCTATCATCTTTATGGAAATTTGCTCCAGGCTGAAACCTGACACACAAGTTGAAGGGAAGTCATAAAGCAGTCTATCCCAAAGCTAAGAACTTCATAATTCAATATAAAACAAAACAAGAATACTTGCGGCACAAGCACTTTAATAAGTGCCTGTTTCTTTTCAATTTGCTTGTTCATTTGATTTTTCAAACCTTAGCTCCATATCTATAAGGTCCAGAGACTCCCCTGAATTCTAGTAAGTTTATATAAGACAAAACAAACATAAATTTCTGGTATGTTTAAAATACTTTTATTTCTATCTCTTTACATTACTGTGATGTACTTATGGCTTTAATGTTATTTTCTTTTTTATATAATGTTATTTTCTTCAGCACGTTAATATGAAATATTTTGAAAGATGTTTTATAGTTTTTAATAGCAAAATGGTTTAAAAAAAACAGTTTTATAAAAGTAAAATTGGTATCCAATAACTACTCATATTTAGAGTATACAATTTGATGAGTTTTGACAAATGTATACTGGCATGAAACTATCACCACAATCAAGAAAATGAACATTATTAGTCACCCACGTACAGTGCCATGCCCATTTTGGTCAGTGCCCTTTGTTCCCAGGTGTGACTGATGGACAAGCTCCTGCCCTAGTCATCTCAGTTTTACTGGACATGTATCTATTTTCCCTTTGTCCAGTCTCCTTCCCTCAATATTTTTTTAGGGAACATGCCTATAATGTCTGGCCTTCTCTTTACTCCTTTTCTATTATGAATAACTAGAGGTCCGGAGCATAAAACTCATGCACTGGGTGTGTGTGGGGGGAGGATCTTAGCTTGGCCTGTGCCCTCTCACAGTCTGGGAACCCTTGCTCCTTACTGCCCACCTGCTTGCTGCTCTTTACCACTTGGCTCACTGCCCTTTGCTCTGCCTCAGAGGCAGGAGAGGTTCCTGCCACTGCTGCTGTGCTATCCAGCAGTAAGCCTGGCTTGTTGCTGAGTGGTGCTCCCCCTGTGGGAGCGCACTGACCACCAAGGGGCAGCTCTTGTCTTGAGCATCTTCCCCTGGTGACCAGTGTGCATCATAGTGATTGGTCATTCTGGTTGTTCTGCCGTAATGGTCACTTAGGCTTTTATTATATAGACTAGAGGCCCGGTGCATAAAATATGGGCACTGGCGAGGGGTCCCTCAGCCCATCCTGTCCCCTCTCACATAGTGGGAGCCTCAGGTGATGTCCTGTTGGGAGCGGGAGCAGACCTAAGCCTCAGTCTGGCCTCCCTTTGGGGGAGGTGAGCGGCAAAGGCGCCAGCCCCATCGCCCTGCTGCTGCAGCCACTGCCAGTCACTGCAGCTGCCAAGGTATTTTCATCCACATGGACTTCAGTCTTTTCACCATAAAAAAATGACAAGTTTCTTAGGCATTTTCAACATGTGCTTTTCATAGGATATGATAGTTCTTTATTTTTCTTTTTATTTTCACCTGAGGATATGTTTCCATTGATTTTTTTCCCCTTCTCTCTGATCCCAGGCCCGGCCCCTGCCCTATTCCCCCCACCCTTCTGATTGCCAGCTTAGGCCACCCAGGTTTTGGCTTGGGCAGGGTTCCCCCACCCTGATGGCTGGCTGGGAACCATCTGGGTGCTGAGGAGATTTCTGGGACCCAGATATGTATGCAAATTAACTGCCATCTTTGTTAGGTTAATTTGCATACTCACTCTGATTGGTTGTGGGCATAGCAGAGGTATGGTCAATTTACATGTTTCTCTATTATTAGGTAAGACTAGTAGCCTGGTACACAAAATTTGTGCATGGGGGGTGGTGTCCCTTGGCCTGGCCTGCATCCTCTTCAATCTGGGACCCCTCAGGGGATATCTGACTGCCAGTTTAGGCCTGATCCCACAGATTGGACATCCCTCTTACAATTTCGGACTGCTGGCTCCTAACTGTTCACCTGCCTGCCTCTCTGATCATCCTTAACCACTCTACTTGCTGGCCTTCTTACCCCCAACTGCCTCCCCCTGCCCACCTGCTCACACCCAACTGCCACATCACCAGCCTGATTGCCCCCAACTGACCTCCCTGGCCCCTTGCTGGTGTACTTGCTTCCAACTGCCCTCCCTGCCAGTCTGATCACTCCTAACCACCTCTGCCTTGGCGCTGCCACAATGACTTTGTCTGGAAGGATGTCCGGAAGGTCTTCCAGTCTAATTTAGATATTACTCTTTTTTTAGTATAGATTACCTAACTATAATGGTATCAGGGTGACATTCTAAATTTTTTTTAATGAAGTTTATATTGAGTGTCAACCTGGGAAGGATAAAAACCTCGATTATAATCAGGATGACCTTATATCAAGTGAGTTTGATTTTGAGACCCTTTTCATTCCTTCACTGGGTGTCCTTTTGCTAAGCTGAAATGATTAGCTTGTCTTGAACAGGTTTTCTTCCTAGAGGATGACTTTATCCTATATCACCAATAATTGCTGAAGTAAAAACTGATTATTAAACTGCTAGCTGATCTCACAAATTGTTCCTGATTGGGGGGAGGGGAGAGAGGAGTGGTGGAAAATTAACTAGTTGTCAGTAGAATTAATCATGTGGATTGAAAAAGATACACACATATTTATAGGAAAACTGTAGATGGAGAACAAGAAAATGAAAGCATGATTTACAGTTAGCAACTAATCAAACTAAATTTACTCTAAGAAGAAATAAAGAATAATTTTAGAGTGGGTAAAAACAGCTAAAAAAAAAAAAAAGAGCAGGGAGGACCCACACAAAAGAAAGAAGTTGTAGTAATATGGCTGGAGTCTGAAATCTGAGAGTAAAGACAACTTAAGGCTTTTAAAAAACAAAATGAATAAAGTTTGTGTGTATGTTGTCCACATTTCCACAGTAAAAAAATGTGCTTTATCTCTCCAGGTTTTCAGAAAAATCTGATTGCGCCCAGAGATCCTCACACAATGTTCTGAAGCAGGCGAAGCCTTCCAGGGGGAAATGTCTTAATAAAGTGTCACTAGCTGATGTAATATAGAAAGGCTTGACTGGTTTCATTCCCAAGAGGCAATTTATATAAATTACAGAATGTAGATGCAAGGAAAGGTTGAGAAAATCATACACTTTATTTTGCTTAGTGCCAGGATAACATTTAAATGATTGGAATATTTCTTTTGTAGAAGAAGCTCCACTGAAACATTTCTCAACTTGTTCATTATTTCTTGCTGTTTAACAGAATATTCCAAAATCTAGTAACTAAAAAGATAAATATTTAATATCTCAAGTTTTCTCTAGGGGAGGAATCAGGCTTGCCTCAGCTGGTACCTTTGCTTCAAGATCAAGCATAAGGCTGCCCTTAAAGTGTCATCTGTGTTCACTGTCTCAACTGAAGAAAGACTCAGTGAGAGATGATTAACTCCCAAAGGTACTCAAGTAATTTCTTTTTAAAGAGCATTCTTATGGGCTCTTAGATAGAAAATTCCAGTCTCTCACTGTTTGTTGGCTGGTGATTTCCCTTAATTTGCTGCTTAGTGGCTTTTCCATAGGGTAGATAGTAACACTGTAGCTGGCTTTTCTTAGACCAAGATGGAGCAATCATATGGGAGCCAGTCTTGTGTAATCTAATTTTAGAAGTAATACAATATAAATTTTTTCTATATATTGTTAAGTGTTTCACTATATCAAACCTGTACTCAAGGGGAGGGTATTACATAAAGGTCTGAATACTAGGAGGCAGGGATTATTGTGGTATATCTTCTAGACTGCCAATCACGCCCAAGAAAAATAAAATGTGGTAATTCATGCTCATCTGTCAAGCAAAGTGATTTAATTAATCCAGGACCTGGAAAGAGATAGGTATCTGCCTTTATATTTGACTAGAGGCCCATTGCAGGAAGATTCCTGCAATAGGGCTTCCTCTGCTGTTGCTGCCCTGCCCGCTTTCCTCCCTTCTCCCCAACCCCACTTGCTTGCTTCTCTGCAGTGTCTCTGTCTTCTGCAATGCTTGGCTTCTTTCTATACTGTCTTCAGTCTTCGCTCTGGCCTGGATATGCAAATTAACCTCCATCTTGGTTGGGCTAATTTGCATACTTACCCTGATTGACTGGTGGGCGGGGCTTGTGGGCATAGTGAAGGTATGGTCAATTTGCATGTTTCTCTTTTATTAGGTAGGACGAGAAAAACTTGAAACATTTGTAACATTGTTTAGTTGTAGTAGTATATAATTGAGTGAACAACAAATTCAAAAATATATGTGTAAAGACTATCCCATTAGTGATTAAATATCTTATTTGTTGAAACATAAAAGTTTGGAAGTTATCTCTTACATATTTTTCTTTTATTAGTCTAAAATATGCTAGCAATTTTAATATGCACAGGATTAAATTTTATGACTGGATCCACATGGTAGAAATAATTAGCATGCATACGATGGAAATGTTTTCTATAAAGTGTATTATTTTAATAGAAGTTGGAACACAGAACTAAATCCAATTGGTAAATGTTTCCCCAACCTCTCACTACCTATTTCCCAAATAAATAGCTTTTTGTTGCATGTAATTAAGCATTCTTGATATTTTAATTGAAATATGAAAGACAGGCTACCTCAGCTGACATCTGGGTTATCTAAATTCTAAATCAAACTATATATATTCCCGCTCAGTTCTCTCTTATTTATAATTTTAGGTTTTGTTGTTATTGATAGTTTCAGCTTGCTTCTCAGCATCATAACTTCTTATTTTACATTCCACTTTCTATATAGCCTTTTAGTTCCAAGATTTCTTAATTCTACAAACGCAAAGTCTTTCATGTCATCTCATTGGCTCTATTTCCATAGCTACTACACAAATTACATCTTTTTTGAGTAATATTTGTTTTAGCCTTACCCAGGACATGTGTTTTTGTTTTTCCCCCCATTGATTTGTAAACACATACACACACACACACAAACACACACACACACACACACACACACACACACACACAGAGAGAGAGAGAGAGAGAGAGAGAGAGAGAGAGAGAGAGAGAGAGAGAGAGAGAAACATCGATCTGTTGTCTCTTGTACGGGCTGATAGGGTTTTGATCAAACCCACAACCTAGATATGTGCCCTGCCTGGGAATGGAACCTATAGTCTTTTGGTGAATGAGAGGATGCCCCAACCAACTGAAATATCTGGCCAGCACTCCTTGAGTAATTTAGTAAGCTTCCTTGGGTTTCTTGATTCAAAATTTTCCTTCCAATATTTTATCTTTTTAATTCTTTCAATATTAATTATTTCAAATAAAACGATATATTCCATTTGTCATATAATAGTAATTCATCAAACTTCTTAGGTTGAAATATGCTCTTCTTTACCAAAACTATATGTATTGAATTTTATTTATTATTATTATTTTTATAAATATTCTTGAAAGTATTACATATATTCCTTTTCCTTCCATTGCCCTTTCCCATCCCGAAACCCCTGAGCCTTCACCACTCTATTTTCTGTGTCTACGGATTATTCATATATGCATAGGAGTTCATTGGTTGACTCTTTCCCACCTCCACCCTCCCAATCCTTCTCTTTGAGGTATGTACTGAATTTTAATCACCTATTTTTTTTCTTCTTATGGGTGCTTTTAAAACTTAGTTCACTATATTTATTTTTCTGTTTGAAAAATGTAATTTATTTTACATTTTCCCCCTCTCTACTACTATTGCCTTCCCCCCAACATGTTTAAATATTCCATTAATCAAGAATTCTAGTGATCATTCATGGAGCCTTACATGATTCTGATATCAAGAATAAATATTTCTCCATCTTAAATTGTATTCATACTTAATATTACATTTTTGTTTGTATATTTTTTATCACCCCTATTAGATTGCAAGTTAATATTGCCCATGAATGTTTTTCACCAAGTATTATAGTAGGATCTTACATATAGAAGACTCTTAATGAAAGTGTGAAAGTTAACTGGATGAATAGATGAGCTAGTGATGTGGATATGAGAAAACCCCACCCACATGAATATATACATAAATATGCACATAAACACTGATTATGTTTTGGAAATGTCCCTGCTTAGATACTTCCAGTATTGAGAGGGGGCTCATCTTTATAATTTTTTTAGGTTGCTAGACCACTCTAATTGCCTGACTAGTTTTTCTTTTAATAATATGAAATGTGCCTTTTAAAACATTTTAACTAAAATTATTACATTAATAGTAAGCTACTTTAAATTATAGCTTATAAAATACTTTACATAAACAAAATTAATTAATTTTACTGAAGACTTGCATAATAAACCTACCTTACCATCTTTTTTTCTCTGTCATCTGTCAATAATTCTTTCTAAATATCAATCATGCACAAAGCTCCTCTAATTACTTTTATTTAAAATTACATTAAAATCATTTTGTATATGCTAGCAAAATAATTAATATCATTAAACTAAAAGAAGCTTAGAAGAAGGTTTGAGGAACCACTATTATTCTTAAAACAGAAAAAGGATAGAAATAATAATTTAAAATAATTAAATTTTAATTATATGACATGACAATTATTAGCTAACTCTATGGTGATAATCGTATTGGAATATATGAATATATTAAATCAACATGCTATACATGTAAATTTAAAAATTTTTATATATCAATTATATTTCAATTAAAATACTTAAATAAGATAATGCACATAAAGCATTTATCAGCATGTTTTACAGAGAAAATTCAGTGTTTATCATTATTGTTAATAATTGTGCAGGTATTAATACATATTTATGATGAGTGTGTAATAATATAAGTGTTAAGTGTATAAAAATGTTCAGCCTCTCCAGGAAACAAGAGATATAGTTAAAACAAGGTGTACATATGTGATTTAGAGGGTATTGTATTAATAGTGCTTATCTCTGGGTTATGAGACTCATGGTGTTCTTTATTTTTCTTTATTCAAGTTTAAAAATAATATATTTTTATAATTAAAATGAAGTGTTGTTGCTTTTTTCTTTTACATGCCTTAGTTTTTTCTGAACCTAAATTTTCCTGACGCTTCTCTCAGATCCCTACATTCTTGTTGTTTTAATCCTTTGAAATAGCTTTTGTTCATCATCTATATAAGCCTATTTTATACCTTATTTACTCAGTGACACATTGGGTATTTATATTATTTTATTTTACTGCACTGCTTCTTATATTCAGGTAAAATATTACTCAATATTTTTTTTAATTAAGTAATTGGATCATTACTTCTCAAATTTATCTGTTTTTAAGCATCCTTACACCCTTTGGTGGTTATTCCCATTAGTACCAATGACTCACCATAACAATACCCCAAAGTACAGATAATATAGTGTCTGTATATAGCAATATAGCATATAGAGACTCGAGGTGTGTATGTGTGTCTGTGTGTGTGTGTGTGTGTGTGTGTGTGTGTGTGTGTATTTGGTTAAAAAAAATCTTACAAGTAATCCTGATAAACTCACCTTCAACCTCTCATTGAAGTTCTACCTTTAGAGCTCCCATCCATCTGAGACATTTAATTTTCCAAGCCTTGGCTGTGGAACAAGTGGAATGATGGAAATAGTCCTGGACTTTTTATCAGATGACCCAAGTTCAAGGCCTTGCTCTGTCATTTGCAAGTCTTACGATCCTAGCAGTCACTTAGTCTTCTTTTGCTTCCCTTTTCTGATTTTAAGAGAAGAAATATCTCATAAGGAGGTTGCCAGAATGAAATGAGTTAATACAAAAGCCTTTTTAAGGTAAGAAGGTTACATAATTTGAAGTATGCTTACTTAACATTTAAGACCTTTTTCTCACTCTGCTCCACCTTTCATCCCTTTCATTATTTTGAAATGCAGTGTTATAGGCCCATTGTCAGGCTTTGTCACACCACCAATTAGTTCCAATTGGTCTTATTTAATGGTCAGGCCACTGTAGGGGTGCTATAGCCAAAGGCATCCCTAGACAATGTGCCAAGCATAATTTTAAATATGATTAAGTGTTTTCATAGATTTATTACACTGTCTTAGATATAGGTATTGAAATAACAGATATTGTGATAGGAGTAGAGATAGGAAAAATATAGAAAGCACAAAGTAATAACAAAATTAACATTAAATGTAGTTGATGAAATATGGGTCAGAGTTCAATCAGGGTATTTGATAGAAACATAAACAACCAAAATGATTTTAAAAAAAGTTAATACACAATTGGACACCCAATTGTTTAAAATCCCTCAATGATAGCTTGCATATAAAATGAAGTTTCAACTTCTAGATTCTTTAGTTACTTAATCTGTCTCTGTGTGTATGTGTGTGTGTGTGTGTATGTGTGTGTATTTTTCAATCTTCAATGATTCTCATTGTTAGAAAACATATTTTATAGTTTGAGTCATACTTGAATTGAATATTCAATAAATATAATTTTTATATGCTAACATCAATCTAATTATAGACCATTGGAATTATAGACATGTTTAAAAATAAATCCCTTTGTTCTCTTCAATATTAGCTTACTAGTAAAACAATAGTAATCAATTTTCAAATCAAATTAGATAATGAAAGAGAAATTCATTTATAAAACTTAACATGTTATTATGTGGTAAACTATTTACATGTATATATGGATATATTCATGTTTTGTAATTATTTATAAATTACATGAATATATAAATTCTTAGAAATTAATTTTAAAACTATTTGGAGAGTTCACTATATAGTAGTTTCTTTATTCACTCTTGTTTTTAAATTTCTGTTTCATTTATTTTCCTCCTTCTAAATAACTTAGTATTATGATGATTATAAAAATTTCCCAATTGAGAATTCTAGAAACTGAGTTTTGATATTATACTAACCATGGGTGATTGTAAGAAGCTATTTTCCATCACTAATTAGTAGGGATTTTGTTTAATCTGTAGAGTTTGAATTTGAATAATATTATAATAGAAGCAAGATTTTCAGAAAGAGTGATAATATTCCCACCTTCTTTGTTCAGGTATAATATTGTTTAATGAATATATGCAAAGAGCTTTGCATTGAGATAATTATACTCTATTGTTAAAAAGTATGTCTAGGGAACCAAGTGAAGATAATAAATGTTATGCTTATCAGTTATTACTTTTAAACAAATGGAGGTAATTAGAAGAAATTCAGGGATAAAATTTAAAGGAAACTAAAACATTCAAGGAGTTAAAAATAGTTGAATGTGATAAATTATGAGGAAGTGTCTTTTAACTTAGGGTTTGAGACTAAGAGTATTTTCTAACCCACTCTTATAATGACTAAACTGTGTTTTCAAAAATATCCCAAGCTCTTTGTAAATAAACGACCTTAATTTTATTTATCATTATCTTTAATTTTTAAATTTATATATTTTTAAAATTATTTACTGTTTAAAGTATTACATATAGCCAGACAGGTTTGGCTCAGTGGATAGAGTGTTGGTCTGTGAACTGAGGGATCCTGGGTTTGATTCTGGTAAAGAGCACATGCCTAGGTTGTGGCCTCAATTCCCAGTAGGAAGTGTGCAGGAGGCAGCCAGTCAATGATTCTCTCTCATCATTGATGTTTCTATCTCTCTCTCCCTCTCCCTTCCTCATATATATCTCCTTTAACCTCATATATATATCTCACATATGTCTCCTTTATCCCCCATTGACCTCTCTCCGGTCTCCTCCCCACCCCAACACATGTTCTCACCCCCCTAGAATCTGTGTCCATTACTTATGCTCTTATGCATGCATACCAGTCCTCTGGTTGATATCTTAACCCCTATTACCTCAACTTCCCCTGAGTTCCCTCTGAAGTTTAACAACCTGTTTGCTATTTCTCTGCCTTTTGATCTATTTTTGTTCATCACTTTATGTTGTTCATTATATTCCAAAAATGAGTGAGTTCATGTGATACTTAGCTTTCTCTACCTGGCTTATTAATTTTTGCTCCCAAAGATGCGCTAGGTCTTATTTTCAGGGGATGTCTTATTTTTCCACGAAGAAGAATACAGTACACATTTATTGTTAAATGAAAATAAAGGAAATTTATTACCTGTATACGGTATGGTAGTATGGTAGTTGTCAACACAAACCAGAGAAACTGTGAATCCTACAGTATCAAAAACTTACTCATTTATTCAATGACAATCATGTCATCATCTTCTGGAACATCATATAACAATCCAATTCCTGAATTTCCTGTTGAATTTCTTGTGACTCCATTTCTTTCATAATCAGTGGACCAAATCTCTCATGTTTAGCAATAGCATTCTGAGACAGAGCCTAGGGGGGCCTTATTTTTTTGGGGATGCCTTATATTTCACTCAGAAGGAAACCTGTAAGTAGGTCTTATTTTTGGAGGATGTCTTATTTTCGGGGAAACACGGTAAGAGTTCTTTTTTACAGCAGCATAGTATTCTATTGTGTAGATGTACCACCATTTTTTAATCCACTCTTCTACTGAGGGGCACTTAGGATGTTGCTAATCTTCACCATTGTATATTGTGCTGCTATGAACATAGAGGTGCATATGTCCTTTTTGATTGGAGTTTCTGATTTCTTGGGATATATTCCTGGAAATATTCCTAGAAAAATAGAGTTTTATTTTTAATTTTTTGAGAAAAGTCCATACAGTTTTCCACAGTGGCTGTACCGGTCTACATTCTCACCAGAAGTGCATAAAGGTTCTTTTTTTTCTTTTCTCGGCATCCTCATCAGCACTTGTCATTTGTTGATTTGTTAATGATAGGCATTCTAACAGGTGTGAGATGATACCTTATTGATTTGATCTGCATCTCTCAAATGATTAACAACTTTGAGCATGTTTTCATATGTCTCTTGGGTTTCTGTATGTCCTTTTTCAAAAAGTATCTATTTAAGTCCTTGCCCAATTTTTTTATCTTTTTTTTTTTTAAGATGTATGAGTTCTCTATAAATTTTGGAGAATAGGCCCTTATTTGATATAACATTGGCAAATATGTTCTCCCATGCAGTGAGCTTTCATGTTGTTTTATTGGTGGTTTCATTTGCTGTGCAGAAGCTTTTTATTTTGATATGGTCCCATTTGTTTATTTTCTTTTTAGTTTCTATTGCCTTAGAAGCTGTATCAATAAAGATATTGTTAAGATATATGTCTGATATTTTGCTGCCTATGAATTCTTCTAAGAATTTTATGGTTTCCCATCTTACCTTTAAGCCCTTTATCCATTTTGAATTTATTTTTGTGTATGGTGTAAGTTGGTGATCTAGTTCCATTTTTTTTTTTGCATGTAGCTGTCCAATTTCTTCAGCACTTATTGAAGAAAGTATCTGGACTCAATTGTATGTTCTTGCATCCTTTGTCAAATATGAATTAAGAATAATGGCTTGGGTCAATTTCTGGGTTCTCTCTTCTGTTTCATTGGTCTATATGTCTCTTCTTGTGCCAATACCAGGAAGTTTTGAAAACAGTGGCCTTGTCAGCTGATTGATGGCTCTCTCTCATCAATGTTTCTAACTCTCTATCTCTCTCCCTTCCTCTCTGTACAAAATCAATAAAATATATTAAAAAAAGAAAAGAAAAAGAAAACAGTGGCCTTGTAATATAGTTTGATATCTGGTATTGTGATCCCTCCAACTTTGTTCTTCTTTTTCAAGATTACTGTAGTTATTCAGGGTCTTTTTTATTCTACATTAGTTTTTGGAGAGTTTGTTCTAGGTCTGTGAAATATGCCCTTGGTATTTTAATGGGGATTGCATTAAATTTATAAATTGCTTTGGGTAATATGGATATTTTAATGATGTTGATTCTACCAATTTATGAACATGGTATATTCTTTCATTTGTTTGTATTCTTCTATCTCTGTTTTTCAATGTCCTGTAGTTTTCTGAATGTAGGTAATTTACCTCCTTAGTTAAGTTTATTCTTAAGCATTTTAATTTTTTTGTGCAATGAGAAATGGTATTGTTTTTGTTGTTTCTCTTTTTGTGAGTTCATTATTTATGTAAAAAAAGATGAATATTTCTGGGTGTTAATTTTGTACCCTACTACATTACTGATCTCATTTATTAAATATAGTAGTTTTTTATGGAATCTTTAGGGTTTTATATGTATAATATCATATCATCTGTGAATAATGAGAGTTTTACTTTTTTTCCAATTTGGGTGCCTTTTATTTCTTCTTCTTGTCTAATCACTGTTGCTAGCACTTCCAGTACTATGTCAAACAGGAGTGGTTAAAGTGGGAACCCCTGTTTTGTTCCTGTTTTTAGGGTCCCATTGAGTATGATGTTGGTTTATCATATAAGGCTTTTATTATTTTGAAGTATGATACCTCTATTCCCACTTTGCTGAGAGTTTTTATGAAGAAAGGGAGTTGGATTTTGTCAAATGCTTTTTCTGCATCAACTAATATGATTATATGATTTTTATCTCTCAATTTGTTTATGTGATGTATTCCATTTATCAATGTGTGGATATTGTACCATTCTTGCATCCACAGAATAAATCCAACTTGGTCATGGTGTATGATCGTTCTAATGTAATGCTGGATCCAATTTGTTAGGATATTGTTGAGGATTTTGGTATCTATGTTCATCAGAGACAATGGCTTGTAATTCTCTTTCTATGTAGTGTCTTTATCTGGTTTTGAGATTAGGCAATGCGTGCTTCATAGAAAAAGTTTGAAAGTGTGCCTTCCTCTTGAGTTTTTTGGAATAGTCTGAGGAGGATGGGTTTTATTTCTTTAAATGTTTGGTACAAATGCCCTATGAAGCCTTCTTGCCCATTACTTTTGTTTGCTGGATGTTTTTTTAGATCACTGCTTCAAATTCATCCATGGTGATTGTTCTTTTCAGATATTTTGATTCTTCCTGATTGAATTTTTTTTTTTTTTTTCTGGGAATATGTCCATTTATTCTAGGTTAACCAGTTTTTTGGAAGTTTTTCAAAGTATTTTTTAAATCTTTTGTATTTCTGTTGGTTCTGTTGTTATTTTTGCCTCTTTCATTTCTGATTTTGCTTATTTGAACCCTCTCTTTTTGCTTCTTGGTGAACCTGGCTAGAGGTTCATCAATCTTGTTTATTCTTTTAAAGAACCAGCTCTTGGTTTCATTGATCTTTTGCATTGTCTTTTTTTTTTTGTCTCTGTTATTTATATCCACTCTGATGTTTATTTTTTTCTTGCTTCTGCTCACTCTGGGCTTTTCTTATTTCTCTCTTTCTAATTCTATAAGTTGTAGAGTTAGATAATTTATTATCAGTTTTCCTTGTGTTTTTTATTTTATTTTATTTTTTTTTTATGGTAGGCCTGTAATTCTTTGAACTTTCTCTTCGGACTATTTTCACCGTGTCCCCTAGATTTTGAATTGTTGTGTTTTCACTGTCATTTGTTTCCAACATGTGTTTTTTCTTTTTAATTTCTTCTTTGATCTCTTTGGTAACCCAGTTATTGTTTAATAGCATGCTTATGTAGTCTCCAAGTGTTTCATTTTTTTCATTGTTTTTATTGTAGCTGCTTTATACTATTAAGCCATTGATATCTGAGAAGATGTTTGATATGATTTCAATCTTCTTGAATTTGAAGAGATTTTTCCAGTGTCCAGTGGTCTATCTTTGAGAATGTCTCATGTGCTCATGAGAAGAATATATATTCTGTAGGTTTGGGGTGAAATGTTGTGAAAATGTCAATTAAGTCCAATTATCTAGTGAGTCATTTAGGATTGCTGTTTCTTTGCTGATTTTTTTATTAGAGGATTTATCCACTGGTATCAATAGGTATTAAAGTCCCCTACTATGATTGTGTTTCTGTCAGTCTCTCCTTTGATATCTTTCAGAAGTTTTTTTTTTATTTTTTATTTTTTTTTATGTATTTGGGTGCTCCTGCATTGGGTGCATATACTTTTACCAGAGTTACATATTCTTGTTGAATTTATCTCTTTAGTATTATGAAGTGGTCTTCCTTATCTCTTGTTATGGCCTTCACTTTGAGGTCTATTTTGTCAGATATAAGTATTGCTACTCCAGCTTTTTTTTCTTTTCTTTTTTTTTTTGTTTTTCATTTCCATCTGCCTGGAAAATATTTTTCCATCCCTTCACTTCAGTCTGTGTGAGTCTCTTGTTATGAGGTGGGTCTCTTGTAGACACATATATATGGGTCATGATTTCTTATCCATTCAGCCCCTCAGTGTCTTTTGATTGGAGCATTTGTCCATTTATGTTTAAGATAGGTACTTGTTTGTAGCCATTTCTACTTTTTATGCCTGTGTTCTTTCTTCCCTTTCTTTTTCTTCTTTTTACAAAAGTCCCTTTAGCATTTCCTGCATTGCTGGCTTGATAGTGATAAACTTCCTTAGCCTCTCTTTGTCTTCAAAGCACCTGATTTCCCCTTCAATTTTGATTGATACCCTTGCTGGATAGAGTATTCTTGGATTCAGACCCTTGGTTTGCATCACTTTATATACTTCATTCCATTCCCTTCTGGCCGGATATGTTTCTGTTGATAAATCATTTGATAATCTAATGGGAGATCCTTTGAGGGTGTGGCAGTCAATGAGCATATTTCCTCTTTATTAGATAGGATTTTAAATGCAATAGGTGATGCCCTAGCCTGTTTGGTTTAGTGGATAGAGCATCACCTGTGGACTGAAGGGTCACAGATTCGATTCCAATCAAGGGTTCATGCCCAGGTTGTGGGCTTGTACCCCCAATAGGGGGCGTGCAGGAGGCAGCTGATTAATGATTCTCTTTCATCATTAATCTTTTCTATCCCTTCCTCTCTGAAATCAATAAAAATATAGTTTAAAAAGTAAATAAATGCAATAGGTAAAAAATGGTATAACTATTATAAATGTAATTGATATTTGAACCTATTAGAATAACTGTAATAACTTTAGATTTGCTCTTAAAATAGCCCATTTATGAAAGATATATTGAATGATTTTTACAAAGTTAAATATTTTTAAAGATATAAAATTCAAAGAGAAAAACCAATTTGTTCTGATTTTTCATCTCCTATTTCCTTGTTTCAGAATTACCCAATATGTTAAAATCTGATCTTTATTAACTCTTGCTTTAAAGCCAACAAAATTCTTCACTACTATGTTTTAAAAGACTAACAATGTCTCAAATTGATATGTTATTAGTTCAGTGCAGAGCATCACTTTATGTGCCATGTTCAACACTCCCAGTTTCAATTTATTTCCTCACCTCAGGGTAACCTCAGATCTCAGATTAATGTCATTTGATAACAGAGTGCTATACTGCATGACATATTTTCAGTTGCCAAAGACAATGCTTTGATGAATGCCTTTAAAGTAGAATAAATCTCATGCTATAAAACAAATGGTCTGGGACACTTCTGCAACCACAATGAACACTTTGAAAGAGTAAAAATATCACTAAAACCTTCAAAAGACAATGAAAATGTGCCAGCAGTAGTGTTTTTCTCTGTATCCAAATTATCAGCATCATTCTAACTGGTTCACACTGAAGCCACCTTTCTGGAGTTACCAGGAATGCAGGTGCAAATGATGTACAGGTGCAAACAAATGGTCCAATTCTTCACATCAACATTGTGTATTGGGCACATCTAAATAAAAGACACATTTTGCTTCCAGGGATTTAACAAATTCCCTTGATCTAGATCATTAAATTAGAGTAATTTGTATTTAGACTAATTATAACAGATAAACCAATATTTCTTAACTCTGAAGGTTGTCCATCAAAATTATATTGCACAATACTAAAATACTGACTTTTTATTGCAAAAAAAATCAGAATGTTTTTATACTGGTATGTTTAAAATGATGTACAAATCACCAAGAAAATGGCCTTAAATATATTTCACTCTAATTTTATAGTCATTGCCTCACTCTGTTTTATTCTCTTACTTTTAAAAGAAGAGATATGGCTGCTTTCTTCAAATAGTACAAAAAAACAATAATTTAATCAAAGTAATATGGTGAAGTCTATTTTATAACCTAATGCAAAACTGTGTTAGTGTTATTTGCCTGATTCAAGTATTAGTTAGACTACACAGTTCTGGACAAGAGTGGATGCACAGCATTTGTGTTTGGATTAATATACATATTGCTTTACTTATGAAAGAATTTTGAATGACTTTTTCTTCTATCAAATATGATCATGGTAACACCATTAATTTTTTTTCTGGGGTTTTTAGGGATAAAACTTCTTTAAATTTTTAATAGCATTAAAAATACATTATAAGTTACATAAATCACCACATTATTAAATATATTTAATATACAAAAGATGTCATCTTATCTAAAGCTTTCACATATATGTCTGGGTGTGTATATATATAATATGTCATATATATAATTAATTAAATGGTATTGATGTTTAATAAGTATTTTAAAAATATATCTTCAGCCAAAACCGAGTTGGCTTAGTGGATAGAGCGTCGGCTTGCAGACTGAAAGGTCCCAGGTTCGATTCCGGTCAAGGGCATGTACCTTGGTTGTGGGCACATCCCCAGTAGGGAGTGTGCAAGAGGCAGCTGATTGATGATTCTCTCTCATTGATGTTTCTAACTCTCTATCTCTCTCTCTTCCTTTCTGTAAAAAAATCAATAATATATATATATATATATATATATATATATATATATATATATATATATATATATCTTTCATTGGTTTCAGAGAGGATGGGAGAGGAATAGAGAGATAGAAATATCAATGATGAGAGAGAATCATTGATCAACTGCTTCCTACACATTCTCCACTGAGGATCAAGCCCACAACCCAGGCATGTCTCCTTGACCAGAATTGAACTGGGAGCTTTCAGTCCACAGGCTGATGCTCTATCCATTCTGCCAAACCAGGTAGAGAAACCAGGTAGAGCAGTACTTCTTGCTGGACTCTATTATCAATGTGATTCATTACCTCATTGACTATGCATAACATCTCTGTGAGGTAATGTCATTATTATCATAACTTTCTGCTCTGTAGATGAGAAAACTGAGATATAAACAGGTCAGTAATTTTGGTAAGGTCAAAAAACTAGGGAACTGCGGAGCAGAGTTAGCACACAGTTTAGCAGCCTTTGAAGCCTATTTGCTTAACCTCTTTTCTTTAATGTCTCTTATTAAGCCTTAGGAATTTTGTGCTGGCATCTTTAACTGACTTATAAACACTGGTTTTTCAATGGACTTGTTCATACATATGTCTCTTCCATCCTTTCTATTTTAATATGCTCCCAACATTAGCAACATCTTCTTTATGTTAGTGTACTTAATAGTAGTCTATTAATTTCAGATTAGTCTTTATTATTATTATTATTATTATTATTATTATTATTATTATTTTACCACCACAAGAACTCCTGGAAGAGGTGAAAGAAAATTGTCAGTGATTCTGAAGCTTATATTTATTTCTAATTTAAACCTGATAGTCTGTGTTCTAATTCTGAATTGACAATTGCCTAGTTTTGTGACCTTAGCAAACTGAGTTTCAAAGGGAGAACATGGAAAAGGTATGTGGCCTGGCCAGCATGGCTCAGCGGTTGAGCATCGACTTATGATCCAGGGGGCCACAGTTTGATCCCTGGTCAGGGCAGATGCCCGGGTTGGGGGCTCGGTCCCCAGTGAGGGGCATGTAGAGGAGCCAATCCATGATTCTCTCTCATCATTGATATTTCACTTTCTCTCTGAAATCAATAAAAAATAATATTTAAAAATAAAAAATAAAAGGCTCGTGAAAAGAGTATATCTTAGTGGGATATTTAAAAAGGGCAAGGCCAACTTAAAAGAAATCCCTAAAGTTTACATATATTGATATTTTTTTCATGCATCTATATACCATAAACCCTAGGAGAGTGATACACACAAACTCCCAAAACAGTATCTCTCAAAGTCACTGCAATGAATTCCATTAAAATAAAAAGAAAAAATTGTTTATGTCCATAGTTTTTTGTTTAGTTCCTATTTTATGTATATTTTTATTTTCTTGTTGGTTTTTTGCATTTATGAAAGTTTGCAGCTCATTATTTAGACCAAGCTGAGCTTTCTGCTTTTGTTACACATCTAGGAGGAAGTTTTCTTATTGACATAGAGGATTTCCAAATGTCATATATAATGTTCATTTTAGCATATTTATGTGATATAGTGAGAATGATATTCTTTTTTAAACTTACAGTTTATTATGCATAGAAAAAATGGGATGGAGAAAATGTCTTCTGTATCCTTGAATATGTTAAAGCAAATGGTCTCTCTTGTTAAAGATTATGGAAAATATGTCAACTTTCTACCAGCAAGAGTACTGATATATAAGGTTCTGCCTTGCTGATAGAAAACTGCTTTGAACTGCATGTGTAGACCATAAACTCCATTCCATATTACAATCATTAGAATTGTGTAGATCCTGTTAATCATCTTCCCAAGCAAATTGTTTGAGTATATTCTTCTAGATCTGCAATATTCAACCATTTTTATCTTATGGCACACATAAACAATTTACTAAAATTCCGAGGGATACCAAAACCTATATACTTTTTACCAATATGACAAAAATAGCCATAATTTTGATTCATACATTCCAAAGGGCTGTTGTTGGGTTGGCTGTTGTCATTTTGTTCACTTGATAAACTAAGGAAAAGGAGGTCTGTGACCCTGATTAAATAGTCAGTATTGCAGATTTAAAAAATTTTTGTTTTTGAAAATGGTTGTTCTAGAGAATTAAAGTTTTGATTATTTTATTAAATTATTTAGCATAAAACAAGCATAAAAATGGAATCAAACTTATCTTCTTTAGATAATAGGATGAAAGTTACAGTTGTGAGAAATAATTTTCAAGGAAATGAAAATTTCTTAATAGGAGGCCAGAGAGTTTGCTTAAGTACCTTTGTTTAAAACATGTATCATTATTTGAGTATACATTCGAATTGCAGAATGGTTTCTACAGCAAAAATGATGATATATGGGGCTACTAGCCTTAACTGTTTTCAAACATTTGATTTGCTATTGAAGGCACCTATTACTGACTTATAATTCTTGTCTACAGTGGGATGATTATCTTGAAGAGGAATAAGAAGAGAGTGAGGTTTCCATAGAATAAAGTCTAAATGTTGATTTAGAACTCCTCAGAGGCTAACTAAACAGCATGCATAGTAGATACCCCAGGCTTATCTGGTTGACTTCTCCTATCTCCATAGGAAGACCGTACTTCCCAATCTGCTTTTAGTTGGGTGGGCTGTTTGACTTATTGTGGTTTATAGACATGGGTGGAAAAGATGGGTGTCACATTACGACTGGAGCTATTTAAAATCCTTCCACAACTTTCTAGATTTATCTTATAATATTCTCAAATTCATGCTTTGTAATAAATAAATTACAATATGAAAACTAAACACATCTCTCAAGGTAACACTTAGAATTGCCTCAGAATGTTATTCAACTTCATTAGACTTTGCATTAACAAGACATACTTTTTGTTTTGTTAAGCCACTTATATTTCATGGCAATCCACTACTTAACATGACCTAATATTTCTGTCAATGACAGTTATGTTCATCTTATCTGTCCATAGTTCAAAGTGTGTAGATTTGGATGTTTCAGCATATGTTCTAAAATGTAGAGTTATTGAGTGTCCCAGCATGTCCTTATTGATTCACATAATGTTTATTGAGTTTCTATTCTGCAATGACATTTTGCAAGACACCATGAAATATCACAATCTAAAAATAGAGTATGAACATGTAGTTACAATTCTGAGATATTAGTAGTAATGCCAATCAATGCTCTATTAAGAGTTTGAAGCAAAATACCAAAAAAAAAAAATATTGAGGGATACATTACCTAATTGATTCAGAAAGATAATCACAGGAGAAAAAAAAAAAACTCTTGGATATATACAATGTAGATCTTAGAGGCTAAAGAGTAAGTCTCAAAGCACAAAGGAGAAGGGCTCTCCAGATGGCAGACATGGCATGCTTCGTAATACTGGGCATACATTTCATACACAGTGGTCAAGGAGTGAGGAGCGATAAGAAGTGGTGGGTGATATCACTAATGTAATTTAATCCTTCCAAGAGAGAGGGGCCAGTAACAGATTTTTAAGTTGAGTAAGTAGAATATATCATTTGTTTTTTCAATTTTGGAAACCACATGAGGGAAAGACTTGGATACAGGGATAGTCATTTGACTATTAAAACAATAAGATGAGAATAATTCAGATCTCTATAATAGTGGCAATGCACATCAAGATAATATTTTAATTTTTAGGGTCATTGGTAGGAAGGAGGGTTAGTTATATTGTTGGATGTCTATGTTAGAGGAGAAAGAAGGGTAAGAGATTATAGTGTAGTTTCCAGTTTAGGTGACTAGGAAGAAAATGGTACCATTGATATCAAGAGAGTCTAAAAGGAGAGGAATGTGGTAGACAGAGTAATGGCCTCATAAGATATCTATGCCCTAATCTCTAGAATTTGTAAATGTTACATCACAGAAAATAATAAACAGATCTGACCAAGTTAAGGATCATGTGATGGGGAAATTATCCAGGTATACCTTAAGTACAATCTAAAAGTGGAGACAGAGGAATTTAGACAGAAGAAGAAAAGGCAATGTGACTATGGAGACAGAGATTGGAGTGATGTAGCCATAAACCAAAAATACCTACAGAAGCTGGAAGCAGAAAGAGACCAAAAACGGATTCTCCCCCTTGGCAGTATTTTGAGGTTGATTTTGACCCAATGAAACTAATTTTGAGCTTCTGGTCTTCAGGATTTTAAGGAAATAAGAGACTGTGTATATCAATTTATATGTGCATGTAAGGTTACAAAATGTGTAGATGCTGGAACATGTAAATTGTGAAAAGTGAATTAATCAAGGGAAAGGGAAAGGATAAAACAAATAACATAAAGAGAAAGGGAAATGATAAAACAAATAGCATAAAGCAAGCTACTTGGAAAACCATGTGCTTCTCGCTTCTCTCCACTGAAGATGTAAGGAAGATATCAGATATGAAACTATCAGAGGAATTTAAGAAAGAAAGATAGTAGGCAGGCCAGGGGAATCACTCTGGCTGGCAGATAAAATGCTGTCAGGGGGGCTAGCATGGACTTTATGATTCCCTGCCTGGGGCTGTGAACCTTAAACTCTGAGACTCACCAAATTTCAAATTTTTGTACCACAGTAAGACTTCTTTCACCATCCTACCATTAGTGACTTTTAAGGAAAAGGTGATAAAAAAAAGAATTTCATGAAAGTCACTTGAGGTCTCCAGATAGAAAAAGTGGGAAATAAAAATAGTATTTATGACAACCCCTGCAGCCTTCCTGTATGTGCAGCCGCATGGGAGAGGATAATCGCCAAGGACCATGCTCTGAATTGAACAGAGAATGCTGTAAAGTCCAGTCTACTGTGTGAATTCTCTTTGTATGAGTTTATATAATGAGCAGGTGGTAATTACAGTAAACATCAACCAAGTCAGACACTGTTTCAAGGGCTTTTCATATGCCATCTATGATAGTACCACATGTTTTACATGTTGGGGAGCGGGGACACAGAGTGATTAATTCTCAGCCTTGAAGCAATAGGGTCAGGAGTCAAACTGAATCCACATTCCTAACCAATGTGCTACAGGTTTTACTCTGAGTCAGATGGCACTCAACATTCATTTCCAAGACTCCTATTCCAACTTTCTAACTTGCGGGGATCAGCATTAATGCTGGGCAGTGTGCTGTAGCTGATCCTTGATGTGTGTGAAACTCAGCAGCGGGAGCAGCAGTAACAGTGTGAGCACAGCCAGTTTTGGAATGCCTCCTAGAAATCTCAGGTTTTACGCAGGGATCCTGAGCTCAGGCCCTTCTGGAATGTAATTACGGAGACTGATAAAACCACTTATTTCTCTTCCAACTCCTCCCTCTCTTTATTTTTTTTTATCCTGTCCACAAGCCTTGATAATTGTCAAGCTACCTGATAAAAACATTCATGCTGATAGACCTCATCAAAACAAGTTCTTATTAAGATGCAAACACATAGATAATATTTGATATGCTGGAATGATTGGGGGGAAATATTGTGGCAAAATAGAAAATAATTTTTAAAATCCTTTTTGAAAATTATCCGAACTATCCAGGGCACCTCTTTATTTTGATGAAAGCCTTTAATGTTTCATGGTCATTACTTAAAATTGATTGCCAAAATTGAAATACACATTTAACATTGACTTTGTTTTGCTGCGAAAAGTTTTTATTTTTATTTTTTTTCCATTTGGTGCACGGAATGGGAGAGTTCTCCAGTGCAGTTCATTTCTTAGATGTGCTTGAGGATAAGCCCTTCAAAGAGATACCCAGTGCAGCCAGGGGGCCCGCCTCCTGCAGAGATTAGTCAGGTGTTGCCTGTCTTCTTAATGAGTTTCACTTTCTCCTGTAGGAAGCAGTTCTCCAGAAGTACCAGGCATGAGGTCTGCGTGGGTAGAACCCAGGGCATGCAGCTCCAAAATGGCCTGGTTCAGGGTCCTCTCCATGACCATTCCGGTTCCTGGTGTCCTGAGTTTCACCCCAATCACCTTGGGAAAGCTTCTGCGAGTCCTGAGAGAGGACACCCCATTGCACCTTCAAGAGATGGCGTCCTAGGCTTGTCCTCAGCTAACTACAGCAGGAAGTGGCCCACACCCTCCAGAGCAACATCATTGTGGTTGAAATTGAAGTCCAGAGAGAGGTAGGTGTAGGAGCCACTGCCTACCCCCCACCCCCACCCACCAAGGTGCACACTAACAGTGGCCTCACCTCGGTGGAATAATTTTGACAAGTTTTCGAAGTTATGGTTTGCTCGACAATGAGGAGTTTAGATTAAAATAACACTTTTAACTGGTGTCCGAGGCCAAGACTGGCTGAGATGGTTCTGAAGGTTGAGACTGGAAAAGAGGTTAGAGGGTAGTCAGAGTCAGGAAGAAGGGACATCCATGTGTGTCTCTTCCCCAGGATTGCCAAGGGCCTTTAATATTGGTTTTGGTAAAGAAAATCCATAGACTCACACTAAATCTATAAGACCCACAGTACAAATTGAATTTGCCATTGTAATTTTTGGCATTGCCATCAATGATTTACTTCATATAACCTATATTTTATTTCTCTAAAAATAAAAGAAAAAACTGGAAGTCAAATACTTTATTAATTGGCTTTCTAATATATGTATTTTTATTTATTTAAATTTAGGCCCCTTATATATTTTTTTCATATAGCCTATGAACGTTGAAAACAGAGTCACATGGAAAAATAAATTATTGTATATTTTAAATAAAATATTTGAAAACAAACTTTAAAACTATTCAATACATTTTTATTATGAAATTATAACATGCAAAGAAGATATATTTCTAATACTTTTTAAGGATGTACAATTAAATGTCTTTCTCAGGACACATAGCCAGTCTCCCTCTTCTAGTTAGTTTTAGAGTACTTCTGATTTTAATGCTACCCTTGGTTGTTTATAGTATACTAATTGTAGGTTTATGCAACAGTTTCCTGATTGACCAATTGTAAACACTATCTGACTCCATTTATTGAAAATTAACTTCCATTAATCTTTCTCTTCCATCCGTGTTCTATGGTTTATAATAAATATTGCTGCAATTGATTACATATTTTTCCTTTTAATTGAATTTATTGAGGTGATGCTGGTTTACAAAATTATACAGGTTTCAGGTGCATAATTTCACAACACATCACCTTTACACTGTATTGAGTGTTCAGGACCCCAAGTCAAGTCCCCTTCCATCCCCATTTATCCCCCTATACACTCCCCTCCACCTCCCAACCACCCTCTCTTCGTAAGTCTGTATTTTACTTGTTAGTTCATTATTTTGTTCTGTAGTTTCCACATATGAGTGAAATCACCTGGTATTTGTTTTGCTCTGACTGGCTTATTTCACTTAGCATAGTAGATTAAAGACATATGCTAAACTTGAGACCATAAAAACCCTAGACTGTGGTCGGCAACTGAGTCTCACAAACCACATGTGGCTCTTTGGCCCTTTGAGTGTGGCTCTTCCACAAAATACCACGGCCTGGGCAAGTCTACTTTTAAGAAGTGGTGTTAGAAGAAGTTTAAGTTTAAAAAATGTGGCTCTCAAAAGAAAATTCAATCATTGCACTGTTGTTATTTGGCTCTGTTGACTAATGAGTTTGCCGACCACTGCCCTAGGAGAAAACATAGGCAGTAAAACCATGAAAATTTCTTCTAGCTATATATATTTTTTTCCTGATATATCTCCTCGGGCAAAGAAAGCAAAAGAAAAAATAAAGAAATGCCGACTATATCAAACTAAAATTTTCTGCACAGCAAAGGCAGCAAAGGAAACCATCAACAAAATGAGAAGCAGCTATATCTTAATTGGTCATTGATAAAGATAAAATAAAGAATAGTGTAGATTAACTATGTTGCTGGCAGGAGTTTCCTCTGCTGTTATTGCCTGTTGCTTAAAAGAGAGGAATATTGGCTCTGTGTATGTGTGATATTTCAAAGTATTACTAGAACATTCCCAGAGAGTAAGTATGAAGCAGACATCCAGGTCAAAACCAGACACATTCACATACCAATAGTAGACAAGTCTGTCTAATGTGAATAAGTCCTCAACATATCACTCAAACTGCACCTGGCATTGAAGCAAACAGCACTTCCCAATGCACAGGAATGGGGGTGGCCTGAATATGCACATGTCTTTCAGATTGATTCGCCATCAGTCATTGTGATGTTTGCCCTTCCTCCTATACCTTCCCTTATTTAGCTCCTGATACTAGGTAGGTGCACTGAGAAAAATCTTTCCTAGCTCCACTGCAGCCTTTTCTGTTGAATATACTGAGCAGCAGCTTCTTTTATTCAAATACATCTATCAAGGTGCTCCCATCAGTCTTCTCTCTTCCCGAAATTCATTCTAATCTTCCGACTGCTGATGTTTCCCTGCTGCCATTCTCAGAAGCTCCAAATATTTATTCACTTTCATATTTCTTCATTGAACACCCCATGAATTGTTGAGGTGCAGGAACTATAATAAAACTTTGACATGAATATCTAGAAGCAGAAGTCCTGTGAGAATTTTAAATGTTATTTCATAAAATAAAGCAATCTGCTTATTTAAAGTCAACACCAAAGGAATATTTCCATATATATGTATACATGTATATGAATATATGAAAGGAGTTAAGTTTTCTTTTCTACAGTATTTGCACAAATGTCCAAAAATAAATTAGATGAGCAAGAAAAAAAATTAAGGGAAAATGTTTTTATAGATTTGAAAATCAAAAAAAACAACTTTAAATAATATTTTATTTCAAAAAGCAAATTGGAAAGTACTCAACAGATTGAGAAAATGTAGTTTGAATCCATACAGCTGAAAAAAGAGTAACTTCACCATGTATACCACCTTTTTTAAAAAAAAAAAGCTTCTTTTGCCCTGGCCTGATAGTTCACTTGATTTTAGAGCATTGTCCTGTACACCAAAAGTTGTGGGTTGGACTGTGTAAGTTGACATTATAATAATTGCATACCCCATCAGTTTAATTAATTCAAGGTCACAAAATATAGATAGTAAAACTTACATATTTAATGTAATATTTACTATGTGTATTCTGTGAAATGTCACAACAACTTTGTGTTTATGTGTGGTTGTGGTGGAGAATTATATTCTGGATCCTTGTGGTTTGTATGGTGCAAGGTGACATTTCAATTTACTGTAAGTAGGTTTGTGGGTGGTCTCTTTTAGGCACAAATATAGATAGTATTAAAGTCCTACATGTAATTTATAGTTTCAAGATTTATGCCCTAACTGGTTTGGCTCAGTGGATAGAGTGTCTGCCGTTCGATTCTGGCCAAGGGCATGTACCTTGGTTATGGGCACATGCCCAGTAGTGGTGTGCAGGAGGCAGCTGATCAATATTTCTCTCTCATTGATGTTTCTAACTATCCTTCTCTCTTCCTCTCTGTAAAAAAAAAAAAAAAAAAAACAATCAACAAAATATATTTTTAAAAGATTTATTTGATACCTATATTAGGTTTTATACATAGTATAGAATAACATTTTAAAAAATTCATAATGAAATAAAAAAGCAACTAACCTATATTACACTGTTATTTTACTTAACTTTCTCTATAATAATATCATCATCAATAAATTTGATTAAAAATACTTGCAGAAAACTTTAAAAATATGTTTTTTTATTTTAGAACAATTTAGTGAGAAAGTTATTTTTAATATAGTTATTACTAATTTATTTTCTTTTACCTTGTGGTATGTAAGTATCTCACAATTTACTGTTGAATTATTATACTTACCACTGCATAGAAAATAAAGTGTAAAAGCATAAAGTAATACATTTCTAATAAAAGAAAAATAATGTTTAATATTAAGAAAAATAAGATAACATAGCTAACAATGATTTGTATAAATAAATTAACATATGCAAAGCAAATTATCTATAAATAAACATTTGCCTTAATCACATAATGCTATCCAAACTTATTAGGGAATATTCAAGAAAATGCAATTTTAATTTTAATATGCACATGAGATCAATTAATGTATCACATATGCAAATATGAAGGCAATGACCCTGATTCCAAATGCTTGTTATTTCTGGAGTTGGCATATAGCTCTCCCTAAGAGCAGACATAATAATTTCAATGGATTAACTAATAATTGCATGTAATGAACTCTGATTTGTGTTAATTCAGGCATTAGCAATTTCATGCTAATTTTTAAAAATCAGTTTTGTAAGTTTGTATTACAATTTTGTTTTGTGTCTTAAGTTTTAAAAATGGTAAGAATAGAACACTTGACTCAGATTTTTTAACAAGACAAAAACAGTTTTATAAAGTAGAAATGCATAATGTGACTCACAAAGTTTAAATATAAATATTTTTAATAACACAAAGTTTTAAAAGTACTGTTTCTATTGAACAATAAGCATGCCAAAGGGTTAAAAGGAGTTATTGTGCTCATATTTAAAACTAGGGGCCCAAGGCACAAAATTCGTGCAAGGGGCTCGGCCCTCTGAACTGCAGCAGCTTGCCTCGGCCTTCGCAGCCCAGGCTTCATCTAGAAGGTCCTCCAGAAGGATGTCTGGAAGGACATCTGGAAGGTGGTTTGGCTGTTCAGTTTAATTAGCATATTATGCTTTTATTATTATAGATAGCTAGTGCTGAAGTCCTCTTTAAGTCTTTCCCACCCCTAATACTTTTATCTGATACTAGAGGCCTGATGCATGAAATTTATGCAAGGGGCTTCACTGGAAGGTCATCTGGAAGGATGTCCAGAAGGTCGTTGGCTGTCTGGTCCAATTAGCATATTATGCTTTTATTAATATAGATAAAATATTTTAAGGTTTGTCTGAATACTACTGGTAGTTGTGGAGGCCATAGTAACAGCAGTAGTATTTATAGGTATATACAGATACAACGATACACACACACACACACACACACACACACACACACACACACACTGGATTAGTTATTTTTCTGAGATTCTTAGAAGTAAAATATTGTAAAAGAGGACATTTTCTTTTCTAATCCATGCCAAATAAAATCAAGTACTTTTCCTTGTGTGGTCTACAAAGATGAATTAATTCAGTGTACATAGAAGCTAATAAATGCAAATATTTTATTTGATTATTGTAGGAGTCTACAAAAATATAATAAAAGTTAAAACTATTTCTAATATTATTTACATTATTTTAACATATAATGTATTTTGATGTACATAGTATCTCATTTAACTTTCTCTACCTGAGTGTCCTTATGTAGCAGTGGGATAATGGTAATTAACTCATACATCTTTTATGGGAATTTAATGAATTAATATATTCAAACTCCCTGAAAATGGTTAGGATTAAAGAAATGTTGGTAGCCTGGCCAGTGTGCTCAGTGGTTGACTGTCAGACTATGAACCAGGAGGTCACAATTTGATTCCCAGTCAGGGTACATAACTGGTTTATGAGCTCCATTCACACTGTAGAGCATGCAAGAGGCAGCCAATCAATGATTCTCTCTCCTCAGTCATGATTCTATCTCTTTCTCTTTCTCTCCCTTTCTCTCTGAAATCAATAGAAATATTCTTTAAAAAAAAGTTGGGAAAGAAGTGTGGTGCAATGGATAGTGTCACCTGATTAAGCACAGGTGTCTCCTACTTAAATCTCTTCCTATCTATTCTCCACATTGCAGCCAGAGTGGGCCATACATCTTATTTATATTATGACTCCTTAAATTCCCCAATGAATACATCCAAGATAAAAGCCAGAATACTTACCATATAATACAATGCCCTTCATATTCTTGCCTCTCCAATTTTCTTACCTCATCTATCAATCTTTGTAAATCATATCTGGCAGTCTATATACACTGAACTATTTGTACTTCCCTGTCTAAGTCATGATATTGATTGCTTCCATGCCTACTTAAACTTCTTTCTCTTTGAAATGCTTGCCCTAACTCCATTTTCCTGAAAAATTCCTAATGTATCTCCTATACTTAAGTGAATATTTATTTAATCTCCCTGTTCCCCTAATCCCATGGTTGGCAAACTGAGGCTTGCGAGCCACATGCAGCTCTTTGGCCTCTTGAGTGTGGCTCTTCCACAAAATACCACAGCCTGGGCGAGTCTATTTTGAAGAAGTGGCATTAGAAGTTTAAGTTTAAAAAATTTGCCTCACAAAAGAAATTTCAATTATTGTACTTTTGATATTTGGCTCTGTTGACTAATGAGTTTGCCAACCACTGCCCTAACCCCTTAAATGCCTTGTACTTGAAGATATTATAGGGTATGATGTTTGTTTGCATGTCTTTCACTTTCCTCTAAATTATATCATGAAGATTGCATTAGTAGCATATATTTTTAAATATATTTTATTGATTTTTTTTTTTTTTTACAGAGAGGAAGGGAGAGGGATAGAGAGTTAGAAACATCGATCAGCTGCCTCCCGCACACCTCCCACTGGTGATGTGCCCACAACTAGGGTACATGCCCCCAACCGGAATCAAACCTGGGACCCTTCAGTCTGCAGGCCCATGCTCTATCCACTGAGCCACACCGGTCAGGGCACATTAGTACCATATTTAATATATGTCTTAATGCATAATGCTTATTTAATACAGTACCTAGCATATAGTAGACCATCTATGAATATTTCTTGAATCTTTTCTTGAATCTTATGTTGAAGATTATACAGGAATTGCTCATTGTTCTTCAGTATGACAAATTATCCCAAATTAATCTAATATACCATATTTAAAACAAATCCTGTATTTATGAGATATAATTTCTGTTTCTCAACAGCTCTATTTTTATGTTTAATTCTGTGAAATGTTAAATTTAGCTGCTTTTGATTATAACTACTGGAAATATTGCTTTATTTTGCCATAATATAATGTGGTGTTTTTTTTCAGGAGCCTTCTCCATGTCTCATTGTGTATGGAAAACTTTGTCACTTCATGAAGAAAGCAGAAGGTAGGACAAATTTATTCAGTGCTAATCATGTGTTGAGCACTTTGATGTTTCACTTTCTTTTCTAAGACAGTTAGAGATGCCAGGAATATTAAGTTGTGACTTGTACATTTTCTTTCTGATCTAATCATACACAGGAGACCAAAAAATACCTAGGGGCCATGTAAAAGTAATACTGAGCTGCAATATACTCAAGGGCATGGGATCTTGAAACCTTGTTTTTCTTTTTTTTGGGTTGAGATTTTAGGATGGCTCCATATCTGTGGGATACTACAGCGAGTTCCATTGCAGTTGGGGGAGGCAATTCTCTGTGCAAGAAACTCTAGATTTTCTTGGGGTTTGTGCTCATTATAGCTCATCAGACTTATATGTTCTTAATTAGCTGCTACTCATATCAGTACTTTACCGAAGTACTAAAGTTTTGGTTCTCATCTGCTTTGACTATTGGGTTAGACAATGGGCCTTATATAAGGTAGGATTTTCTAAGGTAAAAATAGTCAAGTGGCCATTTTAGGATACTTTTATAGACAGATTGTCATTTAAAAAATTATCAAAACTAACTCTTCTCACATATCTATGGTTGTATAAAAGGCTGATTAAAAAAATTCTAAACATACTAAATAATTAAAGTAATGACCTAAATCACTCATACATATTATATATCATAATGTATAATATTTTAGACCCCTTTTTAACTTGATGTAAAATCATTACAGTTTCTCAGTTTCTCGTGTGTGTGTGTGTGTGTGTGTGTGTGTGTGTGTGTGTTTCTGTAGAGTAGAAGATGATTCAAAGAATATCTCTCAAATTTATTTTTTAAATTCACCATATGTAATGTTTAAAAAAATCAAATCCCTAAGTAGGAGCTTTGGTGCTTATTAGGGTTAGGATGAGTTTATTCAGAAATCTAGACTAAGTGTGTGGGTAGAATGAGAACTCTTCAGGAATTTCAGTGCATAAAATTGAGGTAGGCATTGAGAGAGTCACTATTGAGTTAAAAAGAAAACCAAAGTGAAACAGTCAGTTCAACTCCAACATTGGTCTGAAGAGGCTAAGACAAATAGTAGCAGGCAGCTTGCTGACTAAGCAGTATTAATAGAGCAAGAATTAAGAGAGAAGATATAGCCTCTAAAAAATCGAATATAAAATGGCTTCACAGTGGCCAAAACTGGTTTGGCTCAGAGCATCAGCCTGCGGACTGAAGGGTCCCAGGTTCAATTCCAGTCAAGGGCATGTACCTTGGTTGTGGGCACATCCCCAGTAAGGGGGGGTGGGTGCAGGAGGCAGCTGATCGATGTCTCTAACTCTCTCTCTCCTTTCCTATCTGTAAAAAGTTAATAAAATATATATATTTAAAAAAATGGCTTCACAGCTGAAACCGGTTTGGCTCAATGGATAGAGCATTGGCTTGGGGACTGAAGGGTCCTGGGTTTGATTCTGGTCAAGGGCATGTACCTTGGTTGTGGGCATATCCCCAGTAGGGGGTGTGCAAGAGGCAGCTTATCGATGACTCTCTTTCATCGATGTTTCTAACTCTCTATCTCTCTCTCCCTTCCTCTCTGTACAAAATCAATAAAATATATTTAAAAAATGGCTTCACAGTTGTATTAGAGTGCTCCAGAGAAACAGAACCAAAACATTTATTTTTATAAATATACAAAGGGGGAAGGAAAGGGAGAGAAGGAGGAAAAAAGAGGAAGAGGGGGGAGAGAGAGAGAAAGAGAGAGAGAGAGAGAGAGAGAGAGAGAGAGAGAGAGAGAGAGAGAGAGAGAAATGAGTTATAATATAAAGTCAGTGAACTCACAAATCACAGATATCTGACATCTTGTGGAAATTAGACAAAGTGACTACAAATATCATTTGATACACTTGGGCTGGATCCATGGAGTTGAGGGTCATCTGAAGCAGAATTGAATAGGAAGTGCCAGTTGTTAACAAGATGAGGCTCCTTCCTTAAGCCAAAGGTAACATGATGAGAAAAAGCAGAACACACACTCACACAGGAAGTAAAATACAACTAGAGAGGGAGTCTAGCAGCTAATTCTACCCCAAGAGAAAGTCCTAAAGAAGTTTGGGAAAGGTTTATAATAAATTGAATAATTTGATAAATATGCACCAAGATTAATTTAAATACCTAAAGATAATCTGGGTATTTACATAATATTGAACTATACTTTTTCTTTTTACTTTATTAAATTCATGTAGGTAACTGACCATGTGGTTTTAAGCCTGTGTTGCCTCTCCTGTATTATTTATTAGCCTACAAGTAACCTTTGATCTGGGTTATTGTCACCATGTCTGTGTAACTTGTTTTAGGATAAAAAGCATTGTAATAATTCAAATCTTAGATTACTCTCATTGCCCTTACTAGCGCAGGTAGCAGAAATGAGATAAGGGAGTCAGCATTGGTAAGAAGCACCAGATTGGAAACCAACAGGAACAAAACAGAGTAAAAGTGTTCTGAATATGGGAAGTTTTTGAAATAATTCCCTTAGCTTCACACTAGTCCTTGAAACCAGGGACTATGTTTTACTCTCAGGAAAAGTAATATATTTCATGTTGACATAAGGATTATACTCATTCTGGTACCTTCACCTTTCACATGTTCTTTCCTCTGACAACTGCTGACCCACAGTCACAGTGTTCAGCTTTTAACTGCTCAGCTCATATTTGTTGAGTATTTGCCTTTCAATAAAAAAAATTCAACTGACCTTTAGTTAATCAACTCTATAGAACATTCAGATGATTGCCCATCTCACACTGAAATTCTGGTTCAAAAGCCTGTGGTGTTTTTTTTTAACCATTTGATTTGAATCTTTACCAAGAACCATTTGTGTTCATTTCTAAATTTATTTATTCCTGTTAATATTACCATTACAATTATAAATTGTAAGTATGCCTGATCAGATGAAATATGAACATGGTAGATGAAGTGTTGGTGCTTGTATAAAAATGAATTTGAATGATTAAGATAGACTTGATGAAGTTAAGAGGAGGGAAATTAGCTGAATGATATATATAGGCAAAAATTGCAAAAGTTAGGAAGAAAAATCAGAAAAATTTGGAGATATTTTATATCACCTTACTTAGCAACTGTCTTAAATTCCATGTCACTTTGAAGAAACTGGAGATGAAGTTCACACATTAGATTATAGTTTATGCAAGAAAGACAGTGCAAAAGTTTAAATATTTAAAAATTTTGATCCTATTTTAAAAATTATTGATGAATGAATGTGCATTTTATACTTTATATTAAAATAAAATGTTTAAGATACTTATAGGTTTTTATAAACCCTCATGTTAGCCAAATCATTGACTAAATATCTAGACCAATATTTTTTAGTATGCAACATTAACTGTGGCCACATTAGTATTTTTAGCATCAAATAAAACCTTATAATTATTGATCACACTCTAGCAATATTTCCACTTTGTCATTGTTACTTATAAGCATAGGAACCATTACTATCTAAAATTTTTCATTCATTTATAGGAGTTTTTACTTATGAGTTTTAGCTACTAGGGAAGTCATTAGAGAGAAGGCGGGACTTGAGTTGAAATGAAGAGAAATGAGGCAGCGGTGGGGAGTGGAAACTACTAGTAAGTCTGTTCAAGAGAAGATTAAAGTCTAAGAAAACCAAGAGGCTGTAATGAGCAAAGCAGCTTTAACCTATCCACTGAATGTAAGAAGTCTTACTGAGGAGGAGTAAGTGATTTAGAGACATGTGGTGTCAGCTTTCAATGCCGTGCCCAAGTATTTGTGATTTATTTATTTATGTAGTGTTATTAAATGATGCTGGATAGCAGTAATACCAATGATAGATAACATAATTAAAACTATACTTTATGTGAAATCAATTTATTAGATAAAAGGGGCAGGAAGATGAAATATCTGTTGACTATTAAGAAGATTGTTATAAACAAATCTTTGAATCATTTGACCTCATCTCTCTAACTCTTCATAATTACTCACTAATATAAATGGATATTAAAATTTCTTTAAAATTGGAATGATTACTATTTTTTTTTTACTATTGTTATCCTCTGCAGTTACTCTGAATTTTCTAGCCTTCTCATTGAAATTATTTATCTAGATTATATTTTACTGGAGGCCCAGTACACTAATTTGTGCATGGGTGGGGTCCAGCTGGTCTGGGCAATCAGGGCTGGGCCTGTCGGGAGAAAGAGATAGCAGAAGGTTGGCCAGTTGACCCATCCCGAACATGGCCTGATCAAGGCCGGGCCACTGGGGGGAAGGCCACAGGTGATTGGCCAGTGGGCTCTGCCCCCAATTGGGGTTGGGGGCTGATTGGGGGTGGTGCTAGGTATGGGGAGGGCCTGTGGTAGTGGGCCAGCCAGCTTTGCCCACGAATAGGATGGGGGTGCTGACTGGGCCAGAGCGGCCTGGAGGAAGAGTCATGGGTGGTTGGCCAGCAAGCCCTGACCCTGATTGAGGTGGGGGACTGATCTGGGATGGGGGTGGGGCGGGGCACAGGCACAACCCCCTGATCATGCCATTTTACTGGCCACAGTGGGCATCACAGTGACTGGTCATCAGTCATTATGGACACTGGCTTTTTTTTTTTATATGTAGATATTTATTATTTTAGTAAGACAAATACAATGATATATTTTGAATGTTTTGTTCTGACCTATCACTTAGAATAATCTCTTGAATATTCTGACAGTTATAGATCAGCTAGCTTGATTCATTCAGTTCCACAATATGAATTGTTGACCTTGATATATTTTTAAAGCTACTGCTATCTACTCCTCAATTTATCTCTGACTTATAGGTCTCCATGTAACCTCAGTTTTATTTCTTCTTAGCTGATTTCATAAATCCTTCTCTTCTAGTCACCTGTCTAATACTATCTCAATATACCATCTAATACAGAATGCCTATTAATAGCAATAGTAAACTCTAAACTGCAGTGAGTTATATGACTAGGATTTTTATCCAGGCTTTTTTTTTCTAATAAAATATGTTTTCCTGTGTCCCTCCTGAACAGTTTTTGTCAAAAATGAACAGCATACAAATAATTTGATTGATAACATTTCTATCCACCTCACCAAAACTGAAATGCTGTACCTAAAAAACCATTTGTCATCAGGGTGCTAAATGTTCAACCAGCCTGCTTGAATTTTTTTTCATGGGGATAACTAGAACTAGAATTTATGTGCCCAAAAGAAAAACAAACCTACAAAAATTATGAGTGCCAATATTTTGCCTGAATGAATACATTTCCACTCTTGTTATTAAAAGAAAGATATAAAGGAAAATAAGAATTTAAAGGTGCTTATAACCTCCAAACATCATTTGAACAATAATGTCAACTTTCCTGGAAAAAACTTAATGGGGTAGACCATACATATTACCATTTGACAAAAGAGCTTCATGCTTTTTCTCTTTTCTGTCTATCCTTCATGAATTTATGTACAGTGAACGTTCTCATACCTAATTGAGTTTTGTAAAGAGCTTGCTATGGCTCTTCTACCTGTATTCTGTGTTTTTGGTGATGGAAGAATGTATAGTAGAAGTTTGGCTACCATCACTCTGTGCTGTAATTGGATAAGAGAATAGGCTGTTCATACCATAGTCAATGGGTAAAAACCAATTTTCCCACTTAAAAATTATTGAGCACTTAATCTTGACTGTTTATTTAGCCTACTGTGTCCTGGTTAAATCTTTATCCAGGACAACTGCACGCTTGACTTTTCTCTTATTGTCTCAGATTTCTTTGCTGGTAACTCCTCTTTTCTTTGAACTCTGAATTATGAAGTGTCAAAGTACTCGGGCTTTAATTTTCTGTTCTTATCTAGCTATATTCTCTCTCTTGGTGAGCTCACCAGTGTCATGACAGAGAACTATTTACATCCTAATAATGACTGCTGGGTTTATATCTACAACCCTAGACCACTTTTCTAAATTTTAGACTCACATAACCAACTATTTACTTGATAATCTTAATTTCGAATCTATGAAACCATGAATCAGTGAAGTCCAAAATGAGACTTTTCAAAACTTCCTCTACCTCTTATTTGAGTTGAGGACAATTGTATTTTTTAGTTTCTTAGGCCAAAATGCTTGGAACATTCTTGGACTCTTCTCTTTTTCTTACATATTTGCTTCTAATATGTTAGAAAAACCAGTTGGTTTTTCTTTTCAAAGTACATTCTGAGTCAGACTACCTTGTTATGGTGTGCTGGTGGAAGATTGCTTCGTGTTTGCTTGTTTGGCTTATTTATTTATTTTTGCTTGTTTTGTCTTTTGGTAGTTAAGGAGAAAATTTGGGAAATATATTCTCTGTTAATAAAGAAATGACCAAAATTACAACAAAACTTAAATAATTCTGTGCTTTTGGATCATAATATGGGAACATTATGTAGTTTAAGAAATATAAGGAAAATTTAGACAAATGGACAAAAGACTCATTAAGTTCACATTATTAGTACTTGGTTTAGCAAATTATCTATAGCAAAAAGACATTACAAGTATCACATAAAAATAAGGAAGAATGTTCTTAGAAATATTTAAGATGCAAGGGTGAATATTTATGGCCCATTGTCTACAAACTCGAACACTATTTAGCTCTAATTAAGTAATATAGTAAGTGAAAAATAAAATATATATAATTTAAAAACATAGCTTTTGAAGAAGAGGATGAAAGCTCATCTAAGTTACCTATAATGAAATAAAATAATCATACTAGAAAGTCTAGATACCTAGCTAACAGTGTAGAGGTAACTGATTGACTAATTTGTTCATTTATTCTAGTAAAACTTATGGTGCACTTCCTATATTCTACCACAGGCCCACGTGCACAGTTAGCTGTCAAGTATACGAGTACTTTTCTAATGATAGCCTCTAGCAGATGATGGACTATTTAAATAGGAACATTTTTATTTTGTGCTATTGTTTACAATTTGAGCCTTACAATTTAGCACAGTATTTGATGTATTCTAAGTAACACCAATAAATGTTTTAGAATAAACATTGAATAATAATGTACATCTTCATATGGAACAATATATACATGTTTGAGATCAAAGAATAGTACCTTCATTTATCTTTGACTTTTCCTGTTCTTCCTTCCAACTCACATCTAACTCAGCACAGACTATCCCATTAAGATCCACATTTTACTGCTTCTTGCTATCACGTAGTTCATGGTATTGTCATCTTTAAGACGATGATCATAATAGTCTCTTCATTGTTTTCCTGCCTCCGCTCTGACATTTACCTCAAAAGTCTATAAGTCTGTTCTCTGTACACAGTCAGTACAGTTGTTTTAACTTAAAGATTAATTGTACAATTAGAATGTGTCATGACTAGGTCCAGAATTCCTGACTCCTGTCTTCTTCCTCTTTCCATGAAACCAGTTAGCTTTAATTAAAATTTGAGCTCATTTATCAACTATGATCAATCATATCACTTAAATATATATTTTCATGAAAGAACATTATTTCCTCCATATTATTAAATTCTAATGAAATACATTTGCTGAGTATTAGAATGCTATATTAATTACTCTAAAAAGTGATGCATAGACCAATCTCAAGGTCTCATTTTCCCAGTACTTTCTGTGCAAATCAAAAAATCTCCTAAGCCATCTAAACAGCTCAGCAAATATAAATATTCACTATGCCAAAATTTCTACTGTGCCATTTTTACCTTATTAGATGTATATTATATGAGAGGCCCAGTGGAAAAATCCATGCATGGGGGCAGGGGGTTTACCCTAAGCCCAGCCTGCACCCTTTCCAATCTGGGACCCCTTGAGGGATGTCTGACTACTGGTCTAGACCAGCAGTTGGATATCCCTTTCACTATCCTGGGCCACTGGCACCTAACTGCTTACCTGCCTGTCTGCCTGATCACCCCAACTGTCCCCTCCCCCCTGCTGGCCTGGTCCCCGCAACTGCCCCCTCAGCCAGTCTAGTTGCCCCCAGTTGTTTCTCCCCCAACTGGCCTGGTCACCCCTAACTCCCCCGTCAGCCTGATCACCCCTTACTGCCCCTCCATGCAGGCCTGGTCACCCCCAAGTGCCTCCCCGTCAGCCTGGTTACCCCTAAATGCCCACCCCACCCCACCAGTTTGGTTGCTTTTTGCTTCCCCCCCTGCCAGCCTAGTCTCCCCCACTACCCACCCTGTGGGCCTGGTCTCCCCACACAGCCTGTTTGGTCGTCAGTTCAATTATGATGGTCGATTGGGCTTTTATATAGATAGATTTATTCTTTTTTATTTTTCAGGCTATTACCTGTTTAATAACTTAGAATGGCACCATTGTTCATCAAGTAGCTTAACCTTGAATCATTCATCTGGAATTACTAGTAATGTTTATCTTAACCAACCTCATTTTATCCAGTTCTCATTGACCCTAGTTTTAGACCTCAATATCATTCCTCATAAATATTCTACTCATTGTCACATTCTTTTTCTATACACCAATATACTTGAATAAATGCTTTGAATAAGTATCTGTTTGAAGTGACTGTGCTTGAAATTCTTAGCACCATGTTGGCAATAGTTTCCTTGGCTCGCTAAAGAAATCTAAAAATACTAAGCTTAGATGCATTTATACCTCCAAAAATATCATACCAATACTAAGATGTCTGAATAGTGCTAGTATTTAGGAGATTTTAGTAGGGAGAATAAATTACTATTTGTTTTTATTTAATAGGTAAAATTGCACTTATTATACTATTTTATATTAATTCAACAAACATTTACTTCTCTCCTATTATTTTGCCAGATATTAGAAATTCATAGTAAATATATTGGACAAAAATTCTAATGATCACAGAACTTAAATTTAATTGATTATAAGGAACAATAAAATAAGTAAAATGTTAGATATTCAATAGGCAACAAGTGCTTGGAGAACACTAGAGGAGGAAAACTGGATCCAAAGTTTTTGGGGCAGTGCCAATCAGTGGATGTCTCACTAGAAGATGACAGTCAGTTAAGGCTTAGAGAGGAAAGTGAGTGAGCCATGCAAGTATCCTTAGAAAAAGACTGCAATCTAAAGAAAGCACCAATGCAAAGACTGAAAATAATATTTGGAATTTATATTTCATCAGTCATAAATTTGACTCTGCCCAGCTTCCTGATATAAAACTTACAATTATTGATCACAGAAGTATGTTTCAGCAATTTTATATGATAACTAAAGGCCTGTTGCATGATACTTGTGCAATAGGCCCCTGGCTTCATTCCCAGAAGCTCAGGAGCCAGCAAGTCCCCACTCCCCAGGCCATTGGGGAGCTGGAAAGTCCCATCTCCTCAACAGCCCAGGAGCTGGCACTTCCCCATTCCCTGGCCGCCTGGGAGCAGGCATGTGCAGTTGTGGGTGATCAGACCAGCTGGAGAGAATGGAAAGTTGGGAGGTACCAGGCCTAAAAGGAAGGGCAGTTGGGGGCAATCAGCCCTGCAGGGGAGAACAGTTGGGGGGGACAAGGCTTGCAGGTGAGGGCAATTGGGGGTGACCAGACATGCAAGAGAGGACATTTGGGGTAACCAGGCTGGCAGGGGAGGACAGTTAGGGGCAATCGGGCCAGCAGGGGAGGGCAGTTAGGGGCAACCAGGCTGGCAAAGGAGGGAAGTTAGGGGTGTCGGGGCTAGCAGGGAAGAGCAATTGGGGGTGACCAGGCTTGCAGGCGAGGACAGGAGTGAATAGGCCAACAGGGGAGTGCAGTTGGGTTAACCAGGCTGGCTGGGGTGGGCAGTTAGGGGCAATCAGGTCGGCAGGGGAGTAGTTAGACATCGATCAGGCTGGTAGGGGAATGGTTAGGGGGTGAGCAGGCTGGCAGGCAGAAGGGGTTAAAGGCAATCAGGCAGTCAGGCAGGCAGGCAGGAAGGCAAGCAGTTGGGAGCCAGAAGTCATGGATTGTGAGAGGGATGTCTGACTGCTCTCAAGGGGTCTCAGATTGGAGAGAGTGCAGGCTGAGCTCAGGAACACCCCCCCCACTCCCATGCACAAATTTCATGCACCAGGCCTCTAGTATAAAATAAACTATTTTTATAACCAAAGATGTATTTTTACAGGATACTGTCATAGTATACCAAGTAAATTGTTATATTTTCTGAAGATTTGTTAGTGCTATTTCTTCCATATAGGGAGTGTAAATACCCCGCCCATAGGAAGTCCAAATAATTGCAGTTATCTTCTATTGTATTGTCTGCTGTGGACATGTAAGTCTGTATTGATAAGAATAAGAGCAATTTTTAAATTTTATTAGAGCAGGGCTCCGTTATACAAAGAACAAGTGTGGAAATAATTAATGATCCTACAATATTGAATTGTATTACAAAATCAAGCCAGTTAGTGATCAAGGCATTGGGAACATACTTTAGCCAAATCTTATAAGATAGTGTAAATACTTTTAAAATCCTTACTTATAAAGGCATGCTTGGCAAGCACACTATGCACTAACAAATATGCTCACATCTTCAAGAGGACATGACAGCTAGCAGGGTCATTGGACAGCCTGAAATTTTGTTAATAGTACTTTTTCATTAACTATATACCTTATAGGGTAAACCATGCACAAATATGCTGCCTACTCTCCATCCTTCTTTGATTAACTTCATAAGAGCAATGATTTATGAGAGGAAGGTGTTTCTTCATTGACCTTTTGTGATTCCCTTTTCAGAAGATGACAAATGGCATGATCTGATTCCAGAAGAGGGTGATGGCATAGTATTCCAATCAAGACCATTGTAGCAGCCATTTGCAGATTGCAGCTTCTTGCTCCTCCAGGAGGCTTACACCGAGCAGAAATAGACCTAGACTTGCTTTCACTTATTCTCGTCATTAACATGTTCAGTAGAAAGAAAATTCCAACAAATCTCTGTTAATTGCAATTTGCACCAAGAGTTTTCAAGGAGCTGGAAATGAACCTAGTTGAATTCAGCATTGCACCTTCACCTGCAGTGGTTCTTCAAGGTAAAATTTAACCTAGAAGAAAATCATCAGGAGACAATTTTGAGTCTGAATTTTTAAAGCTCTTCTTTGGTACCCTTTCACGGGCACAGTTGGCTGTCAAGTATACTAGCACTTTTCTAACGATAGCCCAGAAGAACCTTGTGAATATGGATCTGATCTTGTTTTCAAAGAGGAGGGTGAGGATGGGTGGGTAGTAAGATACTAGCCATCTCCCCCACTACAGAAAAACCCAAAATGTATATATTCTACTTATTGGGTTTAATTATATCTCTTCCACACTTAGATAATAAAAATCAATAGGACCACCCTGGCTGGTGTGACTCGGGTAGTTGGGCATCAACCCATGGACCGAGGCAATCAACCCATGCAACAAAAGGTCACTGGTTTGATTCCTGGTCAGGGCACACGACTAGGTTGTGGGTTTAGTACCTGGTCAGGGTGCATATGTGAGGCAACTGAACTGTGTTTCTTTCTCACCTTTCTCTCTCTCTCTCTCTCTCTCTCTCTCTCTCTCTCTCTCTCTCTCTCTCTCTCTCTTCCTCCTTTATCAAATAATAATAATAAAATATTAAAATCCAATAGGCAATAGGACCTCCAATTCAGGTTTGTTATATCAAAGTGGAATAAATTTGTTATCTCAAATTGCTTAAAATTTATCTCACTCATATGTATCCATTTATGTAGAATGTTAGAGAACTTCACACATCCTGGTAGATAGGGAGAGAGTTAACAGACACCACCTTATTTGAGAATATGGCTGACTAGAAAAGCTTGGCAGTTTCAGGCACTAATCACAGAATAATCTACTGCTTTTATAATAGAAACCAGTTTTAATCTTGGACTTGCATCATTTTCTCCAATGGTGATAGAATTGGGGCCTTGGCCTCAACCCCGAGAAAACACAATTTTATATTATTTCCTCTAGCTCCAACAAAAGTGATCTTCTTCAAGCTGTAATTTTTTGTTTAATCATTTAAGCATTTTATGACAGGCTTACATTGCTTCACCTTTGTGCTATTCTCCTTTGAGAAAAATAATGGGGTGGGGGGAGCCCTAATGTTTTATTTTTTTCTGTTCTTTTTCTCTATTAACAAATGAACAGATTTGAAAGAAAGAATTGCTTAGACAACTCTAATTAGTGCAATCCTTTCAGAATAGTTTGTTGGCTAATGATTAAATTGGAATGCTACATGTGAGCATAGTGTAATCTGACTTCAAATAACAATTCTGATTTTGTTTTGATAGACCATAAATGACTTAGGAGAGTAGTTTACTTGGAAATAAAAACAAAGTATTTTTCAATTTTTCATATGTTTTGAAAATCAACAAAACAAAACAGTTTTCTATATAAGAATATCAAAGTAATGGTACCTACTTGAAACAATGTGGTATCTACTATTTTGGTGACACTTGATGGGTTCCATACCATCAGTTTCTTCTTAGAAGACTGACAGGTCCTGAACTATCAGTGGCTGTGCCAGCCAAATGATAGTGATTACTAAATAATTTATATTTATAGTGTTTCTTTCTTCTACTCATTCTAAATACATGTCTATGTAATACTTTTCTCAAAAACTTAATCTATTTGCTACTGAATCAAAGAACAACCAAAAAAATGTCATTTCAAACAAAAGGAAGAGGAGAAAGTTTAAAGTTCAATAATATTATACCTAATTAAATTGCAAGAGCCCATATAAGATGTGCCATGCTCCATTTAAAATGTGGGAAAATAATTTTAATGTATAAAATTAAAAGAAATCTTTAATTTAAAATATCAAAATTGTAATTCCACATTAGCTGTGATTTAATTTAACTCTACCATTTTGTCTAAATAGTGACAATATAGCGGTGGGAAAAAGTAGGTTTACAGTTTTTTTGTATGCAAAATAATACAACAATAATAATGTAAGAATAAAATCTGTGTTTCATTTACAACTATAAGCCTACTTTTCCCAACTTTGTATATATTTAAGAATAAGAGAAGAGAGGATGATATTTGCTTTGAATGATAAGCTCTTGAATTAACTAGAGTAAAATTAATGTGTTGTAATTTGAATCAACTCAACCAACCTTAAAGAGAGAAGGATAATAGGATAAAGTTTTAGAATATCTGACTATTAAGGTCCATCTTTTAAATTCTAACTCCCCATACTATGAAAAGCATGGAGGACTCTCATAGTTTAGTCAATAGGACTATTTTTGTCTTATTGAGAGATTACAAAATGATTGATTTGATCTGTTTAATATGAAAAAAGAAAGTCACTGGACTGGGAATAAGAGGTCTGGCTTTTCTATTACATGGTTATATAATCTTGAGAAATCATCTCACCTCTGTGAATCTTATTTTCTTCATCCAACAGTATCAAATGATGATTAAGATTATTTGTTTTGGAACAGACTTTTTAAGGTGGAATTTGCAGTCCACCATGTATGTGTTATACTGGGCAGGTTTCCTGATATCTCTGGAACTGTTTCCTCACGTTCACAATGCAGATTCTAGTGCCAGCTTTTAGGGTTGTTGTGAAGACTGAGTATGGGCATTTAAACCATTTAGAATAGTGTTCAGTCCATTGTCTATTTTTAATAAACGTAGTTGGATTTAACATGCTGTGGTGCTATCATAAATTAAGTATTTAACCGTCATTTTAATTGACATATTCATTTCATTGATATGTGCATGTATTCAAGATGTGAATATAAAATGAGAACACTGGCTTCTTAGATTATCCACTTAAAATTGTGTATGTGATGAATGCTTTGCCAACGTGTAAGGAAGAAAATGTGCAATGTATAGTATATAACACATTTGGCTCAATTCAGATGAGGACAGGTGGGCATGTGAGACTGTCAGCACTCCTCCTCCCATCGGATTCACCCACTTGCAAGACTGGCCCAGCAGCAGAGACTTGGTGAGGAGTTTAAAAAGGAGGCTCTTGTACCCAAAAGAAGATGATTTATGGTGTTATTGATATGGAATCTGTTTTCTCTCAGTTTCTGGGAATTTGCTTTGAATTCTCCAGAGGATTTTATGTAAAAGATGTTTTGAAGATGATATTTGAAAGATCTGGGATAGGTGTGGCAGATGGCAATGTGTAAGCCATAGTTGGGGTGGATAACATAGCCCTCATCACAATAAAATATTCTGCAAGGCTCCAGAAACATAAGAGGGACTTTAGTTTTCCCCCAAAAAATGTAATTGTGGTGAAATATGCATAACATAAAATTAATCATCTTAACCATTTTAAACTGTATGAAGTATACAATTTATAGTGGTATTTATATTTTTCTACAAACACTATCCAGAATTCTTTTCATCTTGAAAAACTAAAATCTATACCCATTAAACAACTCTCCAATTCACCTCTTCTTTCAGCCTCTCGCAGACACCATTCTATTTTCTGTCTCTATAAATTCGTCGGTAGGAGGTACCTCCTGTAAGTGGAATCAAACAATACTTGTCTTTTTATGCTGGCTTATTTCACTTGGCTTAATATCTTCAAAGGTCATCCATGTTGCAGCATATGTCAGAATTTTCCTATTTTCTAAGGGTAAATAATATTTCATTCTATTTATAGGTCACTTGAGTTGCTTCCATCTTTTGGATATTGTATATAATGTTTATATAAACATGGTTGTACAAATATCTCTTCCAGACTCTGCCTTATTTTTTTAGTATAAAACTAGAAGTGACTTTGCTAAATTATATAGTAACTAGAGGCCTGGTGAATGAAATTCATGCATGGGGAAAGGGGGTGGTGGTGTCCCTCAGCTCAACTTTCACTCTTTCCAATTTGGGATCCCTGGAGGGATGTCTGACTGCCCATTTAGCCAGGTCCCAGTGGGATCGGGCCTAAACAGGCAGTTGGACATCCCTCTCACAATCCAGGACTGCTGGCTCCCAACTGCTCGCCTGCCTGCCTTCCTGATTGCCCCTAATCACTTTTGCCTGCCAGACTGACCACCCCCTAATCACTCCCATGCCAGCCTGATAGATGTCTAACTAATACCCGCCAGCCTGTTTGTCCTCAACTTCCTCCTCTACCAGCCTTGTTACCCCTAACTGCCCTCCCCTGCAGGGTTGATCAACTTCAACTGCCCTGACTTGCAGGCCTGGTCCCTCTCAACTGCCCTCCTTGCAGGCCTGGTACCTCCCAAGTGCCCTCCTCTGCTGGCCATCTTGTGGTGGCCATCTTGTGTCCACATGGGGGCAGCCAGCTTTGACCATATGGGGGCAGCTATTTTGCATTGGAGTAATGGTCAATCTGCATATTACTCTTTTATTAGATAGAAGAGAGGCCTGGTACATTGGTGTGGGCCAGCTGGTTTGCCCTGAAGGGTGTCCTGGATCAGGGTGGGGGTTCCCTTGGGGTGTGGGGCAGCTTCAGTGAGGGGCCTGTGGTGGTTTATAGGTCAGCCACCCTTCCCCTCCCCCTCACCCTGGCAATGATGGCGGAGGTCCTGGTATCTGGAGTTTTTTACCTTCTACAATTAAAACTTTGTTACCTGGAACAGAGTCAAGCCTCCTGCTTGCTCCTTAGGGGCTGCTATTTCTGTTTGGATTTCTTTACCTTCTATAATCGAAACTTTGTAGCCTTGAGTGGCTGCTTAGGTGGCAAGGGCAGGCAGAAAGCTTGGCTTCCTATTTTGCCTGGGAAACCCAAGCCTCCCTCGGCTCTCTGTGGCTGTAGTCAGCTTGCCCTTTGCACTCCGCTGTCCCCTCTCAGGGGACATTGGAATTCTAGCATATCACTCGGATGTCCTCTCTCAGGGGACATTGCAGTTTATTAGTGATTACGGGGAATTGAGTTATTTCAACGCACGTTTCCACCGCAAAGTACTGTCGAGTAGCTGGTAGCCAATGTCCAGAATGGTTCGGAGTGCAAAGGGTTTTGGTTGGGTTTATTTGCATACTCGCTCTGATTGGCTAGTGAGCATGGCTGGTGGGCATGGCTTGTGGATGTAGTGGAGTGAGGGCTAATTTGCATATTACTTTTTTATTAGGTAGGATTCTATACATAATTATTTTTGAAGAACCTGCATAATGATTTCCATCAAGGTTGTACCATTTTATATTCTTACCAGTGGTACACAGTTCCAAATCTTTGCTAAAACTTGCCATTTATTTATTTTTATAGTAGCCATCTCAATGTGTGTGAGCATAACAGGACCTTTAAAATATCCCCCCCCCCACTCTAGATATAAGCTCCTCAAGATAAGTGTCTTGTTTACTGCTATATTCCCTCTGCTTCACTCAGTGTTCAGAACTCAATACAGGTTCAATGAATATGAATATGAATATGTTGTCTTTTTCATTGTTGACATGGATTCAGATGTTCCCCATTTTCCACTGTTTTGTACTGCTCCACCCAGTCCCTGTCCCCTCCCATGAACCACATTATTGACTGTGTTCATGGGCTGTGTGTATTTGCATATATGTTTGGTTAATCTCTTCCAGTCCTCATGACTCCCTCCCCTCTGAGATCTGTTATTTTGTTCCATGCCTCTGGTTCTATTCTTTTTTTTTTTTTACATTTTTTATTAAATTATTATCTGTGTACATATTTTAACATTGCCCCCCCCCTCCCATACATACCCTCCCTTCTGGTTCTATTCTGTTAGTCTTCTTTTGTTCATTAGATTCCGCATGTAAGTGAGATCATATGGTGTTTGTCTTTCTCTGACTGGCTTATTTTACTTAGCATAATACTCTCTAAGTCCAGCAATGCTGTCAAAAAGGGTAAGAGTTACTTATTTATTATAGCCCAGTAGGGTTCCAGTGTGTAAATGTACCAAATATATATTTTTTAATCCATTCATCTGCTGATGAACACTCAGGCTGTGCCCAAATCATGGCTATTGTATAGTAAAGCTGTTATGAACACAGGAGTGCATGTAGTTTTTCTGATTGGTGTTTTGGAATTTTTAGGATATATTTTCAGAAGTGGGATCACTAGGTCAAATGGAAGTTCTATTACTATCATCAATAAATATAAAAATAAAAGAAGCACAGCATTGAGTTGGCACCTTTGAGGCTGTTCAAAAATGTGAAATACCAGAGAGCAGCATCTTAATCAGGGTGATTTCCCAAGAAGCTCAAGGTCTTATCAGAGCTGACTTACCTCTCTGGAGAGATTCAAGGGTGGGTATCAATAAGACAACTGCTGAGGAGAAAATCAGTCAGACAAATATCTGTAAGGATACAAGTATTACCTGAGCATATTTGGACACTCCTTGGGGTCTTCTATAATCATTAAGGGATACATGAGATTAAGTAAAGTAAGAATGAAATGCAGTAGGGATGTTGACTCCTTACCACTAGGTTGTCAATAAAATTCAAATGTTACCATTTCAATGACTCAATTTGATTTTAATTCTAAGTAGCTATCCTGACCCCCAAATGGGCTGAGTTTTCTCTACTTTATGAGTTAGTATTTCTGAGTAATTGGCTCATTAATTTTTTACATTATAAGCAAATTAGTGGTGATACTATTTCACATATTACTAATAGTAATTGATGTAAAGAAGAAATGCTAATGAACAGCACAAGTTAGCTTGAGTTCATGGCTTCAAAATGAGCTTGATCTGGGAATGACTTCTGCTGGTTATTATTTAATTAATAAAAAAGGCTGTTTTGTGTTTTTTTTAAACACACACACATAGATGACTATAGATGCTAGTTAGCATGTCAGAGGTCATAGAAAATGTACAGAATTTATATGATTATCTTTTCTGCTGTGGCCTATGTCTTTGTATCACTTTGTAAAAAGGCTCAGACCTACAGCTAATATGGGAATAATGTGCTAATTTTTAGAAGTAGGATTAATAGTAATAGAAGGTCCAGAGAAGGCTGAAATTATAATTATTGTAAAGATTGTACATTTACAGAGAAAACGAGCCAGTAGAGGACAGGCAATAAATTAGATGTATGTAGAGATTGAGGGGCAAGTTGAGGAGAGAGATTCCATGGTTTCAGAGGGAGCAGGACAGAATAGCCTGTGTCTAGAGTTGTCTCTGAAAAAATGCACCAACCTCTCACCACAGTCCTTTCTGAGTGCCCTTGGCTAGTAGATTCCTGTCTGGTATCCCACCCACTCCTGCTCCTGCTCTTTGAGTTCATGCTTAACTAGAGTCAGCCTTGAATGTTCCCCACTTAGTAACTTGGTTATTACTAAATTCAATGGTCTGTTACATAAACTGATAGAATATAAATATAGAAATAAAAACTATTTCTGTTGCTCTGAAAACTAAATTGAATACTTTGAGAGAAGGAAAAAAGGAATTTAAACAATATGCTATGGAATGAGATGTTGTCAAATCAAGTCTAAAAAGTTGGGGGTGCACCTAGTGTTAAAGCATTCTACTCATATATTTTATTTACCTTTGTCCTTTATACAATGTGAGACATTATAAATTGATGGTAATTTTTGGTTGTGGTTTATTCAAGAAGATTCTCTTTAATCAAATTTTTACAAACAAACAAAAAAAGCTTCTACCCTCTCTGAAACTTTTATTACACAAATATACACTTTCATACTTAAGTTAAAATAAGATATTTGAGTTAGGAATGTGTCATTTTTTGGTCTACAACTTAAAGTGAATTTCAATTAATCTTCCAAGTCCCAACCCCTTTGCATTGAAAACAGCACTTTTACTCTCCTTTTGATTAAAGTTTAAATGAGTTTGTAATTCCATCACCCCCCGACACACACACACACACACTGGGGGGAAAAACAAAACAAAACACAAAACTATATTATGTAACTTTTCATGGATTATTTGACACTTCCATAGTTAGGAAGGACACGGTGAGGCAGAACACATTAGAGGGACATTCAGAGGAGGGTAGCTAGAACTCAATAGCAAAATGTTAAAGCTAACAAGGTGAGATTTGTTTTCTTGTAGAAGGGGAATTCACTACTATTTTAAAAATATAAACTAGTATTATGATATTTCTGTTTATAATATTTAGTTCTACGTTTAAATTTCACCTTTTCCTAAGAGTATTGGAAGTGGCTTATAATAAAACACAATTCATTAAAATTGAACCATTAATGGAGAATTGTTCTTTTCGAGCATTTGTTGCACTCCAGTTCTATGTTGCATTTGAAAATGTCATTGCATTTTAAAAATCAGAACCTGTAAACAGTTTAGAAAAAAAATGTCAGCTGTACACAACTGCATATGTGTTATCTTTCCTTTACTGTCTTTATATTTTTGTTACCTGAAGAAAATTTTAACTATACAGTTGCAGATTTACAAAGAGGCATTTAAAGAAAGTGTCCATATTAATTTTTTAAGATGTGGTCTGATTTGATTTCATTTAGATGTGTACACCTTAGTACATACATGTATGTGGTTATGAAGAGGAAAATGGTTGTTTTGGAAGATGACTGTGTAATAGAGATTTTGTTTTGCTGTGTCGCTAGAAGATCTATAAAAATAAAATTCAGGACTTGCCTACTTATTGACTTTATAATTTCAGTCTTAAAACTACATCACTATTTTTTGCCACTCTATACCAAAGACTTTGCTCATCTAATATCTATAAATCTCTTTGCTCCAATTTCTGCAGTAGTTTCTAAGCTATAATAAAGTCTACTACATTGCTTATAGGTTTAATTTGCTGACTCCATAAATCTGTCTCATATCTTGACTGACAACAGTGAATTCACTAATTTCTAACAGACATTTTAGACAAAGGATCTCCTTTTAGACAAAAAGACTCCTATTCTTAGATGAGGGCATAATGATGCCCTTATACATACTTTGGGGATAGACTAGCAGTATTCTCATCAAGTTACATGGTGTTCTGTAGAACCCAAAGAGAATGATCAATATTTATAATTATTATAAGTGTCCAATCGTTTGTTGTGGAAAAAAAATTTTGGAAATCTGAAGTTATTTTAGCTCAACAACCTATATATGTTGAGTTCCCAAAATATATACTTGGATTTCACTGCCTCAAAAATGTGCTTAGTTATAGTAGATCAAAATAAAGAGAACTGGGTTTTATTTTTATTATTTTTTAAAATATCCATTATTACTGATATAGGATTTTTATAGGAGGTTCAAACACAGAGAAGCAAATATCCATTTTGTCTAATACAATATCCATTTTAAAAAAGTTGAGAGGTTCATTATAGTTCTGATCTGCTCATTCCATTAAAGAAATTATTAAAGTTGCTTCAGGATGCAGCCAAAGTAATGAAGTGCTCAGAGTAATATCTTATAAATGTCATTCATACAACTAATGGCTTCTGAGTAGCCATTTTACATATTAAACCTTTTAGATTTATCTTTTTTGAATACATATAATTTTGAGAAAGAGACTGTCTTAGTATCAAGTATGTATCCCATTGTACACTTTTATGAATGCATGTTTATGTGTGTGTGTGTGTGTGTGTGTGTGTGTGTGTGTGTGTGTGTCTACAAGGCACTTAAACTGTAATTCAGGGATTCAGGTTCACTCTAACTCCATTAAAGTGCATTTGAATTTGGAACAAATAGATATCACAAAAATGTGCCCAGCTTTACACTTTCAGCAGTCTGCTTTTATATATTTAATTCTAATCTTAGCAAAAAGATGGTCACGTCTAAATGTAAGATTTGCAAATTTCATAAAGGTAGGCTCTCATAAATGTTTTGCCATGTTTACTATGCCGCTAATTCCAAGGAGGGTGCCTGTGATTTTAATTTAAAAACTAAAAGTGTAGGGGACAGAATAAGGATGTCTGGAATCTAGCACTGCCATTTACCTGCTGTGTAATGCTGGACAAGTTCTTTAATTTGTTCACGCCTCAATTTCCTGAAATATAGAATGAATCTGTTACTGGCTGGTGTGTTTGTCTGAGGCTGTGCCTAGCCCTGTTGACCTCTAAGTTCTGGTGATCACGCACAGCAATTGACTTACTTTAAACACTTTCCAACATCAAAGTGTTCAAAGTATATCAATTGTGATCACCAGTTCTAGCCTTATCCTGCACACTTGTCCAATTAGATCATAAACTCTAATTCTTAGTGTTCTTTGTTTAAAACATTTACTTTAAAATCTAACAAATATTTTTCTTGAATACCTAGGTAACTGATCTATTCATTTTATTTAGTGTGGATTTTTTATAACCTTATTCCTCTCTTTTTTCCTGTTTCATGCTTTATATCCTCAAAGAAGTGTAAAAGTTGTTGAAATTTTTTAGCTGAATAGTGTGCGTGTATGTGTGTGTGCATGCGTGGTATGTGAGGAGAAAAAAATAACTGTACTTGTTGGCAAAATGTAATAATAATATCTTCCTCTTTTTAAAAGATTAGTATGGGTACCTATCTGCTCAGATAATAGAGTATCAAAATGTCTTAAATTTGCTTGACAATAATGCACTAGCTAATTCATATAAGCAACATGTTTTTCTTTTAAAAAAGTAAAAATTATGCTTCAATAGGAAAAGCGTTATAAACATCTTCGGTTTTAAACTATAAGGACCTTTTGTTCTCTTTTTAAATTTCACAGTTTAAATTTTTTCATTTTCCGATGTGTGAATATTTCTCAGAGGGGGTGAGTTTAAATTTAGTGCTGAAGGATTAAGAGATTAACCATTTAAAGGGATAAGAAACAAGGAAATGCATGACCATATATATATAGTTTCATATGATACAGTAAAATCTAAATTATAGTGAGACCAACTGGCCATGGTTTCCCTAGCTGCTGTGGAGTCCTGGGGATGAGGTGGTATTTACTGATAATGGCTCTATCAGCATCGCTGGCCATATTGGAGGCTGCTGAGAGTTCACCGACGTTAGTGAATATAGACTATAAAGAGATGACTAGAGTGGTGCAATCTAGTGGTGTGAATGATGTTCTGTTATCTGTTCTATTTTATGAACCTTGTGGCAGAGAACTTAGAGCTCAAAGGCAATGGGGCAGTGATGACAGAGAGCATAGATCCTTCCTATACAGCAGTGGTCTCTGAACCAATGGCATCAGCCCTGCTCAGGAGCTTGTTAGAGTTGTAGAATCTCAGACATCTCCTCACAAATGCTGCATCAGGATCTGCATGTCAATAAGTTATTCATGGGATTGCACAGCATATTAAAGTTTGTGAAGCCCTGGTTTGGATTCCAGTTTTGAGAAGGTTGACTGTGAAGGAAGAAACAATAATAAGGCAGCAAAGAGAGGAAGATGTATAATCCATACATTTTATTATTGTTGTTATTGCTATTTAACAGACTAAGCACAGGAAAATGATGTTGGAAAGAGTTTAAAGTATATCAATTACCTACAATAGCAAATCAAACAATAACACATAGTATGTAATTTTTGTGCATAGATTTGGATGAGTCTCAGAGTAGTTAAGATATTTAACCAAATTACAAAATAAGATGTTGAACTATATTTCAAAGGCAGGTCTTGTCTCTCTTCTGAGCTTGTACCCATTATGGTGAAGGTTGATTCTTCATGAGAAGAAACATATTGCATTAAGTAAAGTTTGGCAGCTATCAGGTTGTGATTGTTCATTTTGGTATTATCTTTGACAGTACCAAATAAAGCACAAATTGCTTAATTTATTTATTTCTTAATTATTTATGTAATAAAGCAGACAAGTCAATTTGGCTAATAAAATAATGGAATGTTTAGAAAATATTTTGTGAAATGATAGGTTCATAATAGACATAGTTTCTACTATTGTTGCTACTATTTTGGCAGCCAAATATCATGAAAAATTTGAATATAATTTCATACAAATACTAGAGGCCTAGTGCATGAAATTTGTGCACGGGTGGGGGGTGTATATCCCTAGTGCAGCCTGCACCCTCTCCAATCTGGGACCCCTTGGGAGATGTCCAACTGCCAGTTTAGGGCTGATCCCACTGGGTCTAAACAGGCAGTCAGACATCCCTCTCACAATCCAGGACTGCTGACTCCTAACCACTTGCCTGCCTCCCTGTCTAATTGCCTCTAACCGCTTCTGCCTGCCAGCCTGATCACCCCTTAACAAATCCCCTGTCATCCTGATGGATGCCTAACTGCTCCCCTGGCAGCCTGTTTGCCCCTAATTGCTCTCCCCTGCAGGTCTGACCCCACCCAACTGTTCTTCCCTGCAGGCCTCGGTCCCCCCCAACTGTCCTTCCCTGTAGGCTTGGTTGCTTCCAACCTTCCTCCTCTGCCAGCCTGGTCACCCCTAACTGCCCTTCCTGTAGGCTTGATCACCCCCAACTGCCCTCTGTTGCAGGCCTGGTCCCTTCTAATTGCCCTCCCCTGCTGGCCATCTTGTGGCAACCATCTTGTGTCCACATGGGGGAAGCCATCTTGCCTGTTAAAGTGATGGTTAATTTGCATATTACTCTTTTATTAGGTAGGATAGAGGCCTGGTGCATGGGTAGGAGCCAGCTGGTTTTCCCTAAAGGGTGTCCCAGATCAGGGTGGTATTCCCTTATGGTGTGGGCGAGGGGCCTGTGGTGGTTTTCAGGCAGCCATACCCCCTGATGACCCAAGTGAAGGCCCTGGTATCTGAGATTTATTTATCTTCTATAACTGAAACTTTGTAGCTTTGAGTGGAGCCAAGCCTCCTGATTGCTCCATGGCTGTAGCCATTTTTGTTGGGATGTATTTACCTTCTATAAGGTAACTTTGTTGCCTTGAGCAGAGGAGGCCAAGGCAGGCCAGGTCTGCAGAAGTTTGGCTTCCTTCATTGCTGGGGGCAACTCAAGCCTCCTATTCTCTATAGCTCTGTGGCTGCTGCCATTTTTTCTGGGATTTATTTATCTTCTATAATTGAAACTTTGTAGCCTTGAGTGGAGGCCTGGGCCTGACAGGGTGTGATGAAAACTTGGCTTCCTCCATTGCTGGGGAAACCCAAGCCTCCTGCTCTCTGTGGCTACAGCCATCTTGGTTGGGTTAATTTGAATACTTGCTCCTGGTTGGCTGGTGGGTGTGCCTTATTGGTGTGGTGGAGTGATGGATGATTTGCATATTACTCTTTTATTAGACAGGAAGGATACTCAGTCTCCCAGCGGATAGTCTATGGGAAATGTAGTGCTCATCCTAGATCCCTGGTTGGCAAACTGTAGCTTGTGAGCCACATGCAGCATTTTGGCCCCTTGAGTGTGGCTCTTCCACAAAATACCACATCCTGGGCGAGTCTATTTTGAAGAAGTGTCATTTGGAGATGTTTAAGTTTAAAAAATTTGGCTCTCAAGAGAAATTTCAGTCATCATACTGTTGATATTTGGCTCTGTTGACTAATGAGTGTTTAAACCACTGTCCTAGTTCATCTTCATGGTTGAGGTACCCTCTCCCTGAGCTGTACAGCTAATTCCTCTCCAGGAATTGTTATTAACTAAAGGAAGCTGTTTTGTCATCTCCAAGGGCAGTTCACACTCAGTGACTATGGAGATATAAAGACCTAGCCTTCCTGCTTTAATTGGGTATTACTGGAGAGCATCTGAGCTCTAGAATGCTATGTGGCATCAACTAAGGCCTCTGTTGCAAGGCATTGTAGTTGAATTCAGTGGTGTGTTGGAGACAGCTCCACTGGCTTCTGAGAACAAGTTTTGTGTGTCATTTCCAATTCCACATTCAGTGAATTTATGATAGTAACTTGAAAGAATTAAATATACCACAAAAATTGGCAGATGCTACAAATCAAATACTAAGTTTTACCCCCTGGAGGAGCTGTTAAAGCAGTTACCCAGATATCAGAAGTTCAAGTACTCCTTCTGTTCAAGCCTGTATGCTTTCTTCTTTACATTTGTCATTTTAAATTGCATGCCTCAATAAATCCCAAGGATGCACCCCTTTCTACAACCTGTTCCCAGAGAGCACAACCTAAGACAGGGGCCTTTTTGCAGAATTCAGATATCTTCAACATTTTACAGTTGTTCGGCCAACAATGGCCTGTGCTTGTAACTGAATTTTAGTGGAACACAGTCACTCCCATTCATATACTTATCCTCAATGACAGCTTTCAGGACAGATGAAATGACACAGATATATGTGCTCCACCAAACCAAAAATGCTTACTGTCTGGCTCTTTACAGAAAATGTTTGCTGACTTCTGATTCACTGAGTAGGTTTTATATTTCCCTAAGATCCAAAATCACCTCACTCTCCTTCATCCCCTTCAGTTCCTAAACTGCTCCTGTACCTACATATTTTTTTTTGTTTCCAATCGCATACTCCATCCAGTTTCCCAAGAAACACTTGACTCCATATTTTTCTCTCTGTTCTTACCGCATTAACATTTAGAGTCTTCTGTACTTCCAGGGTCACTTTTTATCAACTCTTTCTGCAAACAATCTTTCTATGTTAGTTTTCTCTCTATGCTCATTCTACAAACACAGATTTTTATCATACAACTTTTCCATTTAGAACTTTCATTCCATCACCATTAATCAAATAAATAGCAAAATCCTTGTGTGTGTGTGTGTGTGTGTGTGTGTGTGTGTGTGTGTTCTTTCCTTATATGACCCATCCTCTTTTTCAGTGTTAACTCTCAATCATCTTCAAATACAGCCTCTACTTTATCATCATGGATGCTTTTTTGCAAACCAGTAAAGCTCAGTATTATTTTATGTCTTTGTATGTAGATCCAGCTTCCTATGATAGTCATTCCTTTTCTGATTTAAAAAATTCTATTCACCTCTCAAAATCCAGCTCAAATATTGCTTCAAACTCAGAGGATTCCATTACTACATCTAACAGAATTTGGAATTCATCACTCTTTCCTTGACATTCACAAAGCATGTCGCACTTCTCCCTACTTTGTATCCACATGTGTTTTAATATTTTATTTTATATACAGTAAGACCAGTATTGTTTGCACATCTGTCTCTCTACTCAGTGAATGAGTTCTCAGAATCATGGACAATGTTTTGTTAGTCTTTTTCATCATCTCCAGAATCTATCACAATGTTTGAGGTATAGTTGGTTCTTAATGAATGCTGCCTGTATGAATAAATAAATAATAATACATTCCTAAAAAAAACAAAACAAAAAACCTGAGATTTGTTGTAGAGGGAGTTTAAGCTTGTCAAATGGTAGAAAGTGGTATACAACAGATTATAGGATATGATAAAGTTTCTGAATTTTGAAAAAGACCATTGCTATCTGACTAGCATACATTTTAATGTGAGGGTTAGGGTTTTGATAAATAAATGCCTTAGGCAATTTCTGGGTCTAGAGAAAAATTTTGGATTTCTTAGGAAAAATCTTATATCATTTTGGTTTATGGTCTTCACTGGGCTTTCAACAGACAATAAGCAATGAAATTCCTATTTTTGACATTTTGCATGCCCTTGCTGAATGGTTATGGGAGATTAAATTACACAAATAGTATTTTATCAACTTTTTTCCTCTTAAAATCATACCTTCAGATAGTGTTCTAAAATTTCATGTTTTCTGACACTTAGCTGCTATAGATTGGACATGGCTCTTTAATACAATGAATTAAACTGGCTTTAACAGAAAGAGCAGAGCTTAGTTTTCTTTCACAAATTACCATGGGAACGTGAGTGCTACAAAGCTATTATAGCTCTCATCTGAAGCATTTCAAATAATTTGGAATACCTCAAACCATGACATTCAAAACCTCCCAAGCATGATCATCCAGAATATTGCGGTTAGAAGATCAGGCTATTTTATAATTTATTTTTATTTCAAGTATTTCAGTGGCACCAATTTAATAAATTTTAACTTCATAGGATAGCATTTGAATCAGTGGTATTTTCTAAAAGTTCAAATAGCACAGACAATGAATGGCTAAAATGCAGCAAGCCCAAATATAAAACAACCAAACATTAGGAAAAGAAACTAAATCATTAAAGATAAAACAGATGAAATTGACCCAGTGATTTTACATATGATCCTATGAACATTAAAAACATATTTTGGAAAAGATGCCCATTGAAATTTAGATTTTATAACCATCTAAAATGTGAAAATGTAATATTTTGTTAGTAGTGCCACCTACATAATTAACAAGAGAACTGAAATAAGATTGCTTTTCCTTCTTTCAACATGAAGCACAGCTTTTATATTTTACATAAGCTTTTACTACTGTCAGTGTGTTGAAGGGTTCTATATGCCACTTATTTTTTAATTGAGATGTGTTCATGTTTATTCTTAATTTTGCTTCAATGTTGTTGGAAGTAATTTCATTAAGGATGGATAGGAAGATGACTTTAAAAACACAGCTAATTCCCTTTCTTTTTTTTAAAAAAATGCTGCTCCTTTGATGTCTTTCTATCAATATATTAAAAAGGAGACATTTGAATATAATTCAAACATTATGAAGCAAACATTTTTCATGCAATCTTAATTTTTCTTATCACTAACCAATTAGTTTTATTCTTTTTCTTCCCTTGCTATTGGACTATTTAAAATTATCTTATTTTTTACAAAATAATTCATTGATTTTTTTACAGAGAGGCAGAGAGAGGAATAGAGAGTTAGAAACATTGATGAGAGAGAAATACTGATCAGCTGCCTCCTGCACACCTCCTACTGGGAATGTGCTCGCAACCAAGGTACATGCCCTTGACTGGAATCGAACCTGGGACCCTTCAGTTCACAGGCTGATGCTCTATCCACTGAGCCAAACCGGTTAGGGCAAAGTTATTTTATCTTTAATGGTCCATTATGGACTATCCTTTAGGTTTCTTTATGTACAGGCAACCTGTATTTTCCCACACAACTCTTAAAAAATGTTATTTTTAATGACTTTAACTTAAGCTCGGGCACATCAGAAAGAATACTAGTTTTTCCTAAAGAAATAGAATATACTAGCTATTTCTTAAATCTTTTACATTTTCAAATTAGCATAGGGTCAAATTCATTATACATTAAGCAAATACATCTGAAAGTATTACAGATGTCCTCCTTCCTCCCCCCACTATTGACCTCTTCCACCTTACCCCTGCCCCAACCCCGGGCCTTCACCACAATATTGTCTGTGTCCATGGGTTATGCATATATATAAATCAATTCTTTGGTTAATCTCTGCCTGCTCACCCACTCTCACCTTCCCTATTCATTCTTAAGGCACTGCTTTCAAACATCCTCTCATGTTACATTTTCCTAAGGACAGTACAGGACTATTTATAGTGCTGGAGGTAAACTGGTGCAGAAAAATAAGTCAGAAAAAGCATGATCTATAATATAGCAGCATGGATTTATTACATTTTGTTTCAAAACAAAGTGTAAATGTGTGAAGATAATTTAACTTTTCAGCAATTAAAAAATAGATAAAATAATTTAACATAATGAGAAAAGCTTCAGAACAGATTTCTTATTTGATGGCATAATCTGTTTCTGAGCTTCTGATCACAGTATGATTAATGTTAAAGACAAAGTTGAAAACATTCTTAGTATTTTTCTTCCTTCAATACCTGGAACAAAGAAAAAAAATTTAATGACCATACTTTAACTTGATTGCTACTGAGACTTTCCTAAAAAGGAACTGGCAGATGCCATTAGTAGATTAATTGATTTAATAATGTTCCTAGAAATAGGCTAGCATTTCTGCCTTGACTTGCTTTTCTCTACTGTTTGGTACTCTATAATAGAATTCAACACACTTTATCGAAAGAGCAATAAGGAATTCGTTTCTGGAATTTTAGTTAATCCATTAGCATTTAGAAGTCTCAGAAATTATTGTATTTTCAATTTGCTAGATATACAGCATTTGTTACTGGTAATTAGGCACATGCATTGTTTCTGCAAGGACTTTTTAAAATGCAGTCTGTGAAAATGACACTAGAAAAATAGTGTGTTAAAAGCCTAATGGTGTGTTTATTTTTCAATTGCCAGCAAATAGCACCTTCCAGGGATTTATAACATGGAAGGAATCAAGATCCCTTAAGGTAAAGCATCACTTAAGGTAATCTGTAGGGCAGTCTTAGTTCAGAGAAAGAAAGGGGACGGTTCCCAAGAAGCCCAAGGCAGGTTCTGCTTCCTTCCAGTGGCTCCAGAGAAGCAAGGAGGGCCACTCTGTGCTAACCCGTTTTGCAGAAAAAAGGGCTGAGTTTTTGTGAAACATGATTGCTACTTATTTTAGAGGGTTACTGAATCCATAATTTGACTGAATCCTAGATTCCAGGTCAAAACTAAGTATTGTCATTAATGAAGAATTTGTACGATTCAGAAATTAATATAAAGTTTTATTATAAGAACTCATTATTATTGTAGTTATTTAATATTTAATAGTGAACTTTTAAATGACAGTATTGTAAATGGATCATAATTCCTCAACTTAACTTATGTGGATAAAGAAAAATTTTTGTGTGTTCTTAATTTTTATATAAAATATATATATTTTTAATTTTCTTACAATTTATAATTTTATATTATATCTAAATGGAGTATAACATCATAATTTTTTTCTGGATTTTGAAGTTTTATTAATAGAAACTTTGAGATGATTAGTTGATACTCTGTTTTTAATTCGGGTATAAAATATCTGAAGAATAACTGAATAACAGTATTTTTGAAAGAATCTTTACTTACATAGAATTAAATAATCCAAAACTAAATGTAACTCAAAAAACTATTTTTTTTTACTGCAATAATACTATAATAGTTAAACAAAAAATTCTTAGAAAATGCAGCCTTGACTATATATATAAAACCATTGACTAGAATGAACCGGCCCCGCCCCTGATTGCCCCCCAAGCTGCAATAGGGGCTGGGACCAACCAGCCAACCTCCTGCGGCCCTCCCCACGCCCTTCCCAGCCCCACCCCAGATTGGCCCCTATCACCCCAATTGGACTACTGCCCCTCTACCCAGCAGCTCCACCACTGATCGCCCCACCCCCCACCCCCCACTCTGATCAGGGGCAGGGCTGGCCAGCCAAACACACATCGCCCCTCCTCCAGGCCAGACCTTTCCCCAATCAGCCTCCACCACCCCAGTCGGCTGGCCAGCAACCCCTCTCCCCAGCCAGCTCTGCCCCTGATCACCCCTTCCCCACACCAATTGGGGGTGGGGCTGCTGGCCAATCTCCCATGGCACCTCCCCAGCTGCTGACCCCTGATCAGCCTCTCCAGCCCACTCACGATGGGGTGGGCCCACTGTCCACAGCCCCTCCCCATAGCTGGCCCTATCCCTACTCCAATTATGGGAGAGGCCCTCTAGCTAATCACCAGCAGCCCCTCCCTCCAGCAGGCCCAGCCCTGATTGGGCCCTGATCAGGGTGGACTGGCTGGCCATCCTCCCACCATCTCTTCCTCCTGACAGGCCCAGCACCAATTGGAGCTGCCCCAATTGGAGCTGGGCTGGCCAGACCCCACCATGCATGAATTCCTGCATTGGACCTCTAGTCTATAAAGAAGTGATACTTTGACAACCTAATCTTTCTGCAAGTCCTTTAAATCTATCATCCTTTATATTCTGAACTCAGTTGTTTCAGCTGAGAAGTCAGTCATAATTCCTAGTGGTGTTTCCCTATGTACAAAATGTGCTTTTGAGATTTACTATACATCTTAGGCTTTTCAGCAGTTTGACTTAATGGCCTTGGTGTGATTTTCTGTATATTTCTCCTTGATTTTCACTTAATTTCTTTGGTTTTTAGATCACAACCTTTTATTAATTAAAGAAATTCTGTCATTCTTTCATATAATTTCTGTGCTTTATTATATTTCTACCTTTTTTCATGGAATACAATTTAATGTACACTAGGCAATTTGATATTATCCCACAGATCCCAGTTGTGTTGTTTTAACTTCATATATATTTTTCTTTTTTGTGTTCCATTTGAAGAAATCTTTTTGTCCTGTTTCACTTTCACTCATTTTTTTTAAAATCACTGTATCATCTCTTTTCAGATTAATACTACATATTTTTTATTTGTAGCATTTTAAAAATATATATTTTATTGATTTTTAAGAGAGGAAGGGAGAGGAATAGAGAGCTAGAAATATCCATGAAAGAGAAACATTGACCAGCTGCCTCCTACACACCCCCTACTGAGGATATGTCTTCAACCAATGTACATGCCCTTGACTGGAATTGAACCCAGGACCTTTCAGTCTACAGGCTGATGCTCTATCCACTGAGCCAAACCGGTTTTGGCATTTTTTTTTCTTTTTTTCTTTTTTCTTACTTCCCATTTTCTGATGAAAAGTTATCAACCCTTTATATGTGTGGTTCAGTCTTTCCATTAGATTCTATAACATATTTATTTAAAAAAATAATATCTTCCTCTAACTTCCATATATTAGCTACTTGTGGGCTTGCTATGCTGGACTTATTTTTTCTTGTGGATCTTATATATTCGCTCTTTAACAGGTCTCATAATTTTTCATTGTATGACAATAATTGTGTAAAAAATAGAGACTAAAATAAATAACACTTACATCCAGAAAAGTGCAAAGCCTAGATTCAGTAAAATCATTAGTGTGTGTGTGTGTGTGTGTGTGTGTGTGTGTGTGTGTGTTTGTGTGATTGAGTTATATTCTACTAGTGTCCAGGTGTATGGATTCATATACATTGAAATGGAATTAATTAGAAGAAATATTCTAACATCACTATTCGCCTTTTTTCTATAATAGAAATGTCAACTAAATTCATGATCTACAAAGACAGATCAAAACACACATGTGTGATTGGTGCCAGTGAGAGTTTTATATGTATTGCAACATGAGTGAATCAACTTAGCCATATATATATATATATATATATATATATATATATATATATACACCAGAGGCCCAATGCATGAAATTCATGCACTATTGGGGGGGGGCTACCTCAGCCCACCCTGCCCCCACTCACAGTTGGGGGCCTGTTGATACCAGTTTACTAGAAGGGCCCAGGGTCAAGTAGGTATGAGTTGCAGGTTGGGAGGAGGGTGCTATGGGCATGGGCAGCACTGCCAGCCTGAGGCCAGGGAGCCTGCAGTCCCTGGAGTGCTGGGTCAAGGGGCAGGCAGTGAGCTGCTTGCTCCTCATCCTGAGAGTGTTAGGGCATGGTGGGAGCTTTGGGGCAATGTAGAGTGTATGGCTCCAGTTGCAGTTGAGAGGTTAGATCTTATATTTGATTAGTAACAAACACTACAAGCAAATGAATTCTCTTTGGCATATTTAAACTAAACACAGAGAGCCTATCCCCACATTTTCTTTAAAGCTTAGCCCCATTTCCCTCCTTTAAGATGCTTTCCTTCTTAGTGAATTATTTCTTTTTTCTTTGCTTTTTTTTTAGATAAATACTTTTTAAAAACATTTTATATATATAAAAATTCTTATTTATATCAAGAATCTCTATCACCATTGATATTTCTATAGCTCCCTTACCTGTCCTAAAATATATAGAAATATCAATGGTGATAGAGATTCTTGATGGGCTGTCTCCTGCACACCTCATACTGGTGTTCCAGCCCATAACTGGGCATATGTCCTTACCTGGAATTGAACCATGACCTCTCCTGGTTCATAGGTCAATGTTCAACCACTGAGCCATGCTGATAGGGCTCTTTTCTGTTTTAATGAACTATATGCATCTATATTCACCTATCAAATTTCTACTATATTATATCATATAGATGTATTTGTTTATAACTTCCACTAGGATTGCAGTAGAAGACATGATACATAATAAATGCTCAAACATATTTGTTGATTTAATGAATCTAGATTATTACAATGGAATATGTTTATATGGTCTTATTAGCCAAATGTAATAATATATCTTATTTTTGTATGAGAATACATCTTTTTAGTTGGCTAATGAAGATTTCACATGGAATAAAAGGCTGTGAATTGTACAATGAATATTTCTGGACCCTTTTCTCACATTAAAAAATTAATCTTTATACTACGCCACTATAAGAAAAAGAAGGAACTTTCACCATTTGAAACAGCATGGATGGAACTGGAGAGCATTATGTTAAGCAAAATAAGCCAGACAAAGATAAATATCACATTATCTCACTCATATGTGGGATATAATGATCAACATAATTTGATGAACAAGAATAGAACCAGAGACAAATAGCAAGGGTCAGGGGGTTAGAGAACCACCAAAGGACTTGTATGCATGCATATTAGCATAACCAATGGACTCTGACACTGGGTCAGTGGGAATGGTGGGGGGGTTAATTGGGGAAAAAAGGAGACATATGAATATTTAAGAATAAAAAAATAATCTTTATAGGTTTTAGAAAGCTGACCTTGGTTACTATAGTGTAGAGGTTAATAATACACAAATGAAAACTCTATTTGAAAACAACATAAATAATTTACAGAAATCTACAGATTTAAAATACATTCAGTAAGCAAATATAACAGAATATAGCTTCCTATAAAACAGATGCAAGGATTACTTGCTGCAAGTAATTTTAAGCCTCTTTTGCTGAATTGATTTGGTTGATGTCCCAGTAAATCTGCCAACAAAGCAGCCACTTCTCTTGATATTTACTCATATTTCCTAGGAATTTTGTTATACTCAGAAAGTCTGAAGCCAATTCTTCATGCAGAGATGCCAGTTTGTTGGCAGCCTGAAGTGTAGCAGGGCTTCATGGAACCATTATTTATGACATTTGATAATGTATTTTTTTTAAATGCCTCGATACTTCCTAGTTATCCTTCTGTAACTTGACAGCATCAGTGTTTCCAATCATCCCCAGACAGCTAATTTCCTTTTATTTTTAAATGCAAAGAAAAAAGTCAAATTTTCTTTTTTAAATATATTTTATAGACTATATATATATATATATATATATATATATATATATATATATATATGGAGAAGTGAGAGAGAGAAAAACATTGATTGGTTGCCTTTTATACACACCCAATAGGGGATTAAACCAGCAATCGGGATATGTGCCATGACAGAGAATCAAACTAGAGACCTTTCCGCCAACTGAGCCACACCAGCCAGGGCTCTTTCTTATTTCATATTACTTTCAAACTTGGAGCATGGAACTATATTGAAAGCCATATTGCTATGAAAAATAATGTAAAATATTGATAATAAATTATTGGTTTTAAATTTATTATATTGACCATATACTTATTAATATTAAATGAACATTCTTACTTTATACTAAGTATAATATAGTTAATATTTTTTGACTGGCTTAAATGTTTCCTGACAGGTCTGTTGCGTGAAAGTTTACATTGAGATGCCATCAGGGTTGATTCTGGTGAGACCCATTCCTGGCTTACAGGCAGCCTTCTTGCTGTGTCCTCCATGGTTTTTGCTCAGTGCATAAATAGGAATGAGATCTCTGGTGTCTCTTTCTTTTCTAAACCTATTCTATTCTATTCTATTCTATTCTATTCTATTCTATTCTATTCTATTCTATTCTATTCTATTCCCATTCATCAGATTCCAGTTCTATTAGATTAATGTCCCACCTACTTTTAAGAATATTTATAAATAGTAGAAATAATGTCCTAATATACATGGACTAGAGTTCTGATTGAAAGATAAGACTCTGCATTTAAAAAACAGAAGAAAAATTCATAAGGATGTCAGGAAGAAAGCCCTATGATTAATGGACACTCCCTGGGCAAAATATGTTTACTCTCCTGGGATCCCTTTTATAAAATTTTAAATAAATAAATATATACTCTTTTTTTTTTTCCCCCCAGATTGGTTCTTGTTGGCAACCAAAGAGCAAACCATAGTCAAGATCTCATTTAAAAATCTATTTTGGCCGAAACTGGTTTGACTCAATGGATAGAGCGTCGGCTTGGAGACCAAAAGGTCCCGGGTTTGATTCTGGTCAAGGGCATGTACCTTTGTTGCGGGCATATCCCCAGTAGGGGGTGTGCAAGAGGCAGCTGATCGATGACTCTCTCTCATTGATGTTTCTAACTCTCTATCTCTCTCCCTTCCTCTCTGTACAAAATCAATAAAATATATATTTTTTAAAATCTATTTTGTATAGTAATTAAACATTTATTGAGTCAGGTCCAATGTTGAGCTTTGAGAATATTGGTAGGTTTAGATGTTCATCTTTGTCTTTACCAAGCTTATTAGGTGACAAATATTAACTAAATAATATTTACTTAATTAAAATTAAGATAACTGCTATAAAGGAGAACTCATTAACAGATATTCTGGAATACTTTCATTTAAAATTATTAAAGTATGATTTAGATAACTATTACCTCAAACTTAGTGGCTCAAAACAATATAAATTTATTATCTCAAAGTTCTGAGATCAGAAGTCCAAAATAGTTTTCATTAAGCTAAACTCGAATTTCATCAATCTTACTGTAATAACTATGTATGGTGCCAGTTGGGTAGTAGATATATCAGGGAAAATACTTTGTGAAGTATGTGATTACCTAACCCCACTGTATTATATACCTGAAACTAATGGAAACTAATAATAAATGTAAAAAGTAATTGCAATTTAAAAAAATAGTAATAAAATATAACATCAAAAGACACCCCACAGATATAAAATACATAATAATAAAAGCATAATATGCTAATTAGACCGGATAGCCGAACAACCTTCCAGACTTCATTCCCTACATCCTTCCAGATGAAGCTACAGTGGCAAGGGCCAAGGCAGAGGTGGTTAGGGTCGATCAGGCAGAAAGGCAAGAGGTTAGAGATGATCAGACAGGCAGGTGAGTAGTTAGGGGTGATGAGACAGGCAAGCAGAATGGTTAGAGGCAATCAAGCAGGCAGGCAGAAAGGTTAGGAGCAACCAGACAGGTAGGCAGAATGGTTAGGGACAATCAGGCAGGCTATGAATTTCATGCACTGGGCATCTAGTATATTATAAAAAAATAAAAATGCAAAAAATCATTTCTAGGGATGCACTCCTTCTCAGGGGTAGGGGAGGATTATTTCCTTTGCATTTTCCAACTTCTAGAAATTGCCCACATTCCTGGGTTAATGGCTGTTTTCCTCATATTTATAGGCAGCAATTACAGTTGTCACACTGGTCTAATGTTTCCATTCCTGGTCCTCTTTCTTCTACTTTTAAGGTCTCGGATTACACTAAATCTATCTGGATGATGCAGGAAACCTTTTGCCAAGGCTAGCTGATTATATATCTTATTTTCTTCCGTAACTTTATTGCTTATTTGCCATGCAATCTAATATGTGATTTCAGGGTTTGGATTTGGACTTCTTAGGGATACCATTGTTTTCTGCCTAGCAACTGAAATAAGTAGGACTTAGCCTAGTAAAGGCTGGTAAGAAAGGGGAGCATTTCAACCAAAGGAAACATGAGAGAAGGCTCTAAATGGAATAGAAGGGTGTAATAAGGACTTAACTTGGTCTACTCAGTAAGTTTAGGATTGAGACATGATCAGGCTTAAGCACTATCTTGACTTCAACTTATACCTATAAAGTTATCAATAAGCATATTTTACTTCCAGAGTGTAAGAAGTTTTAGGTTCTTTACAAATAAAACTTTTCTTACATAACATGAGAATGAAACTTGAATAGAATTTATATTTCTCAAGTATTTAAAGAAAACTGAGACTCTTTAATTAGACATATATTAAGTAAACTATAAGTCAATAGAACATATTTTTTAGTTGAGAATGAAGGGTGACTGGAAAGATGGAAAATAAGTCAGCCTGAAAGGCTGAATTTCTGCAAACTTTTACAACAACTTTAACTTAGTCTAGGTTTTGAATATATACTGACAGATAGAGAAATTTAGAAGTCATTAATTCTGGTCAAAAATAAATATTTCTTCTACATCATAACTAATAAACTCTTGCTTTCTCTTTCTAAGCCCTATAAAAACTTTATGTTAATAAGATGAAACACAATTTCTACTAATAAATCATAAGCTTTGAAAAGAATATCACCTGTTCAACTAATACAAATGTTTCATTTTATTTATTTATTTATTTATTTATTTATATATATTTTATTGATTTTTCACAGAGAGGAAGAGAGAGGGATAGAGAGTTAGAAACATCGATGAGAGAGAACCATCTATCAGCTGCCTTCTGCACACCCCCCACTGGGGATGTGCCTGCAACCAATGTACATGTCCTTGCCCAGAATCAAACCCGGAACCCTCCAGTCAGCAGGCCAACGCTCTATCCACTGAGCCAAACCGGTCCCGGCTGAATGTTTCATTTTGGTTTGCAATTTCATAGTCATAGAATAAAAGAGTTGTTAGAAATTGACCTTGATAATTGGGTTCTAAAGATGAAAATTTTTAGTGATGGCAGGATGGCAGAAGTGAATGATTAACAAAAGAAAAACAAAGTTTCTATAAATTTGCCATGCTTGAAATTTTCTCATTTATAAGCATGTCACTTTACTACTAAATAAGAATTATTGTTGAAAATAGACTGCTCTATGATTTTTCTTCCAGTTATTATGGGCATGGATAAGCATATATCCTGTAAGTAGGAAGTATTTATACATTCAAAACTGGGTCAAGGAAGAGAAAAAAAAGATGGGGGAGCTAATTAGGAGGAGAAAGCCTAGGTAAATTATTATCAAAATGCAAATTAAAGTGGAAAAGAATCACATTAGCATGTAAATTTAACTGAATACTATTCATCAAATATCTGGAATTTTTGGTGTTTTTTTAAAAAAACATAGTAGACAAATCTAGTCACAGAGTGTATAATCTGTTAATTACTCAAACTCTGCAGGACACCGTCAAGTTAACGGCTACTTCACACTGGCCTTGAGGCTTAGGCATTTTAAATCACTCAAACTGGCATTTTAAAGATCTGTGTTACAGTAGGATTCCCAGGAAAGAAGGTCTGAAAACTCATTAACAGAAATCTGCAGGGGAATAAGAGTGGGCAGAACTGTGACAACAGATTTTCTGAACCAAAGACATCTTGGGGGCTCATTATGCAAAGATTTGTGACTGTTTCTTAATCTAGCTGCTTCATAAAGTACACTTCTCTCCTAAAGGTTCCAAGTCACATGGGCACTCCTTGGGGGAAGCTCTAATGTTTAGCTAATAAGCATGGGCAGTCATGGTTTGTAAACTTGGCCAATTCTAAATTTTATTCCCAGATTTTCTGGACCAACCAGTTCTTTTTTCTTTCTCAAAGGGGCTGTTTCAGTCTTTGAACCCCACTCCCACTCAAAAATAAATTCCTTTCACTCTAGACTGGGAAGGTCCAGGATGGACCAACACTGTCATGTGGGTGAGTGAGTAGGGTTAGAGTTAGAGTGTGACTCTGCGTGTAGTTTAGGATTAGCAGCAAGGTATTATTATGTAAGTGGTTGATCACAGAGTTTCTCAGAGAGAATTCCTTGGGCAAGACTCTTGGTTAATAGACTTGTTTTGTTGTGGAAATGACCCTTCTGAGTTTGGCTTGGGAGCTTAATGGCAGGTCAACAAGAAACACCAAACTTCTCTGAAAAAGATGAAACGGGGTTTTTGGGACTGAAATCAGAGGTTCTCAGGAGATAGATGAAGGAGGCCTGAGGAACACAGAGGAGTTATAGGAACATGGCAAATGACTAATGACAGTATAGAAGAAAAGAGCAGTGGCAATGTCCCCTATGTAAATAATTACCCACAACACTTTAAAAAATGGAGTTTAGAATGCTAACACCCAAGCCATTTTCCCAATCCAAGTTCCTAATAAACCTGATCTAAAAGTGTCAAAATCATGAGATTGAGTGTACTGTTTATGGAAACCCCCTGCAACTCTTACTAACCTTATCATTGATAGCTCCCGTTCCTGTGTCATCTTTCAGTAGAATGACTAAAATCTAATAAAATTATAATTCCAATTTCTAATGAGGAGGCAGAACAATAAGAACTCTCATTCATTACTGGTAGGAAGGCACAATAGCACTGGACTTTGAAAGATTGGCAGTTTTTAAAAGAGCTAAACAGCCCAACTAGATAATCTAACAATTACACCATTGGATTTACCCCTTATTTAACACTATGTCCGGACAGAAACTGAAATGCAAATCAGTATCATATCTTTATTTATAATCACCCAAAACAGAAAACAACCAAGAAGTCATTCAAAGGAATAATGTACAAATATATTGTAAGGCATGCATGCAATTAAATACTATCCAGTGTTAAAAAGAAAATGAGCTAACAAGCCATGTAAAATGAGCTAACAAGCCATGCAAAAATACGGATGGATTTTAAATGAGTATTTTCAAGTGAAAGGAACCAGTATGAAAATGCTTCAAACTATATGATTCTGTTTATATTATATCCTAAAAAAGGGCAAAATTACAAAGAAATCTAAACTGATCAATGATAGAAGGATTTAGAGTAGGGGAAAGGTTAAAGAGATGATACACAGTGGAGTTTTAGGGCAGTGAAACTATTTTATATGATAGTATAACTGTGGCTATATGGCACTATTCATGTACCTATGTATTTATAGAACTTGACAGCTCAGAGTAAATCCTATTGTATGTAAATTTAAAAAAATTAGGAAGGCATAGGTCCACAGAATTCCCACTGTGGCAAAAAACAACAACAACAACAAAAAAACACACACTGTATTACAAATATAAGAAACTGTTTCATTGGGATTGGTTATGGGAAGCTGCTGACCTTTGTAACTTTGGAAATGAGGAGAATCTATAAAGACTAAAAACAAAGAGAAGTGTACATAACACTGTTCTATAGTTGTTAAAGTTGTATCACATGGAATCACAGATCATAGATTTATAATTATTAAATTTCTCTCTCTCTCTCTCTCTCTCTCTCTCTCTCTCTCTATATATATATATATATATATATATATATATATAATTAAATTGAATTAAACAATCAAGGACATGAATGGCAGATGGAAGGATTCAGATTTCTCACTGTTAAAAGTGGGATGTTATGGAAAGGAGGCTAGAATTATCTGTGGCATAAAAAAACTCAGCTTAAGACAGCAATATGAATCCATGTTTACCTTTATATAAATACTAGAGGCCTGGTGCATGAATCTGTGCATGGGTGGGGTGCAGTCGGCCAACCCTGATAAGTGCTGATCAGGGTGAGGAGGCTGATCAGGGACCAGGCTGACTAGGGGGAGGGGCCGCCTGGAGGTTCAGGGGCACAGAATGGGGCCGTGATAGGGCCATTTGGCTGCCAAAGTGTGCGTCATAGCACCAGTTGTTCCAGCATTCCAGTCACTTGGTATATATATTTAAGTAGAGAAATATTTATAGATGTGTGTATATACATTGGTTAATATATGCAATTATGCTTCCTTGCTCAGTAAGCTGAGAGCATCTAAAAGCAATGACATCCTAACAGTAAAAATGAGCTTGGTTTCTAATACCATTCTCCAATGAAAGGAACCAGGGGTCCTTAGGAAAATTGGCTAACTTAAATATTGTGGCAGGGAATATACAAGATGAGCCTGGAGCATCTCCTAGTGCCCAACATGAAGATGATGCTAAAAAATTAAAATGAGCCAAAACCGGTTTGGCTCAGTGGATAGAGCGTTGGCCTCCTGACTGAAAGGTCCCAGGTTTGATTAAGGTCAAGGGCATGTACCTTGGTTGCGGGCACATCCCTAGTAGGGGGTGTGCAAGAGGCAACTGATCAATATTTCTCTCTCATCAATGTTTCTAACTCTATCCCTCTCTCTTCCTCTCTGTAAGAAATCAATAAAAATATATTTTTAAAAATAAAAATGAAAAATCAGAAATCATGATGATGTCATGTCACAGGGACACAGACACCAAATGAAAAAACTTTCAGTTGCCAAATATGGAACAATTTGAGCAAAAAAAAAAACAACAAAAAAACAGGAGTATTGGATCATTACCCAAAGTACAAAATAAATATCCACAAGCTCATATTAATATGAATAAATGACCAAATTAATTAATAAGTAGGGAAGAATAAACAAATCTTCAAGCACAAGAAATGAAATAATTTGGTAGATAATCCTCCCTTGAGGAAATGCTTAAGGGTGGAACTATACATAATGACTACCTACCAAGACTACAGTATGGCACAGAAGAAAAAAGGAGTAACTTTCTAGTGGCAAAATCTGACAAATTCTATCTCAGTCCAGTCAGTCAAGTTTATGAAAATTAGCTGTGATAAGTCATATGGACAGGATGTACCTTTAATATGATATAATGAGGATGACATTTGACCTCTGAGGTCTTTCTCCCACAAACCCATTATACTGGGTCTAATTAAAAAAAAAAAAAAAAATATATATATATATATATATTTTAAATATTTATATATTTTATATATATATATAAATCCCAATTAGAGACATTCTAAAAAGTGCCTCGACAATAATACTGCTTAAAATTGCCAAAATCATCAAAAACAAGGCACGTCTGAGTTGCTGTCACAGTTAAGAGGATTCCAAGGAGACATGATGACAAAATGCAATGTGGGATCCTGCCTGGGATCCTGAAACAGAAAAAGAATTAGGTACAGACCATGGAAATGTGGAAAACATATGGGCTTTCGTTAACAATAATGTATCAGTATTGGTTCATTAGTTAGAACCAATGTACCATGCTAATGTAAGATGTTGACAGGAGAGGGACTGGGCGTGGGGAATATAAAAATGTCTTGTGTGTCATATTTGCAACTTTTCTGTAAATATAAAAGTATTTTAAAATAAAAAAGTTTATAAATCATTAAAAGTTTAGTTCTGAAACTTGACATTTATATTACTTATATTGTGTTTCTGGATACAGGGACTTCTGAGTAAATAAACAGTATAGACTTCCAATAGAAGCTGAGCAAACATACTTTTTATTTACAGAGTGCTGCATTTAATAGACCATGCGATTAAAAGTAGAGAGTGGGAAAGGTATAAATTTCTGAAGATAGTTCAAAAGGAAGTCATCTTGCTCACAGTATATTCTGTTCTGTTCTGTATCCTAGCAGCACTGAAGAAATCTTATTATCTATCCCCTATTAATCAACTTGTGGAAATATACTCCCAAAACATTATGCGCTGAGGATTTTTCTTAAGCATTTTATAAGTCATCAAGGTAAAATTAGTATTTTGTTGCACTGCTTGGAGGAAATAACATTTAGTTTTCATTGTCATTATCATCACTGGAAAGTGTTGTTGATTTTGTCGACAATTTACTTTGCTACAGTATAAGCTGTTATTCATTTCCTAAAGAGAAAGAGACATCTCTCTTTAGGGAGAAGCCATTTGAGATAGAAATATATGTAACAACAAAGATGTGATATCTCAGGTGGGAAGCATGTTGATAAAAACATGCACAGACATTGTTCCGTGAACATCAGACATTTTAGATATGATAATAATTAATTCTTATGTATTCTTTTTTTAAAAATATATTTTATTGATTTCTTAAAGAGAGGAAGGGAGAGAGATAGAGAGCTAGAAACGTCGATGAGAGAGAAACATTGACCAGCTTCCTCTTGCACACCCCCTACCGGGGATGTGCTCGCAACAGATGTAATACATGCCCTTGACCAGAATCGAACCCAGGACTTTTCAGTCCGCAAGCCGACAACGCTCTACCACTGAGCCAAACCGGTTTCGGCAATTCTTATGTATTCTACTAGGTTTTCTTTTTATCTTAAATTTACTTGGATTATTTACTATGAAATACATACTTAATCATTTGCACATACAATCTGCATAATTGTTAGCAACCTTATTATTAATGGCTAGGACCCCCTTATTGGTCAGTTACTAATTTTATAAAATATTTGAGATAAGTTATTATAAAGTTTAGCAAAAACGGAATTGTAGTGAGACTTCCCAAACACTATACCCACCTAACTGGCTACACGGCAACATCATGTTGTACTATGTAGTGATACGTCATACCTAACCCAACCATTAATAATAGGAAATTAACATAAGGAAGGGCAAATATTATAGGCGTGCCATTTGTGCAGCTTTGTCAGGAAGCCACTGGTCTATTCCCCACAGATCACTGGAGGAAGGGACTGAACAGGATGGAGAGTAGACTCATGCCCCGTAGTCTGGGTGAGATAGGGAAGACACTTGTCTGTCAGTCACACCTGGAACAAGTCATTGGCCAGAGAAGGCATGGCCTCTTCAAACAAGGAAAGATGTGAAATATTTAATCTAAACAAAGGAGTTCACTCTTTTGCAGTCTTGTTGTCTTGGCCCGACTCTCCCGTTGTAGGGGGTGTGCTCTCTTGGCTCCTCTCATTCACCCACATGGGTCAGCACCCTATGGACTCTACACAATGGACTACTGAACTGCCATTCACCTAATGCCAGGCAGGACCCAATTCCATCATGGGATGGGAACGTGGACACTGGCTTTGCTTCTAAGCTCAACTGAATCTCTAGATGCCAATCTTTGAGGATTGGATTAAGGGAATTGGGTCTTTGCAAACTCAGGGATGGAATTCCATACAGATAAAGAATTCTATCACATCTCACCCTCCAGCAGGCTTATTCCAGTGGTACCCCAAGAACCTCTCTCCCACTAGCAACAGAGAAAGACCTTCCATGTTTTTCTTCAATAACAATAGCATTTGTAAGACTTTTCGCTACATATTATGGTGAGAAGAATATTCATAGAAGAATATAGTCTGATGGGAAGCAAAGCAATTTTAAAAGAAATAGTTGCATTTTAAAAATAGCTTCCCTTGGTAGAAAAGCCCCATTTGCTAAAATGCCTGTATTTTATTGCTGTTTTCACATCAACATCAATGGGTAAATATATATAACTTTAATGATCTAAAATGATATGACTTTCTTACACATTGTGATTATTTCAATGATTACAACATGAAAACTCAATATATAAAAACACATCTGTTGTTTCTAATTATACCTGTTCCTGAACATTTCCATCATACTAATTTCAGTTGCTGAGTGGAAATAATTGAATTTGCCTTTCCTTTCATTTCATATTTGTTTAAGCAAACACCTGGGGATTTCTGCCTATAGGGAGAAATATAATGAGATGATTCAAAGATACAGCTTACAACAGAAACTTGTTTTCATTTTTTTGCTGGTATTTGTACAAAGTTCAAATTTCCCATTTTTTTCTCTCCAAAATTAAAACTGTTTTTATCCTCTTTAGATAGATGCTATTGAAGAAGAAAAACAAAACGCATAAAAAAAACACACAAAAAAACACTGCAACTTGATTTACCCAGAAAAAAAATGACTTATTAAATTTTGTAAAAAGTAAAAAGTAAAAAAACAAACAAACATATTTATAAGAATGTAGCTTTCCTAATAGTTCTTGGACTTTTCGTAAACTAATTTTTTTCCCCATTTAAGTAATCGAGTCAACATCTCAGTGAACCATATTATTAGTCAACTACCGTAATTAGAGAGCTTTCTCTCTTCATTTTAAGCACTATATATGACATGAAATTTGCTGTCACTGAATACCCTAGTTGAGGAGATATGTCCTAACATGTAATTGAACAGTCAAGACAGACAATACTACTAATAGTAATCAAAATGTATAAGAGTAGGTTAAATATTAGACCAGTGATGTAAAACTTTAAGAAAAAGGTGAATTAATATATGGGTTTTATAGAATAAATGAAGTTAAGATGGTTCCTGGGGAGTAAAATATTTTTTAAATCAATAAAATGTCATTCACTTCATTTAGGCATGGGCTTCTCCAGAAACATGTTTAGCATCTCTTCTTAGAGGCTGAAAATCTGACTCCAATATGTTCATAGTCGGAAAACAACAAACTATCTGCCAAGAAAGCAACAGGGTCAAAGTTGTTGAGAATAGATTTATAAAATTCAGTTATACTTGGAAGTTGGTATTTTGTTGTAATAAACTAGCATATCGGTGAAAACTTGCTAAAATAGTTCAGGGTTAGTCTATTTCCATCTACATAAAATAATCCTTTTGATGAAACAAAAAGCAGGAACTTCATTCATTTGAGTGTATTTTAATATCAATTTAAGTGCCTGAGTAAATTACCTAAGAAAATTACACTCTGTTTATGTTACCTCAAATGGGAGTTTTGGTACTGTGATGTGGCACTGAGATCTTCTGCAGGAAGAACTTCTTCCCTAAACTTTTGAGAATGCAACTTGGGATGTTTCCCAGATATCTTCCTACTTTGCAGATTGTATTGTCTGAAGAGCTGCCTGGGCACAGCCTCACTTTCTCCTAGGCAATAATGATTGGTCAAGGAAGGAGTAAAAGTTGCTTCTTGTTCCATCTTGAAATCATTCTGAAGGATAATCCCAGCTCTGACACTCCCCATTGGAGTCAGCAGAGGCCTCACTGGGATTGCATTGCTGCTCAGCTTCTCCTCCTATGTCTGCTTCCTTACCTCTCCCCACAGAGGTATTTATGTAAAGTGTACGTCCTAAAATATTCTCTCTCTGAGTTTCCCAGAGAGTCCAACCTGCAAATATTTTAAATGATTTTTTATTACCCAATATTTCTTAATCTAATATTAAACCCATGATTCCAGCTTCCTATAAAATTATTACTTGTAAGTACCATATTTGCTTCAAATTCTTTGAGATTGAACCATGCTCACTCATCTCTTCAAGATGTATATACTACTTACTGCTCTGTCTTCCATTAAATTACTGAAGTAAATCCCCCTTCCTAAATATGTATCTAAACTAATGTACTACTAACTGAATTAACCATCTGAAAACATTACTCATATAGAACAATAAATGTGTTTCAAGGAATTACCTAACAGCAGATTCATATTTGACTCACATTACTACAATAATATGACATTACATGTGGGTGTTTCCAAATTACATACCCGTGTTTCCCTGAAAATAAGACATCCTTCGCAAATAAGACCTAGCGCATGGAAAGATAAGACATCCCCTGAAAATAAGACCTAGTGCAATTTTGGGAGAAAAAATTAATATAAGACACTGTCTTATTTTCAGGGAAACAGGGTATTACTAGTTTTTGCAGAGAGCAACTACTAGCAAAATCCCTTGTTCAACATTTATTCACCAACAGTCTTACTGAGTGCTTATAATCTTCTGCTAAGGTTTATACTTTGTGGGATACACTTAATAAAATATGCAGAAACTCTACTTTGTTAGTGTTATTAAGACAATAAAATAGGTAATTGATAAAGATGTACCTGGACCAGACTTACTTAAGAAAGCTTCAATAGGACACTATGAATGTGGCAATTGTTGAAGATAGGATTACACTTTGATATAAATATTTTGAAATTACTAATAGTTTTAGTGCTAGTAGTTTTCTCATTGCATGCAGATTTATATAATATTTTTTTATTGTCAGAGTTTTGAATTTTCCACTATACTTACCCAAGACTATTGGAATGAAACACACACATACACATTCTTTTTGTTTTTTATTTCAAAATGTCACTTGGTCATCAGGTTAAAGAAAATGAATCTGCACCTGTACAGTGGCTTTGGAACTGAAAGATAAAGTGGACCTGTAGGTCTTTCTGTCATCCTTGGAAAAGCCTAGGTTTTTCAAAAGATAGTGGTTATTTAGCAATATATCTCCTACCTAAAGAAGAAAGTGAAAACTTACCTCTTCTCTGAACTGCAATTTTGCCCTCAAGTATTCATTATTTGTGTGTTGTTGTTGTTTTCTTTCTTTAACTGAAATGTTCACTTATATTTATAATATAGCTGGGTATTTAAACAATATGCATTTTTCAAGTTTTATCTCATTGGTTATTTTCCATAACATATTTTAAACATTTCCTCACTCCAAATATATACCTTGAAATATATATCTAATAAGATTGTTCCTCCTTTGAAAATCACTTGCTGTGTCATATTTAAATACTCAACAAAATGAACAAGCTCATAAATACATAACATTTTTTATATGAAACTTCTGGTTGATCCTATGGTTTTCTCAAATATTTTTGTAAACTTTTTAAGAAACATTTTAAAAGAATGTGATCTTTTGTGACAAATTCCTGGTACATATAGGTTTATTTGGCTCTTAGCTTTTAAAAAATGTCAGCATGTAAGGAAAGTCACTCAGATTGAGGGAGGGGATGTCAAAGTAACAGCTACTTTTGACTTTCATTCAAACTTTTTGCCACAATGATATTTCATTTTTCTCTTTTAAAAATTGGTAGCAAATTTATTGGAGCTGAAATTTCACTTGGGAGAGTCATCTTCTCTTATCCTTTTAAGGAGGATTCTTTTAAATCTTGATCTAATAAAAAAAAAATCCTAAGTAATTGAGTATTATGAATATGCAACCCTTGCTCTAGACTAGGGCTATACCTTTGTTTACCTTAATGTTTGCTATTGCTTAAAAGCCTGGGTTCTGGCAAGTAGAGTTTCAAATAATTTCTGTACAACAGAAAATAATACCAAATGCTGTATTTTTAATTTTGTCAAAACCTTAATCATTACCCTAACCAGTTTGGTTCAGTGAATAGAGCAGTGGCCTGTGGACTCAAGGGTCTCAGGTTCAATTCTGGTCAAGAACATGTACCTTGGTTGCAGGCACATAGGCAGTAGGGAATGTGCAGGAGGCAGCTGATTGATGTTTTTCTCTCATCGATGTTTCAAACTCTATCCCTCTTCCTTCCTTTCTGTAAAAAGTCAAAAAATAGATTAAAAAAGATAACATTACTCATTTTTAAAAATCTAATCTAGTTTTCCAGTTTCCCCAAATACCTATTTTCTCAATGCTGTTTCAACCAGCTTTATAATGTACCACAATATGTTTTTGATATATATATAATATAATTATAAATATAATTCTATATTTCAAAAACTGCTTATGTGTATATTACTAATCTTTATACATCTCATATGAGTATGACTGTACTTTGTTATTTCAGAGAACATTTGGAGTTATGACATGTAGTATAGTTTACATTTGAATTTTGTTCCTATTGGGGAGTCCAGTGTCAATAGAGAATTAATTTCTATTTCTCCTATACATTATTAGTGCTATAAATAAATTAGTTATCTACTTTTTTGGAAGAAAAATGAAGCAAATTCACTTTTAATTAAATATTTGGTTGTCTTAAATCATATATGCTGATTTTCTTCCATGCCTGCACATTACCTAGATGTCCTTGGAAGAAAGGCAGCTACAGGCGAAACCGGTTTGGCTCAGTGGTAGAGTGTCGGTCTGTGGACTGAAAGATCCCAGGTTTGATTTTGGTCAAGGGCATGTACCTTGATTGCAGGCACATCCCCAGGAGAAGGTATGCAGGAGGCAGCTGGTCTCTCTCATCGATGTTTCTAGCTCTCTATCTCTCTCCCTTCCTCTCTGTAAAATATCAATAATAAAATATATATATATATATAGAAAGGCAGCTACATTGGAAACAAAAGTAAAACCCTAAGAGAAGTTTTTCCTCATTTAGAAAAAAGTGGGAAAAATCTTGAGTTGTTTCAATTCGTCCTGCAGGAACTAATCAACTAGGTTTCAGGTTTGTTTTTTGTTTTTTTTTGAAGTAGATTTCAAAATGCAATGTCCTTTCCCCCTCGTATGCTGTTCCTCATGTTTGAGTTATGCATCATTGGTAGTGTTTTAAACCGTAGCGTCTACTACTGGTCTTTATTACATGCTTTATTGCATACTTGAATGGCATTTTCAAAGCCTGGAGGTTTTTCATATTTCCTTTAGTGAGATTTATGCAATAGAATTTGTAGAGTCAGGAAAAGGGAATCAAGAAAGGAGAGTTGATGGCTCTATTTAATGTAATCTTTGATTGCCACAGGCTAACTCAGACCTAAGGGGGAAAATCAAGTACCAGCTTAAATCAATGAACCTTTAAATTCTTTTTTTTTCTTCTTAATTCCCCATTGAAGTTCCAATTCCAAAGCCTTCACAAGTGGCTGCTTGTGATGCCAGGATGCCTTCTAGTCTCTTTCAATATCAAAGCTAACTTATTTGAGGAAATGTGCCTATCCTATTTCTAGAATGCCCAAGAAAGTATTTATTGAATGAAAGGGCAATGTAAACACAACAACAACACCACACACACACACACACACACACACACCCACACACACACCCAAACCTAAGTACTAAGTAGTCATCACTGTAAGATTCCTTTCAGCCCTGGGTGCATGCCCTCCAGTATTGCTTCCACTGAGACTTACATGTTTCACAGGCATCATGGTATAATAATGAAAAGCATAAATGTATTAAACCAGATAGGCAGAGATATTTCTAACCCTTTCTCTGTATGGCTATAGGAATGTTACTTGGACTACCGGATTTTAGTTTCCTTTCCTCTTATGAAAAAAAAAAATGCCCTTGGAAGGTTGCTGGTAGATTAGAAATAATGGATATAGAGTACCTGGAGCATAATAGTCCTTCCTTTATAGCTATCAGTAAAAATTATTCCAACCCAAATGGAAAGTCCTGACTTTTTTTTTTTTTTTTTTTTTTTTTTTTAGTTGCTGTTGATAAGCTAACTGATTCATGTTCTTTTAGTCTCACAAGGTAACCTTGCTCTTTCAGGCTTACTTATTTTTCTGTGAAGTATTTACATTGTGTTCTCCCAGGCATTGGTGCAGAAGCTGTTCTGATGTCAAGCCTTGAGGCTAAGCTCAGTCCTCTCCTCAACTGGCCTTTCCTGTTTTGCTGAACTGAAATTTTGTATTTTTTTCAATTACAGTTGACATACAATGTTACATTAATTTCAGGTGTATAAATGATTAGACATTAATACAACTTATAAAGTGATCATCCTAATAAGTCTAGTACCTGACACCATATATGATTATTACAATACTAGAGGCCTGGTACACAAAATTCATGCACTCGGGTGTGGGGGGTCCCTCAGCCTGGCCTGAACTCTCTTGCAGTCTGGGAGCCCTCAGGGGATGTTCCACTGTCTTGAAGGTGGGAGAGGCTACTGCCACTGCTGCAGCCCTCGCTGCTAGCCATGAGCCTGGTGCTCCCCCTGTGGGAGTGCACTGATCACCTGGGGGCAGCTCCTGCATTGAGAGTCTTCCCCCTGGTGGTCAGTGGGCATCATAGCGAGCAATCATTCTGTTTGATCGGTTTGCATATTAGCCTTTTACTATATAGGATTATTAACTATATTCCCTATACTTTATTTTGCATCCCCATTCTTCTTTTATAACTGGCAATTTTTACATCTTAATCCTTTCCAATTTTCACACTACTCCCCAACAACACTGGCAACCATCAGTATGTTCTGTGTATTTAGAAATTTATTTGCTTTATTTGTTCACTTATTTTTATTTAAAAAAAAATTAGATTCTACATATAAGTGAAATCATATAGTATATATTTTTTGGTTTGAATTACTGACTTAGCACAATACCCCATAGGTCCATCCATGTTGTCACAAATGGCAATATTTTATTTTTTTTAATGCCTGAGTCATATTTCATTGTATATATACACATACTTTTCATACATTTGTCTATCGATGGAAAATTAGGTTTCTTTCATACCTTGGCTATTGTAAATAATGCTGTAATTAACATAGGATACATATGTCTTTTTGAGTTAGTGTTTGGGTTTCTTCAGATGAATAGTCAAAAGTGGAATTGCTGGGTTCTTTTTTATATCTTGTTATAATATTTGTTTTAAAATCTATTTTGTGAGATATAGGTATGGTTTTTTTTCTTTCTAATTTTATTATACATCTTTTTCTATCCCTTTATTTTCAATATCTGTGTGTCTTTCAATCTGAAGTGTGTCCCTTATAGGCAGCATATATATGATTCTTGATTTTTATGCATTCAAACATCCGAGGTCTTTTGATGGGAACACTTAATCCATTTGTTTTAAAGTAATTATAAATAGGTATGTAGTCATTGCCATTTCATTATTTATATTTTTTCATCTTATTTTTGTTCTTCTTTAAAAAGTTCCTTTAACATTTTTAGCCGAAACCGGTTTGGCTCAGTGGTAGAGCATCGGTCTGCGGACTGAAAGGTCCCAGGTTCGATTCCTGTCAAGGGCATATACCTCGGTTGTGGGTACATCCCTGGTAGGGGGTGTAGAAGAGGCAGCTGGTCTATGTTTCTCTGTCATCGACGTTTCTAGCTCTCTATCTCTCTCCCTTCCTCTCTGTAAAAAATCAATAAAATATATTTTTTTAAAAATTAAAAAAAAGAAAAAGAAAAGTTCCTTTAACATTTTTTATAATGCTGGTTTGGTGTGGTGAACACCGTTAGCTTTTTCTTAACTGTCCTTTGATTCTGGTAGAATAGTTTTAGTTGTAGAGCCTTCTTTTTCATTACTTTGAATATATTGTGTCAATTGCTTCTGGCCTGCAGTTTTTCTTGAGAAATCAGCTGACAGTCTTATGGGAGCTCCCTTAATAGCTATGTAACTAATTGCTTTTTTCTTGGTACTTTGAAGAGTCTCTGTCCTTAACCTTTGGCATTTTAATGACTATGTGTCTTGGGTTCATATTTGGGACTCTCTCTGTTTCCTGAACTTGTATATCCATTTCCTTCACAAAGTTAGTTAATTTTTTCTGTCATTTTTTCAAGTAGGTTTTGATTTTTTGCCCTCTCTCTCTCTCTCTCTCTCTCTCTCTCTCTCTCTCTTTCTCTCTCTCTCTTTTTTTTTTTTTTTTCTGGTACCCCTTTGATATAAATGTTAGTATGTTTTTCCCAGAGGCTATAAATTTGATATTGCAAATTTCAATTACTGCCTTTCATGCCACTATTTCTCATGTCTATAGTAGACTGCCTCCAGCAGTGAGCTCACAGACTCTAAATGCCAGTAGTATCCTTATTGCACTGATCTACACAAATTATGATGATATTTTCATTGCATCTAAGACTATTCAAATGCATGCTTAGAATAAAATTCCACTGCAATATAGACTGTGGAAAACTTGAATCAAAATACAGAGGAGTAGGCAAAAGTAGGTTAATAATAATTATAAATAATACAATAATGATAAGCTAACTGATTCATGTTCATGTTTTGCTCACAATTATAAACCTATTCTTAAGAGCCCACTCCTTATTGCCATTTCCCAACATTTCTATCATTAAATTGTTGTTACAAATGAGTAATAAATACTTATTAGAAAAATGTTTATTGGAAGCTACTGAAATTCTAGGGATATAGCAACAAAAAACAGACTAGAACAAAAAGCAGTTCCTTTTGGAGCAGACATTTGAAGCTTAGCCTCTAGTGGAATTTGTGTATAGTGTGCCATTTGTAGTGGTGTGAATCTTTTTATTTTTAGTTTTGGAAGCATTTATTTCTCTGTTCTGCTGTGTGTTCCTTGGAAATCATCAACTGTATGCTAACTTCAATCATCGCAGATATTATGACCATTCGTGAGAAGTTGTAAATCTGTTTCAATGCATAGGCAAGACCCAAAATCCTATGTAGGTTGGAATGACCACCTTGGGTTAGAATTGTATCCAGGGTATTCACAGTTCTTTTGTATTTGAGCTAAAAAACTAGACCAAAGCACATCTCAACAAAGGTAGAATAAGGGCTTTTATTTTGATCCTGGGAACAAAATATCAGGGCTTTTTTTCTTTTCTGCCTGAAGCCAGTTACTTGATTAATAATTAACCCCTCCATTAAAAAAAGGAAAAGCAAAAACAAAATCTTTTCAAGGCTAAAGCTATAAGTTGTTTTTTCAGATAGTTAATAATTTTGTCAGCAGAAGCTGGATAATCTGTAGTGGTAAAGCCATGAAGGCTATTTTAACAATGGTAAAAGTGAGCTCTAGAGTGACCAAGACATGAGGTAAAATCTGGGCTTTGCCACCTGGTGGTTGTGACCTTGGATAAGTTTGCTATCTGCTACAAGCTGAATTTTTCATATTTGTGAGATAAAAATAATGCTGCCTATGATATACTTAGTTTGTAGGCAAGCAAATGCCATAAGCAACCCATTAAATAGTGTGACTAGAACGTGGTAAATACTTAATGACTGAGTTGTTTGTATTTTTATTATCTCATATCTCAGATATTTTAGGAATAAAAGAGTCAATCTTTGAAAATAATATTTAACATGTGAATTGTATTCTGGAGATTCAAAAGAAGATGTATCATTTTTTGTTGAACCTTAAAAACTAAATCTAGAAGGGACTTTAAATATTTCTCTAACTATAATAATTTTCTTTTCTTCCAACATTATGGACACTGCTGATAAAATCTTTTTGGAAAAATCAGCAAAGAAATAGCAATCCTAAATGGCTCACTAGATCATATGGACTTAATTGAAATCTTCAAAACATTTAACCCCTAAGCCACAGAATGTACATTCTTCTCAAGTGCACATAGGACATTTTTAAAAGTAGACCACATATTGGGTCACAGGCAAAGTCTCTCCAAATTCAAGAAGACTAAAATTATATCAAGCATCTCCTCAGACCCCAATGGAATAATATTTAAAATGAAATGCAATAAAAATAATTCAAAAAATTCAAACATTTGGAAGTTAACTAGCATGCTATTAAACAGTGATTGGGTTACCAAAGAGATCAAAGAAGAAATTGGAATCGAATGACAATGAAAACACAGCAATCCAAAATCTATAGGACACAGTGAAAGCAGTCCTGAGAGGGCAGTTTATAGCTTTACAGGCCTACCTCAAAAAACAAGAAAAAATTATAATAAATCATCTAACTCTACAACTTAAACAATTAGAAAGATTGCAACAAGAAAAGCCCAGAGTGAGCAGAAGGAAGGAGATAATAAAGTTCAAAGTAGAAATAAATGACATAGAGACAAAAACAAAAAAACAAAACAAAACAAAACAAAAAATCACACAAAACATCAATGAAACCAAGAGCTGCTTCTTTGAAAGGATAAACAAGATTGATGAACCTGTAGCCAGGCTCACCAAGTAGCAAAGAGAGAGGACCCAAATAAATAAAATCAGAAATGAAAGAGATGAAATAACAATAGACCCCACTGAAATACAAAGGGTTGTTAAAAAAAATACTATGAACAACTCTATTCCAACAAACTAGACAACCTAGGGGAAGAGGAGTTAGTCCTAGAAAAATGCAACCTTCCAATACTCAATCAGGAACAATCGAAAAAATCTCACTAGGCCAGTAACTAAGGAGGAAATTGAAGCAGTCATCAAAAAGCTTCTAGCAAACAAAAGCTTGGGGCCAGATAGCTTTTAGGAGAGTTTTACCAAAAATTCAAAAAAGAATTAAAATCTATTCTCCTCAGACTATTCCAAAAAATTCAAGACTAAGGAACATTTCCAAACTCTGTCTATGAGGCCAGCATCACTCTAATACCAAAAACAGATAAAGACAACTCAATGAAAGAGAATTACAGGCCAATATCCCTCATGAACATACATGCCAAAATCCTCAACAAAATTCTAGCAAATCAGCTCCAGCAGAACATCACAAAGATCATATACCATGACCAAGTAGGATTTATCTTGGGAATGAAAGGATGGTATAATATCCACAAATAAATAAACATAATACATAACAGAAACAAACAGAGAGATAAAAATCACATAGTCATACCAATTGATGGAGAAAAAGCATTTCATAAAATCCAATACCCTTTCTAGATAAAAACCCTAAGCAAAATGGGAATAGAGGGATCATACCTCAACATAATAAAAGTTTTATATGACAAACCTACAGCCAACATGATAATCAATGGGCAAAAACTAAGCTCATTTCCAAGAACAGGAACAAGATAGGGATGCCCACTTTCATCACCCCTATTCCACATAGAACTGGAAGTGCTAGCCATACTGATCAGACAAGAAGAAGACATAAAAGGCATCCAAATTGGAAAAGAAGTAAAACTGCCACTATTCGCAGATGACATGATACTGTACATAGAAAATCCTAAAGACTCCATCCAAAAATTATTAGATTTAATAAATAAATTTGGCAATTAAGCAGGATAGAAAATTAATACCAAGAAATCTATGGCATTTCTATATACAAATAATGAACTTACAGAAAGAGAGGTTAAAAAAAAATCCCATTTACCCTTGCACCAAACAAATTAAAATACCTAGGAATAAACTTAAATAACGAGATAAAAAAAAAAAACCCCAAACACTTGTATTTGGAAAACTATAGGACACTGAAAATAGAAATAGGGAATATATAAACAGATGGAAGAACATACCATGTTCATGGATTAGTAGAATTAACATCATTAAAATGTCCATACGCAAAGGAATTTATAGATTCAATGCACTCTTCATTAAATTACCAACAACATATTTCACAGACCTAGAATAAACTCTCCAAAAATTTATCTGGAATAAAAAAAAGAAAAGACCCAGAATAGCTGCAGCAATCCTGAGAAAGAAAAACAAAGTAGGTGGGATCTCAATACCAGATATCAAGCTGTATTACAAAGCCACTCTTCTCAAAACTGTCTATTACTGGCACAAGAGCAGACATATAGACCAATGGAATAGAATAGAGAACCAAGAAATTGATCCAAACCACTATGCTCAATTAATATTTGACAAAGAATGCAAGAGCATATAATGGAGTCAAGACAGTCTCTTCAATAAATGGTGTTGGGAAAATTGGACAGATACATGCAAAAAATGAAACTAAACCACCGATTTACACCATACAGAAAAAAAAAACTCAAAGTGCATAAAGTACTTAAACATAAAATGGGAAAACATAAAAATATTAGAGGAATCCACAGGCAGCAAAATCTGAGACATATGCCAATGCAATATATTCACTGATTCAGCTCCTAGAGCAATGGAAATTAAAGAGAAAATAAACAAATGGGACTACATCAAAATAAAAAGCTTCAGTACAACAAAAGAAACCATTAACAAAATGACAAGAAAGCCCACTGCATGGGAGAACATATTTGCCAATGTTATCTCCCATGAGCATTTACTCTCTAACATTAACAGGAAAATTATACAACTTAACAAAAGGAAGATAAACAACCCACTCAAAAAAAAGGGCAATAGCCAAAACCAGTTTGGCTCAATGGATAGAGTGTCAGCTTGGGGACTGAAAGGTCCCAGGTTCAATTCCGGTCAAGGGCATGTATCTTGGTTGTGGGCATATCCCCAGTAGGGGGTGTGCAAGAGGCAGCTGATCGATGACTCTCTCTCATCGATGTTTCTAACTATCTCTCTCCCTTCCTCTCTGTATAAAATCAATAAAATATATTTTTAAAAAATGGGCAATAGACTTAAATAGATCCTTTTTAAAAAGGACATAAGGAAGGCCAAGAGACATATGAAAACATGCTCAAAGCCACTAATCATTTAAGAGATGCAAATCAAAACTGTTGTACCATTTAACACGTCAGAATGGCTATCATCATCAAATCAACCAAGCAATAAGATCCAAGGACAGAGAAGCATTGATTAGATCTCAAACCTCAGAGGAAATGTAGGGGAGGGTGGGGGTCAGGGGGAGAGATCAACCAAAGGACTTGTATGCATGCAAGTGCTGGCAAGGATGTGGAGAAAAAGGAACCTTTGTGAACTGTTGGTGGGAATGTAGACTGGTGCAGCCACTGTGGAGAACAGTATGCAGTTTCCTCAAAAAACTAAAAATGGAACTCCCATCATTTGACCCAGAGATCCCACTTCTAAGAATATATCCCAAAAACTAGAAACACCAATCAGAAAGGATATATGCACCGTATGTTCATTGCAGCACAATTTACCATAGCTAAAATTTGGAAACAGCCTGGGTGCCCATCAGCAGATGAGTAGATTAAAAAACTGGTACATCTACACAATGAAATACTATGCTGTGGTAAAAAAGAAAGAAGGAATTCTTACCATTTGCAACATAATGGATGGAACTGGAAAGCATTATTCTAAGTGAAATAAGCCAGTCAGAGAAAGATAAATATCACATGATCTCACTCATTTATGAAATATAATGAACAACATAAACTGATGAACAAAAACAGATCCAAGGACAGAGAAGCATTGATTAGATCTCAAACCTCAGAGGAAAGGTAGGGGAGGGTGGGGGTCAGGGGGAGAGATCAACCAAAGGACTTGTATGCATGCATATAAGCCTAACAATGGACAGAGACACCAGGAGGTTGAGGGCATGTGTGGGGGAATGCTAGAGCAATGGGGAGGATAAGGATGCATATGTAATACCTTAATCAATAAAGAAAACTTAAAATAAAATAAAAATTTGTGGAAAATGTGCATTATTGATTTCTCTACTTTAAGATGAAAATAATGTTAATAAAATGCCATTGAAATTCATAAAACTATAATTTGCTTCATTATTTTTCATATGGCAAAAATTGGTTTAGATGGAAAGGATATATAGAGTTGAGGAAAACATTTGCTTTCTTATTGGATAAATTTTGTAACATTGTAAAATGTGATAATTTTTTTTAATTCTAGATATACACATTTAAATAGAATGTATCTTTTGTCTATTACTATGTAGGAATAAAGCAATGCAGAATAAAATATTTCTCTAAAGAGAAATTAATATAGAGTTTTTCCATTAAGAAGATAGAATATCTTGAGTCCTACTTGTCCTCATTTTACACTCTGCAAAGTCAGCTTCACAATGTCTAATGCAACCTCTGTATTGGAAACAAGTGACATTTTAAAATATATAATATATATAATGGCTGGGTGAAAACACCCACACAGACACACATTCAGTATTCTTTCACACTAATTTCTCTCTGTTGATTAAGTGTTTAATGAGAGTTCCTATGAACAACATCTGGAAGGTAACATAGAAGGACTATACTTACCACCTGTCTATCTTAATCCTATTTTATTAAGGTTTAATATTAGTCATGTGAGACAAGTTTTACTTGGTCCCTAACATTATACTTCTATAATCCTCATTTATTGTTACAAATTATTTATAAACTCATGGTGATGAGATGAAATATAGTGCCTGGATGGGAATGGAGAAGAAATTACTTTTTTAAATTTAATCTTGTCATTTCTCATTCATTAGGAAACTAAAGGTTGCCTTTGCCTTTGAGAAATTGGGAGCTATACTAAGTGTGTGGAGTTTGTAATATCATGTTGGGATTCTATCTGTGAAAATATTACCGAATATTAACGTAAAGCTATGAAAACTGAAAATGTTGCATTGTGGAAGAAAGTGCCTATCTGTGCTCAGGAGAATCTCACTTCTCCTGATTCAAATCCAGACTAGGAACCTGAGGAGTCCAGATGTGTCAAAGTTGTAACATATCCAGACCAACCTACTAAGACAAGTACCAATGATATTTTAGCCTTATAACAATTTCATGAGATCATTATTGCCCCAATTTTGCTATTGAGGAATTTGAGGATTAAAATATTTGGGCAAATAACAGGGTCACAAAAATGATAAGTGGTGATGAAGACTCCTTGGCTAAACTTTACTCAGGCTCCGCTGAGCCCTCTTCTCAAGTAGGCCTGGATCATGACCCCTGTCCTTCTGGGCCTGCATAGTTCAGTTTTAGCAAGAATACTGCTAAACTAGGTTAGAGAGAACTACCTACCCTTGATATCTGAGCCTATTCTCCATCCTCTGCCTTTGATGTATAAGTACTGGGCCTGCCTTCAGGAAGAATCCTGTTAATTTAGCAATAATTCCTTCTACACTTAATTTCCTCATGGTGATTTTCTGTTTACAAGCTCCCTCCAACACACTCACACCTGCTCCTTGACTATACCCCCTTTTCCTTATTTTCAGAGTTGAGATCAACCTTTCTCTATTGCCAGAGCCTTTACACCTCTCATTATAGTTTAGAATAAAGTCTTCATTTACCTTTCTAAGAAGTTTCAGAATAATTTTTTTTTAAGGCTTGATGTTGGTCATGTAAGACAAGCTTTGCCTGGTCTCTAACATTATACTTATTTCATCATCATTTAGTGTTTCAAATTATTTATAAACTCATGGTTATGAGAAGAAATACAGAATAGAATAAAGTCTACTGAATTTTAAAAAATCTTGTTCTTGTTCTTAAATTATTATATATCATCATTTGATACTTTTATTTGCTAATATTCAATTTCTGTTTTGTTACCTAGATATATTCAAATATGTTTTTTTTTTGTTTGTTTTTTTATAAAGCAGCAGACAGACAATTCTACTTTTGGTTTGCAGTGGCCAAGAAACACCTAGATTTTTAAAAAATCATTTTCATGTTGTAAAAGTATTTATAAGGTTGTCTATTTTCTTTTATAAAAATCTCTGCAGGCCATATCGTCTGTGGGCCCAGTGCTCTCTCTAAACCATCTAATGAGCTTACTTTTTCTTCAATCATACTTAACATTAATGAGAGGAAACTTAACAGATTATTTCTCTTGTTTTAACATTTTTAAGTTGACTTTTATAGAGAAAGAAAGGGAGAGGGAGAGAGAAAGATATAGAAACTTTGAGATGAGAAAGAAACATCCATAGGCTGCCTCCTACATGCCCCTTATTGAGGATTGAGCCCACTGCTTGGACATGTGCCCTGATTGGGAGTTGTACCAGTGAACTCTTGGTGCATGGGACAAGACTCAATCCACTGATACACACCTGTTGGCAGGAGATTATTTCTTAACAAGTGCCCAAGTGCATGGATTTGTGCACATTGAAAGGATATTAATTAGAAGGCAGGACTAGGCAAGAAGGGCTGGACACACTCTGGAACCAACTTCCCATAGTCTCTTCCTGGATAGCAGGGATCTGGCCAAAACCAGCTCTCTGACATCCCCTGAGGGTTTCCGTATTGCAAGAGGTCTGTTCTCAAGTGACTCGCTCCGGAATCAGGCTCTTTCCTTTCTGATTCTGGGGTGTATCACCGAAGAACCACCGCTGCCAAGTCACTGCAGCTTAGCAGCTCTTGCGTTGAAAGTCTAACCCCTGGTGATCAGTGCACATCATAGCTACCAGTTGGAACGCCTGCCCCCTGGTGGTCATTGCGTGCCATAGCTACCAGACATACAGTTGGATGGTCACTTAGCCTTTTATATATACAGATTGCCTTGGTTTTGATAACTTTTTCTGTTTCTGATGTTTAATATATTTGTTGATTAAATGAATGGGTATATGAAAGTAAGCTTCCAAAGAATAGAGTTTCCAATTAATACTTTCATTTATTTATTACATGATAATATTAAATGTCCATATTTTGAAATAGTTATGATAACTGTTTTGTCACTATCACTTTTGTCCTTTTAATTAAACAAGAAAATATTTATTTTTCTTCTTAAATAACACTTTAAGAAGTCTGTTCCTTGTTGATACTTTCCTTCTACTGCATCATCGGCTTTCATTTCTCTGACATTATCATTGCACTGTAGCTGCAATATGTTCTTAAAGTGACCATATGCTTTCCATTGCTATGTAACAAAGATGATGGTATTTTAAAGGTTTCCATATTAACCATACTTTGTTACTTGTCTAATTTAAGAAAACACACACACAAATAAACCTATTTTCAATCACAAATGTTATATTTACAGTAATTTTATAAGACAATATTCATAATCTCTTAAATAAAATAATTACCAGTGACTGAAGCAATATTGGGAATACTATAATTTTCACATTCACTGTATGTGATAATTATTCTAATGCCCAAATTTCAATTTTAAAAGTTTAATTTACTTCTCCAAATTTTCATTAGCAGTAAGTAATAGACTTGATTCCTGGTCTTTCAGCTACAAATTTAGAGCATTGTATCCTTTATCTTCACAAATATATGCAAAGAGCAGTAAATAGTTATTATTGATTTTTAATTAGGACTTTTGTATCTATGAGTCTGTTACTCTATAATTTAGGAATGTGCTCACTGTGTCATGAAAACTATTAAAAGTAAAGCTCTGGCATTTTGTTAGAAAGTCTTGAATATACCAGCATTTTATTTAAGGAAACCATTTTTATTGTACTAAAAAAATAGATAATATTTTTAATGTATACTTACATGGCAACAACAAAAGTATATCCAACATCAAAAATCTTTGATTCATGTGTATGCTATTAAAGTGTGACATCCTCTTTAATTATCTTGAATATTTACCTCCTTTTGTTTAATAACATTGAATGTATTTACATACTCATATACATATATATGTGTATCAGCTTTAAAATCATTTTGAAAAACACTAGATTCACAGTATGCATAACATGCATATTTGTCTTGCTAAATATTCATTTAACCCACCTCTGTTTATTAGTAGCTCCCCTTAATTCATAACTCCTACTGTTCCTTGTTCTAAAAAGCTAAAAAAACAAACAAAAAAAAACAACACACAAACATCTAACAAATATGCTCAGAATTCACTAACACATTCTGATGAAAACAAACAGTAGTGAATAGAATGTGAATTTAGAAATGCTTTGAATTTCTTTTGGGTTTGCTGCTTTATCCTTGTTAGGCTTCTGTCTGACTTTCATTAAGCTCAGCTCAGTTTATTTAGGACTCTGGCAAATATACTGCATTTGTTATCACAGCTGATAGAGGTAGAATTTATATGATTGTATTGATTTTTACAGCTTTCCTACTAATTTCAGTTTGAAATAAAATGTTATACAATATAAAAATGCAAAGGAATATGGCCTTAAAATATAAATTTATAGCACTTGATATTATTCATCTTGAGTGAGAATGAACTGGCCTTCATGGGATTACAGTTGATATTAGTATTAAAAAAATCATAGGGCATTTACCAAAAGCAGGGCCAAAGTTCTGTTTAGTATTGAATTGGGGACTAAAATATACATTTCAGCCTGGAGGCAGTCTTCCCTGTATTTAATAATTTCATTATAAACTAGAGGTCTGGTGGATAAATTCGTGCATGGGTGGTGTCTGGCCGACCCACCCCAATGGGGGCCAGTCAGGGCCAGGCCAGCCAGGAGGGGGCCATGGAAGGTCAGCCAGACAACTGGCAGTCAGCAGTGCGCATCATAGCGACTGGTCATTCTGGTCGTCATTCTGGTTGTTCTGGCATTCTGGTAGCTTGGAACTATATATATATAATATATATATTATTTTAGCCAGCCTCAATTTTTAAACTTTAGTTTTCCTGAAAATATTCAAAGCAGATTTCATCATGAGATACTTTTTTTAATTCACAGTTGTATGGAGAGCAAATATGCCACACATTGCTTTTCACATAAATGATGCTTTATTTCAAGAATATACTATCTAAATTAGATTGTGTAATGTAAATATTGATGCACTAATAAGTGATCAAATAGCTAATTTCTGTCTTACATCCTCTTTTATTAATAGTTCAGGAGTGGATTTACAACATAGCTGGAGAAAATATTTTAGATACTGCATTATGGGTGAAGGAAACCTGGAATACTTAATGTAGAAAATGAAAAGAATTTTGAAACATATTAAGAAAATACTAAGCATTTCATGAACTAATGCCCCTGATACATGTCAAAACTTCTAAAAATCTCTGATGAGAGTTCTCATATGTTTATAGGGTTTTTTGACATTCTGTTTTCTTAAGGAATGCCTTGGAGGTAGCAGAAATATCCCCTCTAAAACAGATAATTTGAACTAATTTTATAACATTAAAGGGCATTATAATACAATTGGCTGATAAAGAAAAATTAATATTTTGTTAAAGTGATAAGCTAAGCATTGACTGTTATACTTTGTAAGGCTTGGGTTTGAACCAACCATAGCATCCAAGACAAGCAAGCAGTGAGAAATGCTGTTGAAAATCCTGTGTGATTCTTCTTCCACTGTCATGTTCCTTTGTATTTCTAAAAATATCTGAAAATGTGTTGGGGAGAATGTTAAATAGTAAATGCTAGAAATAATGATGTTGCAATATTATATACTAGGGGCCCAGTGCACTAATCGAGAACCTTGAAGGGAACTGTGGGCCTCAAGGCTGCAGTAGGAACAGGCACAGGTTTGGCTCTCCACGCCCTCACTCAGCCCCTCCTTTTGCCTCTCAGGAACAGGGTGAGGTGGAGAAGTCCCGAATGGTGAGAGCAACCTGGGCCAGCACCAGACTCTGGCAGTGGGTGAGAACAGCGGCTCCAGCATAGCTATGGGTGCGAATGGGGCCGGCTCTGGCAGCAGATGTGAATGCCAGAGGGGACTGGGCGCATGGTAGCAAAGAATTTTCAGTTGCCACCAGAGGCTCACCCTGATGGCAGCGACTTGTGCCCTGCCTTGGTCTGGTGCCCCGGCTTACCTGTTCCACCATCCCACCTCACCCAATGCCTGCCACGTTCCATGCTCTGCTGCCTGCTCCCAACGCCCACCATGTTCCACGCATGCTCCCTGGTGGTCAGTGCACATCATAGAGACCAGTGTTTTAGTTGTTTGGTTGTTCCACCATTTGGCCTATATAATGTAAATATAATATAAATATTATTTACACCAATATAGAAAAAATATATGTTATTTTTTAAAAAAGGAAATATCTATTGTTTTATATTAATGTTGGTATATGCATATAAGTTTTGGGGGCAAAGGAAACACTGCAAACTAAATAAGGATGTGTTGTTGTTTTTTTGTTTTTTTTCTCAAGTAATGTTTGTTTGTTTTTTCTATTTGTGTATCTATGCTCCACTTTTAGTTCTCATTTATCACCATCTAAGGCACATGTGTCAAACACAAGGCCCGCGGGCCAAATCCAGCCCGCCAGGCCTTGCAATGTGGCCCGCACCGCGCTGTCATCACTGCACTCCGCTGGCAGTTTATGACATTGTCAGTTTATGACTGTTCAGTAAACCATTCGGCCCACGATTTAGGCTGAATTTTAGATTTTGGCCCCTTCTCTGATTGAGTTCGACACCCCTAATCTAAGGCCAACCTGATGGTTATAGCTGTGGCCTGCTCTGCACCTTAGGTTAAGCATTAGCTGTCAGATAATCATATTCTTTCAGATCTCAACTTCTAATGACACATACACAACTTGCTTATAGCTGATATGTTATTGGGTAAGAGCCATGTATTCTATTCTTAAAGTGTCCAGATGAAGACTCTTTATAACTCACCGCCCCACTGCCAAGTATTCATTATTTAATAGACTGACATCAAGATATTCTTCCCGGTGCTCACCTGAATCCTGTATTGACTCTATTTAAGTTCTTTGTTTCAATGGCTCCTCCGAAGAGAATCCATTATATAGCAGTTCTCTAAAGACTGAAAAAGAGAGTTTTTATTTTGAAAACTCATAGGTTCTTGTTAAAGAAAGAATTTGGGTCATAGGCACAAATATAAATACCTTTACATCGAAGAGTCCCAAGTATTAAAAGGCAAACTAGATTTTAGCATACAGATGTCTTTTCTTACACAAAACCAGACAATTGCAGGTTTGAACACCTTATTATATAGTCATTGCTGCCTCTTCAATAACTCATTTTGATATTTTGTAATTTGCCAAAATGTGCCTTTGTGATCCCATAGGCTCTTAACTACTTTGTAATGAGTATGGATGAACAGATGGAAAATGTTTTCAATTTCAGAGAAAACCACTAATGGATGTCACCAGCTATTAGAAAAGCTCAGGTAGCTCCATTTTCCAAGGAAAGGCATTGTCATAAAGTTCTTCATTTTTTAATGAAATGTTTGCTCATTTATACCTAGATGGTAATTTAAGACTTTACAAGTCTAAACAGATTAGAACTATAGTTGGAAATTATTCAGTGCTAAATAGCCTGGAAACTCAATTTCAAGACTCTTACCTGAAAACTGTGATGCCAATCCAGGTCATTTTATTAGAACAATATGAACTACTATAAAAACAATTTGTCCAAAGAACTGGATAAAGGAATTTTACTAAAAGTCAAATGCAGGCTCGAGATTTGGTTATAAACTCTCTTTTAAAGTAAAAAAAAAAAAAATCTTTCATTTAAAGTTAAAAAAACAATAACAACAAAAACCTGTCCTCAATGTGTATCCCAAGCTAATACATCTTCTCAAAGGAAAACACATCAAAAGGATTATTATAACAGAGGTTGTTCTGAAAGTATAGTTTAGATCAGTATTTCCCAAACTTTTGACATATGTGTACCCCTTCTATAATTTTAATAATGCTGAGTACCCCTCGTACTCATGAGAATGTAGAATTAGGTGCAGCTAAGCATGGTGCAGTGCATATCCCCACCAATCTCCAGTGCAACGAGTACCCCCACCAAACTCTTCCAGTACCCCTGGGGGTACGTGTACCACACTTTGGGAAACACTGGTAGATCATGCTTCAAAGATTTTTACTAGTTTTACAAAATATAGAGTCATTAGTTATTAACTATCCCGTCAAAATTCACATCAGCTTCTTTTAACAAGGCACTTAGTCTAAAATCCTGTGCAAAACACAGGCAGACTTCTGTTTTAATTAGTTTATTTTAGGCCATTGCTACCCTCTTCTTTCCTTAGTAAAACTTTGGTCAAAATTAAAAGCAACACCATCTGTGCAATAATTGATCTATCATGGGCCTATCTATTTAGACCTCCACCAACAGGACTTATTTATATGCAGGTTTAAAAAAAATGGAGCTAGCAATTACTTCCTAGCAAAACACATTTTTATAATTTTAAGGAGGTTTCATGGTTCCATCTCTTCCTTAGTTTGATACTGTGTGTGTGTGTGTGTGTGTGTGTGTGTGTATATATATATATATATATATATATATATATATATTATTTAAGCTCTTTTATCTCATTAAAGAAAATTGGTGGTCAAACACCATCTGGAATGCTGACACTAAACCAAAATTATTGATAATAATATGTTTTAATAAAAGCACTTCAATACATAAACATTTTACAAATTTATGGATCTAAGGGACATATTACATGCACATTGGAGTTTCTTCTTTTATTTCATTGTGTAGACAAATTAGCTGCTGACAGTAGCACTTCTGAGACCACATTGTAGTAGTAATAGCAATGCAACTTTGTTGTAACTGAATGTACATGATAAAATTACTTTTAAAAACAATGCAACTCTATTGATATTATTTGTTTTGTTCTTAATGACCTTTATGTACAGAGTAATAAGTTTAGCATAATTTTCTAAATAATACAAATGACATGCATTTACTAGTTTCCTCTATGTTATTGATGCTAGGAAATTCCATTTGCAGTTGGAGTTTTTATCCAGGGATTATTGATATAACTTTCCTGTCTTCACTCTCCAACTTTTATAACTTGGCTTCGGTTTTCATTATTCTGTTCAAATAGATTTTGGACATAATGTGTCTACTACATTTTAAAATTTCAAATTGAATCATCTTACCTAATAATACACAAACATGTAAATTGACTGTACCTTCACTATGCCCATAGCCAATCAGAGTGACTATGCAAATTAACCCCCCAAAATGATGGTGGTTAATTTGCATATATAGGCACCCAGTGTCTATGTCCCAGGAGCATCCTGTCACCCAGATCACTGTGACATAAGGGCCATCAATCACAGAGAGCGGGGGGTCTGCTTTCAGCCTGGGCAAGAGCAGACTCCCTGTGATTGATTGCAGGGAACTAGGGCTCTGCTCCTGCCCAAGAGGATTTTGGCCTGGGCAGGCTTGGGCAGGGCAGAGCCAGTGATCAGGGAGAGCTAGAGGGCCCTTGCTTAGGCCTACATCTTTGGCCAGAGGCTTTAAGCATGGGCAAGGCCCAGCCCACGATTGGTGTGAACTATAGAGGAAATGCCTTTTCTGACTGCTCATTGGCTAAGCTTCCTGTATGCCACTGGTAATATTCTTAGTAACTTGGGTAATAAGAATCCCAAAAGGTGATCTAGGGTTTTCCACCGCACTTCTGGAGGAAAAAAAGAAGGTCTGCTGTTAGAGGGCTAAGAAATGTCATATCCTGCCCTAGCCGGTTTGACTCAGTGGATAATGTCTCGCCCTGCCCACAGCAGGGTCTGGGTTCGATTCTGATCAAGGGCATGTACCTAGGTTGCAGGTTCCTCCCTGGCCATGGCCCAGATCAGGATCCTCTCACTTTGATGTTGCTCTCTGTTTTTCCCTTTCTCTTCCACATTCTCTAAAAGTCAATAGAAACATATCTTCAGGTGAGGATAAAAAAAAAGAAAAAGAAAAAGAAAAAGAAAAAGAAAAAGAAAGAAAGAAATGCATATCCTATGAAAGACACATCTTGAAAATGCCTAAAGAAAGTTGTCATTTTATCTTGGTGAAGGGACTGGAGTCTATGTTGATGAAAACACCTTGGTGGCTGTGGTGAATGGCAGTGGCTAAGCAGTGGGCTGATGTGGCTAGTGCCTTCCCCTGATCATTCAGGTTGACTTCCACAAAGGGAGGCCAGACTGTGGCTTAGGCCTGCTCCTAAGCTGTCAGTAGGACATCCCCTGAGGGCTCCCAGTATGTGAGAGGGAGCAGGTTGGGCTGAGGGACCCCTTTCCCCAGTGCACAAATTTTGTGCACCGGGCCCCTAGTCTTTTAATAATTTGTTTATATGTATGTTGCTTTAAGTATGCATCATTTATTATAAAATAGCCTTACTTTTCTAATAATATTTAAAACCCACCTTCACATACAACATAGAATCCTATTATAATATGGAAAAATGATAAAAATACATAATTAATTCATGAATTAAATAATTGTGCCTAAATATAGCCATCTGCATTAGAATCAGCCATTAAAAGTTTGATCTGTATGCAGGGATGTGGTGATTTCTGATTTTGAATATAAACATTATTGAAACATGTAATGTTTATGCCCCTGCCCTTTTGCTCAAATGTGCATGCACACACATACAAAACTATCTTTACCACACATGAGATAAATAGATTAAATATTGCAGAGGAAAAGATTACTGAACCTGGAAAGATAGTTATAGAAACTATCCAAAGTAAAACTGGGAGAGAAAATCTGTAGAGCAACCTCTAATTTCCTAATGTATATGAAATTGGGATTCCTGAAAAGGGGTTATGCTGGAAAATATGTGAAGTATTGAGTAGCTGAAATTTCCCCAAATTTATGAAAATCATAAATCCACAAATTAATGAATCTCAATCTCAAACAAATAAATGCATGTAAATGAAATGAAGGAATGTATCCTAATTCAGAGCAGAATCAAATTATCCTGAAATATTGTTTTCAGTGGAGCAAAGGTATAGGATAATAATAAATTTCTCATCAGAACAGTATAGGTGAGAATATAACAGAGCAGTGTTCCTCAACCGTGTTTTCACCCTCAGCCAGAAGACTTTTTTAAAAAAATTATCTTTATTCTTGAAAGTATTATAGATATCACCCTTGTTATTTAAAAGCTAAATATCTGTTATTTTCTGTATATCTATTTTTCATTTGATATTTTGAATTTGATTTCTTTTATGACAGACAACTTATAGCTTAAATGATGGACAGTTATTTATTAAAAATAATACAGACTTTGAATGTTGGTATCTTCCTCCTGAAAGGATTTCATATTCTTCTAGTAGACAGAGTATAGGCATATTTTCCTTCTCAGGCAGTGCTTATAAGTTTCTATTTTGCCTTTTCTTTCCTAGGGCATAACATTTCTAAGTTTAATCTGAAAGGTTTGGCTGTTTACTTTACCCTCTCATATTAGAAAGCTCTAAACTTCAACTCTCATCTCCCTAGTATGAGAAAACTGCTAAAATTTCTGCTTAGCTCTTCAAGCTGCCTTAGGTTTTATTTTTACAAATATTACTCCAAGAATGAGAATTTTTGGAGTAAAAAATATATATTGCATTCAAAATGTTGTATTTGTTTATTTCTGATTCCCATGCCTCTGCAACTTGACCCACAAAGTCATGCTTCATTTGTTAAACCTCAATGCCAATTTTTGTCTCCTCAGCCCAGTGAAATTGCCACAAGCTCTAGACTATCACTACATGTTTTTGCACTTTGCCCTTGAACAAATGTCAAGCCTGGGAATGAGGGGAAATTTAGAACTCAAATCATTATATTTCTCTCCCTTCAGAATCTTCTCCTCTCAAATATTGTCTATGCATTTAATTTCTGATGTCTGCAAACACTGTTTTTGTATTTTAACTAGATTTCATAGTTGTTATTAGTGTGACATTTAGTCTTATATTACTTATATAATAGTACATAATACTTATAATAGTAGTGGCTTGTGTACAGATTCGTGCACATTGAAAGGAAGCTAGAAGACATGATATAAAAACAACATGGATTAAAAACCATGTCTGATAAATTGATTAAATTTATTCTGATACCTCCCTGTATACCATATTGAGATTAAAAACACTTTCAAGATACTTGACTAATTTCTCTTGGGATGAAGTATTTACAACTTCAACATCACATGCTCTTTGAACTCTAGAGAAAGCAACATATAACTGATCATGTCCAAAAATGGGTGCAGGTAGGAATATTACTACTCTGTCTAGATTGGTGCCAGAAAGAGCTTTGTATCGCACATGCACAAGTCAAAGTTTATTTTTAAATTGCCGGTGCATGTCATATGCACTGGTCAGTCAGTCAGATGGTTGGACAGTCAGATGGATGTATGTTTGGTCACTTAGGATTATCCTATCTAATAAAAGAGTGATATGCAAATTAGGTACCACTCCACTATACCTACAAGCCATGCCCATCAGCCAATCAGGAGTGAGTATGCAAATTAAACCAAACAAGATGACTTTGGGCATGGAGCTGGAGAGAGCAGGAGGCTTGGGTTTCATTGGCAATGAAGGAAGCCAAGCTTTCCGTACACCCTGGCTGCCCCAGGCCTCCACTCAAGGCAATGAAGTTTCAATTGTAGAAGATAAATCCCAACCAAAATGGCTGCAGCTTGGAGCAAGCAGGAGGCTTGGCTCTGCTCCAGGCTACAAAGTTTCAATTATAGAAAATAAATAAATTCCAGATACTAAGGCCTCTACTTGGGTTGCCAGGGGGCATGGCTGGCTTGCAAACAACCACAGGCCCCTCACCCAGGCCACTCCATGCCCCAAGGGAACCCCCACCTTGATCTGAGAGACACTCTTCAGGGCAAACCAGCAGGCTCCCACCATGGACCAGACCTCTATCCTTTCTAATAAAAGAGTAATATACAAATTTTACCATCACTCCAACACACAAGATGACTGCTCCTAAGTGGTCAAAGATTGCTGCCCCCATGTAGATATAAGATGACCTCCACAGGATGGCCAGCAGGGGAGGGCATTTGAGAGGGACCTGGCCTGCAAAGGAGGGAAGTTGTGGGCAATCAGGGCAGTAGGAGAGGGCAGGTGGGAGGGACCAAGCTTGCAATGAAGGGCAGTTTGAAGCGATCAACCATGCACAAGATGGCAGTTAGGGGTGACCAGGCCTGCTGGGGAGGGCAGTTAGGGGCGAATTAGCTGGCTCAGGAGTGGTTAGGGGGTGATCAGGCTGGCAGGCAGAAGCAGTTGGGGCAATCAGGAAGGCAGGCAGGCGAGCAGTTGGGAGCCAGCAGTCCTGGATTGTTAGAGGGATATCTGACTGCCCATGTAGGCCCTATTCTACTGGGATTGGACCTAAATGGGCAGTTGGACATTCCTTGAGAGGTCCCAGATTGGAGAGGGTGCAGTCTGGGCTGAGGGACACACATCCTGTGCATGAATTTCATGTACCGAGCCTCTAATCCTATATAATAAAAGCATAATATGCAAATAGACCAAACTGTGGCATGACCAGTCCTTGGGCCGTGGGGCTGGCGAGCAGTCAGTGCCAGGCCAGCCAAGGTTCATTCCAGCAGGCAGAAAGAGGGGATGGCAATCAGGGGGTGATGGCAACCAGCAGCAGCAGAGTGGCAATGGGTCAGGGCTGGCCTCTTGCTAGCTGGTGCTGTCCCCTGATGAGCCTACCCGGTCACTTCCCACAGAGGGAGGCGTCAGTTGGACATCCCCTGAGGGCTCCCAGAGTGTCAGAGGGCACAGGCTGGACTAAAGGGGACCCCCTCCCACACACACGGGGTACACGAAAATTTGTGCCTTGGGCCTCTAGGAATGATGGATGAATAGATAGATGATAGATAGATAGATAGATAGATAGATAGATAGATAGATAGATAGAAAGATGATAGATAAGATCATAGAAAGATAGAGTTTCTATTTTTTCTTAATTCGTAATTGATTCTTAAAATAGTTGAGGGCAAAGATCCAGATGTGGCTATAGTTCTGTATAATATACTGGGAGCCAGAAGGAAGGTGAACTTTTTGGAAAACCATCATGACACAATATGGATAAGAAATAAATTATTTTCTGATAGTGGAAAATTAGTCATTTCTGTTAAATTGCTGTAAAACTAGTAATTATTTTGAGAATCAACCGGACCTGTACCCATGATAGTATAAAGGTTAGGCTCAAGTGTCTGACATTTTCTGAAAATGTAAAGCTTAATGTAAAAGACAAGAAACTTCTCCCGGTTCCTCATTGAATTACATAGTCACTAAACTGCCAACTTGCTGACTATGTATATATTTTTTAAGTCCAGAAGTCAAAAGGTGCGTATTCTCCATTGACCCACTTGTCAGAAACACTGAACATGCTTTTTATATGCTGACAGTTTATGTCTACTAGTATGATTTTTTCCAGTTTTCTCTTTATAGCCTTCTGTCTCAGGTGTTTTTCTTCTTTTTTTCCCAGAACATTCATTCAGGTGATGCCTACATTTTAAACACATTGAAGTATAAGATTTAATTCAGTCATTCCATAATTGAGAGCCTATAATATTGAAAGGTAGGTTTTAGATTTCAAGATACAGTATAAATAAAACACAATATTTTAAAAATTAACATTTTAGAATTTTTATATTTAATTAATGGGTTACTATTAGTTATGACCCTTACATTAATATGAAAATAATAAAATAATAAAACACCATATCTAAATGCAGTGATATTTTATATAATCTAAATTGAAGTTATTTTTCTATGTCAATTGCTTGACCAGAAATAACATAAAAATTTAATTTTAAATAATTTTTACTAACATAATTTATTGTAAGCTTCTGTTTTTAATTTTTTTCCTAGCTGAATATTTTGTTTGTAACTATATAAAGATATTTTCATACTGTTCCCTGCCTTTGAAGAGTCAATTGATACTGAAGCATTGATATTTGGAAGATTTCAACTTTTTCCTCATTAATACAACTTGAGGGCACTGCTATGTTCCACATCCAATAAACAAACTGAAAATAAAGTAATCAAATATAAATACAGAATATATTGTAAAATAATTAACTTCCCCTTTTGGTAATTTACCATAGAATAATTAAACCTCTCAAAAAATGTTATTGTTCCTGAATATATTTACTTCTATGTGCATTGTGTTGGTGTACTTTTCTGGAAATATTAACTTCAAAAAAGATTTGCCAAATTACCCTACATTTCATTAATTGTTGGCATAAAAATACAAAATGATGAAGATTTTCTTCTAAATGTAATTTTATTAATTTAGTGATTATTTAAAATTTAGTGGTTGACCAGAGCATAGAAACTGGATACTTTGAGTTAGATTATAAATTACTTTTGTTTGTTTGTTTGTTTGTTTGTTTGTTTTTCTTAAATCTATACTATTGGGTTATGCCTGTCTTTTAAATTGTCATAATTTCTTTCTTTTAATGTACATACCTCTTTAAATTTCTGTTTGTATTAGACTCTACGGGTATGTACAATGCCAGTATTTATTCCTCCCTGTTTTACTTGTCATAGCATGCTATAAAAACTATGTGCAGACTTTTTAAAACTTCAGTAGATATTTTAGTAATTGCTTCTTACAAATTTTTTGTAAGATAAGGAAAGCATTACTATTTCTAGCTTAAAAGGGAAAAATAGGATACAAGTCAACTGTAGAAATCCCAAATGATCTATTCTAGATGGCAATGGGCTAACTAGATTCACTAGAGATCCATTGTCCCACATACCATGTTAATACAGATAGACTTAGGCATTTGAAATTGATTTTTGGCATCATTTTTCCTAGTTATTATAATCCTATCACTAAGTAGCTGGAAGAGAAAACTTAAAAATAAATAGCAATGGGAAGAAAATGATAAAAGTGAGATACCTTGTTTGCAGTCTAAGGAAAAGGTAGGCTCTCAGGATGTTTATTAGAACTTAGTCATGATAAATATTAGCATACATTAACGGAATATTAAATGAAGGTATAGAGAATAGACCAAATTATATAAAATTATTTATTCAATCAATTTTTATATATATTTATTTTTATTTTTATATGAGTATAGGCTCACAGTAAGTCACAAAAAGTGAACAACTAAGTACAACGCATCCCAGGGTCCCCATTGGTTAATGACTTAAATAACCAAGTACAAAACTGAGAAACTGAGTTTGATACATTAGTATAGTCAATAGAACTTATTACACACAGTCATTTTTCTGTGGGAGGTTTATGGTTTATGTAGTGCTGTGCATTTTTATCACATGCAGCCATTTGTGTAACAACCACTATACTCAAGGTACAGAACTTTACCACCACCACACTATCAGGCTAGATGTTTATTGTCATGCCCAAAATTTCTACCACCTCCATCTCTGACTTCTTGAAATGACCAATCTATTGTCTATCTTTTTAATTTTGCTGTACAGGAATGTCAAAGAAATGGAACAATGCAATATCTGAACTTTTAAGATTGTCTAATTCCTTGCCCTAAATGGTTTGGCTCAGTGGATAGAACATTGGCCTGTGGACTGAAGAGTCCCAGGTTCAATTCCAGCCAACTGCACATGCCTGGGTTGTGGGCTCAATCCCCAATAGCGGGTGTGCAGGAGGCAGCTGATCAATGATTCTCTCTCATCATTGATGTTTCTATCTCTCTTCCTCTCTGAAATCAATAAAGAAATATATATATATATTAATATTGTCTAATTCCCTTGAGATCCATTAAATTTTTTGTATGAGCCCCACATTTTTTACCCTCTTTTTCTAAGACTTTAAGTGATATGAATATTGGATAGATAGTCCTGATTTGACCTAATGGTCCTTGATTTTTCTTTATTGATCTATATTCTTTCTGTTTTTCAGATTATTCAGATTGGGTAATATCTATTCATATGACTTTTGTGTATATATTTTTTTCCCGTTTTACCTCCATTCTGTATTGAGCCCATCCATACAGGTGTATTTTTCTTTCTTTTTTTTATTAATTTGCTAGGATATTTTTCAGAACTGTGATATTTTTGTTTTTTAATATATAATCCTCAATTTCTTAGCCAATTTTTTTCACCAGTTTCAATAGTGTTAATAATTTCTCTTTAAAACATTTTTATTATTGCTACTTTAATTTTTTTTTCAGTTAACTCCAACATCTCAGTAATTTTGATGTTAATATATCTTAACTGTATCTTCTTATAGAAGTTGTGATTGTCCTCATTATTGGTATGAAGAGTGACTTTTCATCTTATTGTGGATACCTTGGGTATTATATGTGACATTTTAGATCCTATAAATCTTCAGCAGGCCGTTATTGATTTTAGGGTATTTTGATATTAGATGGGCATGGAGGTATAGCTTGCCTTTGTTTTCTGCTGACAACCAGGGTGAAGTACAGGGGATGCCAGAGTGCTGAGTAGCCTTGTTTCACAAAACCTCATTCATCTTGGTTGCTGCTGGATGAGTGTGCAGGCTCAGCTCCTCACTAGTTCTTGTTTCCATCGGGATAGGCCAAGTGGAGTGCTGGCTAGCCTGTCTCCTTCTACCTTGCCAAGTCTCATTGCTGCTGAATGTAGTTGGTGACTCAACTTTCTGATGAACAACCATGAAAGTATCCTGGCAGGTGAATTAGAATGCTGCTTGTTTCTGTGGCAAAGAATTGAAAACCAACAGTCAGTTTAGGTATGCTGACATTATACTAGCAGTAGAATTAGAGCATTGCCTTTTTATGCCAAGTGAAGGATGGAAGATCCACTCCTGGGGTAGGCAAATCCCAAGATTTTTCTCTTTAGTTTCCATGACCATAAGTATAGGGAAATTATGCCATGAGTATCTATCTTTAGATAGAAAAATAGATTTTGAAGATGTAATTAATGTTCCTAATCAGTTGACATTGAATTAATCAAAAGGGAAATTATTCTTGTGGTTATGATCTAATAACACAGGCCCTTTAAAAGCAAAGGTATTTATCCAGTTAATAGCATAATGAGAATTCAGACATATTCAAAACAAAAAATAAAAATAAAAAAGATGGGGTCCATACATTTTTACTGGCTTTAAGGCTGGAAAGAGTCATGTACAAGGACCATTAAGCAGTCTCTTGGAACTTAAAGTAACCCCAAACTAACAGCCAAAAATAATTAAACATAGGATGAAAGTAGTTGATTTATATAAATAAGAGGCTCAGAGATTTTTCTGAGATAAGAGTATTAAGCTATCTGATTATGTCTTTGAGTGGCATCCCCAAGCCACTATAAATCCATCTGTTGTACAGCACATAGCAATATGTAAATTTTAGGATGTTGATCTAAATTTAATTACCTTAGGGTGGCTCAAATTATTGGATTATTGCTGGAAGTTAGATTAGAATAATGCAAAAATATTGAGTTATCCTAATTCTTGTGGAATTTTTAAAGCAATACTCAAATTATTTTTCTCTAATTGATTACTCGGATAATGGAATATAAATAAGAAAAATCATAAATGATAATTGTCTGTGGAGATGGATCTGGTTTTATGCTGGGTAGAGAGGATATGGCTTTGAATAATTTGGTTTGTTTATTCACCGAATCTCTATATTTTCGTAAGAATTATCATTTAAAACTTTGTCACTGTATAAATTTTGTAGATATGATTCTTTCTTATTACAAAATCAATAATAGAGAATAGAAGTAGATGAAAAAGTAAACTTTAATGGATTTTTCTATCTCCTTATCTTTGTACTTAAGATCAGTGAGACACAGTGTTAAGAATACAACAATTTAGAAAAGGATGGCGAGGTTCCTGCTAAACGGATTTTAATATATATGTATAATTGATTTCAGAGAGGAAGGCAGAGGGAGAGAAAGATAGAAACATTAATGATAGAAATCATTGATTGCCTGCCTCCAGAACACCTGCTACTGGTGATCCAGCCTGCAACCCGGGCATGCGCTCTGACCTGGAATGAAACTGTGTCTTTATAAGTCAGTGCTCAACCATTGAGCTACACAGGCCTGGCAAATGATTCTTAAATATTAAGTTTCATTGCAACGTTGATTTCATGGAAATGCAAAGCATGCCCAAAGGAACAGTGAGGATTTCAGGACTGCTTATTCAGAGTTTTAAAATCTATTATAGTAAGAAATGAAATACAGACTTTACTGAAAGAAACAATAGTTTCCTGAATGCTAAAGGAAAAACAATGGTTATATAAAACTAGAAGTAAACGTGATTTACAAATGCAGTGATATTGTTTTCAAATTCAGTGTTGAAATATTGTTTTCAAAGTCAATCAAGACCCAAAGCTACAGTGTCATTTATGAGCTATCCCCTTATGGTTCCTTTTTACTCAGATCACATTTGTAGCCTGAGTTGGATTCTGTGATAGAAGGTAACATTTGCTGACTGCACGGGGTGGCATTTTCAGTATGCCCTATTGAAATCCCAGATCATATTTATAAAGAAAGGTTCAATCAAAAAACATTTTCAACCCATTTACCAATACATACTACATAACCTTCATTACTTTCCCTGTTTTCTAAATTATGACTTCTTTCCAAACTGACTGTCATGAAAAAAAGAAGAAAATTATTTTTACATGAAAAGAATGCAAGATTTTAAGATGATTTTTACATTGGTGAATATGTATTGTTGACTAGATTTGCTGTAATTATTCCCTGAAATGAATTCAAGACTGGTTTTCAGATATCAGATGAGAAAGCATATAAGAACAGAAATCTTATATTCATGTTACTGAAGAATCTTTATTTTTTCCATAGATAATACATTTACAAAATAAAAATTAAATGGAAAAATGATGTATTCTGAGTACCAACAAATTTTATTATAAATCTAATAGAGGCCAGGTGCACGAAATTTGTGCACTGGGGGTGGGGAACCCTCAGCTTGGCCTGGGACCCTTAGGGGGATGTAGCAGTGCGCCAAATGGCAGGCAGCCAGGGAGGAGCCCGGATCGGGCCAGGCGCTGTGCTGCTCCTGTTCATTCCGGCCTGCTGCACCTGCTGCTGTGGAGTGAGGAGAGGCTCCTGCTATGGCAGCTGCACTTGCCAACCATGAGCCTGGCTGCTGGCTGAGCAGCATTCCCCCTGTGGGAGTGCATTGACCACCAGGGGGCAGCTCCTGCATTGAGTGTCTGCCCTCTGGTGATTAGTGCATATCATAGTAACTGGTCACTCTGGTCTTTCTGCCATAATGGTCTCTTAGGATTTTATTATATAGATTATTCCTTTCAAACATTGGATCTTCACAATCTTAATTACCTTTGCTTATCTTTGACTATTCATATATGATAGGTAAAAATAATTAAGATTATTGTTGACATGGAAAAAAGGCTCTTTCATATGCTATAGATGAAATATAAACATATATTTTGACATAGAGAAATATAGATAGATGATAAATAACTAAAAATGTATTTTTAAGGTCTCCTTTTTAAATTTTTTATTGGTGAGTATAACCAATTATTTTACAATTCATGTTTTGCTGTTATTTTATTTGATGTTTCTTTTCACTAATGGAATTATTAATATTCCATTCATACAAAAATGAATGTATATATTATCTTTTATTCATAGCACTATATTTTAAATTTACCTTCCAAATTTTTGTGTTGATTTTATTTCACTATTAGGCAATATGTCTTTTGAAATTTGTATCATTTTCTTCAATCTGAATATTCACCCATTATTTATTTATTAGTTGCTTTTCTTGAATTTCATTAAACATTTAAGGAACAAATAATACAAATTTTACACAAATATTTTCAGAAAAAGAAGACAAGAGAAGACTTAACTCTTTTAATGATCTGTTTATGGACTCAAATATATAAATAACTAGAGGCCTGGTGCACAAAATTCATGCACGAGGGAGGGTTAAACCTCAGCCCAGCCTTCAAACTCTCCAAACTGGGACCTCTTAAGGTATCTCTGACTACCGTAGGATTGGGCCTACATGGGCAGTCGGACAACCCTCTCTTAATCTAGGACTACTGGCTCCCAACAGCTCACCTGCCTGCCTTCCTGATTGCCCCTAACTGCTTCTGCCTGCCAGCCTGATCACTACCTAACCACTCCTCTGTCAGCCTGATTAATGACTAACTGCTTTCCTGCCAGCCTGTTTGCCACTAACTGCCCTCCCCTGCAGGTCTGATCATCCCTATCTGCCCTCTCCTGCAGGCCTGGTCACCCCTAACTGCCCTCTTGTACAGGCATGGTCACCCTCAACTGCCCTTTCCTGCAGGCCCAGTCACCCCCAAGTTCCCTCCTCTGCCAGCCTGGTTACCCCTAACTTCCCTCCCCTACAGGCTTGATTGCCCCCAACTGCCCTTCCTTGCAGGCCTGGTCCCTCCCAACTTCCCTCCCCTAGCTATCTTGTAGTGGCCATCTTGTGTCCACATGGGGGAAGCCATCTTAGACCACATGAGGGCAGCCATCTTATGTGTTGGAGTGAAGGTTAATTTGCATACTACCGTTTTATTAGATAGGATAGAGACCTGGTAGCAGCCAGCTGCTTTGGGGGCCAGCTGGTTTGCCCTGAAGGCTGTCCTAAGTCAGGGTGGAGGTTCTCTTTGAGCGTGGGGTGGCCTGCGTGAGGGGCCTGTTGTGGTTTGCAGGCCTTACATGCCTCCCAGCAACCCAAGCGGAGGCCCTGGTATCTGGGATTGATTTATCCTCTATAATTGAAACTTTGTAGTCTTGAGTGGAGCCAAGCCTCCTGCTTGCTCCGTGGCCATAGCCATTTTTGTTGGGATTTATTTATCTTCTATAATTGAAACTTTGTAGCCTCGAGCAGAGGCCAAGTCAGACCAGGGCTGCAGAAGCTTGGCTTCCTCCATTTCTGGGGAAAACTCACACCTCCTGCTCTCTCCAGCCCCATGGCTGCTGCCATTTTTGTTGGGAGTTATCTGTCTTCTATAATTGAAACTTTTTAGCTTTGAGTGGAGTCAAGGGCTAGCCAGGTGTTCAGATAGTTTGGCTTCCTCCATTGCTGGGGAAACCCAAGATTCCTGCTTGCCCTGTGGCTGCATCCATCTTGTGTGGGTTAATTTGCATACTCACTTCTGATTGGCTGGTGGGCGTGACTTGTGGTTATAGCAGAGATATGGTCAATTTGTATATAATTCTTTTATTAGATAGAATGACAAAGAAATTTAAAACAATAGAAAGAAATAAAAATATAGATGCCGAAACCAGTTTGGCTCAGTGGATAGAGAGTCAGCCTGCAGACTGAAAGTTCTGGGGTTCGATTCCAGTCAAGGGCAGGTACCTGGGTTGTGGGCACATCCCCAGTGGGAGGTATGCAAAAGGCAGCTGATTGATGATTCTCGCTCATCGATGTTTCTAACTATTTCTCTCCTTTCCTCTCTGTAAAAAAATTAATAAAAAATATATTTAAAAAAAACACACAGAAATAAAAATATAGAAATAGCTATTGGTAGATAAATCTCAAAAATATTGGTATATAGTTTGTGATTCCATTGATATAAAATTCTAAACAAATCTTACAGTTTTTATTTATGCTAATTACTACATTTAATATACCTTAAAGTTATATAATAAAGATTTAATATGCAAATTGACCTTCACACCCTCACATAAAGATGGCCGACCTCATGTGGTCAAAAATGGCCACCACAAGATGATTGGCAGGGGAGAATTGTTGGGAGTAATCATGCTGGCAGGGAAGGGCAGTTAGGGATGGGCAGTTAGGGATGACCAGTCCAGAAGGGGAGGGGAGTTGGGAGTGACCAGGTCAGCAGTGGAGGGGAATTGGGGGCACATAGGCCTGCAGGGGAGGGAGGGGAATTGGGGCAGACTAGATCATTAGGGAATGGCAGTTAGGGTTGACCAGGCTAGTAGGGGAAGGAAGTTGGGGGGGGGGGGACTAGGCCTGCAGAGGAGGGTAATTTGGGGTGACCAGTTCTGCAGGGAAGGGCAGTTGGGGGCTACCAGGCTGGCAGGGGAAGGCAGTGGGAAGTGACCAGGCTATCAAGGGAGGGCAGAGAGGGTTGACCAGTTTGGCAGGGGAAGGCAGTTGGGGGCAATCAGGCCAGCAAGGGAGCAGCTAGGTGTTGATCAGGCTGGCAGGGGAGTGGACAAGGGGTGATCAGACAGGCAGGTGAGTAGTTGGGAGCCAGCAGTCCTGGATTGTGAGGGGGATGTCCCAGACTGGAGAGGGTACAGACCGCACTGAGGGACAACCCTTCAGTGTACGAATTTTGTGCACTGGGCCCCTAGTAACAAATAGCATGATAGAAATATGCCTTACTGATTACATGGCAAATGTTAAGTTAAATCCTCTATGAAGTATAGTTACATTAGTTTCCTAAGGCTGCCATAACAAAATATCACAAACTGGAAGGTTTAAATACTCCAATTTATATTCTAATGGCTTACAAGCTAGATGTTTGAAATTAAAATATAGGCAAGTTTGTTTTTTTCTGAGGGCTGTAATTTAGAGTCTGTTCCACTCTTCTTCCCTAGCTTATGGTGGTTTGCTCTCAATCTTTGCATTTTTTGGTTTGTAGATACATCCATTCCAATCTATGACTTCTTCACATGGTGTGCTCCCTATATGCATCTCTGTTTCTCTGTCCAAATCTGCAATTGTTATAAAGATACCAATTATATTGGACTAGAGACCTGGTACACAAAATTCATGCACAGGGAGGTGGGGGGTCCCTCAGCCCAGCCTGCACCCTCTCAGGGGATGTCTGTGAGGAGTGGGCCTACGCTGGCAGTAGTACATCCCTCTTGCAGTCTGGGACTCCTAGGTCCTAAACACCCACCGCTTGCTGTTTTTTACAACTTGGCTCGCTACTCCTAATGCTCCTGCATTGAGCATCTGCCTCCTGGTGGTCAGTGCTTGTCATAGCAATCAGTCATTCTGTAGTTTGGTCCATTTTCATATTAGGCTTTTATTATATAGGATTAGAACACACCCTATTGACTTGATTATTTCAGTAAAGACCCTTCCAAATAAAGTCATAATCAAAGATACTAGGAGTAGAACTTCAACATATCTTTTCGAGGGTCATGATTAAACTCATTACAGGAATGTATTGTGGGGAATGGAAAACTCATTTTAAAATATAAAAGTTCTTATAGTCAAAGAATATCTGTTGCTCTAAACTCTGTGTTAAGATGACCCATTGATGAGACTCTCTGTTTACCTAGCTCTCACTGGTAGTGCCTGAAAGCCAATTAGTCCTCAGTATTTACTCACTGTCCAGAATTAATCAAACCAAACATTTCTTTATTTGCCTTGACCCTACACTTAAAATAAATTGTTCTTCACTTCTCATTCCACAAATGGGTGCCCATATTTAGCATTTGCCTGGTTCCTTTGATGAATAATCTGGTTCAGGTTCATTTTCCCACTAGACTTTTTTTTTTTTTTTTTTTTTCCTATATCTGGGAAACCACTGTTGGTATCTTTTGTTTTGTTGTTGTTGTTTTGTGGTGGTGGTGGTGGGGGGTGGTCTTTTTCTTAAGCCATATTTGTTCATTAACAAGACCAGTTTTAATACCATGAAAATGACTGGCTTTACACATTTTTTGTTCAATCTTCCAAAGAAAATGCCTTTACTGATATTCCTGAAGAAAGAAAATAATTTTGTGCTTTCTTCCATGTAACAGCACTTAAAAACATTTTAAGAAAACTATTTTATGCTTTTCATGTACTTTTTTTTCTGTTTAATGGCTCATCCAGTCCTGGTTTGGCTTATGTAATTATATATACTTAAAGATAAACTGAAATATTACCTATGTAAAAGTCCTCAAACCTTAAAACCTGGCTGTGTTAATCATTAATTCTACCAAGTTGTATTTTTCTGCATATCTTAGATTATCTATTATAACATATTGTCTTCGTGTATTTAATCTTATTCTACCCATGTGCCTTGTGGGTACAAAGATATTATTTAAATATAGTTTCAATTCCAGCATTAGAAATTAAAATTCATAAGCAATCAAAATTAAATTTGAATGAGTGGTAAAATAATCATGAGTTCTGTTAGCTTTGTCTTCAAGTTGAGTAGTCATCACTTCATCAATATCTTATTTTATTATGCCTGTTATCTATCTGATTATATACCTGAATGGATACTCATTAGTCTATGCTTTGTTCAAATGTGACAAGCAAAATTGAACAATAATATCTTGATTTTGAATTATAAATTTCAATTAGGTGTTACTGATTTTTTTTTAAAACTGGGAACATGTAGTATTTGTTAAAATAACCAGATTTTGGTAAAATATAGTACCTGTGATGTTTAATTTTATACATTTATTTGACTTGGCTAAGGGATGCCCAATAACAAGTATACGTATTTTCTGGGTGTGACTGTGAGAGTGTTTCCAAAAGAGATTAGCATTAGAATCTGTAGGCTGAATAAAGCATATTGCTTGTACCAATGCAGGTGAGCATTGTCCAGTTATTTGAAGGCATTAATAGACCAAAGGGGTGGAGAAGGAGAACATTTGCTATCTGCTTGATTTGGGACATCCATCTTCTCCTGCCCTCCTGGTTCTCTGCCTTACACCATTGCACTCCATCCCTGCTTCACATTCTTGAGTCTTTAGATTCAAACTGGGACTTGAGAGCTTTTGGTTTCCCTGGTTCTCAGGCTTTTGGGCGTGCACTGAATTACTAGTGTATCACTGACTTTCCTGGTTCTCCAGCTGCCAGACAGCAGATGTAGCAGTTGTCAGTCTCCATAATTTCATGAACCCATTTCTATAATAAATTCCTGTCTCTCTGGTGAATCTTCACTAATACAGTAACTAAATGTTAAAACCAGTGTAATTATTTCTCATATAACAATATAGACTTGAGCATATATACTCTGAATGTTCTTTTGGAGCCCATAATAACGGATGTTTTGTTACCCTATATGTCATAGGTTGTAATTTTACACTTAAGATTATCTACTGGAAGGGAGAAACCTGAAATGGCATAAGCCTGGGGGCTTTTTATTAACCAGTACTTAAAGCCTCATGTGCTTTTTGCTCAAAAACCATTGGTTGGAATTCAGTCTCCTGGATGAAAAATGCAGCTTTGTTATGTGCCTTGAAAGAAGAAAAAAAAATCAATTTTAAGGAACAGATAGCTATTTTTCATATTCCGTAGAGAAAAATATTTTGTCAGAAAAGCATACTTTAGGGAGTGAAATAATTATCTGACTATTGAAGCCAATAAACCTTTAGGCAATTTTTTGAGAGAGCACTATAGGAAAGATACTGTTCTCAGTGAGCATATTCATATAATATTCACTTAGCATATGTACATATACACTTCACTAAGTGAATATCTATCATCTAGACACACACAAACACACAGATCCATATATACACATAAATTATTCTATGTATAAATACTATACATAGTTTATTTTTAAACCATCACACTACACCCTACCTTTGTGTACTGGAAGCAGAAAAAAAAATAAAACAAATTTTGAAAAAAAGATAGACCCATGCAATGGATTGAATGTAAGAGGATAAGGCATAGATTTATAAAATATTGTATTATCCAATGTATAACTATATTTTGAAGTGCTAGGAAGGTCACATCACTCTGCTAGATAGAAGAATTATAATTGCAAATATATACTTGTAGAGAATTTTTTATGACCAATTAGACTGCTTTACCATGCATACTTGAAAATAGTATCAGTTTTAAACAACATTGAAGATGTGCCATTTTAATAGTGTTTGTTCATATAACACTTCTTTATAGCTGTTCTTGTAATAAATAGAAGAAATATTATCAAATATGTAACCAGTGCTTGCTGGTGATATTTATCTGTTAGAATCTGTGATTGTGGGAGGGGTAAATATGTGAAAACAACTGCTAAGTTCTAGCAAGTTGGGGGAAAAATCTCACTATATGTAAACGTATATCTTAGAAATTTTGTTATTGGCATATTACATATATTAATTTTAATAGTTATGCAGTTTTGTTCTTCACATTCATGTCTTCAATCCCGAGTTTTCATTTTTATATGCTAGAATTTAAGGATTTTATTTTATCTTTCTCCGCAATTGTTCCAAGGTCACATATTACAAAGTCTATGATGAGCTATTTTCTGCAAACCTCCATTGTCCTATGTTACACTTTCGTATAAAAGTGATTATGTTTACGGATGTTCTGTCAGTCAATAATGTCTACAGGTATTTAGAAAAGGCAGTCCTCATAGCTAGTATTTCTTCCAACTTTATTTTTGTTCCTGTACTTTATGGTTTGCTATTTTTTATATAATTTTTAGGAATACTGATCAGTTCTTAAAAACAAACAAACAAACAAACAAAAACCACAACACAACTTTTGGGGGTTTAAATAAAATGTGTAGAATTTAGCCTGGTTGGCATGGCTCAGGGGTAGAGCATCGAACCTATGAGTCAGGAAGCCTGTTTGAATTCTCAGACAGGGCACATGCCCAGTTTCTGGGCTGATCCCCATGAGGAGGTATGCAGGAGGCAGCCAGTCAATGGTTCTCTCTTATCATTGTTGTTTCTATCCTTCTTTTTCTTTTTCTTCCTTTCTGAAATCAGTAAAAAAAAAAAATAAAAAAAATAAAAAAAATAAAAAAACTGTATAGTATTTATACATTGCTACATTTACTTACATCTTAATTTTTAAATTTCTTTATTGATTAAGGAGTTACATATGTGTTCTTATATCTTCTTATGTCAATGGTATAAATTTATCAAAAAGTTCTACACCTCTTATTAACACTCCATGTTTTACCTCTTAACATTTTATTTGATTTGTTTGGTATTATGTATGTTATGTAATTAAGAATAACAAATTCTTCTTATTGGGATGTTTTAGACATAATAAATTATGTATTATGTCTAAAACATATTATATGTTTTAGATCTCACATATTATAAATATTCTCTACAAATTTTCTTAAAATTCTTTTGAGGGTAACTACAGGCATGAAGATAATTCTCCTTTTTTGTTTTCTTTTTCAAAATATTATTATTTTTTTACTTCAAGAGTTGTGCATCTGTATTACATTTCTTAATATAAGGAGTTTTTGCCTAATTTATAAATTTAAAGTACATTTCACGAGAGACAAAATGGTGGCGGAATATATCAATGGACATGTCCCAAGCCTTGTCCCGGAGCAGATAGAAGGAGAAACTAAATCGAATAACATCCACCCTGAATTGGTGAAGTAGACACAGCTGGTGAGACAATTCCCAGCAGTGAAGGCTGAGGATGCCTGGAGAAAGGTAAAATCAGGGATCTGGGTTGGAGAGAACTGAAAGTCAGGGAAACAACTTGTCACCCAGACCACATCCCTTGGGACAGACATAGCGTCTGACTGTGGAAAGTAGGTTCGCAGGACTGCGGGCAGCAGGAGATTCTGGATTTGGGGCCACATCCAGGAAAGACTGAGTCTAGAAGGGGCAGTCTGGATGGCTGCCCAGGCAGGGGGGGGGGGTGGTTCCCATGGTGGCGCAGATCTTTCTCCTCTTTGCTTTTGTTTGCTGACCCTAGTTCATAGGACCTTTCAAATACAGACACTCACCCAGGACAGAGGGGCAGGTGGAGGTGCAGACTATATCTCAGATATAGGCAAGGTCCAATCAGAGCACTTGGAGCTATCCAAAAACCATTTCCCCTCAGGACACATAATAAGAGTGGAAGGAAAAACATGGTATTGGTGATATGGAAAAAATACAGCCCTTTCTTTTCCTTTAAGTTGGACAAAAGTGACAAACAAAACAAATGGATCTTCGTCAATCAGCAATACTGAATGTTTGGACTTTAAGGCCAGAGGTTCCTCTTAGGTTAATCGATTTTTTGACAACAAAAGAGAGGCTGGAATTGATCAGAGCACTTCATCATGTCAAGGACTTATTTATTTTTTTTTGCAAAGAGGGAAGGCTAATGTTCATTTTTGTCACTAGTCCAGCCATTCCTCATTAAGAGAGATTTTTTTTGTTTTTAAAACAAAACAGTTGAGTTCCATCCAAGATGAAGGCTGGCAACTAATGGCTTTGATATCAGAGAGCATTGGAAGATAATCATTCCACTCATTAAAATGTCTGTTTTTCCACTTTGTATAAGTGAATTGCATGACTTGTCAGACATTTTACATATTTTCCCAACAAATTTCAGTATTGATTTTACTCCTAGTACTTTCTTTGTATGCAATCAGCAGAATAAGTATAGTTACAGGAGGCAAAAGCGTTGCAAACGAGGACTGTAGGAATACAGAAATGGCAAATGCAAGGAGAACCTACTCCCTCCAAGGCTGAGAAAGAGAACAAAGGAGAAACTAAGAAATTAGGAGAGCATCCTCTGGCCCCACCTCCATCTGTCCTGAGGCTGAGATTCTGAACTTGTTGAAGAAGGTATGCCTGCCAAAGAACACATAATTATCCAGAGGCAGAAGCTGACAGAAGGGATAGGTGAGGACTGTAGGGGTGAACCATCAGGAGACAGAGAAATTCACAAGAGAGTGAGAGCAGGCCAAGGGTGGCTGTAGGAACAGCCTTCTGGGTGTCTGAGAAACTTGCTGAAGGGAGCCTGTGAACTGAAGCTGCTCTGCAAGGACCATTGACAGGAGGTCCATTCCCACAGGCCCACTGTCAGCAGGCATAATCACAAACCAACACATTAACAATAGCCAGGGAGAAAGGCATCTTAGTTTTCCCTATAGCCTCACAATGACCCTTCCCTGTCTTTTATGAAAAGGCCTAACATTGCTCTAGTTGACAAAGGAGACATATTTACAGAATTCAGCCCCAGAATCATCATCACAAAAATCATCTTTAAAAAAAGCATAGATTTAGAACTAAGAGGACATAAACTGATAACTGTCACAGATCCTATATGGAAAAGTAAGAAAATATTTCCTAATTATTGGGTCTCCAAAATCAGGGGAGCAAGGGAAGCTACCATGTAACATAAATATTTGTCTGATTTAGGCTTCCACATATTCATCCCCAAAGATGGTTTTTGGGGTAATTAAACAATGTCAGCAATGATTTATATTAAAATGCCAATTAAAACTTAACATGACTAAAGAATCCATGATCAATATTGGATCAATATTGCATTAATATGACACATACCGATGACATTTGCAGATGAGGAATTTTATTTTGCAAAACATTATAAGCCAGTTTTGCATGTTGATAAAAATGGAGATATGGGCTGGAACAACCCTCCATGTCCGAATAGTTGTTCTAGCTATTGGCCACCATCACATATAACTCACTTTAAGTACTTAGTGAGTTCTGTTAATTGTCTTCTTCCCTTGCTTCTTATTTGAAAACATAAATATTCCCCAGAGGATTATCCTGTTTTGCCGTTGACAGAAGCCTCTGGATTCCAACACATATGCCATTGCCAAACAGGTTTTACTATTCACAGAAGCAAATAGCACTCCCCTGGTTCTCAGAGAAATCCTAAACTTTATTCTTATCAGAAGCTAAATGCTGTGCTTAAATATTAGTCTGAAACTATAATTATTACTGAACTTCCTCAGATTTTGATACCTTGAAGTAAATTTGATATTATCTTGCTCAATTACCCATATTTTCCATTCGAGAGAGAGGCAAATGTATATAACTCATGATCAAGTTTATTTGCTGCAGGGACGCAATAAGACCCTAGTCATCAGGCAACCCAAATTAATTCTACTTCCCATTATTACTAGTGAAGGGGCTTAGAAAGGTGCACATAGAACCAGAAAAACCAAAGTGAGATCATTGCGATGGACACCTTAGAATTTTCCCTAGGACATGCTCTATTCTACCTCTATAGTTACCTCTACACTAATCCAACTCATTGTTTAAAATAATTCAGCCGACTGACCAATTAGCTGATTTTTTGTGCCTGTGGTTGCTTGTCTTGGTCTACATTCAGCTGACCTGACCGCTTGTATATTTCACACTGGATTGAGTTCCTAGGCACACCCAATCATGGATCTTTTGGTGATGCTATAAGCATAACTGGAATCTTATCTGTGAAAGATAAATAGCTTTTTAATTAGCATCAATAAAGCATGCTTAACAAATGACAATAAAGAACTACCAACAAGGAAATCTAGTGTATGTTTTTGTTTTTGTTTTTAAATTTTACTTTCTTCAATATAACTCATAAAGAATGGCAAAAGATTTCCAACAGTTATTGGACTGTGAAGCAAAGTCAGGTCATTGTGTGCAGCATGGTGGAGGGCACATTGCAAATAGAGGACTGCAATTGGTCTCCTGACATGGACAGGAGTTTCTGAAAAGTAGCTGGTGTAGCCATCGGAGAGTATTATTAGATAATATAGATAAATTTGAAGGTATTTTTCATTTCACAATGACCTCTTATTCCTGAGAATTGCCTCTCTAACACCCAGGGATTAAGTGCTACTGTTGTACGATGTGACACTGTCATTTTTATCACAATTAATCAAACAAGAGATAAACTGCTGCTTCCTGCTGGGCCAATCATATTCTGAATTGGATTTCACAGACACTGTTGGGTCTCTCTGTATGAGCCTGAGTTATAAATTGTAAACTCAGGAACTGTGGGGTGCCATCCTCAAGTATGAGAGCGGGGAATGCTGTGGTCTACAGCATTGAAAACTGAGGCAGATATTAGAGAAAGTGGAGTGGAGAGGAAATTCATTTTGACTTTTTAGTTTCTGGCCCAATCACTTGGAAGTAACGATTGCTTTTTTGTTTATTTTATTCTCACTAATTCCTCAATATTTTGCTTAAGGTGGCTCTATTTTTTAACAGAAGGATATTAAAAAAATATATAGTCTTATTCTTCTAATGTACACCATAGTTCCTTTCATTTAACCATCAAAATGTATATAGCACATGTGTGCAAGTGCCTTACATAGAATAAATACTCAAATTAAACCATGTGGGAGGCTCAATATAATTGATAACTAAAACATCCAGTGGCTTATGTGAAAATGTCAATAATACACATTATTTTTTTCTTTTTTCAAATAAACCATTCATAATGCAGATAAAACTTTTTAAAAAATACTGTTTCTATATATGGCAATACAGAAGCTTTAGAAATGTATTTTACCAAATTATTTCTGGGTATATTCTAATATTATTATTATTATTATTATTATTTTAATTAAAGGCAGTTATGTCCCTCAGCTGGGGCCCCACTCCTATAACCCTGCTTTTTCTACACCCCACTATGAGCTCAAATCCCAAAGATGTGGTGGACCCCAGAGAATGGGATTTTATTAACATGTGTAAGCTGGATTCATGAGTCAAAAACTAGTGGCCTCTCCATGAAGCTGCAAACTTACTTTGTATTTTATCTGTTTCCTGAGGGTCATTATCCTGAGGCCAGATTTACATTCCAGCTGATGCTGATTTTTCAGGGAGGCCTTCCTCTGTGCAGGTTTGGGTGGAACCGGGGCCATTCTGGGGCCTTTCTCTACATAGATGAGGTCTCACCAGGAATATAGTTTCCATGGCTCACCTTGTCTCAGAGTTGGTCTTAGAGAGAAAGGCTTCATTCCCACGTGCAAATGCAGAGAATAGGTAACCATAAGCTGTTTGCTACACTGAAAAACTGAAACATTTTGAAAAATACAGTTTATATTTCAGTGTAAGATTTTTGTAATATTATGGGTAAAGAGGAAAATAACTGGAACTGGACTGATAATTTGGTAACTTTTATTCTGCTTTTAGGTTTGCTTATCTGGGGGAAACACACACACACACACACACACACACACACACAATCATTTCTTTGTTGTTGTTGCTGCTTGGTAATGCATTATATTTACTTTTTTCTTTTCACCTTTTGGTCCCCTCACCTATGTCCCTCTCCCCGCAACCACCAATATGCTTTCTTTATCCATGAGATGGGTTTGCTTGTTTGTTTCATATTCAATATATCAGAGAGATCACATGGTATTTATCTTTCTCTGTCTGGCTTACCATGTCCTTGAGGTCCAGCCATCACAAATGTCAGATTTATTTTTGTCAGATTTATTCTTTCTATGGCTAAATAACATTCCATTGTGTATATAGTCTATAATTTCTTTGTTCACTCATTCATCTATAGACATTTAGGTTTTGTAATACAGATAGTATAGAAAATTTAAAGAAAACCAAGAAGAGTTTTGAAACATCTGTTGTATTTAGGTTCTTATGGGCAGGTAAACAGAAGTTTGTGTTAATACAATATATAAAATTTAATGTTAATAATATAAAATACAACAGAAAAATGTATTATTTATATTAATTTTGATAATGGTGGTAATAGTGAGATGGTTAGAAGTATTAATAGTATAGCTGACATTTACTGAGCACCAATTTTGTTCCAGGAACACTGCTACAACTTCTATGAATTTTTTCATTCATCTTCATAGCAACATGATGACTTTGATTATCATTTTACAGTTGAGAAAATAAAAATTTAGTCACAGTAATAGTACTTTTTAAGGGACTATGAAATTTAATTATTGTAATTCTGTATTTTGAGGAGATGGATTTTAATATGGGAGACCCGTACTTAAATGTAAAACATACTCATTATAATTTTTTTTTATATTTCTCTCTGGCTATTTTTATCTCTCTTGAAGCAGGCTTCTTCATATTCTTAAGTATTTAACAAAGAGCATGAAAAAGTTATTATTACATCTTCCAAGGAAAGTATTAAACCCAACATATTTTTCCCCAGTGTCAGCCAACTAAACATTTATTGTCAGAGGAACAGAAATACCTATAACTTTTACAGTTCTTTCTTCAATTTTTCATAAATCTTTTTTCCTTTATGATGTTAATTTTCTCAAGATATGACATTCTCTGATATTTGAAAATAAATGGCAGGTTCCTCCAAGTTTGGAGTGACTAGGTTGTTAAGATTATAAATGTGTATTCCCAGACACTTGAACATTGTTCACAAATTGGATTTTTGAAGTGCTAGCAATGTTCTCTTTGAGGGATTAATCTCTCCTTCAATAGGGACGAGGGAAGGAGAAGCAACTTAAATGCAATATTCCACCAACTTTATCTAACTCCGTTTTTAAAGCTCAAGACCCCAACTTATCTCTTGGGCAATTTTTTTTTATCTCTTTATCTTCTGTTTGGACTCTGAGAGCCAGATCAAACATTTTTAGCACATCTCTAGAATTTTGTCTGTGTATTCTAAATATGTTTTCATTCCTATTTTCATGTCAGTTCATCTTATTTTAAGGATTTCAGTAAGTGCCTCAGGGAAAACATTTCCCCTCACTTATTTTCACCTTGTACAATCTAGAGGGATAAATGGAATGAAGAGATCTAAGTTGGAAAGCATCTAAATCAATGACAGGCCATCCCTTCACTCTGCAGGAAAACTTCATGCTTAGCATTGGAGGCGCCTATAATTTGGAAATTGTCATGCTAAGGAGGAAGGCTAAAAGCACATTTAGTTCTTTATTTGCTCCCAGGTAGTAACTAGGCCTTCTAGGGAACTGTTTTGAAGATTCAAAAAAGAGAAGAGAATTTCCCACAATGTGTAGAAACTTGGCAGCAGTACTGAGTATTTCAAGTAATTATTAGGTCTAGTAATAATTAATGTCGTTTTCTAATACTTTTTAAATCGAATTTATTTAAACAATACAACAAAATTTAATCAACAATATAGTTGCCGTTGTTTTCTACTACTTGTGCCCAACGCTCAGGAAGCATTTTAATCCCTCTGTTGTAAAATTCTTGTGATTTTGATGCAAAAAATTCGGTCAATGCATTTTTGAGGCATTCTTCATTATTAAATTTTTTTCCAAGAAGAAAGTTTTGCAAAGAACGAAACAAATGGTAATCGGAAGAGGCAATTTCAGGAGAATATGCAGGTTGAGGGAGAACTTCCCATTCCAACTGGCGCAGTTTTTCAGCAGTGATTCTTGCAGTATGCGGTTGTGCGTTATTGTGGTGAAGAATTATGCCCTTCTGATTAATCAGCGCGGGTTCTTTTTCTCTTAAAGCTTGGGCTAACCTTTCCAATTGGGCATTATACACTGCACTTGTAATGGTTTGGTTAGATGGTAAAAGTTCATAATGAAGAATTCCTTTAAAATTCTACCAAACACACAACATCACTTTTTTCGCATGCAAGTCAGGTTTTGGCGTGGGCTGCGGAGCTTCATTTTTGTCCAACCATTGAGGCCGCCTTTTCAAATTAACATACAGCACCCATTCTTCATCTCCGGTAACAATTTGCTCTAAAAACGGCAAACGGTTTTGACGAGAGAGGAGCGAACTGCAAATTGTGACTCTTTGATTATGGCTGTTGTCGGTCAACTCATGAGGAACCCATTTTCTAAACTTTTGGACTTTGCCAAGTGCACACAATTGATTGGAAATTGTTTTTTGTGAACAATTTAAAGTTGTCGCAAGCTCTTGTTGGGTAATTCGAGGATTTTGCACCAAAAGAGCTTGAAGAACTTCTTGATCAAAATTGGACTCACGGCCTCGACCACTCTTGTCATCTAACGAAAAATTTCCCAAGCGAAATTTCTCAAACCAACGCTGGCATTTTCTGGCGCTAACTGCATCTTGACCAAGAGCACTACAGATGTTTTTTGCAGCCTCACTTGCTTTTCTTCCTAATTGGAACTCGTAAAGCATGCAGTGCCGAATATGCTCTTCATCCGCCATCTTCTTAGCCCTAGTTCTGCAACAAAAACCAAACCAAACACAAACTTTTTCAAGCAAAACTTGTTAATTGCACTTCACACATTCTGTACATACCACGTGTTTGAAGGTTATGTCAATACAAGTCAACGCCAAGCAAGATTTTAAACGAATGTTTAAAAACGACATTAAGTATTACTAGACCCGATAGCACAGTACTCATGCTCTCTTTTTATTGATATCTGCTAGTGCTATTCAAATACTAGAACCACTACTTTTTCTTTTTAAATATATTCACAAGCCAGCTAGTTACTCAATCATGTGCTGCATGTGGAAGACTTAATCAATTAAAAGCTCAGGAATACAGCCAAAACTGGTTTGGCTCAGTGGTAGAGCATCAGCCTGCAAACTGAAGGGTCCCGGGTTCAATTCCCATCAAGGGCAGCCATATGTTGGTTGCGGGCACATACCCAGTAGGGGGCGTGCAAGAGGCAGCTGTTCCATGACTCTCATCAATGCTTCTAACTCTCTCTCTCTCCCTTCCTCTCTGTAAAAAATCAATATCTCAGAAATACAAACCCTAAGTCAGGGGTGGGGAACCTTTTCTCTGCCCAGAGCCATTTGAATATTTGTATCATAATTCACAGACCATACAAAATTATCAACTTAAAACTTAGTCAAATATTTAATTAACTCATCCCTAATGCCTTGGCAGGGCCAGACCAAATGATTTCATAGGCCTTATATGGCCCACAGGCTGGAAATTTCCCACCCTTGCCGTAAGTAGTCCATACAAACCCTTGCCTTAAGTAGTCCATACAACAAAACTAAATAGAAACAACAGAGAGCCCAAATTTCCTAGGAATATATATATATATATATATATATATATATATATATATATATATATATATATATATATTTTTTTTTTTTTTTTTTTTAATTATTGGAAAGCATCATATTAATTATTATTAGAACTAGGTCTAAAATTTCAAACATTCTTTTTAGTGAATGGAGAAAACAAAGAAAGAGATAGGAAGAACAAGAAGATATGCGCACTCATGTGTGAGAGAAATAGAGTTGTCCCAAACTGATCATTTATTTTTAGGAAATATTTCCCTTCTTTGTAAAGCAAAATTTCATTATTATGTAGCTAACAATATTTTAACAGAAACTAAGATAAGCTTAATATTCTTGGTCATATTAAAGAGTGAAGTAAATACATCTTTTTGAAATAAGTACATTTTTCAAATATTTTCCAAACTATATTTATTTAAATAGGTTTAAAATTTATGTAAATTACCATTTAAACAATTATGGTGAAATTTGTGGTTAGACAAAGTATTTAAGATTTTGATGTGCAGAGGTTTCCTCTTAATAAAATCTCATACATATATCCTTTGGATATACAACTTTGGCTTTTGAACATTTGTTTGTCATTAAAGAGATAATATCTGAAATCTGAAAATTGGTAATTTAGAAAAATTAAAATCATTGGTAATCACCGCTGAGAACATTTTATTCACTTTCAGTCATACATATACATTTGCTTACAAACAAATATAAAACTTTATAGTAAAAATTCATAACCATAATAATCTAATCATATATATAGACACACATACACACACACACACACACACACACACACTGAGTGGTCAGATTATTATGATCTCTGAACGCATAATAATCTGGCCACGTGATATATATATATATATATATATATATATATATATATATATATATATATATATATATATATATATAAAGCCTGGTGCATGAATTTGTGCTTGTGCCTGGGTGGGGTCTGGCTAGCCACACCAGGGGGAGGTGACATGGGTGGTTGGCTGGCCTGAATGTTGGTTGAACTTCTGGTCGAGGGGACAATTTTCATATTAGCTTTTTATTATATATATACTAGAGGCCTGCTGCACAAAATTTGTGCACTGGGGGAGGGGGGTGGCGGTCACTCTCAGCCCAGCCTGTACCCTTTCCAATCTGGGACCCTTTGAGAGATGCCTGACTGCTCGGGCCTAAATGGGAAGTCTGACATACCTCTCACAATCCAGGACTTCTGGCTCCCAATGCTTGCATGCCTGCCTTCCTAACCGCTTCTGCCTGCCAGTCTGATCACCCCTAACCACTCCCCTGCCAACCTTTTGATGCCTAACTGCTCCCCTGCCAATTTTTGTGAATCCATGCATAGTATAAATGGTATTAGAATATATAAGTCAATTAGCTTGATTCTTTTTCTGCATTCTTTGAACTCATTCAATGTTATCTTCATATTCTTATTTATGGTGTTTTTTTTTTAAATATTTTATTGATTTCTTACAGAGAGGAAGGGAGAGGGATAGAAAGTCAGAAACATCGATGAGAGAGAAACATTGATCAGCTGCCTCCTGCACACCCCCATTGAGGATGTGCCCTCAACCAAAGTACATGCCCTTGACTGGAATTGAACCCGGGACCCTTGAGTCCGCAGGCTGACGCTCTGTCCACTGAGCCAAACCGGTTTCGGCTATCCTCATATTCTTGCTCACTCTTTTCTCCATTTTCATTATTGCCCTGAAATTTTCAAGTGCTGTTTATTACAAGCTTTTAGAATCATCATTCTCCCAGTGCTCACACACAGAACACTCAGATACATACACAAATACATACACACATACAACACAAACTCAACTATTGGTATCTTTGACTTAGTAACAGTTTGTAGTTTTGTTGTTTTAGGAACATCATACTGAGTGAAATAAGCCAATCAATGAAAGAGAAACACCACATGACCTCACTCATTTATGGATAATAAAGAACATTATAAACTGATGAACCAAAAGATAGATATAGAGACAGTAAAGCAACAAGCAGACTGTCAAATTACAGCAGGTAGGATAGGGAGATCTGGGGGAGATAATAGATCAACCGAAGGACTTATATACATGCATATAAGTACAACCAATGGACATAGGCTACAGTTGTTTTCTTAAAAGGACCTAATATTTAGTAGCTGTTTGCCTAACTCTGGTTCTTTACTTCATTTTCTCTAATGTACATCCTCTTTTCTGAATATACCACATCTCAGAAAGTAACCATGGTATTAATTCATGCAAGTCTTCTTTTTTTAAAAAAAAAAATATTAGATGCTTTTAAAAGGATATGAAAATTGAGTTGATACTACTTGATTCAGTTGTTTTTTCTCATTTGGTAAAGCATACTCTCTAAAAAACACACATACCATGCCCTAGCCAGCTTAGCTCAGTGGATAGCGTGTCGGCCTGCGGACTGAATGGTCCCTGGTTCAATTCCGGTCAAGGGCATGTATCTTGGTTGCAGGCACATCTCCAGTGGGGTGTGTGCAGGAGGCAGCTGATGGATGTTACTCTTTCATCGATGTTTCTTACTCTCTATTCCTCTCCTTTCCTCTCTGTAAATAATCAATAAAATATATATATATATATTTAAAAACTCACACCATTTAACTGCAAAATGGCTAGGTGAGAGTTGTTTTAAAAATTGACCTGATGAACATAAGGAAGAAAATTCTCTGGAGGAATTACCCTAATTTAATTGCCATCCTTATCATATATCATATATTAATATGAACGTAAGTATAGACATTTTCTTATAACAATTAGGATTCATTTATTTTTATGTGAAAAATACCTTTAGTGCATGTTAGGTGCCAGCAACTCTTCTGGAGATTTACACATGTTAACTTATGTGATCCTTATCTTTGAAGGCAAGTACTGTTGGTAACCTCATTTTATATCAGGGAGCTGAGTTACAGAGAGGTTAAGTAACATGCCCAAGTTAACATTGTTTTCAGGCAATGGAACAAGAAATTCAAAACAAGGTAACCGGTTCTAGAGCCTGCTCTTAACTGCAAGATGCTCCCCCTCAATCATAATGGAGTGCTTCTAAACCCAAACTTAGGCCAGACCTTCAATAACAAGTTCACAAATGTCTTGGAGCACGACCCCCTGGGAGTGGTCTGCAGGTCCGCTGGGGCTTTGGTCCCAGGACAGGCAGTGTGGAATGCCTGCCCACGAACCCCTGGCAGGAGTGGCCTCAGAGCTGGGCGGTGCCGCACTAATGCCAGGGGCCTTGCTACCAGGGCTGGCCCCAGCCCCGGTGTGTAGTGTGTCAGCTGGGGCTGGGGCGTGCTCTGAGCTGGTCGTGACTTAGTCTCCTGAACTGGTCATGATGTCGCAGCCTCATTTGCATATTTATCTCTTCTTATATAGGATGATAATCCATTCCAATGTTTAAAATTTTGATTCTAAGTTATTTTTGGGTGGGCATGCAGTATGTGTGCCTACGTTGGTAGCTTTATCTTTATAGTTACTAAGTTTGGAAATGTTGGAATGAAGGTGGGATTCATGTAAATAGGATTTGAGAAAAGCAGGGAGAAAATACATACCACCTTCAGAAAGTATAACTTCTTATTTCAGAATTATCCTCATTTGGAAGTTTTTTAAAATATAATTTATTTCTGCATTGTTTGTGTACTTGTATACACAAATACTTACCCATAGAATCATTTTTATACTGAAAGAGAGGTAGGGAGGGACTTTGCCCTTGAGAAACAAAGCACAAACTCCTATTAGTACAAGGCTATTCCACTTCTGAATGCTTATGTTTAGTCTCTAAAGCTGGCTCGAACATGTTATTACATTAAGATATGAATGATGAACTCCAACTTAATTCAGCACTGCCCTTTATTTAAAAGCAGGGCTCACTAAGATGAGAAAACCTTGTCTTCCTATAAAAGATCACTTCAGTTCCAGTTTTTATTTTAATGACTCAAGGGAGTTAATTGTTTCTGTTTCTAAATATGAGAAAACAGACAATCATTATGTTTACAGAGCCATCAATTATTAATGTGGTCTAGGGCAACTGCTAAGTACTGGTGACAAAAGAGATGAAATAATAAGAGACTGGGTGAGTGCATTCAGCTTCTTTCCTTTATATAAATTTATTTGATATCATAGAGAAAGGGAGAGGGAGAGAGAGTTAGAAACACCCATAATGAGAGAGAATCATTGACTGGCTGCCTCCTGCATGCCTCTACCAGGATCGAGCCTGCAACCTGGGCATATGACCTTGACTGGAATTGAACCCAGCACCCTTCAGTCCACAGGCCAATGCTCTATCCAGTGAACCAACCTGGCTAAGGCTCAACTTCTTTCTTTGAAGAGTTTTAATTTAGGAATAGTTCATACATAGATATATAGAATAATTATACTAATTATGATTGATAATACATTTCAATATTTATATTTTATAATGCTTTATAGGATACAATGTTCTCTTTCCAAGGTCCAATGAGAAAAGCATAGAGGACTTTTTTCGACCTTGTTAACAGATGATGAAATGATATAGAGAGAGTTCAGTAGTTTGTACAAAGACATGTAGTTGTAAGTATGATAAATGAAGCCTGATTGTAAGGCACCTATGTGGTATAAGATTTTTTTTTTTTTTTAATGAATCACCTAGAAAGCTTAAGAACAGTTCCAGAGTGCCATGCCTCAGACTGTGATTCAGGCCAAGGTGACTATTTCCAATAAGTCCCCACATAATACAAATGTTGCTGCTGTGTGGACCACACTTTCAGCAGCTGATTCCAACAGATCCTGGTTTTAATATTGGCTTCACAAATTAAAATGGCCTATTTTTTTTAAGTCACTTAAACTTTGAAGCCTCATTTTCCTTATTTTTATACAGAGAAATCATAGCAAGTTTTGTTGTGATCACTAAATGAAAACAATATGTTAAAAATGTCTCTTCTGTCACAAGTGCTCAGACTGCCTATATCCATTCTGCTCTGGGGGCCTCATCGGGGGAACTTTATTGATCCCTCCAGCTTCTTTCTCTTTAAGATCGCTCCTCCGTTCCCATTCTGATGGAGTCGAGCACCTTTAATGCGTCATTCTGACATCTTCCTAAGAAGGTATTGAACTGAAAATTTAGCAGTTGAGAGAAATATTATTAGAGGTATTAAGTTCCTTTCACAATATCAGCTCTCTCCTGAGTTTGTAATACATTAATCACTTTAATGTTTCTTTCAGAGTTTTATGACAAAAATGACTCATTAATTCAGATCATTCTGAAAAACTGAATGTGAGAATTTGAAAACAGTAAGACTTAAGTTGAACTTTTTATGATCTCGGAACCAAATTTTTCTAAGTGAATATATTGATGTATAAAGGACAAACTAATTTTAAAGAATTTATCCCATTTAATTGGCAGAGTGAAATAATCTAAAGCACTTTAATATAGAGTTGTTTTATTTCAGAAAATTTCATTATATGTGCTTGTGCTAATTGGAATTATGAGTTTAGATTTTCAAATAATCACTAAAAATGCGTGTTGCTTTCATGAGAAAAGGATCAAGAAAAACAGATAAGGAAATCCAGATTACTGGCTACTAGGATTCAGAATTTCCAAATGTAATTCACTTTTTTGAAAAGCCACAAAATGATCAAGGGATTAGTTAAAAGTCATGAAAATGCTTTTATTAATTTAACATTTAAGGTAATTATTTTTAAAGATAATATTTTATATTTTATTGTTATAACATTTTAAATTAGTCTTACTAAATTGCAAATAGAAAAAATGTGGGGCTATGTGGGATAATATATACAAATTAATGCATAATAATGTCTTATTTTAAAAAGTGATATTGAAGTTCTTACGTATATTTTTTTGATTTGGGAAAAAGCAGGAAGACATTTTTAAAGTACTATTTTTAATGACAACTGGTCAATTCCTATACTAAAAAATGGGAACTATAATGAAAACATTTGGATCCCACATGATTGAAGCCCAAATAATACTTCTCAAAATATTCCCATGTATAAAACATGTAAACAAATAACTTCAACTAGTATTTAATATGGGTTATATTGTAATGAAGCTTTATGGGATTTGTTCCCATAGTTCCACTGAGTGCAGCCCAGTGTTTTTCAGGATAAGAAAGATCTTTTCTATTATGCCCCTGCCCATGAAGTGTGGGTACTAGACATCCTGAATTTGAGACTTTGAGCAATTTTTAGCCATAGTAGAACAAGTGGAAATTCTTTAAAACTAATGACATGTTTGATGAGACATATAGAGAAAAAATAAATTATTGTGTCAGCCGAAACCAGTTTGGCTCAGTGGATAGAGCATCAGCCTGTGGACTGAAAGGTCCCAGGTTCAATTCTGGTCAAGGGCATGTACTTTGGTTGAGGGCACACCCCCAGTTGGGGGCGTGCAAAAGGCAGCTGATAGATATTTCTCTCTCATACATGTTTCTAACTAACTATCTCTTACCCTTCCTCTCTATAAAAAATCAATAAAATATATATTTTTTAAATTATTGTGTCATTCTAAGAGATAAATTTCTTTAGAAATAAATTTATTTTCACACATCACTGCTATCTGTCAGACACTTTAGGTGGTTGCTGTACAACATTGAACAAAGCAATGAGGTACTCATGAAGCTTACATTCCAACAGAAAAAGATAGATGGCAAATAAAAATTGGAGCAATCAAGTAAATATAATACACTAGCGACCCTTTGCATGAAGATTTGTGCAATAGGCCTTCCTTCCCCTGACTGCCGGCACTGGTTTTCCTCCAGTACCTAGAATCCAGGCCTTCGCTCCAGCCACAGTGGAGAAGAAAAGCCTCGAAGCAAGTTTTCTCCACTCTGGGCCCAGCAAAGCTTGGCTTTAGCTTCTCCACTCCAGCCACAGTGGAGAAGCCAAGCCTCGAGGCTTCTCTGCTCTGGCCTCAGCAGAGAAGTCAAGCCTCTTCAATCTTCAGTCATCTTTAGTCTTCAGTCTTTGCTCCACACCTGCATATGCAAATCAACCCAATATCTTGTTAGGTTAATTTGCATACTTGCTCCAGATTGGCTGGTGGATGTCAAGTAGGTATAATCATTTAGCATATTTATCTTTTATTAGTGTAGACTAGAGGCACTTTGTAGGAAGATTCCTGCAATAGGCCTTCCTGCTGTGGTCACCACCCTACCTGCTTACCTCCCTTCTCCCCGACCTCCCTTGCTTGCTTCCCCTCAGTTTTGCTCCCTTTTGCAGCACTTGGCTTCTTTCTAAGATACCTTAAGTCTTTGCTCTGGCCTGGATATGCAAATTAACTACCATCTTGGTTGGGTTAATTTGCATACTCACCCTGATTGGCTGGTGGGCATGGCTTGTGGGCATAGCGAAGGTATGGTCAATTTGCATGCTTCTCTTTTATTAGATAGGATTTGAAGATATTAGCTATGGAGGAAAATGGAAATAGAAAGTGGAGTTGCCTGGAGTGACAAGCTGTGATTTTCAAAGAGTCACTGAGTAAGTAGACATTGTACAAAGGTTTGAAGGATTTGGGGGAGATAGCCATCTAGGTGTTGGGAGAAAGAACACTGCCCTTGGAGGATGTGACAGGGAGTGCAGAGGCCCTAAAGCTGTAGGAGGCTGGAGCTACAGGAGGAGGCTGGTATGTGGATTGAAGTGAGTGAGGAGGAAGATAAATGTGAGCTGAATTCTGCAGGCCTGTGAAGGCCTTTGTCATCACTTTGGCTTTTATCTTTTGCAAACCACTGCAAGATTTTAAGCAAAGTAGTAATATTATCTGATGTATATTCTTGTAATATTTGGAATAGTCAGAGAGTGGGGGGTATAATTTGATGCAGGGAGAATTTTATGGTGGCTCTTGCATTAATTCAGCCGATAGTATTAACTCTGACTGGGGAAATAATAGTGAGGGCAGTAAGATGTGGGTGGATTCTGGATACATTTGAAGATGAAATCCATAGTTTTCTGGCATAGAGCTTGGTGTAAGGAAAGGGGAAAATGTAGAATAACTTCATCATTCAGAGACAGGTTAGAGTTGCTATCAATTGAGACTAGTTTTATGAGGGAAATGAAGGATTCGGTCTGACATGTTGAGTTTAAAGTGTCTTTAGACATCAAATGGAGTAGCAAAATTGTCCTGTCAAATTGGACGTCTGAGTCAGGAGGTCAGCAAACAATCTAGCACACACTTACTTTAGGATTGTGGCCATTTGGATGTTATTTAAAGCTGTGAAACTGAATAAAATCACTATGAAAAAATGGAGATATAGAGAAGACAGATCACCAAACAATGAGTCCTGGGGAGAAAAGGAGACTTGGAGAAAGGAACAGGAAAGTAATACGCAGTGAAACCGACCAGTGAGCAGGTGCTGAGTTGTGAGGGATGAGGTGGACTTGGGGGAGCAAAGAGACCAATATCATAATTCTTTTCACAAAAGCATTGCCATTCTTTCTTCTCAAAACTAGTGGCTGACTCTGAAACCATTTCTTCCATTATTGAGAAAAAAAAGAAATGTAAACAGCTGTAATGAAATGATTATTACATACTAGTTTCACTTGAGCTGAGATGTTTGATCCTAAATTCCTCTCCCTGGTGAACCCAAACATCGCTCCTTTCGCTGAGCTGATTACTGAGGCCCAGTGAACAGCTCTAATGAATTATAGCGGCAACTCCCCAGTGATTATTGATTTCATCGGGCTCACTGAACAGAAATAAGTACTTTCTAATTTGTTTGACATTGAATAGATGTGTTTATTTATTAAAGGATTGTTGTAATGGCAGTATGCCACCTGGTCAGAAGAAAGAGCAGCTTTTCTTTTCTGGGGTAGATGGGATATCAAGCAAAGGCTCCCAAGTTGGAATTTGCTGCAAGTACCCAATAAAAGGCCATCTTCTGTCTGTTGAAATATGACAGAAGCAAGACAAAGAAACTAGAAATTAGACTTAACTACCTCTGAGTTTCTTCCCAATTCTTCCATATGATAGCTAAGTTATTCAACACCTTATCATTGGATTTTTCATCAGAGCTATGATGATGATAGAAGCCTCAAGGATCATTGCAAGCATGTAATAAAAATAAATGAGTGGCTCTGAAAAATTTTAAATGTTACAGAAATATAAAATATTATCATTGTTATTAGTGACTAGATTTCCAGTGCCTTCATCCAGCTCCAATTAAGGCCAGAACAATTGTTATTACTCTTGGAACATCTACATTACTTGAACATTTGCACTTTCTTGAGTTTTAAATTTAATACATTATTAAAGGTCACCACAACAAAATCAGATTCAGTGCATTTGCAGAGAAATAACCCAAAATCTAAAAATTATGTATAACTCCCATTTATAAAGATCTTGCTGAAGGGTTATTGCATTAGTGTGAAAGGCAAAATTTCCTCCAGAAAATATAGATGTTGTTATAAAAATAAGTATAGTGTTGTTGAAAGGATATTTTAAATAAGATTTTTTTTTCCATCAGTTGTGATGGATTTTTTAAAAGGTTAATTAATACACATTGTAATGTTGCAGAGGTATATAATGGAAACATGAATAATATATGCCTTCTTTATCCCAATCCAACTTTTTCAATTTCTTTCTCTTGAGATAATCAATGTTACATAATTGAAATTATGGTACCTTCCCAAATATTTTAACGGCTCTAAAATTTTTATACACATGCATTTTGTCACTGAATGAAATTCCCTTTGATTGACAATTGTATATACTCAAGGATCAACAATCTTTTATTAAAAGACATAGGGCCAGGCATATAAGTACAATACGAATACTCTGAGCATATGACTCCTAGTATAGTCTGACAAAACTTTGCAGAGAAAATGTACCAGCTTCACCATTTTTTAGTGTACAGGTCAGTAGTGTTAAGTATATTCACAGTGTTGTGCAGTCCATCTCCAGAACTGCTTTTATGATGTAAAACATTAAACCACTACTTCTCATTTCTCCCAGCTCCCCAGCCCCCGGCAACACTCTGATACTTTCTGTCTCTGTGAATCTCCTTACTGTAGGTACCTCCTATGAGTGGAATCATACAGTATGTGTCTTTTGGTGGCTGGCTCATTTCATTTAGTATACTATCTTCAAGGATTCCATTCTCTTTTTAAAGCTGAATAATATTTTGTTATGTATATGCCACATTTTGTTTATCTATTCATGTGTGGAAGAAAACTTGGGTTGTACCTAACTTCTGGCTATTGTGAATGATGCTGCTATGAACACAAATGCAAAAATGTCTGTTTGGCTTCCTGCTTTCAATTCTTTTGTGATTGTACCCAGAAGTTGAATTTCTGGATCATGCAGAAATTTTATTGTTAACTTCTTTTAGGTACCACCATACTGTTCTCCATAGCAGCTGCACTAATTTGCATTCCTACCAACACTGTACAAGTGTTCTAATGGCTCAACATTTGTGCTAACATTTTTTTTTCTTTTTTATGTTTTGTTCTTTTAAAAGTTAGCATTGTATTGGCTGGGAGGGTGTGCATCATGGTGGTTTTTACTTGTATTTCCCCATCTTTTCCTGTGCTTCTGGGCAATTTACGCATCTCTTTGGAGAAATCTCATTTTTAATTGGGTTGTTTGTGTTCATTATTATTGTTATTGAGATAGAAGAGTTCTTTATATATTTCATATATTAACCCTTTACCACATATATTATTTGCAAATATTAAATCCCATTGTGTAGTTTGCCTTTTCACTCAATAGATTGTTCCCTTTAAAAGGCAAACAGAATAAAATTTTAACATATCATTGAATCTGTATATTACTTTGTGTAGTACTGACATCTTCAGATATTAATTTATCTAATCTATAAGCACATAATGTCTTTCCATTTATTTGTGCCTTCTCTAATTTCTTTCAGCAACATTTTGTAGTTTTCAATGTATAAGTCTTATGCCTCCTTGCTTAAGTTTATTTTTTCATTTAAAAAATATTTTTGATGTGGGGCCAGCTGGATCCTGAGGTAACAAGTTCAAGCTGGAAACATTATTAAAAATGTTCATGTTGATAAAAGGATCTGGATGAAGATTCCCTGGGACCATTGTGTTCATTACGGTCTTAAAAATGTAACCAACCTGGTTTTGTGGCATCATACTGTAAGGTTTATTTGAATTCCCTTAGAGTTACTATTTTCTAACCTGTTTGATGGGCCTCTCTTTGGAAGTATAGTTTCTTCAGTCTCATCATCAAGGACCTTTACTTTCAGAAATAGCTCAGAACCTCAATTTTCTTTAGAATCAGCATTTTATATTAATGAAATGTTTCTGACTTGGACAAATATGGGGTTGACATAATTTTCACAACTTTCTACACCAGTAATTTTATAGGCAGTGAAATTTCAAACCTGAGCATTAGAATTAGATACTTCTTCATCCTCGGCACCTTTTAAAGAGATGATTATGTTATGTTACATGGTACAGTTGATCTGAAAAAATGGGACATTATCTAGATAGACCTAAATTCATCACATTAGCCTTTAAACTGAGAACTTTCTCAGTATGATGGCAGAAGAGAGAAGAGGTAGGCAGAGGGTTGTCAGAGATTTGAAGCATGAGAAACACTAAATACCATGTTGTTCCTTTGAATTTGGAGGGGCCACATGAGAAAGAATGTGGAAGACCTCTAGGAGGAGCAAGTGGCCCTGGCTGGCAGCCAGCCAGCAAGGAAACAGGGACTTAAGACCTACATCCATAAGGAACATCCTGAATAATCTTCGATGATCCTTCCCAGAGCCTACAAACAGGAGCTCAGCTCAGTCGTTGCTTTGATTTCAGGCTGTGGATATCCTAAGAAAAAACCCAACCAGCAAGATGGATTTGTGACCTAAAGAGATAATACCTCTGTGATGTTTTAGTAATTTGTTATATAGCAATTTCAAACAAAACCTAATAAGGCATCCAAAACAGCTTTTGGCTCCTTGAAGGTAAAAGTACTAATAGACTGGTTTTACTCACATTTCTATAAAAGTAAAAAATTCTTATGCAAGGCATTACTAAATGCCAACTTCCTCAAGAGGATTTTTCTGATCACTCTGGGGCAATAAATAATATATATATATCTTTGAACTACCATAATAGGGTTATTAATAGCTTTTGACCACACTAACCTCATTGTGATGTTTATAATAACTACCTGTAAATATCCTCAGAACTAGATTGGACATAGACTGGACATGATTCACCTTTACTTCTAATTGTATTGTTTGGCACAGGAACTCTACGTTTGTACATCTCTTCAAATACTTATTGAATAAATACATATTTATTGATTCGTTATTTGAATATTCTCCAAATATACTAGAACTCAATTAATAAAAATATATATTATTGCTAAAGCAATTATCAGTGGACTAGTTAGCTTATAAAACTTGATATCAGCTAATAAATCTTGAGAGACACTATAAGTAGAAGTTTATTCCTTTTCACTTTATTTTGAGCCCACCATTCATTTGTAGTTGTATGTGCTATTGCCTAATTTACCTCCCGGCTTACAGGTGTAGTGATTTTCTAGCTTCAAAGTAACAGGTGTCCCATAAATGTAAAAAATAATAAATAAATAAATAAATAAATAAATAAATAAATAAATAAAATAAAATAAAAGCCTTGGGAAAGTATTTGAAACATTAAGATTATAGCTTTGATGTGAAGAATTCCCCAGCACTTGAAGAGGGCCAAAAGTCATCAGTAATCATTATAGTAACTTACAAGAGCAATGCAATTTAAAAACATTTGCCAAATACTCTTTAAAAAAATACTTTCCTTAATATTTGAGAGCTGGAAAATGTTCAGAATCTAAATGTTTACCAGTTCTTTATCTTGTCCTCATTCCTCAATAATTTTCAGAGGGGTCAATTACTTATATGTAATAGTATCAAAGGTCTACATTTTTAAAATATCTTTCAAACCTAAATATAAGTATAAGGGAGAAAGCAATGCTAGATCTACTATTTATATAAATTTGTATTTAAGGTAGATGTCTAGGTAACTATAATAATGAGAAGAAATAGCAAATTTGGGAAAGTAAATGATGATAATTCTTTCTTAACACAAGGATGAAATTATGAACTCAGAAGTCTCAAAATTATGGTGTCCAGAGGCAATTGACTGTATTTTAATTGAATAAGAAATACACTCATACATTTTATTTTACTATAAAAAAATAAACCATGAATGGCTATATATGAAGTTTTAAAATTATTTTAGGCATTGCTTTAGGAAAACCCACTAATATGGAAGAAATACTTTCCACTCCCAAGTCCAACTTTTTTTGTTCTAAAGAGGCTTCTTTATTTTCTTGAGTGCCTAAACTTGCATTCATTATAAACCAATTGTTTTATACTCTGTGCCAATAAAAATATGATTTTTTATCACATGGGATAATTTTACCTGTGGTAATTCTCTCAAATAGAGAACTCCTTAAATAAAATTATATATATATAATTTATTATCATCATATAAATTAAAGTTCAGTTATAAAAAATAAAGGCAAAGACAGTTAAAACTTATAGTATTATAACCTAAATACTTTTAGGGATTATAACACCTAAAAATGGGAGTGAATTGAATAGCTAAAAAGAAAAAGCAAGCCGGGACCAGTTTGGCTCAGTGGATAGAGCATCGGCCTGCGGACTGAAAGGTCCCAGGTTCGATTCCGGTCAAGGGCATGTACCTTGGTTGCGGGCACATCCCCAGTAGAAGGTGTGCAAGAGGCAGCTGGTCGATGTTTCTCTCTCATCGACGTTTCTACCTCTCTGTCCCTCTCAATTCCTCTCTGTGTAAAATCAATAAAATGTATTTAAAAAAAAAGAAAAAAGAAAAGAAAAAGGAAGACAAAGAATATTGATTATGATTAAACAAAACACATAGACATAAAAAATAAGGTTGAACTGAAAGACTAGTAAAGAAAGATTTATTTTTCTTTAAGTATCTCGTGACAAATTCTACAAAAGTAAACTACCATTTTCAAAGAATGGGGCATTACTATAGCTGCATATTTAGAAGGAAATGAAAAAACAAACAAACAAAAGAAAGGATATTGGGCAGAAACTTCAGAGGAGGCACTGTAGGTAGATGACAGTAGGTTTGTGTAAAATACCTACTTGTTGGTTGCAGGAAATCTCTTTGGAAAGTAATGGGATAGTAATATTAATAAGAATAAGTAACAAAGCAAAAAATTATCTAGATTGCCTTTTTAGAATCTCCCAAAACTTGACTAACTGAGATGACATTCATATGTCATACTTTATACTAGTAATTAGTACTATGATTATAAATATTATTCAAATACATTTATGCATAGAACTTTAAAGTTTATAAAAGATATTTACGAATACACACAATTTTTCATGGTATCATTGATTATCATCTTGATTTTAATGATGATGAAATATGTTGAAAGAGTTAAAATAGTTTGACTCATGTTATATAAGAAGGAGCTACAAAGACAGTAATCCCCATAATAATCCTGATAGTTTTATTTCATAATCCAAGCTATTTCTACTGTGCATCCTTTCCACCAATGAATGCATGCATAGTACTTTAATATCTACATTATAAATGACAATATCAAGGATCCTGTTAAGTTGAACAATTGTTTTGGTAATTAAATAATGATAGGATGGGGAATCATTCTCTTGATACTTGAGAGAAAGTCAATTCAGGGATACATTATAAATACATGTATTACTATATATAAGAAATTGGACTATCATTTGTGATGGATAAAACCTAAGATTTCTCACCTCTTGGTGTCAGCACATGCTATAGGACCCTCTCTCAAGGTTGGGCAAGATCTGTGCTTCTTAGTTATAGCGTACAGGAAAAGTGATGGGATACTATCCCCAGAGTTACATTACATTATATAAAATCTTCATTTCAGCACATTGGAACTTGAATTCTCTTTATTGGCTTCATGAACTAAGTGTCCATGTTGAGAAACTCCACTGGGCACAAATCTGCAGGTTGTTTATAAGACCTAAGAGCAGCCTCCAGCCCACAACCAGCAAAAAGCTGGGCCTTAAGTCTTAAACCCACAAGGAAATGGCTCTTGCCAACAATAGGAATGAGTTTTCAAGCAGATTCTTCCACAGGGCAGCCTCCAGTTACGAACACAGACTAATACTTGCTTGTAGCTTTGTGGGATCCTCAATAAATGATACAACTACACCCTGCTGGGCTATAACATACCGAATCTATTTGATAATAGGTGTGTGTCATTTTAAGCCACTAAATTTGAATAAATTTGTTAGGTATAGAAAGATGGTACCAGAAGTAGGTTGGTTGTTTAACAAATACTTAAACATGTGGGCATGGCTTTGGAACTTACTGGTGGGTGAGGCTTGAAGGCATTTGGAGAACATGATATTGTAAGCCTAAACCACCTTGAAGACACTGTTAGAAGTTTTGGTTTCATGTACAGAAAATCCTCACTTAATATCATCAGTAAATTCTGCATCTTTAAACCAAACGATGTGTAAGAAAACCATTTTTTCCAAAGGCTATTTGATATAAATAAGAGTTCAATTCCTACAGTATCTTATCAATATTGTAACAAAATGACATTGAATGAGATGTTATTTGAGGACTTGCTATATGCTTCTAATAAGGGCTCTAGAGAAGTGGTTCTTAATCTCTCTAATGCTACAACCCTTTAATACAGTTCCTCATGTTGTGGTGACCCCCAACCATAAAATTATTTTCGTTGCTACTCCATAACTGTAATTTTGCTACTGTTATTGAATCGTAATGTAAATATCTGTGGTTTTCGATGGTCTTAGGCTCTACAGCAGTGGTTCTCAACCTGTGGGTTGCATTTATTCTCCAGTTACGAGGGGAGAATCAGTTTTTGTGACTATTCAAGCTTTTCCAGAGGCTCCTGGATTCGTTGGCTTATAGTTTCTTCCCTTGTCTTCAAATTACACCCCTCCACCTTTTGTCTCTACATTGTCTCTCCTGGCTCTCTCCTTCTGTTACAAGACACTGTGTGATAACTCTGGGCCCACCTGAATAATCTAAGGTAATCTCAGCTCAAGACCCTTACTTTAATCACATTGGCAAGGTCTCTTGCCAGGTAAGGAAACTTATTCATTGGTTCTGAACATTAAGCTGTGAACACTTTTTCAGGGTTGGCAGGGTGGGCATTTTTCTGTCTTCCACTTTGCAGGGTTTAAGATTTTCAGGCATGGCACCACAATGCTTACATAAAGGATCTTTGATAAAATAAATGTGCAGTCAACTTCTAGCCCTTTTTAATGGCACCTTATCAGATGTTTCTTGCCATAACATGTGCTCTCTAACAATCCTAGATCTCCCCTTGGCCCCAGATGACTTATCTGCTTAACAACATAGGAATCTCTGAGAAAACTGTTGTTCTTGTTATAATGACCCTACCATCCTATTTGTCCCTGTGATAGAGTGATAGGGAAAAGTCACAGCCCTATCTCTGTTCTCCATATCTTCATTTTATAGTGTGTACAAATGTAACATATTTTATAAAGTCAGATGCTTCCTGTTTGCTCATTGAAGGGTCTTTGGGGAGGATTCTGATACTTTTTCTCATCTCCACAGGTTAACGTTATCATTCATGCCTTTAGAAAGAACCTGCTCTTTACTGCAGCATTCTTTACCTGGATAAATTCCTTTTGTTTGTTTGTTTTTTAATCTTAAGATTTACTCACCTGTTTCTACAATACTTCCTCATACTAACTTGTTCATCAAAAATGTACTTTTCCATATTTCCGTCTGCTTCCTGTATTCCCCATTTCTCATCTGGTTAACCTCAATCATCACATGGAAGGTTTTAAAAATCCTTATGTAAATCACAAACCTCCCAAATTTCCACTGAATCCTCAAAGTATATTAAATCTATAGATATGCAGTGGTATGATTAATTGATCATAGCAGAGATATTATCAGGGGCTTCTCACTTCCCCTGGTGACACTATATGTGAAATTTATCAGGGAAGGATGGTGGAAGGAATTGACATTTTCCAAGAAAAAAAAATTAAACCCCTATTTATTGTTGAGGAAACAGTGTTCATATCCTTCCAAGGTCATGCCTACTACAGTGGTATGTTTTAAATTAACTAGTGCCTCTGGGCAATTGCTATGAACCATCATTTTATCTGTCAGTCACTGTAAATAACTATGTTGTTCTAGATGCTGTGGAGTATTCTCTTAAACTGATAAATCTTTCCAGGAGCATCAAAGCTTTCTTAACGTCATCTGAAATCACAGTGATTGCATACCGCTGATTATCAAACCTAAACACATAATCACTAGAATGCCTTTAGGCAATTTTGGACACAGGATATGACATTTAATTTTAGAAAATATACCTAGTCTGGGTTTTGTAAAACAAAAATATTATACTTGAGATTGAATAGATAGCATCCATGTGAGATAGGTATATGAACTGCAAGATAGATAGTTTAATGTAAGCTGTTAATATATAAAATTCAGAAAGAGGGAGTTCATTAGATTGTTTTCTGAAATGACATGAATTCTATGATAGCATTCAATGATATTTTCTTTTGGTGGCAATAATGATAGGATAGATTACATTTATTGTTCATGTGACATTATTCTATACATATTAATATAGTTAATGAAAATAATTATTTAACTATTTTCTCATTTTAAAGTAAAAGAAGAAAGTTTAGAGAAATTAGGCAACTCCTCAATGCTACACAACTGGTGATGGATAGACTTGGAATTGGTTAATAACTCACATGACTCTACACTTTTATGTGGACAGTCATAGGAAGAGAGTTTTTCCTGCTGCTTTGGGTTGGCTCCCCACTTTTTTCATGTTATTGGTGCATTACAAAGATACCAAATGGAAGAAAGAGGAGTTATAATAAGTTATGTTTCCTTTCATTGTTTAATTTATTTGTTTATGCTCTGCTTATATTTTAATGGCACATATGTTTGCTCTGCTATATGCTGAGCATAAGATACAGGTGGAGGAGAGAGAAGGGATAATTAAAGGAAAATAAAGGCTTGAAGGAGATAAGGAATGGGCTAATGGCATCTATGAGGAACAATGATAACATAGCCAAGAGAACCATCTGTTACTCAGAGATGGAAGACAGAAACATGGGGCATGAGGCATATAGATATGCAGGCAGAGATAAGGCAATAGATGCATAGATGTATATTAGTTGCAGCTCCATCGGGATAGAAAGTCATCATCAAGAGTGAGCAAGGAGGAGCCAGTGTGTCTAAGAGGCTGAACATAGACCTATGAACCAGGAAGTCTCAGTTAACTCCTGGTCAGGCTATATGCCCAGGTTGTATGCTCAATTCCAAGTAGGGGCATGTAAGAGGCAGTCAATCAATGATTTTCTCTCATCATTGATGTTTTTATCTCTCTCTTCCTATCCCTTTCTCACTGAAATCAATAAAAATGCATTTTTTTTAAAAAAAAAAGAGTGAACAAGGAGGATTATGAGAATTGTGGGGTTTGAATAAAAATATAAACTGAGAATAAAGACAATACTGATAATAATAGTTGTAATAGAAAAAGAAGGGCTATGAGTCCCAGGCCAAAGTTTTCATGGAAAGTAATAGGGCAAACCTGTCACTAGAAGTTCTTAAATGACTATTCAGGTGGCATAAGTCTCAAAAGAGGAAGTTTTTGCTTGATTGCTAAAGGGAAATAATGTGTAAATTGGAATATCACTTTTTAACATAATATATATATATCATACTTATTTATCTTGGCAAACTACCTGCCTCCCTGAGGAGATATAAGATTCAAACAAGTATAGAATTTTACATAATTAGTCATTGATTTTTTTCCCCTCATTCTTAAAATGCTCTTGACATATAGTTAGTCCTCAATAAAAGCTCAAAGTATAGATCAAAGAATAATGATTAAAATGGTAATTGGCAAACGGCAAACAAGAACGTGTACTTTGCCTTTTGGCCCTATGATGTGAGCATGAGAAAAAGGAGCAGATGAAAGAAAGGTAGTATCTTGAGGGACAATCCATTTTCAGTTAAGGCAAAAGGAAATTTTGAAAAATTATACTGGAAAGTACTGAGTCCAAGATGAAAATATGGCAAGTAATAATAGAAAGCAATTAATGGCCAAATAGCACGCTAATTTGACAGACAAGTAAAAAATAATGCTCGTTTTATGACATGAGTAATATTAGGTAAATTATTGTACCATTATCTTAATTAGGGTCACAATAAGGAACAGATGGTACATTAAAAGGATTAGATGTAGAGAGGGAAATGATGAAACTATTTACAGGAATGTGGGAAAAGCCAAGGGATCCAACAAGATGATGGTAAAGCACGTGTGAACCAGTAACACTGCAATTCATTATGGCTCTCCTGAAAGGTAAGGAAAGATGAAATCTGCCAAGATTTCTAACTGGGAGATGGGTATGAATAAGGGACTCTTTTTTGAGGTAGACAATTTTAGCCACTGTCAAAATTACACCCTTCCATGAGGATGGAGGTGGGAGGAAGGAGGTAAACACACTGACTGTCCTCTATTTCCTTTTGTTTTTACTTATCGGTGTCAAATATTAGAAGAATCAAATCCAGAGCAAAAGGAAGTAGAGAATGGATCTGGCAAGGCAGGGGAATTTATCAAGATGTTGAACAGTGATGGAGAAGCAGAAACATGCATGTTCTTTTATGTATGTATGTATGCACATGTAAGCTTGAGACTTGTTTGATTTGTTAAGGCATGCATTATGCAAGTGGTCTGATAAAGAGGCAGCTAAAAAAAACACACTCAAAAAACGTGTAGAGGTTGGCAGTTCCATACAGATGCCAATAGCTTCATGTACTTATTAGGCATTATTATAAACTAGAGGCTTGGTGCACAAAATTCATGCACAGGAGGTTATCTCTCAGTCTGGCATGCATCCTCTCCAATCCGGGACCCCTAGGGGATGCCCAACTGCCTGGTTAGGCCGGATTGGGATTGGCCCTAAACTGGCAGTCAGACATCCATCCCTCTTGCAATCCAGGACCACTGGCTTCTAACCACTTATCTGCCTGCCTGCCTGTCTGCCTGCCTGATGCCCCCAACTGCCATCCCCTGCCAGCCTGGTTGTAACCAACAGCCCTCCCCTGCTGGCTTAGTCACCCCCAACTACCCTCCCCTCTTGGCCTGATCCCACCTAACCCTCTGCCAGCCAGATTTCTCCCCTAATTGCTCTCCCCTGCCAGACTGATTCCCCTTAACTGCCTGCCTGGGCCCCCACCACCATGGCTTTGTCCTGAAGGAAGGCAAATGTATGGAAGATGGCTGGTCTACTTGGTCTAATTAGCATATTATTCTTTTATTAGTATAGATATGTAGTTCAAATTGAGTTGTGCTATAAATATAAATACACAACAGATTTTGATCAGATAGTATGAGAAAATGTATAAAAATATTAATATATATATTTTTAAATATATTTTATTGATTTTATACAGAAAGGAAGGGAGAGAGATAGAGAGTTAGAAACATCAATGAGAGAGAGTCATCGATCAGCTGCCTCTTGCACACCCCCTACTGGGGATATGCCCGCAACCAAGGTACATGCCCTTGACCGGAATCGAACCCGGGACCCTTCAGTCCCCAAGCCGACGCTCTATCCATTGAGCCAAACGGGTCCCAGCAAAATATTAATATTTTATTGAATATATTGGTCTAACTATAAATATATTATTAAATTTAATTCCATCTTTTTCATTTTTACATTTCTTAAAGTTGCCACAAGAAAATCTGAAATCACACTTGTGTCTTTCATTTGTGGCTCACATTAGATTTTTGTGGGACAGTGCTCCTAACACTGGAGGTATGAAGCAAAGCCGTTTCCACATGGGATGTGAAATTAGAAATGTCTGGGGTTCCTAGCTTCCCTTGGCAGAAGCAAAGTCCGTTTTCTTTCAGGAGTAAAAGCTTTTAATTCCATAATTTTATACAAATTATGCACATCTCTATGCCCCAAAAGATATATTGATCAAAAGCAATACTTTATAATATCTATATGCTTTACAATATCTATGGGGAATTTTTCTTAAAGTTTTATTTAGATATTCTCATTATTAACCCGAGGTCTTGAAAAATTCGACTTCTAAACTTTAATTCATTATTATCTAAACAAGGAACCTTAAAATATTTTCAAGGCTCAATCTAATATTCTTTTTTTCCTGTCAGTATAAATTTATATAAACCCATAGAATGTATAGCTACAAGAGTGAACCCTGATATAAATTATGCATTTTGAATGATAATCTGCCAATGAAGGTTTACCTCTTTAAACAAATGGATCACTCTGGTGCAGGATGTTTATGATGTTGATAACAGAGGCAGTACATGTGTGGGGGCCAGGGATCTATGGGAAATCTCTGTACCTTCCCCTCCATTTTTCTGTGAATGAACTGCTATAAAAGATAAAGCATATTTTTTTTAAAAAAAGTAACCCAGTCAGGCAGGCATTGCACACTTGTGAAATCTGCTCTGCGTGCTTTTTTGTTTTGAGAGGGTAGGGGGAGGAGAGGAGTCAAGGAATCAGAGTGTATTTCTCATTCTGTAGCCACATCTTGGCCTCTTTCCTTTACACATTTTGTATACTTTTTGCCCATTACTCAACATTCTCCTCAGATCTGGTTTCCATCACATTTTAGCATATGGATCTTTTTCCTTCCTATGAATTTTTATCAAACATTGTCTCTGATATGTGTGTGTGTGTGTGTGTGTGTGTGTGTGTGTGTGTGTGTGTGTGTGTTACAGTTATAAATTTTACATTCTTAAGGGCATGCTTTGAGAAAAGAAGGGGGAGAGGCAGAAGGAGAAGGAGAGAGAGAAAGAGGGAGAGAGGGAGAGAGAGAGAGAGAGAGAGGGAGAGAGAGAGAGAGAGAGAGGGAGAGAGATTAGTTGCCTTCTTTATGTGCCCCAACAAGGGATGGAACCCTTAACCAGGTATGTACCCTGACTTGGAATTGAACTGGTAACCTTTCAGTACCAGGATGACACTCAACCAGCTGAGTCATAACCCACTCTGGCCTGGCTGGGCACAGTCCTTTTTTATTTTTATGTTCATCCTCCTACTCCCTGCCTTTTGGCAGCTATTAGTTTATTCTCTTTCTATAGCTATGGGGTCTGTTTCTGTTTTGTTTATCTATAATAATAAAAGTGAAATATGCTAATTAGACTGGACTTCCTTCTGGATGAAGCAGAAGCTGCAAGGGAAGCCCGGGTTCCAGGTGATGGAGGGAAGCCAGTGCCAGCAGCAAGGGTAAGGAAGGCCTATTCTTGCATGAATATTGTATCGGGCCTCTACTTCATACACACACACACACACACACACACACACACACATCTTCTTTAGCCAATCATCTATTGATGGGCATCAAAGTTGCTTCCACATCTTAGATATTACTTGCAAGACTGCAATGAATACAGGGGTGAATATATGTTTTTGAGTTAATGGTTTTGTTTTCTTTGAATCAATACCCAGAAATGCAATTCTTGGATCACATACATGCTCTATTTTTAATATTTTGAGGAATCCCCATACTGTTTTCCATTGCAGCTGCACTAATTTACAATCCCACAAACAGTATGTGAGGTTTTTATTTTTCCACATTCTCTACAGCATTGGTCATTGGTTGATTTATTGACAGCCATTCTGGAAGCTATAAGGTAATAGCTCATTGCGGTTTTAATTTGCATTTCCCTGATTATTAGTGATGTTGAACATCTTTTCTTATGTCTATTGGCCATCTGCATGTCCTCCTGGGAGAAATATCTATTTAGGTCCTCTTTTATAGTATTCATTCTTATCTATCATCTTGGTTTTTGTTTTTAATATAACAGAACTTAGGTAAAATTTGATTTTAATTTGTTTTAAATCTTTGGCAATCATTTCAAAAGGTTCTTAGTAAAGAGGTCTTGAATGTTTTATAAAACTTTGAGAAAAAATAATATTAATATCTTTATCACTCTTCTATGTACTACAATCTTCCTTAATTTTCTACATCCAGGAAACCACCTACAAGGTGTGACAAATATTGCAAAATTAAACAGAACCCTTGCAGTTTCCTACAAGCCATTCAGTCCCATTATAATGAAATCAAAATCCCAAATCCCAATATTTTGTAGCTATTAGAATTCCATTGAACTTTGTAAAAGGACTAAGCTATATAAATCCTGTGCCTCTGTAAAATTGCATTGAAATAATGATATTATGATTTCTAATAAAAGATACCTGTTTCTTATTCCACAAAACTTGTTGCAATATCCAGCATTAGATGCTATGAGAAAGACTTATAGTTGCTGTTCTCAAAATTCATAGCCTCCAAAGTTCCAGCTAAAGAAAGATGAGGAATATCTATTTTATGATCTTTTAGTTTTGGTGGCACAATCTACAACACAAAGCCTTCTGTGTGGTGGCTGCTTTAATCTTACTAGGAAACATATACTTCAGAGACAGATTTTCCCCATGGGTTACAAGGAATAAACTGATGGGGCTTTACATAGGTCAGCTCTGGGATAGATAGTGACTTATTTGGAGTGAAACAATAAAAACAATTTCTGTAAAGTGAACCTTGGGGTTGATAAACCATGGAGAGATTACAACAGAATGGTAAGTATAGCAAAGCTTAGGACCACTTTAATAACAACAGAAGTCAATGTATTATGGGCAACATTTTCCAATTTTAAGAGCTAAACACAGAAAATCTCGTATTACACATTTTTTTAGGATATATTGCAATCAATAGTTATTTAAAGGGTTAATTATATAAGAGGAACATGTAGTATATTCAGTCAAAGATTCATGAGCTATAAGCCATTGATGATCTTGTAATTTAATGGGAAATTATAATTGCTCAAAATATATATTTTTTATAAAATTACTATAAATCAGGCGATTCTCAGTGGCTTGTTTATATGTATTTATATAGTAATTTATACTTTCAGGTAAATTTTACTCAGGTCAGCTCAGCCTGTGTAGCTCAGTGGCTGAGCATTGATCCTTTAACCAAGAGCTCACTGGTTTGATTCCAAGTCAGGGCACATGCCCAGGTTGCGGGCTCAGTCCACAGTAGCGGGCATGCAGGAGACTGCAATTCAATGATATTTCTGTCTTATCGATGGATGTTTCTATCTCTTTATCCCTCTTCTTTCCTCTCTCTAAAAATCAATAAACTTTAATTAATTTTTAAAACTTTCCCCATTCTTAATAATTTAAACATGTGCTATAGCACATACAATTTGCTTTTTGATTATAGTTTTGAAAGTTATAGAATTGAAAAAATAAACTAACTTGAAATATATAGCTTTTCCTTATGCATATAATTCTCCTTTCTATTTCTCTTTCTGCTATCCTTCTTCATGTTCTTCCTCCTTTCTTCTTATTTTTTTTCATTAATCCTCACCCTAGGATATTTTTACATTGACTTTTAGAGAGAGTGGAAGAGACAGGAGAAGACAGAGAAAAACATCAATGTGAGAGAAACATATCTATTGGTTGCCTCCTTCAGGAGCAGCAGCAAGGGCCCAAGCGGGAGGAGCCTCCAACCAAGGTATGTGCCCTTAACCAGAATGGAAACCAGGACCTTTTGGTCCACGGGCCAATGCTCTATCCACTGAGCCAATTTAGGCCATATTTTTCCTTCTGATAAAACATTTAAAAATCATAAGTACAGATAAATTCTATAGCTGTATATTGTAGAACCGCTTAGTACTGACACATTCAATTTCAGCAGAGTGTTTTTCAACTTGAGAAATAAATCGGCATTTGTGTTTAAAGAAATCACCATAGCTGAAACCGGTTTGACTCAGTGGATAGAGCGTCAGCCTGCAAACTGCAAGGTCCCAGGTTTGATTCCAGTCAAGGGCATGTACCTTGCTTGCAGGCACATATCCAGGAGGGGTTGTGCAAGAGGCAGCTGATCGGTGTTTCTCTCTCATTGATGTTTCTAACTCTCTATTTCTCTCCCTTCATCTCTGTAAAAAAAATCAATAAAATATATTTTTAAAAAGAAATCACCATATAATATCAGAGGGAAGGCAGGGGAGGGTGGTGGGTGGGGAGAGATCAACCAATGAACTTATATGAATATATCCATAATCCATGGACACTGGCAATAGAGTGGTGAAGGCCTGGAGCAGAGGGCAGACTTGAAGAGGTCAATGGGGGGAAAAGGAGATATATAATGCTGTCAACGATAAAGATCATAACACAACATCTGTTAGACCTGTGAAGCTTTAGAAAAAGCCAAATATTTTCCAACCTTTGAGCTCTGAGTCTATCCATGGCATCGTTTCAACTCTAACATTTCCTCTCCACAACCACTGCTTGAGGGGCTTTGGGGAAGCAAACCACTTTTTCCTCTGACATTTTCCAACTGCCCTGAAGCTTGGGTTCAGCAGGGAAGGAGCATATTGATTGTCCTTTCATCTGGGAGCTCTTTGTACATCCCTGGGCCATGCATGTTTATCATACAGTGACAGTTCCCACCAGGTTTTAATTTAACCTGAGGACACAGTTAAGTAGGCGACACACTCAAATATTCTGGACCCTTGTTTTAACCTAAAGTGTGCAAAACGAATGGCATCAGCAACCTGTCAGAAACATTCTTGAACATCAGTGACCTGTTTCAGTGCCATATCATGTCTACAAGGTAACAAAAGGGGACACATTGAAACAACTGACACTTTATATTATGAGCAAAATGAATATTTTATGATCAGTTTCTAGTTTTGTGAGTTCTGATACCTGTTATCTAACCAAATGTATACTAATTAAGATATTACTGTGCAGGTATTTTGTAGATATGGTTAACATTCATTTGAAAGGCTTTAAGAGCAAAAACAAACAAACAAAACCTGTGGTTTCTTTGAGGAAGGAAATGTTTTTTCTCAACTTTGCATCTTCAGCTTCAGCCTAAAAATTTCCAGCCTGCTGACATATCTTACAAATTTCTGATTTGCCAATTCCACAATCATATAATCCAAGTCCTTGAAATAAATGTATAGATGTAGATAAATATAAAATATATAGATAGAAAAATAGACACAGACATTAACACAGACATAGATATACTAGCAAACACAGACATAGCCATAGCCATAGCTATAGCCATAGACAGAGACAGAGACAGAGACACAGACACAGACACAGACACAGACACATAAACATACTAGTAAACACAGACATAGAGACAGACACAAACACAGATATATATATATATATATATATATATATATATATATATATATATATATATATGGATGTTACTGGTTTTGTTTATCTGAAGAATTCTAACAAATAAAATACTATTTACACAGTGTTCAGTAAAACATTCTCCTTTGCTGGAAAAGCTAGCTTTTTATCTTTTCCTGTATGAAGGCAGCATCTGGCTTGTCTTTTTGGTAGAATGTAATCTTATTAAAAGTCTATAGTTACAAAATAGGATTGACACCTGTCTTCAATTATGATTCTCATAATACTGGATTGCATGATATGATTTCAACTAGAGCATATAATGAGTAATATTATGACTATAGTCTATTTTAACCTGCTTTCACTAATTTTTGTGTACTTTTTTACTCCACTGTTCTTTAATTTTTACATGCTTTAAATTTTGCATTAGCCTCTGATATTTCCACTATTTATATTTGCTCTGTAGTTATTAAAATTGTTATTTAGCTTCAAAAGGAAAAAAAAGAAATTTGTTTCACCTTATCTGACAAATTTAATAATTTTGTAGTGCTGTCTGGAAGGCTAAGACAAAGAAGGATTTTCAGTCTGTGTTCCTGAGCAGTAGGAACTGTTGCTCTCTTTGATATTTGCCAGGGACATGAGAGAAAGGGGGGTAGGGAAATATGTGATACTTTGGGTGCACCAGCCCTGGCCTCTCTTCTGAGCTCTAAACCTAGATCCAATTACTTCTAGATATTTTTTAAATGGCATCAACAATCACCAAATTATCTAAACAACAACAACAACAACAACAAAAATATTCCTAAAACTCTTCTGTTCACTGTGGCCTTTATCTTAGCTGACACTGAGCATCAACAATTCTGCTGCTTATACATCAATTTTATCTGTCCACCCCTTATAGGCAGCCTTGTATATACTGTTATCAGGGCACTTATTTAAAGGTGACTTTTTGATTCACACATTGAACAATTAATCTCTTAAGAACAAGCATTTTTAAATTTGTCTTTGCACATCTAGTAGCAAAAATAGTTTATGATATGGAACAAATTGCCACTAAATGGTTGCTAAGTATTGTATAATGACATAATCTATGAGGGTTTCCCCCTCCCCACCAAGATTAGGTCTAATTTAATCTCCATCTCTACTTGTGTTTGTTCTTCTCCTAAATACTTCCTACAAGCTACTGTAAAATTTTTTGACTTACTGTTAGCAGGAGTATCTCACATTAGTACATGTTTACTTACTTATGGAAATCACATTCCTAATCATTCCTGTACCACTTGTATTCAGCATAGATCCCAATCTTTATTCTCTCAACCAAGATCCAATTATAGAGAAAGGGGATGAGAATTCTTGAGCAATGGAAAAGTGCTTTTGGTCTAGATTCCAGATGCTTTCCCAGGTATTTTATCAAATACTTACTATCAATAGTTTGATAAAATTTACTCAGAATACATTCATGGATATTCTGGATCAGGCTCAGATTAGTTATTTTTACTTAAGTGATAATAATTACACTGGTTGCTTTTGCTCCAGTTTTTACTCTGTAATGACACATTAAAAGCCAGATTAGAAAAATAGTCTAGTACCTGTATCGCTAATACTCCATTGGTAAGGGATGAAGAAACATGGATTTTCTCTGCTTATATAGAAGAGAAGGAAGGAGCTGTCTTTCTCTTCTCTGCTTAAAGAAGCCACAAATCCCTCTGCTCCTTGGACATAAGCTCCTGGGCTCTCCCTCTAACCATATGGAAAATGAATGCTTCTCTATAACAGCCAGATATGCCACATGTTTCTGGATTTTATTACCTAGCCATGTCTCCAAAGTCCTGGGCACAATTTTCCTTTGAAATATACAAACATATCAGGAGTTAGGTAATTCTCTCGAGTTCTCTCACTATTTATGTAGGTGAATACTCATCTTCTAGGATTTGTTCCTAGCCCAGGGTCTCATGTTTTAGCATAATTTATTCAGAACGTTCCGACTCTGCTGAAATCCAAAAACATGTTGTCTACATTGCCACGGTGTGGCTGTAATCTTTTAAGACCAAGACACCTCAGTGAAGTGTGTTTTGAGGAACCATAGGCGAATATGGAGTATAAACTAAGAGAATGAAAGTATAGGTGTTTTAAAGACTATGCAAGGCCTTATATCCACATAGAGGGATGCATAGATTCATGCATATGTATACACATATGACACAGTTGGCTTTCTGAAGTTATTGTCTCAAAGAATCACTTGGGAAGATGTAGAAAGAATTAAATAGACATAGGTGAGCAACATTATATTTGTGTTGCTCTGATTTTATTGCAGTTAAACTTTTAGAACATAAAAGGCTTAGACTTACAATTGTTTTGTCAATCCCCAGGTTTGAACCTGGTTAAAAAAATACCTTGAAAATTTAAAGAAATAAATCTGTCTTTGGGGACACGTGAAGGATTTATAGAAATAAATAAATCCCAAAGTTAACATTAAAATATATATATTATCTACTTTTACAATTTTACTCCTTGTCTGTTTCCATTATTCATACTATTTTTTTAACTTCCTTTTTGCAAATCTAGACAAAAGAGTATCCATAAATCATCTCACTTATTATTTTTTTCAAAATAGGATACAAACTAAATTATGTTATAACTAAAATGATTTTGAATAGTAAATCCAACTATAAAATAACATCATCATTCACTGATAATATTCATATATCTGAGTGTCAGATATTGTTTACTCTCTTGAGTCTCATTTCTGATGTAGAACATTAAGTTATGTCAGTGACCATGAACTCTAGTTTTATAATACCAAAACACACACAAGCCCAAACACATAACTGGACAATAGAGCAATATACTCAATGTGCAGGAAAGAGCTCAATGCTGTTTTCCTCTTTTTGAAGCACTTTCAAATCAATATGCACAAAGTACTAAAAAAAAAAGTTGCTTAATCCACAGACTTTTTCAAATGTAGGCTTGAAAGAAATTTATTCTATTGTTATATATGAGTGCAACATTACATGAGGTCATGGAAAGATATCCCCTCTTATGTCCTCCTACAGCATAAGTGTAATGAGAGCATTTTTCTTACAGCTAACCTTGATACTTTTAATATTGAAATGTCAAGGTACAGGTCAGTAATGGAAAAAAAAACTTAACTTAAATGCATGTTTGATATAATTTCAATTGTTAAGACCATGCTGAGATTTTTCCACTGATGTATCCTTACCAATAAAAATTGGTAAACTTCTGAGGATCAGTGCAGATGCCTAAAGAAAGATTTTGAATATAAACTGCACTTTCATTCAATGCCATAGCGATTATACTTTCAGGTAGTTTGGACAAGTCATTATCAATGCTATTTTTCTCAGCTTTTGGAGAGGAGAGATTTTGAAGACATTTTTTGACAATAGTCAGGCCACTACATACACACCTTCCTCTCCTGCCCACTCCCTAAACACAGACAGTCAACAAACAGCACCTGAACTCATCGCTACCTAAAAAAAGAAATATTATGATTTTGCAGATGAAGAACATAACACTAAAAAAAACTATGTGGTTTTTTTTTTTAAGAAATAAGTCTAATAAGTGATAGAGCTGAGGAAAAAAACATGTCTTCACAAATCCTGCTAGATACTCATTTTCCTACAACACAGGCAAAAACAAAATACCATAGGAATGATCTAAGGAGGCTGAATGAGTGAGAACATGAGAGCTGAAACTTAAAATACCAAATAACTAGCAACTAATAATTTGACAGAAAAGAGGAAGTATGTATCTCAGATGGAAGCAAAATCCATCAATGCCATAGAATAAAATACTGGAAATGCTGATTGGTCTGGAGCCCAATTTTCTCTTTACAAAGGAAGAATTTAATCTAGAACACAGTTTCTAAAATTAACCTATAAATGAGTAGCATCAACAGAACACAATAGTATTCTAAGAGTTATACAGATAGCATTCTTCTGAGATATAAACTTTAATGAAAACATCAGAGAGGTTATATGAAATAATATCACATATATTCATGCATCCAAAATATATGTATTCTTTTTATAATATATTTTTATTGATTTTTTTACAGAGAGGAATAGAGAGGGATAGATAGTTAGAAACATTGACGAGAGAGGAACATCGATCAGCTGCCTCCTGCACACCCCCTACCGGGGATGTGCCTGCAACCAACGTACATGCCCTTGACCAGAATTGAACCTGAGACCTTTCAGTCCACAGGCCAATGCTCTATGCACTGAGCCAAATAAGTTTCGGCTGTATTCTTGATTTAATATATGCCAACCACAGTCCTATCTTCTGGATATAGCAAGTCTACATCCTTGTCTTCACTGATCTTTTGTTCATGTATGTAGTGTGTGTAAACATATTTTCTGTCTATTGAGCGTAAAAGAAAGTGAAAATATAATTTTGAGTCAGAAAGGGAAATATGTTATATTTTTGTCACCAATTCTTGGTACTGGGAAAGTATATGAGATAATTATAGATGTACTAAAGAAAGATAATTCTGTGGCAGTGTACTATAGTAAAGATTGATAAAATGAGAGAATGACAATAGCTAGGTTAAGACTATTATAGAAATATACAGGAGATTTGATATTCAAATGCCATGCTTGTCTCAGCATCAGAGTTGTGTCAAGAGGCAGAAATCGGATGTTATTTTGCCAAAATCTAGACATCAAGAGCAGTGTAGATAAATAAATTAACTCAATTAACTTGCCATTAGCTACTTGGCTTTTGTCTTAATCCTATGGAGGGCTGGTGTTCCATATTCCCTGAAAGATTTACATTCATAAAATCTAAGGTAGAGAAAATTTTGAGGAAAAATTAACTAGGTTATATATCCAGAAAGATCAAGTCACTAAGTAAAGGCTAGCAGACTTGACAATTAGACTATTAGCAATGACCTCTAAAGAAATTTTAATATGCTTCACAAAGTAAAGGATTTTTTTTTTTTTTACCTTCCATCCTAAACGTCAATGGCTTTTGGTACATAATAGGAAACCAGAAATTATTGATTAAAAAATGATTAATGATTAAAATAGAAAATGATTAAAAACTAGATGGATGTGAAAAAGTAGGGAAAATGCCAATATCACTCATGAACACACATGCCAAAATACTCAACAAAATTCTAGCAAATCAGATCCAGTATTACATCAGAAAGATCACACACCATGACCAAGTAGGATTTATCCTGGGGATGCAAAGATGGTACAATATCCAAAAATAAATAAATGTAATGCATCACATAAACAAATTGAAAGATAAAAATTACATAATTATATCAATTGATGTAGAAAAAGCATTTGTCAAATTCATAGTAACACCCTTTCTTGATAAAAACCCTCAGCAAAATGGGAATAGAGGGATCATATCCCAACATAATAAAAGACTTATATGACAAAACTACGACCAACATCATACTCAGTAGGCAAAAACTAAAACCATTTTACCTAAGAACAGTTCAAGAGAGGAATGCCCACTTTCACCACCGCTGTTCGACATAATTCTGGAAGTGCTAACCATAGAAATTAGACAAGAAATAAAAGGTACCCAAATTGGAAAAGAAGACGTAAGACTGTCATTATTTGCAGATGACATGATACTGTACCCAGAAAAGCCTAAAGAATCCATCAAAAACCTACTAGATTTAATAAATGAAATCAGCAATGTAGTAGGATACAAAATTAACACCCATAAGTCTTCAGCTTTTTTATACACCAATAATGAACTCACAAAAAGAGAAACAACAAAAGCAATATTTCTCATTGCACCAAAAAAATTAAGATACCTAGAAATAAACTTAACTAAGGAGGTAAAAGACCTGTACTCTGAAAACTACAGGACACTGCAAAAAAGAGATAGAGGAAGATATAAATAGATGGAAGAGCACACCGTATTCATGGATTGGTAGAATCAACATCATAAAAATGTCCATACTACTCAAAGCAATCTATAGATTCAATGCACTCCCCATTAAAATACCAATGGCATATTTCACAGACATTGAACAAACTCTCCAAAAATTCATCTGGAACAAAAAAAGGCCCCAAATAGCTGCAGCTTTCCTGAGAAAAGAAGAACAGAGTAGGAGGGATCTCAATACCAGATATCAAACTGTATTACAAAGCCACAGTTCTCAATGCTGCCTGGTACTGGCACAAGAACTGACATATAGACCAATGGGAAAACGAATCAAGTGTACAATCTCTAGGACAAGTTAGTACATAAAGGTATAATTAACTCAAAAGTATAGATAAGTCTTCCCTTCTTAAATATTTTCTTAGGTAAATAGTAAGTTGTCTTGGTAACTAGAAAAACTTGACTCTGAACATAGAAGGACAAGAGCCATTGGTAGGGAACTGGGGAGATAAAGTGTGATAGACAGTGGAGGAAGGAACTGAATAGAGGGCATGGAAGAGAAGTGGTTTTAATCTTGAGAGAACAGTCTCTTACATTTTTTGAAGACCTTATATTTTTTGAGCATACTTAGATTCATAGCAAAATTGAGAAAAAAGTGCTGAGATTTTCTATATACTTCCTGCACCCACACATGCATAGCCATTTCATGGTTAACATCATTCACCAAAGTTGTGCCTTTATTACCATTGATTAATCTACATTGACACCTCATAATCACCTCAAGTCCACAATTTATCTTCAGGTTAACACTTGGTGTTATACATTCTATCAGTTTGAACACCTGTATAATGACATATGTCTGTTATTATAATATCATACAAAGTATTCTTGCTGCCCTAAAAATCTTTTGAGCTCTGCTCCCATTTTTATTTCCAATGTCACACTGATATAAAGAAAAAAAAATGTAAGAAAGCCAAGGTTTCCAAAATGCTTTTAAATTATTTTTAACATTCTTATTTTCCCTTTGTCAAACAACACACTTAGTTTCTAGGTAATCAGGCCAATCAAACCTCAGAGCCATGTACCCAGGGAGATCAGTAAATTTCTCTTAAGGGGAATTTTTAATGACAAGACAGATAGCCATCTGATAGACTCCATTTGTTTCTATTGCTTCTGCACTGTTGGAAAAGGTGACTTTGACATTGCTTCCAGCCCTACATTTTTATGATTCAATGATTCATTTAAATCCTCAGTACTAACTATAGAATAATAATTCAAGTAAATCATAAAATTTTGGTCCCCAGGTTGCAATAAATTTATGTGAGGTCTAATGTTTCAAACAAATAGCTTTTATACCATTACGAACACACACATATTAAAACTAGATACTGCTTACACTTATTTTGAACCCAAATATTACATTTTCAAATTCTCATCCAGTAAGACTTGATATATATATATATATATATATATATATATATATATATATATATATATAATATTTTTTTATAGAGAGGAAGGGAAAGGGATAGAGAGATAGAAACATCAATGAGAGAGAATCATCGATCAGCTGCCTCCTACACACCCCCCACTGGGGATGTGCCCGCAACCAATGTACTTGCCCTTGACCAGAATCAAACCTGAAACCTTTCATTCCACAGGCCGATGCCCTATCCACTGAGCCAAACTGGATTCGGCAAGATGTGATTCTGATCATTTCCTTATCCTGCCAGAACTCTCAAATTAGTGTACATCATTTATGAATTAATATTTCCAGTATATGCTAAAATGTTAGAATATCACAATATTTACATACTTATAACTCTTCCATTTTATGTATTATGATCTAACAGATTACTAAGTGCAAGATTAACTGGTCACTCACTTATTAAACAATTATTCATTGACCAATTATATTCACAGCACTTGGTAGACACTGTATATTAAATAACTAATACAAGAGGATATATCCTACCTCTTGATGTATACACTCTTGTGTAGATGGACCTTCAGGATATCATGCTAAGCATCAAGGCAGTCAGAAAGAGCTAAGAACTACATGATTTCACTCATATGTGGGATAAAAAACAGTATCATAGACACAGACTACAATATGGTGGTTACCAGAGGGAAGCAGAGTCAGGAGGTCATAAAGGGTAAAGGGAGCTAAGTATGTGGAGATGGAAGGTGATTTGCCCTTGGATTGTGGGTACACAATGTAATATACAGATCATTTATCAGAAATATACATTTGAAAACTACATAATCTTATGAACCAATGGCACCTCAATAAATTTAATAAAAATAAAAGTAAGCCAGGACCAGTTTGGCTCAGTGGATAGAGCATAGGTCTGCGGACTGAAAGGTCCCGGGTTCGATTCCGGTCAAGGGCATGTACCTTGGTTGTGGGCACATCCCCAGTGGGGGGTGTGCAGGAGCCAGCTGGTCGATGTTTCTCTCTCATCGACGTTTCTAACTCTCTTTCCTCTCAATTCTTCTCTGTGTAAAATCAATAAAATAAATTTTAAAAAATAATAAATAAAAGTAAATTATTAAAACACACACACACACACACACACACACACACAAACTTCTAAGGTGACTGGTGGCTGTCAAGAGTAAAATTTTTTAAAAAATATATATTTTATTGATTTTTTACAGAGAGGAAGGGAGAGGGATAGAAAGTTAGAAACATCCATGAGGGAGTAACATCGATCAGCTGCCTCCTGGACGCCCCCTACTGGGTGTGTGCCTGCAACCAAGGTACATGCTGGCACCAAAGGGTCTCAGATTCAATTCCAGGTCAGGGACACTTACCTGCGCGGTAGTTTTGATCTGGCCCTGGTTGAGACACATGCAGGAAACAACTCATCAATGTGTCTCTCTCACATCAATGTTTCTCTTTCTCTCTCCGTTCCTCTCCTGCTAAAAATCAGTGAAAAAAAATATCTCATATGAGGATTAGCAACAACAGAAATATTATCCAATAAGAGAAAAATTATGCTATATTTTCTATCAAAATATTATTTTAAATATAAAAGTATAAAGAGGTTAAGTAAAAATGTGTAAAGTTATAATATATAAAAATAGATATAGCTAATTATGAGATAATTAGAGCAATTATTCTAATATTAAACAGGTCAACTTCAGAGCAAGGAATATTACTGGGGTAAAGAGAACATTTTATAATGTGAAAGAGGACACCATAGAATGAATATTTAATATCTTATATGTCTTCAAACATAGCAAAAACAAAGAAAACTGTTCAAATTTGCTCTGAGCTTAAGATTACCCTAAAAAGTCTGTTTTAAAAAAGAATAGATCATTCCAATTACCTGACAATCCAGTGTACTAGACAAACATTGAGATACAATGTTTAAAAAAACATTTAACAATATTCTGTGAGTCTAATATTTTATGGCAATTACTTGAGCACTTTGAAGTGAAAATAACTTTTTTAGTCTTGTTTATTTAGTCACTTAAGGTTTTTAAATTATGCTGGGCATAGATAGGATATGCCCAGGATAATTTAAAAAATATCTTAGAATAGAATGTTTTAAAAAATAACCTTAAGTAACCAAATAGATTATAAAATATATTTATACACTGTGCTAATACTTGTAAAGCCTTATAATTTTGGGATCTAAAAATCGAGACTCTACCTCAATGTCTCTGGAGAAATTGTCAACCCAAATATTCTTATAAAATAAATTTTGAATCACATGATGTATGTTCATTTGATGTTAATGAGCTCAAACCAATACCTAGCATATAATAAGTGCTAAGTAATTGTTAACTATTATTATTAATCTTAATTATCAACTGCAAAGAAGAGTGTCAATTAGAAACCAAATAGGACATCAAAATGTCAAAAACTTGGGTGAATCTGCTACTGTCAAAACAAACTTCTTCACCTGCATGCTTTCCCATGTAAATATAGTCTTCCATGTACTCAGATCCAAAATCTTTTTCACTGGTACTGTTCATTCTAGAATATGAAACATCTTAGTTGGAAAAATCCTCTTGGAACCCAGACCCATACAAATACAGTATTTTATAGAGACAACATTTAGTTTGCCACTTTTCATAGTTTCTGGAAGACTGAGTGAGGTAAAGATAGACATACTTATTTGGGCAAGTATTTTGTTATTGACTATGGTAGATGTAGAAGTCAGTAAAGGATCGAGTAGCAACTGTAGCTTAGGGGGCGGGTGGTGGTGATCAATATCAGGGGGAGGGGTTTTCTAATTCTTAGATAACGTTTTTAAGTGTGATAGTACATCATCATTTCATGCTTATATGGATAATCTAAAAATAGGTCAGTGACAGTATGGAGAAACAGTATAAAAACATAAAGACTTGGAGAATGGGGTAAGAAATAAGATCTAAGCAAAAGTCAGGACAAATAAAAGGTTTTACTATTGTAAGATTAAGGAAGAGAGAAAACATGGAGTTCATACTTAGAGGTTCGTCATTTCAGAAGCATTTATTGCTGAAACTGCAAATCCCATTCAAACATTTGTATTAGACATAGGCAAATGTTTTTCTTTTTCTTTTTCTTTATTGATTTTTAGAGAGAGAGAGGAAAGAAAAGGGAGAGATAGAAACATCAATGAGAGAGGAACATCATTAATCCGCTGCCTCCTGCACACCCCCTACTGGAGATCAAACTCACAAGCCAGGTTACCTGCTGTGACAGAGAATCAAACCATCAAACCTGTGATCTCTTGGGTCCTGGGTTAGATGCTCAACTGCTGAGCCATAAGGACGGGCTAGACAAATGTTTTTCCCCTGCTATTGGCATAATTCTATTAGGCTAGATCTGTATAACCCATAGAAACAGACAATGTGGTGATGACCAGGGAAAGGGGGGAAGATGTGAAGGGGAAGTGGGGACAGGTGGTTATTGGGACATCTGGAATAGTGCGAACAATAAAAATAAAATAAAATAAAAGGTTACTTTCTTTTGCCTTTAAAAATTCACACTTATCAGTAATCCTATTCTTTTGCAAAAGTAGATTATGGTTTTAAACATTTAAAAATCAAAACAAGTAAAAATGTTCTCTTATTAAATTACTATACATTTTATAGTTCATTATAGAGTATAGGTATAGTACCAAAAATTGGTAATACATTTCAATTTTTTAAAATATATTTTATTGATTTTCCACAGAGAGGAAGGGAGAGGGATAGAGAGCTAGAAACGTCAATGAGAGAGAAACATCGACCAGCTGCCTCCTGCACACCCCCTACCGGGGATGTGCCCGCAACCAATGTACATGCCCTTGACCGGAATCGAACCTGGGACCTTTCAGTCCGCAGACCTATGCTCTATCCACTGAGACAAACCGGTTTCGGCACATTTCAACTTTTGATCACTTTTATTTTTCACAAAATTTTTACAGTTTTAAAAATTATGAATTGAACTATTTCTTTTAGTAGTTTAGAAATATATTTCAATTAAAGTAATCTCACATATTATAAGTGAAAAATGATTTTTTAAAAATATAAATGTTATTTGAATAATTAGTGCTAGGTACTTTAATTAATGAGTGAAATCAGTTTCCGCTATTCAAAAGGCATTGCAATCTGGATTATTCTGAGAAAATTCATAATAGCCTTCAGAATGTGGGTAAAATGTGGATAACTATAATTTTAGAATAAGTTTAAAGAAATGTACTTTAGATAATTTTAAAGGTAGTTGCAATATTTTACCCTCTTTAATTTATACCTCTTCAATTCTTCCCCATGTAAAGATTTATTACCAACATATTGACAGACCATGTAAAATATATACCAATGATTTGCTATCAGCCTAATAACTTTTGGCTCCCCCTCCACACAAATTATGTAACAAGTAATTTAAATTATGGAATTTTAGTCCATTTTATAAATTTATATGTTCCATTTTGAATTAAAGAGATATGGATTTCCCCAAAGATGGATATATGCGGTTAAACCCATTTTTCTTTTTCTTTGAAGATATTTCATAGTCTACCACTACCATATGGTATTTAAATAATGACAAATTGTGACATAATTTCAATGAGATAAAGAAAAAATGTTCAGGGTACATAATATGTATTTTCAATTATGTCATTTTTTCAGATATAAGTCATGAAGCTAGAACTGGCCTAAACTGTAATATATGATAGTGTCATATTTAATAACACTAATAAAATGTATATCCTCAATCACCATCTTATTTAAAATACATTTGAAATTCCAAAGAGCTTACTAAGTGAACAAATTATAATCACTTGGCCTTGGCATATTTAGGATATGATATATAATACGGTTTACCTCTCAAGCACTCAGTATATCTCCATGATTCTGAAATAGCTTTAAAAAACATCTCCATGATTCTGAAATAGCTTTAAAAAACATATTACTTTCAATGTTTAGCATAGACTTGGCTTAAGAATTAGACTTAAGGATGATGCAGAGCAGAACATGAATTAATTCATTTCTGCCAAGTATTTGTTAAATAACTGTTCTTAGTGAGTAAATTTATCTCAAGAGTATCAGGGGAAACTCTATTGCATATTAAGTAAAGTACAAGCATCTTCATTCCTGAATGCTTTTTAAAAATGATTCTATTTTTAAAAATGAAGATCCATTAGAATATATAACCTTCTAAATGTATAGGTAGAAGTTATTCATGTTAAACAAAATTAATATAGAGAATTTGGGACTCACAGAACTCATGAAGTGGATGAGATAAAGCACATACTTTGCATAACCCTTTGGACTTAATCATGATGTATGGTGGTATCCATTGACCATATATGATTAGTCACCTGAATTTATTGAGTTGTGGATAACTGGCTCAGCCTTTATTCTTACTAGTCTAATGGTGGTCAGAATTCAGCATAGGATAAGCCACAGGCATCCTGGTGTCAATTGCAGCTCATTGCCTGAGACCCACGTTTTCTTATGTCTAGCATGCTGCTCTTCGGTGCTTTCCTCATCCCTTAGAATTCTTATCCTGCCATTCAGGCCTTATTTTTGGTTCTTTCCTTAGCCAGAAGTTACAATGATCACTTTTAATAGATTGCTTCTGGGGTCTCCAAATCATTGCTTCCTACAGAATAGTCTAAGCCAAAGACCTTAGTTCCCAAAACAAGACTTTCTGGCATTTCCACAGGACAGGTACTGGAACATTGATGACATGTTGTGATCTTTTAAGTCCTTTGTGGGTCATTAATTTATTACAGGAGTAGGAAAGATCTCTGAGACACCTAACTTTCACTATATCTAATCATCATTGTGCTAAACCAAAATTACATTACCTCATAATTATATCTCTATGCCTGTCTATTTATTATCGATCTATCTACCTATCTGTCTATCCATCTATCTATCATCTATCTATCTATCTATATTATCTATTTATCATCTACCCATCTATTTATTATCTATCTATCTATCCATCCATCCATCCATCCATCCATCCATCCATCCATCTATTTATCTATTTCTCCAGATGCCATAGACTTTCAAACCAGATACTGGAGTATTATCCATGTTTGTATATTTATCCTGGGAAGAAATGTATGTAACATTTTTCATTGCCTGAAGTTTTTTATATTCGAATTCAGAGGTTTATGTTTTCAGAAGGTCTAAAGCATATTTGTTGTTTTATTTTCTCAAAAAAGTGAAGCAATAACATAGGTCTTTGGTATGCTCAGCCAGGCATTTCTCTTCAAAAAGATTAGACAAGACTCTAAGCAATTTAGTAGATCGTTCAAGTTCTATGTCCTAACCTGGCCATACCTGAATAATATGATGACTCTCCACCTCTTTAGTGGCCAATGTCACTCACTTACCATGCTACTAAGAGCTGACACAGAACTCAATTTAAAACAATGGTACAATTATACAATGCAATAAATAAATTTGGGGGGGTTGTATGTATATTGGAAAAAAATATAGACGGAGATCAATGGAACTGAATTGAAGTCCCAGAAATCAATCCACATGCATATGGGCTAATATTTTTGACAAAGGAACTAAAATCACATATTAGAGGAAAGAAAGCCTCCTCAAAATATGGTGCTGTGAAATTTGGACAGCCACATGCAAAATAATGAAATTAGACTACAGTTTCTCTCTATGTACAAAATTTAATTCAAAATGGATGAAAGAACTAAATATAAGAGCTGAAACACTACATTACATGGAAGAAAACATTTTGGTACTAGATTTATGGACCTTGTTCTTAGAGAAGATTTTGTCAATTTGACCCCAAAGGCAAGGGAAGTAAAGCAAAAATAAATGAAAAAACTATATCAAACAAAACAAAACTTCTGCACAGCGAAAGAAACCACAAACAAAACAAAAAGGCAACAGATGGGAGAAAATATTTGCCAACAACAACTCTGGCAATGGTTTAATATCCAAAATATATTTTAAAAATCTCATACAATTTAACACCAAACAAACAAACAATCCAATTAAAATATAGTCAGAGGATCTGAACAGACACTTTTCCCAAGAAGACATACAAATGGCCAACAGATATTAGGAAAGATGCTTTACTTCACTAGCTATTAGGGACATGCAAATCACATGCAAATACAATGAGATATCACCTGTTAGAATGGCCACTATCAACAAGACAGGTAATAACAAGTGTTGGAGAGATTGTCGAGAAAAGGAACCCTCATTCACTGCTTGTGGGAATGTAAACTGGTAGAACTTTTCCGCTATGGAAAACAGTATAGAACTTCCTCAAAAATAATTACCATATGACCCAGCAATTCCTATCCTGGGTATCTACCTGAAAAGTTAAAAACATTTATTTGCAAAGATATATACACTCCAGTCCATTGCAACATTATTCATGTTGGCCAAGACATGTCTTTCGATACATGATTGGATAAAAAGATGCAGTAAATATATACAATGGGATATTACTCAGCCATAAGAAAAGATTAAATCCTGCCATTTGTGAAAACACATAGATGGACCTTCAGAATATCATGCTAAGCATCAAGGCAGTCAGAAAGAGCTAAGAACTACATGATTTCACTCATATGTGGGATAAAAAACAGTATCATAGACACAGACTACAATATGGTGGTTACCAGGGGGAAGCAGAGTCAGGAGGTCATAAAGGGTAAAGGGAGCTAAGTATGTGGAGATGGAAGGTGATTTGCCCTTGGATTGTGGGTACACAATGCAATATACAGATCATTTATCAGAAATATACACTTGAAAACTACATAATCTTATGAACCAATGGCACCTCAATAAATTTAATAAAAATAAAAGTAAATTATTAAAACACAATTAAAAAAAACTTCTAAGGTGACTGGTGGCTGTAAAGAGTAGAATTTTTAAAAAAAATATATTTTATTGATTTTTTACAGAGAGGAAGGGAGAGGGATAGAATATTAGAAACATCCATGAGGGAGTAACATCGATCAGCTGCCACCTGGACGCCCCCTACTGGGTGTGTGCCTGCAACCAAGGTACATGCCCTTGACCAGAATCAAACCCGGGACCCTTGAGTCTGCAGGCCAATGCTCTATTCTTGAGCCAAATGGGTTTCAGCAAGAGTAGAATTTCTTATGTAAGTCCATATTGGGACATAGTCCAAAACCTTGGCTTCTTTATCACAGTGTTTACATCAACTGGTTATTAAATTTTAATAATATAACAGGACATTAGCATTAAGGTTTTTAATTGCTCAAAGATTTTTAACATGGAAGTCAAATATAATTGCAAATGGGAGCTCTAAGAAAATCACTTACATTTTAGTCAATAGTATATCTATAATAATGTCCAATTAGAGTGTAACTTTATAATATAAGTTGCATTTTTGGAATATATTATTAAATTGCATACAATTGTTTAAGATATAGAAATCATATTTTTGATTCAGAAATTTCCCTCCTTTCTTTCTAATTCAGGGCTCTGTAGAATTTGTGGTTTAAGGCTTTTTCTTTTGGACAACTGACTTTTGTGTCTTGTTAAAATAACTGGACAAATTCTAGATAAATGTCTTGTCCCTGAAACACTTCTGTAATTGTAATAAAGTTTCTAAAACTTTACTTATAAAAGTTTGAATTTTCTGCCTACTTAGATCTGCTGCCTAAAGTGCACATGTTCCTTTCACTTATTTTTGTAGGGATTAAGATTGTAATCAGTGGTAAAAAAATGTCCTTTGTTAGTCCTCTTATGTTGAACTCTACTGTAAATGCTAGATTTCAGACAGTGAATATCTGATTCATAATATCAGTTCAAGAGTGTCCCAAGATTGTGCTAATAGGCAATTCTTATCTCATTTCTGCAGTGCTCAAGTGTTTATCTTGAGAAACTCTAAGTACTTACAATGAAAAGGTAGAGAAAGCTTGTAATATATATATATATATATATATATATATATATATATATATATATACCACAGCATGATATAAAATGAAAAAATAGTGCCGTTGGTATCATGATAATGCAAAATGAACCAAGGTGACAAAGTAATGCGATACGGATCTATTGCCCCCTTCAGATGTCAGACAATTATTAAGATCAACTTTACTGAGCCCAAAAGTCATTGGATTGTTGTTATTATTTGGTAATTAATGTGAGTTGACCGCGTGGTTGCAGTGAATTATCTTGAAAAATATATAAGACTTTTTGGACAAATAGCAAATTAGGAAGGAACCATATCAGTTTGGGCCAAGATACTGACAGAACATATGTTTTTTATAGATGTAATAATTCCTGTAATTACTACGTTAAAATGTTAAGACCTAGAAATGTTAATCACTTCCTAAGGTCACTGCAGGACTAGAATCCATCTGCTTTGATGTCAATGCTCTTTCCACAGGGCCAAAATGAGATGATGATAATGTTCGCTGTGGATTATTACCAATCAGATCAAAATACATGCCTGAATATGAACTATGCCTGAATAAAGGATGCAGGGACGTGGGGGAGATTGATAGAAGAAACAAATAGACTTAATAGTAATTTTTATTGCATTTAGAAGAACTCAAATGTATGGAAACTTAGTATTTAATATAATACATGTGAAATGGATCTCAAGATGTTTTTTGGAAGGCTTGATGACTTATTTTGTGTTTGCTTTTCTGTGGCTTATTTTTCTTTGAGAATATATCTACAACCCTCTCTACTTTTCTTTTCTTTCTTTTTGTTTTCATTAAGTCATATTCAGTGATTTTAAAGGCCACTGACCCAGCTCAGCTTTTTTTTTTAATTGGCTAATTGTGTTTCTGATAATAAAATTGTTTCTGATAATATAATTGTTAAAAATATATATATGAAAGCTTTTATCACAATAGTCCAAGACACAAACATTCCTCCCTTGAACTAGTACAAGGTCCTAATTACTGATGTTTCTTCAGTTTATTCCTCATACATCTGCTAGCATGAGTTTTAAGTAGTTTAAGTCAGATATTACCTCCTTACCACCCCCCAAAATCTTTCAAAGTTTCCCAATTACTCTCAATGAGACCTAAGCTGCTGACCAGGGCCTCCATGGTCATGTATGATTTAGTTACTTCATGCCCTTCCCATATGATTCACAATACCATTCTAGCTTAATCAGACCCATTTACAATGGGGTTTCATCTTTTATGTTCCTTGACCATGGAAATCACATGGCTGTTACCTTTGACATAGATGTTCTTCTGCTTTAAGATCTGGTCTTCCCACTTACCTCTATTGGAAATAATTTTATTCATTTTGTACTTTCTTATTTATTTGACTCTTCCCCTTATTCACATTTAAAATACAATACAAGCTTCATGAAACCAGGGATTTATGTACAGTGGTGCCTCGCATAAAGAATGCCTTGCACAGCGAACGCTGCACACAACGAACTTCATATCATGATTCACACAACGAACTTCGTTTCACACAACAAAGTCGCCCAAGCTTCCACGACCGCTTTGCCCGAGCTTCCACGACTGCTTCGCCCGAGCTTCCATGATCGCTGCCAATGTATTGCATCCTTACGTGCAGGCACTGCAGGCAGTTGTTAGTCACTGCGCTTAACTTAAGCACGTATCGCGGCAATCGTTCTTCATTACAAATTAAATCACGCACGTATCATGGCAGTCGTCCTTTTAAGTTAAACACAATACACTGTATCCGGATTCAGCTGAAGCAAACAGGATCAACGATCTTTACTCTGATACTCTTGTCCGTTATTTCCGGCAGATGTTGGAGAAAAGAGAAAAACAAACGGCTTTGGACAGGTTTTTCATGAAACCATTGGCCAAAAAGCAGAAAATGGATGAAGATGTGCAAGATTCGGTAGACTCTACTTAGTCTGTCTTAAAATTAAAAAAATGTGTGTTTTTTTTTTTAAAAAATTATGTTTTTAGATGTATCTAAATAAAAATAATAACAAAAAATTTATCTTTTTTATGTCATTTAGCATATTTTATGCTACAGAACGAATTATTTTTTTTAACATATATTGTTATGGGAAAACTTGTTTCACATAACGAACTTTTCGCATAACAAACTTGCTCCTGGAACGAATTAAGTTTGTTGTGTGAGGCACCACTGTACTGTGGTCAGTCTTATAACCTTATTATTGTTAAGTGCTAACTGAGTGAAGTAGCATGTCTCTTGCATACAGAGATAACTCATCAGTATGGCCTATGATTTGGACAATCTCCCCTCTTTTGCTAGTGAATTTGCACAGATTCATGTTCTTTTGTGTTTCATTTACTATGTGACTGAGGGAATTAAGGGTGTTTCTGGTAGTAATTACATAAGTGAAATAAAAAGAATTTAAAAATTGACCCCATGTGTTTCTAAAGAATGTGCTTGGCTTTTTTAGGCAATCCATTCATTGAATGGCGACAATGGCCTCTTAATTAATTGTGTTTTACAGAATCAGTATGTTGTGACTAAGCCACTTGTGATAACAGAGGATTGATTTTCCTCTTATACTTCCCTTTGAAGTTCAAACCCTACCATAAGAAAAAACAATTAGATTTCTCCTAAATGCAATGTTACTGATGAGCTTGTTTCATGGTCAATGGTGGAAATCAATTTTCATTTAAGAACCTACAGTACTTTTCCTTTTTCCTTTTTTGTAGTCCTTATCAATTCTTCTCTCCATGGAAAGACGCTATCCATTCTGCTGGAGCCAGGCACTGTTTGCAAATGTTCCCAGAGAGCCTTTCTGAACTGGAACTATGCCCACTTTTTAATATGTTGATGATGGGTACTCTGTCTATTTTTTAAAAATATATTTTATTGATTTTTTTACAGAAAGGAAGGGAGAAGGATAGAGAGATAGAAACATCGATGAGAGAGAAACGTCAATCAGCTGCCTCCTGCACACCTCCTACTGGGGATGTGCCTGTGCAGGCAACCAAGGTACATGCCCTTGACTGGAATTGAACCTGGGACCTTTCAGTCCTCAGGCTGACACTCTTATCCACTGAGCCAAACTGGTTAGGGTGGCACTCTGTCTATTATGGAACATCTGATAAGACTACAGTTCAGAAGAGACAGAAACATCTTCTCTGGTCTTTCCAGTGAATCCTGGGGCTTCAAAGAGTGTAAAGAATACCACAGTCATTTGTAAATTAGTCTTTTTAGTTAAATGCGACCATGAACTCATTAACTCCTTCAAATCAAAGAGCAGTTTGAAACAACTGCCTCTGTCCTTCCCAAACTCTGAACTACAGATGCATTGTGCAGGAAATGTTCAGTAGATGTTTGTTGAGAGGAAGGAAAATAGTTCTCAGCAGTAATTTCTAGGTCAGTATTGTACACAATGCTTTTCTTAGATTCATACAAACAGGGGAGTTTGCCTTATGAGGAATAACTCCTTGTTTCATAGCAAAGGTTTGCTATTTTTTGTTATTGCTTTTGACAGGTGACTCCTCACATTAGGTGATCTTTCCTTTTTTGTTTACAATTAAAATCACCCATGAAAATGTTGGAAGGTAAAAATGGTCTCATTCACATTTTGTTTTTCATATATGGGTCTTCTCTGGCATGGCTTTCCTGGTAAAGATTTAATTAATCCCCCTTCATGTAAAATTGTTGTTTCATATTTTTGTAATGGAGACAATATATCTTTATATGTGGGAGTCAGTAGCGGGGGAACAATATAGTTTATACCTTACAATAAATATAATTATTTCTGATATTTTCCTTTGGAAATGTAGAAGAGAATGAATTTGCAGCCTCATTTAATAAAAACAGGGGGAAAGGCTGTTTCAATATCCTATTTAAGAAAAGCACTTGAAAATAAAACAAGTGTTTGACTCTAATGTTTTGGCACTGTACACTGTTGACTAACTTGTATCTTAGTTTAACTTCATTTCATTTTTTAAAACGTGCAACTAAAATTAAATTATCTAACCATATGTACTTTAACTACCCTGTTTTATGAGTTATTTCTGCTATCCATTCCTTCCCAGTTGGAAATTAGATATCTTTTATTATCTGAAATATGTTGTAAAGTATTCTTAACTATAAAATTAAAAAAACAACTTGGCAATAAAAGGATAAAATTGTTTTCTTTTACCTCATACTTATGAATTTATGTTACTTTAATATTTTTAATAAAACAAAATACTTTATTTCTAGTAGATAATTACTTCTAAAATGAACTATAGCTGTGTTTATCAACTGGACATTTCCCATTTTTATTTACTTTATTCTTTTAAAAATAATTTTTATTGACTTCAGAAATTAAGGGAAAAGGAGGGATAGAAAGATCAATGATGAGAATATTTGATCTACTGCCTCCTGCATGCTTCCTACTGGGGATTGAGCCCACAACCCAGGTGTGTGATCTGTCCATAACTCAAAAGTATTATACTATATGTGAATTATTTCATAATTCTGGAGATTTTGTGTGGTCTATTTATTTCATTTTGTCATCGAGATTTCTTTGCATTTGTAGCATTGTTTCACCAGTGTATGTAGCTTTCACTTTGGTGGAGCTGCTGGTAGATTTGAGCCATTGCATTCTATGGTTGTTGGAGTGAAATAATCAGAAGTTCCTCGGTTTACTTAAAAAGAAGGAAATCCTTTGAGCACACAAATTTGAATCTCCCTGGCACAGCAGCCACTGTCAATATTTAATGGCGTTCTTAACAGCATTTCCCCTATAAAAATGTTTAGTTGTATTGTGATTGCTAGTCTCCCCCTCTCCCCGCTAGGAAACTGGCCCATACACCTGTGATGCTCAGAAATTTCATTGCTTCCCTGGGTTTTCAGTCACATATTCCTAATCCTGCTATTAAGTCAGGTAAAGAAAAGAAGAAAGAACTAAACCTAAGATGTGGTTTCTATCACTGCCTACATATTTACACTTTCAAGAATAAAAATGCATTCAAATCAAATGTTAAGCTGTAGCATAAGAAAGTTTGGGGAACCATGTCTATGTCTATGTATTTTAGTGTGAGTTAATGATAAGAATATCTTCTTAGCCCAGCCGGTGTTGCTCAGTGATTAGGTGTCGACCCATGAACTATGATCTCCTGTCAGGGCACATGCCTGGGTTGCATGCTTGATCCCCAGGAGGAGGCATCCTGGTGGCAGCCAATCAATGATCCTCTCTTATCATTGATGTTTCTCTTTCTCCCTCCTCCTTCCTCTTTTAAATATATATATATATATATATACATATATAATAAAAATCTTCCTAAGTTATCTATAATGTCTTATGACTATACTAAAGGCCCAGTGCATGACATTCATCATGCATGGGGGTGTCTGTGTGTGTGTGTGTGTGTCCCTCAGCCTAGTCTGCACCCTTTCCAATCTGGGATCCCTCTCACAATCCAGGACTGCTGGCTCCCAAATGCTCGCCTGCCTGCCTGGCTGATTGCCCCTAGCTGCCCTCCCTTGCTGGCCTGGTAACCCCAAACTGCCCTCCCTTGCTGGCCTGGTCACCCCTAACTGCCCTCCCCTGCAGGCCTGGTTACCCCTAACTGCCCTCTTCTGCTAGCTCAGTCACCCCTAACTGCCCTCCCCTGTAGGCCTGATTGGCCCCAACTGCCCTCCCTTGAAGGTCTGGTTCCTCCCAACTGCCCTCCCCTTCTGGCCTGATCACCCACTATTACCCTCCCCTGCTAGCCATCTTGTGCCCACATGGGGCGGCCATCTTGTGTGTTGGAGTGATGGTCCATTTGCATATTACTCTTTTATTAGATAGGATGATGCTACATTTTAGTTTTCTTATAATTATTACTGAAATGGTTTATCCAAACTGAAAATTATCACTTAGTTGAAGGCCAGATTGAAAAATTTAAAAAGAAAAAGTTGAAGGAAAGAGTGGTTACTTTCCCAGTAACTGTGGGTTTGTTTCTAGCTATCTACCATTCATTTGTGGTCCAATAGTGTTTCTATATATTCTAATTTTCTAATAAGCATTTTTATAGTACTTATTACTAAAGGTTTCTTTATAGAATAGATAACATGCATATAAACATTGGGGAGAAATGTCTATAAATATTCCTGCATTTTCTTCCAAATCCAATAAGCTGAGCATATTATATTAAGTAGTATTTTTCTAAATAAAAGAAACACATTTTCTCATCACAGATAAAATTACCAGATAAATAAAGAACACTGAGTTAAATTTACATTTGAAATAAACAATGGATATTTTTATTATTACAACTATATCTCAAATATTACTTAGAAAATACCCTGAACATTATTTGTTATCTGAAATTAAAATTTAACACTTGTGTAAGAATAATCTTTTAAAGATTCGGCACATATTTATAATAAAATTTTATTCTTTTTTTTGTTAATAAAAATTTAAGTCAATATGCTTGATTTTTGATAAGTTGGACAACTTGATTATAAACAATTTAAGATAGTGAAAATCATATTATATTTGGATACCTATAAGTCTAACATGTACACATAATTTTGTAACATTTTAATGTACTTTTTTACAAAAATTTTGAGTATATATATATATATATATATATATATATATATAATACATTTTATTGATTTTCCACAGAGAGAAAGGGAGAGGGATAGAGAGCTAGAAATGTCGATGAGAGAGAAACATTGACCAGCTGCCTCCTGCACACCCCCCCCCCCCCACCACCAGGGATGTGCCCACAACCAATGTAAATGCCCTTGACCAGAATTAAACCTGGGACCCTTCAGTCCGCAGACCGATGCTTTATCCACTGAGCCAAACCGGTTCCGGCCATTTTATGAATATTTTACCAAATTTGAGTTTATAATACAAATTAAAACAATAATATCAAAATAACTATTGTTATTAGCCTAAAATGTATACTATGAATAGCTTCAAGATAGATAATAATAATCTTTGGTAAATTTATTGGTCTTTCTAACCTAGTTTTTAAAAAGTATGTTTATATCATTTAAAGGGCCAATAAATTGTGATTTAAGTTTTTTTCATGCAAAAAAAAAATGTCATTTTAATGCAACATTTATGCTGAGAAATATTATTTGTTTAGTGATTCTTCTTTCATGGGCTATCATAAAAATAATTTGCTTTTTGTAATTTAGAAAAGTAAAGTGATTATTGTTTTTCTAAGTGTTAATGAAGCATAGTAAAATATTTAATTAAGCAATAGGATAAAACTCTAGAGTAAATAAATCATTAAAATAAATTTCTAGAATCTAAAAATAAATGACTACATAAGAAGGAATGGTAAGGGAAATAGTAGAGAACAAATCTTCATCTTTGTGTGATAGAGTCTAACAAATAGCTCCCTAGTTCTGGATTTAAACTAATTAACAGAAGGCTAATTAGCAGAAGACTAATTAATTCCCTTTAAAATTATTCCCCATTCATGAACTTTAATATTTGTTTATCTCTGGTGAACTAGAATAAGTTTAGTATTTCTAAAAAATATATACATGCAAAGTTATTTTCTGAAGCTTTGCTTATTTAAAGGGACTAAAGCTATCACATATTGAAAATTATTCAACTTAGTATTTCTGAATAAACATTCTTTCAAAATTCTGAAAACACAGATGCATTTTTTTCCCTTAATATGGAAAAAAAAATTAAACCCAATTTTGGCCCATCCTTGTTTTGCATGCCTTAACGTTAACTTCTATTTTCTGTGTGCACACCAACAGGCCTTTTTTCTTTTCTTTTTTATTCAGAAATTTATAATGTATTTCTCAGGTATTCAGTGATCCCTTCAATTTACATTTACAAGTTTACCTTCAGCTCAGTTTTCTTTTATTATTGCACTAGTGACCCAGTGCATGAAATTCGTGCTCGGGGGGAGTGGGGATGTTCCCTAAGCCCAGCATCCCCTTGGGGGATTTCCGACTACCAGTTTAGGCTCTATCTCAGAGGCAATTGGACATCTCTCTTGCAATCTGGGACTGCTGGCTCCTAACCATTCACTGACCTGCCTGCCTGATTACCCCTAACCACTCTGCCTGCTGGCCTGGTCAACTCCAACTGCCCCCCACCACAGGCCTGCAACTGCCTCCCTTGATGGCCCCCAACTGTCTCCCCCGCCAGCCTGGTTGCCCCAACCAAACATACACATTTTTGGGATTCATAAAAATCAGAACAGGATTTTCAATTGTTTAAACCATGAATTCCTGGCTCTCTTTTGTAGCCACTTTTGAATCAATGCTTGAGGACATATACCTCTATCATGGGAACCATCAACATAGAGATTGCAATTTTTCTTTGTGACATAATGTAAGTAAATTTTGTCCAGGTGTGATGAGAGCTGTGTTCGGTAAAGAAGGCTTAAAAACAAAGAGAGCTTGGTTTGTAAGACTTGTTTTGTTTTAGAGTCATTTACTTCTAAGTGTGCCATTTCTGGCTTAGATGACTATTTACAAAAGTAGCACCAAAATGCATTGCCTTCACTTCTGTAGACCAGAATGGTAGAAAATATTAGTTTCCCATTTTAGGAAAAAAAATAGTGTTTGCCTTTACCATATACAGGTGTCCCCAGAAATGTATACACACTTTAACAGCTCAATTTTGAAAATGAAGTGTATTTTAATAAACACTGTAGTTATAATTATTCAAAGTGTGCATATACATTTTTGGAGGAGTCAGCCTATATGTCTGCTTCTGTCTAAGGATAATTTATTCTCCCTACACTTTTGTCATCTTCCCAACTTGGGGAGCAGATAATAAAAGTCTCTTTCTACTCTCCACTGTCTCCTTGGAAGGTGGAAAGGGATTGTAATGACTTAGGCACAAGAATCCTTTCTTTAATGGGTACTGAAAAGTGCTGTGCCACCTTGAGCAAACTTTTTTCTTTCCTATTTCCTTAAAAAGTCAGTAAGAATGTAATTGTCAGCCTGGCAGTCCCATGGTTAAGATGTTATTATATCACTGCAGCTACGTTGCTAAATGGAGCAGAGGATTCAGCTTCCACCTTAAGATAGACTGTATCTCTTTGACATGCTTGAACCTTTGAGTTTCAAGCATTAGCTTTATAGAGGATGTTAAACAGACTAATTTGTCCTTTACTAAGTTATATTCACCAATCCATCTTTATTAAAGTTTTGCCTTGCAGAATAACACATATTTCTTACTAATAATCATGTATTTATTAATTCACCCACTTGCCTATTGTCCAAACTAAAGGAAAATAGAACACACAAAGCGAATTTTTATAAGTTACTAGAGGACCAGTGCATGAAATTCATGCATGGGTAGGGTCCCTAGCAGCTGCCAGCTGCCAGCTGGGCCTTCCTTGATTCTGTGCTGCCCCTGGTGGTCAACATACATCATAGCAAGTGATTGAACTGGTTGGTTGAATTCCCAAGGGGACACTTTGCATAGTAGGCATATATATATATATATATATATATATATATATATATATATATATATATATATGATATTTTTTGTATGATGGGTTGCTAGTCCCATTTGTTAAATTTCTTACAACCACACCTGCATATAATCAGGACTGTTAATGTAATATTTTTAAATATATTTTTATGGATTTCAGAGAGGAAGAGAGAGGGAGAAAGAAATAGAAACATTAATGACGAGAGAGATTCATCGATCTGCTGCCTACTGCATGCACTATAGTGGGGATCAGGCCTGCAAACTGGGCATGTGTCCTGACCTCCTGGTTCATAGGTCATTGCTGGTCGGCTATGCTTTAAAACTGATGGCTAAACAGATTTAACAACTATTAAAGTATTTGTGTGGTGCTCTCCAATATTTATTTTCTTTCCTTACATAATGTTCTCATTTGAACTCCCCTCGTTGCCTCTATGCAGGAAATACTTTTCCCAGAACTATGGTTTCTTTACTGGCTAAGTAGCAACATTTCAAACCACCAATCAATGTGAGACATAGCCTGGAATTGATTAGTAAAAGAGCAACATGATCTAGTGAGAGGCTATTAATAATCATAAACAAATTAAGGAAAGCACTCAAAGAAATATAAGCAATGTGAGTGGGAAGCAATAGTCCCCTTAGACCAGTGGTTCTCAACCTTTCTAATTTCATGACCCTTTAATACATTCCCTCATGTTGTGGTGACCCCCAACCATATAATTATTTTTGTAGCTACTTCATAACTGTAATTTTGCTACCGTTATGAATCAGAATGTAAATATCTGTGTTTTCCGATGGTCTTAGGCAACCCTGCTAGCGGTTCTCAACCTGTGGGCAGCGAAAAGATAAGTTTTTTTGTTTTTTTTTTCAAGTAAGATCTATAATATTTTGTCATTTAAAAAAATTGCAAGTTAGCCGAAACCGGTTTGGCTCAATGGATAGAGTGTTGGTCTGTGGACTGAAAGGTCCCAGGTTCGATTCCGGTCAAGGGCATGTACATTGGTTGCAGGCACATCCCTGGTAGGTGGTGTGCAGGAGGCGGCTGGTTGATGTTTCTCTCTCATCAATGTTTCTGACTTTCTATCCCTCTCCTTTCCTCTCTGTAAAAAAATCAATAAAACATTTTTTTAAAAATTGTAAGTTAATAAAATTAGGATGTTAACCAGGCAGAATTTTTCATTCAGTGACTAATTTAATATATAACACATGCTGTGACCTTTTGTATTAAAAATTGAATAGAATTTATTTTATACAAATTAAAACAATAACTATTTGAAACTTACAGAAAGACCTTTTCTGAGTTCAATTTTAGAACTATAAAAGAGGTTGGCTTAAGTTTATTTTACTGAAATATATAGTGCCATTATCCTAGTTATTTATTAAAATGTATTCTTCATATTTATTTTTATGATTACTACATATGTTATACTTTTACAATGAAAGGAAATAATTATGAACTTTGAGAGTTAAAATTGGTTGGGCATGTTTAAAGGCTAGTTAGTAATGAAAACCCTAAGTAACTTATAATAACATTTTATTTTACCCTTTGAAGTCTTCTACACATGCAAGTAGGATTGATTTTGTGTTTGAACTTGACTACATTTGGATAAAATGTCATTTTATTTTTCTAACTTCATTTGTATGATTGCATACCCAAAGATAGCTTTTTGTTCACCAGATGATTTTTCTCCCATTCTTTGTCAATGTATAACAAATTCATACTTTAAAACAGGAAACTGTCTGAATGCTATTTAGAATGTGGAATGTTGTTCCAGAAGGCAGGGCCTCAATGCCAGCCTTTCTCTCCATACCTTTCATTTTCCACCAACGCTTGGCTAAGTTTGCCTCAGAAAGGGAGACAATTGAAGAGGGAAGATAACTGGGCAGACAGACTTCAAGGTGGCTCCCATGATCCCCACCTACTGAGGTTCACACATATGTGTCATCCTATGTCTTTGCACATGCTCATGGCTATAGCTTGCTAATGAATACCACACAGGTGACATGATGCGTTCCATTGTTGCATTATGTTATGTCAGACTGTCTTCTCACAGACTCAATCTAGACACTGCGTCTGTCCTATCTGGGCTTTTAAGAAGCAAGCTGCTGGCAATCCTTCACGTACAAGGATTGGATGAAACCAAAGGCCACGTGAAAAGGGAAGTAGTTGCCTCTCTGGTCTAGCCTCTATTGAAATATATTTGAAATTTAGCACTATGTAAACTTAATGTGCTCTAGATAATTATTTACCACATTTATATATTGCAGTTTGGTCGCCCTTGTAGAGATAGTTAGCATGTCTAACATTGCACATACATATCATAATATGTTTGTGGTTAAAATAATTAAAATTTAATTCTTTAGCATTTTTATGATTTTAATAAAATATTGGTGTCTATAATATTATCCATACTGTGCATTAGACTTTTAGGACTTACTTATTAACCATTACAAGTTTGTACCCCTAACATTTTGCTTATCCCTGATCCTGGTGACCAGCACTCTGTATTTATGAGTTTGGCTTTTTAAGATTTCACATATAAGTGAGATTATTTGTCTTTGTCTAACTTATCTCATTTAGCATAACAGATCCAAGGTCCATCCATGTTGTCACAAATTTCAAGATTTCCTTCTTTTTCATGCTGAATAATATTCCATCATACATGTATATATGCACCACACCTTCTTTATTCATTCATCTGTTGATTGGCACTGAAGTAGTCATTTACAAATCTTGGCTATTGTGAGTAATGCTATAATGAACATAGGAGCACATGAATATCATCAATATCCTTTTTTCATTTTTCATTTTCTTTGGGTATATATACACCTAAACATGTAATTGCAAGATCCCTAGTCCAGCCTCTAGGTCAGAACCCAGGTCTGGCTGATGCTCTGTACACTTGTGAAATAATAAGCAGAGAGAAGAAAAGAAAAAAAAAACATGAAAAACAAAAAACAGCTAATCTGTGCCTGGCTTCATACCGTCATAAAGTGTTAAATACACATGTGTGTTGTTTGTTATCAATGTGATAACTATGTATACCTGTCCTGTGTACCTTCAGAGGTTTGTAAAATTGAAAGGAGAACAAATATAATTCAGTTAATAGAAATGGTAAAAAGAGTTCTAGGATGTTACCTGTTCTTTGAAAAAGGCAAGAAGTGATGATTTTATCAGATCTATATTTCCTTTACATTTTCCCTTGGCCCTTCCAGTATCCCTGACACAACTTTAAGACAATTGTAGAAATTAATTATTGGTGGAAATGATCATTCATTTTGCTGATAATAAATTATTTTGTCAAATTGGTTTAAAAGCATGAGTTGTTGAAAATGTATGTCCCCACAAAAACCCAAGTGTGTGTATTTATAGCAGCTCTATTCAGAACTGCCAAAACTTAAAAGCAACCATGGTGTTCTTTAGTAGGTGAATGTGGTACATCCAGGCTATAGAATTTTGCAGGAGGATCCTAACTACATATCACTAAGTAAAAGAAGCCAGTCTGAAGAGGGTTCACACTGTATGATTCCAGCTGTACGAAATTTTGGAAAATTCCAAATCTTGGAGACATTTAAAAGATCAGTGATTGCCAATTGAGATATAGAAGAACAGAACAGGCAAAACACTGAAGATTCAGAGCAATAGAAATACTCTGTATGTATGATACCTTAATGATTAATACATGTCATTATATGTTTATCTAAACATTAAAAGTGAATCCTAAAGCAAATTATATATGGGCTTTGGGTGATTATGATGCACAAGTATAGGTTTATCCTTGGTAGCAAATGTGTCATGCTGGTGAGCGGTGTTGATACATGAGTAGGTGAAGGGAGATATGGGAAAGCTGTACCTTTAACTGTGACCTGTTAACTGCTGTGACCTGGAACTGTTTAGGAGATCTGGGGGAGATAAGAGATCAACCGAAGGACTTGTATACATGCATATAAGTACAACCAATGGACACAAAACTCTGGGGAGGGAGGGTATGTATGGGAGGGGGGGCAATGTTAAAATATGTGCACAGATAATAATTTAATAATAAAAAAATTTTAAAAAATAAAATTAAAAAAATAAAAAAAAATAAAAATAAAGTTTAAAGTTTAACCTCAGGATTTTTTTCCATCCTCATCTATTTTAATTATTATAATAAAGTCTATACACTATATAATAATATCTTACACTTAAAGTAGCATATATTTATGCCTTAACAATAACCAATATATATTTTGAAAATATTTAAGGAATTATAAAATTTCCTATTATTACATTTTTTTTTCTTAAGAAGTCATTTTATATTAATTCAGCCTCCTATTTTTGTGTGTGTGAAAAATAGCATAATGTTTACAAAATGTTGAACTGTGCTTACAGTTAAAAATAAAACAAAAACACTTGAATCAATTACAACATGGGAGTTACAATAACACCAAGAGTCATTTTAGTAATTCTGTTAGAAAGTCACTGATGTTGGATTGTGTTTTTAAAAGAGCTGTTTGTTCTTGTAGAAACTGGTCATTAACACTGCTTTGCAAATACATTAAATTGGTTCTGTGCAAATACTAGTATCTGCTCAACTATAAAAATAGACTGGCAGTTTTGAAAAGCGCAAATTTAATTGAGCTCCCATGCTTTGGTAAAAGTGTTGCCAACAGTGTTTTATTTGTTGTAACCTGTTTGTAGTCTGAGGATGGAAAGCTGGATGTTGTATCAAATAACCATTACTGCCTGTAGAATAAGCAACTGCAAGCAATGACCTTGTTTCCCACAGTGTGTATGCAGGATTCACTGGGCCTCTAGAGATATTTGGGAATCAGCTCTGATTTTACTGTTGTTGAAAACATTGATTGTTTAAAATAGTTTGTAGTACTGAAGCGTATGCTTCTCACTTAAATACATGTATAATATATGCATGAACACATATGAATATATGTGTATATATGAACATACACACACACTTACTTCTTGGTAATCAATAGTCAGGCTTTGTCCAATGAAAGGAAACTAAAATGATTTTTCAAAACAATATTGACAAATATATTTATGTGTTGTAACAGAGCAGCAAGTCAGGTAAGTATGGAAAAATAAGTTGAAGAAAATGTGTCTTGTGCATAATAAGTACCTACTTTCAGGTTTTTTCAAAATAAAAGATTAAATGTAAGCAAATTGGAGTTTCTCAGTTTAGAAGATGAATGTGAAGATATTCTGTATAAAACCAAACCAAAATAATATCACCAAAAAAAAAAAAATCAAGAAAAATAAAAATAAAGTAAAATGAAGTCAGTTGAAATAAATTCAAATGTTTGAATTATGGAGTACAATTTTAAAAGGGTTATACATAAGGAGATACACAATTTTTAATATCACTGTGAATGGCAACGAGATCAAGTCTCTGCGGCATTTCCCCCCAATTCATATTTATTGATTTTAGGAATGGACAGTAGCGGGGGGGGGGGGTGGGGGGTGGAGAGAGAGAGAGAGAGAGAGAGAGAGAGAGAGAGGGAGTTGTTGTTCCACTTATCTATTCATTCATTCATGAGTTGCTTCTTATATGTGTCCTGACCTGGAATCAAATCCAAAATTTTGGTGTACTGGGATGATGCTGCAACCAACTGAGCTACACATAGAGAGCCCAGCTTGTCTGTATAGAATAAATAGTTGAGGCAAACAAATGAGTAAGAATTGCTCTTAAAAGAAAGCCAAAACACCACTAGATTAAAAAGAAATGATATCACATCAATATAAAAGATAAAATGAAATTCTACACTGAGAGCTTCAAACATGTGTTTCTTCCCTTTTTTAATGAGTTATCAATAATGTGTGATAAGAGTCACATATTTTACAATATCTTGGTTTGCATTTATATATCTTCATTTATGAGTTTGTTTTTAAATCTACATTCTTCTATAATTATTAGAAAAGTAGTGTTTTCTGCAGGGACCGGTTTGGTTCAATGGATAGAGCGTCGGCTTGGGGACTGAAGGGTCCCGAGTTCGATTCCGGTCAAGGGCATGTACCTTGGTTGCGGGCATATCCCCAGTAGGTGTGCAAGAGGCAGCTGGTCGATGACTCTTTCTCATCAATGTTTTTATCTATCTCTCTCCCTTCCTCTCTGTACAAAATCAATAAAATATATTTAAAAAAAGGAAAAAGAAAAAGTAGTGTTTCCTGTAAACACTACCTTACCCTGAATGGTTCTTATTCTATATAATAAAAGGCTAATATGCAAAGTGCCCCTTGGGAATTAGACAGACCTAGAGTTCGACCACTTGTTATGATGTGTACTGACCACCAGGGGACAGTACAAAATGAAGGAAGGCCCCAGCCAGTGCTGGAAGACCCCAATCAATCCTGATTGCTGGCCAGGTCTAGGGACCCTGTCCATGCATGAATTTCATGCACTGGGCCTCTAGTGGCTATATAAACTCTTTAAATTGAATTCTGAGAGTGGAGACATTTTCAAGGAGCAATCAACATAAATTATTATTTTGTCCCTTTGGTAATACTTTGAATCTCCTGAAAACTTCTAGGATATTGGATCTTTATTTCATAACCTCAGCAAAATTTGTGTTTATCTAATCCAACTTTATCCTATTTCTGCTCAAATAAGTTCAATATCCATGACAAAAGGAAGATCATTATAATGAACAGTGTACTGCCTTGAAAGTATTTTAGGATCCTACATACTAGCCAAGGATAACACTGCTTTAAAAAATTGTTTAGACTGGAAATCATTGTCAATAGATATTCTGGACAGTAAGTGCTTCCCTTTCCCAACCCTGCCTCACATCTTCCTAAAGTTAAAAATAAAAAGGCGGCCTAAAACTTGATTGAGTATCTTAGTACAAATACAAAGAGGGCATAACCCTAACTAGTAGTCACTGGAATTAAGCTTGACCTGTGTTCTAAATTTTCTCTTCTCACAGGGAAGCCTATATCCTGTACTCCTTGCTTCATTTTACCCTTCTATATATTCTTTCTAAATAAGACCTGAACCCCTTCCAATAACAAGTCATTCTGTCCCAGTTACTATTCTACCTGCTATTCACAGGTAGAAAAAATTATCAAGGCAGTGTGCTATAATGTGACTTAGGATCATCACTTAATTGCTAAATATAGTTAGAAGGTCGTTCATGAGACAAGCTTTTCAACCTCTGTTCCCTCCATGCCCAAGCAGACTTGCGTTCCATCCTTGCCAACTTTTTGTCTCTGAATGAATGCTCTCTCAAACTTCTGTGTCCTTTCATATACTTCTCCTTCTGTCCTTTCATAAAAAACTCCAGCAAAGTTACATGTCTCTCTCTCTCTCTCTCTCTCTCTCTCTCTCTCTCTCTCTCTCTCTCTCAAACTCTCTGCTGATCTGATTTATGTAAAAGTTAATTTTAAAATGTTATACTTTTTAAGACATGAAAAGTGTGTGATATTTTGTGTTTCATTGAACATTGCACAAATAAACTATGATCAATAAGGCATAAAAATGGGATTTTGTTATCTAAGCAGCAGTGATGTTTTTCTTTAGATCTATGTATAATATAACCAATTAACTTAAAGAGAAAAAATATTTAAAATGATGGTCCTCAAGTATTAGAGTTTTAGCTTAAGTTCAAGAAGCATGAGCAATATTAGTTCAATTTTTTCTACATACTTTACTTTTTATCAACTAAATCTCTCTTTTGTTATATTAAGTTACTTATTTACAAATTGGAAGCTCACATGAAAAATAAATTCTAATATAAGCATAGTGGTTGCATGAATGTGATTCCTAATAAACACTTGAGTTTCTAAATCCTTAATTTATGAGCTGGATAACTCTAATCTTGAAAATTAATTTGATGTTTGTGCCAATGGGCAGTGTTTCATAAGCAGATAATCACACATTTATTTTAGTACTTTACACTTGAAATATTGAAAATGTTGCAGTAATATTTGTATTCTTAAAGTAGATGAAAAAAGCTTGTTTTTCTTAAAATAATTATTGAAAATCTAAGAAAAACATGCCTTTGATGTGATGGTGAGAAGTCAATAATAAATGCTTGTTTTCAAGTTGATAACTTCTTCCTACGTTTGATTTTAGTTGTAGAGAATAGCAAATAGTGATATTTGACAGGATCTGCAGGGATTCATTGCTCTGTGCTGCTAATCAAAACTGACAAATTGTAACACTGGCCTGAAAGCCTACTATTTGTGGATCATGAATAATGATTATTGCAAGGAAAACAGCTTTTTAGTATCCATTAGACCTCAATATCAGTAGCTATTCAACGCTTTCTTGACTGGCATTATCATATATATATATATATATATATATATATATATATATATATATATATATATGTGTGTGTGTGTGTGTGTGTGTGTGTGTGTGTGTGTGTGTGTGTGTCTGGTTAGCCTTTTTCTACATCTGTCTATTGCTTGGGTTAATATATATATCTCTTTAAAGGAAAACGAAATATTATATTTTTTGTTTCATAAAATTGTCTATCATAGATTGCTACTATGATTTGCAAAAGTAGCACAAAATCAGTGAAAACACTTAATGGTAATTTAGGATACATTTATATGATCTTATGTTAATGCAGTAGTTCCCTATGTGAAAAATTATGCTTATTATTTATGTTTCTATAAAAATATATTTATTATCCATGTCTCAAATATCAGAAAATTTTATTTGAATTGTTATATAGGCCTGCATCTTCTGCCTTGAGTTAAATAATTAAAGAGGTTCGTTTACTTCTTTCCTTAGAAAATCACCCTATAGTCCCACACAAGTGAACTGTGTCCATTGTTGGATTATAGACAGCCAGACACTGGAAGAATTGCACTTTCAGACGGAGGGCAGAAAAATGTGAGCAATATATGGATACCACTTGACAATGCATTTGAAAAAGAACAAAAGGAGAACAAAATTAATTTTAAGTGTTTTCTGTCTTCTATACTGGCATTTCTAGCTTCTTGGGAGGGGGGACTAAATTACAGCTTTACAAAGATAAGTGAGAAGTGCTAGATTTTGATTTTGTTAGAATTCTATAGAAATTACAGTGGAAGGGAATTGATTATAATGTGAAGGATTTATGTTTAAGCCTGGATCAAAGTAGTTGTATGTCTTTAGGTAGTTATTTAATTTTTCAAGAAGGGAATGGCCAACTTTGGCTTGTGGGACATATTCTGATTGCTGCTTGTTTTTGTCTGACGTACAAGGCTGGATTTTACATTTTAAAATGGTTGTGAAAATCAATTGAGTAATAGTAGTTTGTTACAAATGAAAAGCCTTAAAAATGAATACTGGTGTCCACAAATACAACTTTGGAATATTTAATTATAAATCGTCTGTGATTGGATTAATGCTATAGTGACACAGCAGAGTAGTTGCAATAGAAACTATGTGATTACAAACTCAAAATACTAGGTACTAATTCCACATAAAAACTAAATATAGAGACTCTAATATTGGAAAGAGAAGACAGAAGGTAGTGTAGAGAGAGGTAATATATCAGACGGAAAATGTGGGACAAGGTATTTCTAAAGACTATGGCTTCAGAGAAATGATGGAAAATATTGCTCTAATAAGAAAGGAATGGTTTTTAAAAGGAAACATATAAGAATAAGAAAGGACCATTGCTATCTGATAATACAAAGAAAATGTTCTAAGATTGATAGAAATATTTAAATATATAGCAAATAATTTTTCAGAGAATATACAATGAAAATATGAAATCATAGACAATAAATTGAAAGAACAAGAAAATTGAAATATAAATTCTGGATAGTCAACATCTTTCTAATAACAATTGTATTAATAAAAACAACTAAGGTAAAGAAAGGCTTGGGATTTTAAAAGTGAAATATATTTTTAAAACCAATTTTCCATAATTGAGAGAAAAATGTCTCTGGATTAAAGCATATCATACTTTGAAATGTTAATATTTCCAAAGATGAAGAAAGTGATGCACACAGTCATAGTGTTATCATAGAAAAAACTATGGTCTTTCTCAATTGCTATTGGGGGTGGAATTATTGGGGTTCCAATAAGCATTTCTGGAGGCCTCCACAGAAGGATGAGACATGGCAGAAAGCTTTATTTTTGTGACCTTACATTCCTAGGTTTCCAATGTCTCATATTACTTTGTCCATTGGTACAAGTGCAGCTGGGGTTTCAGTAGAACTAGAAGCAAAGCCAGTGTCCAGCGTTTGGTTTCCATGTTGCAGCCGGGTCCACTAGAGCATCAGGCTAATGGCCGTCCATTAGTCCATTGTAGCAAATAAAGGGTAGTGTGCCCTAAGCAATTAGAGTCTCAGGAACATAAGAGGAAGGAACTAAGAGAGCAAACTTATTCGTTTAAGGGGTTAAATATCCCAAATGTTTCCCCCTTGCAGTGGCCACACCTGTTCCCAGACGGGAATGACAGTCAAGTACCTACCATATGCCACCCCAAATTTACTGGGCATGCATCTATTATCCTCCATGTCCCATCCCTTCCCCTAGTGAGGACAGGAATAGACTGGTGACTCTCCAGGGAGAGTAAAGCTTTAGCTGTCTGGTGGAAGCTGACCAAATGACAGGCTTATAGAATTTGGGCTTCCCTTTGCTCCTTTCCTGTTATTAATAATTAGGTTAATTACAATGTTGTCAACATGACTGTTCAACAGAAGTACAGAAAACTCTTCTTTTTTTTCATTTGGCTTTAATCACACTAGCCTCTTTCCCATTCCTTTAATGCACAGATTCTTTGCATTTGTTGTTCCCTATCCATAATGCCATTTCTGTAGATATTCCTCAATAGTTTCAGGAATTTATCCAATTATCATCAAGAGAAGATAATAGAATCTACAGGTGCTTAAACTGTGTGTTTCATGCATGAACTCTAATAGCTATTATTATATATGCAATAAAACAAGAAAATGTAATCTATGATAAAAACCAATCAGTCAACAGAGACAAATCACATAATGATTAGATGCTGAAATTGGTAGACAAAGACATTAACTTTTTTTTTAAAGTTATAGGAAAATATATTTATAATGATTGTACAGAGGTGATTATTTTCAAAGAAATTATAACTATAAAGAATAAAATGTAAAATATATTGGATGGTCTTTATATTATATTGGAGGCAGAAAAAAAAGAGACAGTTATTGTATACGTGAATCAATTGAAATTCTTTAAGCTCAAGTACCAAAGGAACAAATATAAAAAAAATAATAAAATAAACAGAGTTAAATGACTTATAGGAATGTAGTTTCAGTATAATATATGTTCAATTAGAGTCCCTGAATGAGATCATAGGGTATTAGGAGAAAAAAAAATTGAGAATATAGTGGCTAAAGATTTTAAAAATTAAAGGAAAATATCAATTTATAATTTAGGGATCTCAGCAACAATTAAGCATGTAAAACTGAGAGAAAACAGTGCCTAGGCACACTGTATTTAAATTGCTAACAATAAAATAGAATAAAAATACTTACAGATGATGTATTATAGAATTGTACACCTGAAATCTATATAATTTTATTAACCAACTAGAGTTCCGGTGAACAAAATTCAAGCACTTGGAGTTTGGGGGGTCCCTCAACCTGACCTGTGCCCTCTCCCAACCCCCAGTGCTGCGCTTGCCAGCCATGAACCCTGCTTCTGTCTGAGTGGCACTCCCCCTTTGGGAGCACACTGGCCACCAGGGGCAGCTCCTGTATTGAGCATCTGCCCCCTGGTGGTCAGTGTGTATCATAGAATCCATTTGTTCCACCATTTAGTCAATTTGCATATAGCTTTTTATTATATAGGATGACACATCAATAAGTTTAATAAAAATGTAAAAAAAAATTTTAAAGCATCCAGATATAAATGGTACATTTCATATAAGAAAATAACTATATAAAACATAAGAGGCTAGTGGTTAAATAATATAATTATCAATGTTCTTTTACAGATTTAATAATTTTGTTGTGGTATGTAAGATAATGACTTTGATCATAGAAGGACATGTGCAATATGATCTCTGTAACTTTTAAATTATTAAAAATATATATACAGATGTAAATGTGGGCATATGACTGTTCTTTTTATTATTATAACTTTTCTAGAAGTTTAAAAGTTGTGAAAATAAAAAAGAACATAAAACAAGTGAAAGTATTAGATATACAACTATCATAACTTATCTAAAACATCAATTTGCATCAAAATTACAATTTACAAATTATTTAAAACACTCAAATCTTAAATAGAGTAGGCAGCCTCGATTGCACTTAATTGTTGACATGTGGAGATACGTATTCAGAATATCTAGATCTTTTTTTATAGAAACTAGAAATTCAGAATTTTATGTGAAATTTTATGTTTATATATCATTACAAAGTTTACACTGCATATCTGAGGCCACAAATTTGTGATTCACTAACAATATACACATGAAAATACTTTATAAATCACTTCATCTATAATAATAAAAGCAAAATATGCTAATTAGAGTGGACAGCCAAAATACCTTCAGAGGTTCTTCTGGATGACCTTCTGGAGGAATCCAGAACTGTGAGGTCTGAGCCCCTTGCATGAATTTCATACATCTGGCCTTTAATACTTTCATAAAATAATACAAAATTGTAGGTGAAATTGACTATTTAATAATATAAACACTTTATATTATAAACTTTATATCTTAATGTATCTATAAGTTTTAATATCGAATTATATTTTTATATCATTGCTTGAATTACATATTTATTTGAAATTATTTTAAATGCTTAATACTATCTGCATTTAAGAGACAAGTTGGTAAAAGTCATGTCTAAGATTTTCTACATTCTGTTTCTAATATTTTCACATATCAAAATTTTTATATTTTACCCTTGTAAACATTATGAATTTAAAGTATCTCTATCCCAGGTTACAAATTCAGAGGCTCATTCGATAGCATTGATGTGATTGATGAATTTATTCTACTTTAATATGTAGGGCAGGTGGTGGTTCTGTGTTTGCTGTGTGAATTGTTCTATAATCTTAATACCCTGATTGATGGCAAGGGCAAGATTGTCAACATTATAATGCTATTTTCTGAACTTTGAGCTTGTATGACTTGAAACACAAAATAACTAATACACTGTAAAATATGCATCATCTATCTTGTCTTATCAAAATATCTTTTACACTCATTATTATCCCAAATCTATAACCAGAGCCACCAGTTTGTTCATACCTTTGGGGATTCAAAGTAGTCTGTTTCATTACCTGAATACTGTCGCTCTTCAAAATATGTCTTTTCTGCTCTCCCCACCCCCACATTTTTTAGGATTTTTCTCTTTGCTAGATAATAATTTATTTATGCCTAAATATATCACTGCAATTAAAGGTTTAGTGATTTATCTCTTCCCATATTTACCAAATTTTATATAAATGTGATTTGCTTATATATGTATACACATATATATGTCTCCATATGTATAGAGTACATAGATACTAAATAAAATCAGAATGCATTCAGCAAGTAGCTTGGTTAGGTCTCTGAGACTCACATATATCAAAGCCTGTGCTAGTCTATTTAAACCTAACGCAGGCTTTCTGGAAGGGCTGTTCAAATGGAGGGGGTGTTAGATTATTAGGGTTGTTTGTAAAAAAATATTATTGTTAAGTAAAATGGGACAAATGAAAATAATTTTAATTCTTTTACCTTCTAACCTCTCTTTTTAAAATATATTTTATTGATTTTTTTTTTACAGAGAGGAAGGGAGAGGGATAGAGAGTTAGAGAAACATCAATCATCTGCCTCCTGCACACTCCCTACTTTGGATTTGCCCGCAACCCAGGTACACGCCCTTGACTGGAATTGAACCTGGGACCCTTGAATCTGCAGGTTGACACTCTATCCACTGAGCCAAACTGTCCAGGGCTCTAATCTCTTTCTGTCACACATGGGCTCCTGGGGGATTCCTGTCATGTATAATAGAAGACCTCAGGGTAGATTTCTGTGGATTATATAGGGTGGACAAATGAGGCAGGTTTAACAGACACTCTGATCAGCCATAAATAAAACTGTTATTGCTGCCCTTCATGGTATTTTTCTTTTTAAGCCAGCATATGCACACTCTAATAAACCCAGAATGGCAATCTATCCGAGTCCTTACTTAGAGTGTAAACTAGTTTATTCCAGGAGGGCCTAGAGTCCAAAACACTGGGGTACAAGCCCTAGGGTTTTTTTCCTGAGATTTTAGGCTGGGTTTTATCTGATAACCCCATTCATTTCAAGATGAATTCCTTGAATATTTAGTTGTCTGAATATGCAAAATCAACCAGATAGAACTATATACAAAAGACTAAGCTGCCAATCATGGGTGATTTTCGAAGTTTAGAAAGGGCTCCTGTAATTGCATGCTTTTTCTTTTCTTGTAGAAAACAAACTAGATTTTAAGAACTTAATCTACCACTAATTGCAAAATACAAAGTGCTTGGTTGTTCTGCTGATTTGTTCAGGTAATTTTCTAACTATTTATTTAAATTTTGTATGCATAATGAATTTTGAGCTGATCCTAACCATGATTATAAATCCAAATGAAGTATTGTACATTACCATATAAAAATACAAAACTAGAGAGTAATATATTATCCCAGTGCCAAATTTAAGCAGTGGAATGGAATGCTTATGAGTTGGTTAACAATTGAAGTGAAGGTAGTAAACATGTCTCCATTAGGAGTGGACTGCCGCTTCTGATTCTCTGTTAACTTGTTCCCCACTTTTAAGGGCCTATTTAATTCATGCATATGCTACGTAGTAGAACAGTTATTCTAAATTAAAACATAGTGATTATGTGCTTGTTTTGAAAGACAAAGATGCACCAATACTGCTTTAAATTGTGAAGAATTAAAATAAATATGCAGACAGAATGGTTCAGGTATGCAGTGCATATACGTGGGAGCATGAGTAGAAAAATCACAGGAAAAGTTTAGGAGCTTTGACCTACTAAAAACTAAGCCACATTAATCATTGAAACATATTATTCATCAAATCCATCCATTGAATCAGGATCTCTCTCTCTCTCTCTCTCTCTCTCTCTCTCTCTCTCTCTCTCTCTCTCTCTCTCTCTCTCTCACACACACACACACACACACACCTGCCTCTATCCTTTGTCCTGAGTCCTCCACCAATGGCAGGTGGTACCACTTCACCTACACATGGTGTTTGACTGTCATTTTCGAGCCCGTGGCCTACTCTGATCTCAAAAAAGCTCAGGATAATCTGTTCCAGGTTAATGTATTTTCAAGACTTATAGGAGATTAAGTGGGAGCTCTACAATGTGTTAGTGAGATTGTTTTTTTTTTTTCAAAAGCATACAGATCTGGACTAAAACCTTGCCTCTGACACATGCATCTTGGAGACCTGGAGTAAAGCATGCAGTCCCTCATAGAGCCTGTATTCTTAATTTATAAAACGTAGGTACAAATACCATATGAATCTACCCAGAAATGATAATTATGACATGGGGATTTTATGGAATTTAATGAGGCAATACACAAAACATGCTTGTTACAGTTCATTGTACATCTTGTGGGCCCAGAGATTTTTCTTTCTAAAGGCATAATGAGTTCCTGATCAGAGGAGGAGGGCAGAAATGGCATTAGAAAAGCAGACAGTGAATGTCTGAGGGTGTTTACCCAGTTCTGTGCAGGCAAAGAGACAGTGGATTCCGGGAAATGGACCTCTGCTGTGGGGCAGTAGTAGTTCTCCTGGCTGCAGTGGACAGAGAAAAGAGTACATCAACAGAACACCAAGTCACCATCAACTCCTCCTTTCCACTCATGCAACAGCCAAACCCACAGCAAACTAACCTGGCCAGTTCTCTCTTCCACCTGTATCATCCCAGCCTAAGCAGCAGTATCCTTACAACCACATATCAGGCTCAGGCTGTTCTCAGTGCAACGCCCAGTGCTATTCTTTCAAAATGTGTGCCAGGTTGTGCCACTCTTCTGTGGTAAAGCCTCTAGGGGCTCCTTGTCCTTAAGTAGTTCCTATTCAGTCTGCCTCCTTTGTAACCAATCCCCTCCCTCCCTCCATGGTCCCTCTTCTCCATTTACCCCAAGCACACTGATATCCCTGCACACTGTTACCCAGGATGTCTGCACTTGCTGGTCCCTTTCCCTAAAACACTCTTCCCTCTATACCTACCTGGTTTCTTTTTAAAGGCCTCTGCTCCAATGTCATGGTGGTGAGCTTCATAAAAAGTACCCATTTCTGCTACTGGACACTCCTTAAGTTCCTTCTATTGCACTTATCATCTTCTAACATCCCAGTGAGACATATTTACTTGTTTGTTTTTCTATTGTTTCTTCCTTTACCCCGCCCCCCTGCATGCCTTCACAATGATTTTGTTTTGTTTATGATTATATTCCTAATACCCCAAAGAACTCTTGATTAATAGGAAGTGTTTATTAAATGTTTGTAAAATAATGAATTAAGATTATTCTAAGGCTAAGTTCTAAAGGCAGGATTCTTCTTCTTCTTCTTCCAGTTCTTTTAAATGTAATATAGGAGAGATATTCTTTGGCACAAGTACTCAGAGAAAAAGAACTCACCTTCCTTATGAAGTAGTACATCAACAACAACAACAACAAAAAAAAACATTCAAAGAAGGAAACAGAAAAAGTATCCATCTGGTGGACTAGTGAAGGAATTTCAGGATCAAAGTCTAATGCTGTTTGATTAAATGAAATGTTCTTAAACTGAAAAAAAAAGGAATGTTTAAAACTTCTCTAGCAAGTCACTAGCAGGAAATTCATAAATCATATTTTCATGATCAATTTAATCTCTATTTCTACCCCTAGCAAGGTTATGTCTAATGATTCATAGACAGACTATTATTATCTTTAATTTTTAAGAACATTTTATCTTTTTAAAAGATCTAGCACTAAATATTTAGAATTTTAAAATTTATGCCATGTGATGATTTTAGTACTTTCAGGAATACATGTATTTGATTGCATGGTTACTTTAGTAATTCATCTATATAGTAGGTCCTCTGGTTATGTCAGAGATTCATTCCTATGGCACAACATAACACGATTCTCACCATGTCATAACCCACCTACATAAGCACCTACATGGAGCACATACAGTACACAGCAGTAATGAAGTGAAACAGTAAAAAAAAAAAAAAAAGAAAAGAAAAGAAAAAGAAAAAAGCACATATGTACATACATCAAAATGATGGAACTTTTTTTTTTATAAATAAATGGGAGATGGCAACATAACCAAGAAACGACATATGTTGAGTCCGACGTAACCAGAAGACTGCCTGTGTTAATAAAAGGTTAATGTGCTGAACAGACCAGATAGACCAGGCGTCCTTCTGGACAAAGCCATGGCAGGGTTGCTAAGGCCCAGGGTTAGGCAGCCACAGTGGCTGCGAGGACCCAGGCAGGCAGCCACAGTGGGGTGATGGGGGTGGTGCTTTCCTCTGATCACCAGATCAGCTCCTGTAGAGGGAGGTCAGACTCCATGGGGAGTGGGCCTAAGCCATCAGTAGGACATCCCCTGAGAGCTCCTGGACTGTGAGACAGGTCAGGCCAGGCTTAAGGATCCTCCTGCCCCCAGTGCACAAATGTTTGTGCACTAGGGCTCTAGTATAATTATAATTCCCTTTGTATCTAAAATATTTTAGTGTTACTAAAACTTTCTAAATGATAATTAATGATATTAATGTTGATGATGTTTGGTTTATGAACTCCTTTCTAAACCCTTATTTAATTTGATTGTTTTAGTTACAATACTGAGTGGGTAAGCCTGGGCACTTGAGAAATGGTTCTGAATAATATTTATTAGGATAGAATTTACCTTTCATATGTCCATCTTACATACCAAAAACTCATAGAAAGTATTCAGAACAAAATCTCAGTAGAGGTGGCTTTTATCTCTCCCAAGAGAGTGATTTTATCTAGATTAACTTTGCTGAATTTCTCTGGAGCTCAGGAAATTACTGTCCCTGAAAATAATTATCTGAGATTAGGTTAGAGGACAGACGTAGGGCTGCATAAGAATAGAAACCAACTTTTTTAACTCAATAGCATAAGGTTACCTTTCTTCTGGATATTTTGCAAAAATGGTCAAGTAGAAAGGATACTATTTAAAGGTACATTCACTATATACAATTTAAGGCCTCTACTATTAATATTAGTAGATTTTTTTAATGTTAAATGACTTTTTTTAATACATTTTTTATTTCTCAAAAAAAAATACTAACAAATTTGGAAAGTTTAAAGGTTATATACTTATATGCCAAGTACAGAAGTATACTAAGTGTACACCTTATATACACAATGAGTTTGGGGTATTATATTTCTTAATTTCTTGAAACACATACACACACACACACACACACACACACACACACGATGAATAACTAAAGCTCAGGTGTTAAATATGCTCTAGGTCACAAAGCCAATAAGTTTATTTTTTTAATTAATTCATTTTTTTTAATATGTTTTATTGATTTTGTACAGAGAGGATGGGAGAGAGATAGAAAGCTAGAAACATCGATGAGAGAGTCATCGATCAGCTGCCTCTTGCACACCCCCTACTGGGGATATGCCGGAAACCAAGGTACATGCCCTTGACCGGGAATCAAACCCGGGTCCCTTCAGTCCCCAAGCCGACGCTCTATCCATTGAGCCAAACCGGTCTCGGCAAATAAGTTTAGAGATGTATTTCCACTTTGGTTTTCTGATTCAAAGTTTAGTCATTTTTCTCTAATATCAAAGTGACTTCTTTTGATGATCAAAAATATATGGAATGGTCAAAAGTAGATTTACAGTTGTGATTATGAAAAACAGAGTTTATTCTTTTATTGTAATTTATTAATTATTACATTATTTTAATGCAAACAATTGTAAATATACTTTTTCCCACCCCTGTATGTTAATCTTATGCTCGTATTACTAGCATTCTTCATTATTTACTTTATGTTCTATGATGTCTTTGCAATTGTCAAAGTTAGTTCTTAGTGATACCTATCATTGCTCCTGCTTGTTCTACTTCTGAGTTATTTTTATCCTGTGGTTTATTTATTTTGGCACAACAAGATTCACAGCTTCTTCTGCAATTTCATGAAATGTTTCTTGTTTCATGACCTTGTTGGCTGCCCTAATTGCAATGCTCTTTTAAAATAAAATGGATTTGAAAGTTTTTAAAGTACTTTTAAAGTTATTTTGTTTAATGTCACATTTTTAACCACATATACAAAAAAGCATATTTGTGAGTGTAATGTACATTTTCTCCAGTTTTCATTCTTATCCATTCCCAATGATTTTCATGAAAATTATTACACCTTCAAGTTTTGGCTTTGGAGAATGTCTAAAGAGATATTTTTATTCATTTCCATATTGTATTGAAATAATTCATTTATTAATATCTTAGTGAGGAGAACATTGCTATCCCCCTAAATATTTTAATATAAATTTAAATACTTGCTGTTCATTTTTTTGAAAATGTTAGAATTCATTAAACCTGCAGTCAGTCATATTAACAATATTGGTATGGAGCTTGGGTAAAGTGGTTACATTGTCAATTAGCAAATATTTGTTGAGTATCTGAAATAAAGCAAACTTTGGGAGAAGCTTTGGGATATAAAATAAATAATGAAAATCTACTTTTTTAAGGCTTATGGTGAAGCTAGAAAATGCACCAAATATTTTAATACAGTGCAATGCTAACTCCATTCCAGATAAACACCCAGAGTACTGCAAGCTTAATAGAATCACCAAGAAGATTACTAGTAAATGCTGTAGAAAATCCATGTGTAGAATGTTAGATGTATGAAACAAGGTTTGTTATCAGGAATTTGCAAGTGCTTTATGTAAGCATATGGGGGAATAGAAGGGGACTTGAGCAGAGAGGTAGGCAGGGATCTGCTTATGAAAAGCTGCATAACAGAAAACATGAAGTTTAAATTATACAATAAAAGCTAAGGAGAAAAAAATGTGAACACACTACCTATGGGGTCCTTCATAGGTTTTTCTATTTTTGGTAAAGGGACTGTGGACCCCCGCTATATTTAAAAAGCCAGAGAGAGAAAACTTGACAATTAAATGCATGATATGTCTATGCTTGAGGTTTCCCATTGTGGTTAGCTCTTGGATAATTAACCTGTAAGAAATATTCAAACTCCCCATTTCTCTCACCATATGTTTTCCCACCTCCATGAACTAACAATACTCTAATTAGAAATATAAAGTTTAACACTAGCTGATGCAATTGATGTGGAGGGACAACGAGGAGGCTGTTCCAGCTCCATTCTTGTCAATAATTAGCTACAATATGGATTAAGTGAGGATATACATCAGATACCATTGCAGGTATTTATATACACTTTTACTTTAAACTTACCACTCTCTGTACCCAGGTGTACCTGATTCAGAATCTCGACTTTCTACCCCTTCCTCATCCCATCCCTAGTCAGTCTTAATTACATCTTCCACAAAGTCGGAAGCTTTGTGGTTCTCTGGTGCCCAAATCAGTAATACCTAAGGACTTGTTAAATATACCTTTCCTTTGGCCATATCTTAGACCTGTATTATCAAAAACTGATTGCTGGAAGTGGGTCCAGCAATCATGTCTTTCAACACTGACAAAGATATGGTGATGAGAATCATTTTAAAGACCTGAAAAATACTGATACTTCAGCAGCCTCCCAAAAGATTGTGATTTAGATACTATGTGTGTGTGTGTGTGTGTGGTTTTCCAGAGATTCTAAATGTGTATTTAAATTCTGTAGCACAGTGCTAGATCAGTGCTTCTTATATTCAATGTGGAATCAAAGCTTCTGGGGATCCTGATAAAACACGTAGTCTGGTTTAGTATGTCTGGCTGCAGCTGATAATCTAGAATCCTCCGATGGCACAGATGCTGCTGGTCCAGAGGACACGCTGAATAATGAAGTATTACATTCAGTGTGCCACCATATCTGAGATATATCATTCTATGGAACTTTTTAGTCTATAGCCCCAAAAGAAGGCAATGCTTCCTTTTCTATAATGCTATGGGCTCTGATGTTAGGATAAGTTTTAAATCGTTGTGGATGAGCTACAAAACCTCGAGCTAATTTCATATATATATATATATTATTGTTTTTTTACAGAGAGGAAGGGAGAGGAATAGAGAGCTAGAAACGTCGATGAGAAACATCGACCAGTTGCCTCTTGCACACCCTACTGGGGATGTGCCCTCAACCAATGTACATGCCCTTGACCGAAATTGAACCTGGGACCTTATAGTCTGCAGATCCACGCTCTATCCACTGAGCCAAACCGGTTTCGGCTTGAGTCAATTTCTTATTCCCTCTGTGCCTCAGTGTCTTTATTTTCAAATTGATAATAAAAAAATTATAACTACTCTATATAATTTGTAGTATACTTAATAAACAAATAATGAAAATTATTATTAGTCTTCCATTTCATGTGATTCTTAACTTATTTTTATTATTAAACTACAGGTGTCCCAAAAATGTATACATACATTGAATAATTATAAAGGCAGTATTTATTAAAATCTATTTCATTTTCAAAATGTAATAGAATCTACAAACATTATTTATATACATTTTTGGAACACTCTGTATTACTGTGAACTTTGCATTACTAGTTTGACCTATATTAGAGCAGGTTAATTAGTTTCTCATGGCAATGAATAACACATGTGGAAATATCTACATGTGTTCTTTTGATTTACATAGAAAAATAAAATTATAAACAAAATATAAATGGAAAGAGGGGAAGCAACAATATATGTGTTTATCCTTCTAACAAAATTGGTGGACACAAAAAATATGTATAACATTTAAAAATGCATAATACAATGTGATTTGCTACCAGGCATTTTTATTCACCTGACTGGTTTTTTCAAATTAGTTTTTATATATTGACTAGAGGCCCACTACACAAAATTCCTGGAAAGGGGTTGGCCCTCGCAGCCCTGGCTGCCTTGGCCCTCTCAGCCCCAGCTGCCTTGAGGTCCTGGCTGCCTCCCAGCTCCACCCCACCCCCACTTGTCATTCCAAAAGATCTTTCTGGAAGGTCTTTTCACCATTCGTTCTAATTAGCTTATTAGCTATTTATTATGGATTTTAAACAGAGAGAAATTTGTTGTTCCACATATTTATGCATGCATTGGTTTATTCTTGTATGTGCCCTGGTGCCCTGATAGGAGATTGATCTGAATCTTTGTTGTATTGGGACGATGCTCTAACCAACTGAGCTACCTAGTTAATCAGGGCACTTGAAAAGTTCTTTCAAATTTTAAATATAAAGCTTATGTTTCATTTAAGCTTGTGTTATTTTCTGAAAGCCCTTGAGTTCTGAGACATATGGCTTCTAAGTGAACTATTCTCGGATCCAAATGCTTCCCTATTAAATATAAATGATTTTTTAAGAGTTTATTTAATAATGCATTATTTTAGAAAACATTTTTGGGTATATTAACTAGTTAAATGTATAGTTTCTTATTTTAACAGATTCCAAATTGCTTTATATTTTCCCTTAGAGAGTTTGACCTACTTAGTAGATTGGAGAACTTTCTGATCTGAATCATATTCCTGCCTGACAGCAGGAATTCAAATCCCTTGAGGACTTACCTTAAGTAGGATTCATTAGTCCTCCATAGTCCTGTGCCCCAGCTGCCCATGCAGAAGACAAAGGGTAGCCAATTTAATTAACCACAGCCTCAAGGAGCATAATTCATTATCAATTTTTTTCGAGTAATCTAAGACTGTATCAGTGCTCCCAGTGAAAGGATAGATGGAGCCAACTGCTCTAATAAGAATAGAAATTCCTTAAATCTAATTGCTCTTTTCACTCTTTAATTGAAGGTAAAACTAGAGGCCATGACAAGACCACAAAACTTATCATCAGAGTAGAGTGACCTATATTTCTTTTATGTGATGGAAAGTCAATAAAATATACAAGTAAGCTTTGGGAGGAGAGTAATCTAAAAGCCATTGTACCAAAAAGTTGTAGCTTTTCTGCTACCTTTAGTCTATATCACTAATTGTAGGGCAAATAAACAAGAACTGGACACTTTATTTTGTTGTTATTTACAATAATTGTCTGACACAAATTCAGCAACTAGAAATTGGTTTTTAGTGATCAATGGATTTAATTTACTTATTCATACATGAATTAAGTTCCTACTTTGTGCTGTGCTAAATACAAAGATGCCAAGGTAAAATGAGTCACTTTTTATGGTTTTGAAGTAGTAACAGCTTATTATGTGATAAGAGATAATCATATATGATATTAGTATTAATGTTAGAAAATGTGAATGTGGTCCCCTGTGATGGTGGTCAGCCTGGCCGCAGCCAAAGCTAGCCCAGGAACTGGGTGCCTGCGGCCGGCTAAAGGAGGGAATCATGGGTCCCGGTGTGGGGCTAGGCAGAGGCAGTTAGTGGTAATCAGTACAGCAGGGGAGCAGTTAGAGGTGGATAGGGGTTAAGAGTTGATCAGGCAGGCAGGCAGGTGAGAGGTTAGGAGCCAGCAGTCCTGGATTGGAGGGGACATCCCCCGAAGGGTCCCAGATTGGAAAGGATGCATGCCGGGGTGAGGGACCCCCTCCCATGCATAAATTTTGTGCACAGGTCTCTAGTAATAAAATAAGTGATTAGGAAAAACCATTTTTTTTTTTTACAAATTCTTCCAACTTTTAAGAAGTTCCAGTTTATTTATATTGAGCTCTACTTCCTCCAGAATCCATATGCCACTGAAATGTGAGCCATTCCTTTCAGCTCCCCAATCTAATGTATAAGCACCTGTTTTGATAATTACAAAAACATAGCAAAAGGTATTAATATAGGGTTTGATTGTCAATAATACTTAACTCTCATTGCAGTAACTTGAAGGTTGATCAGAAAATTGTGTTATTAAATATAAAGTCACTATAATTTCCCTGGACAAAAGATGAAAACATCAATTTAGAATAAAAAATCAGAGGAAAGCATTTAAATAACGTATACTATTATACAATGAGGTCCAAAAAATAAAGATGGAAAATCTAAGTATAATTCTAAGATGGAATCTGGATGTAAAGGAAACTTAGTTATCTATTACTGTGCAATAAGTTACTCCAAAACTTAGCAGCTCAAAACAACATGTATTTACTATTTCACAGTTGTTGTTTTTTTGTGTTCCAGAGATCAGACACAGCCTTGCTGGGTTCCCACCTCAGGAGGTCTCACAGGCTGCCCTTAGGGTAGACTGAACTGTAGTCATCTAAAGGCTGAATTGGACAGAGATCTGCTTTCAAGCTCATGTGGCAGGATTCAGTTACTCACTTGCTTTTGGAAAGAGGTCAATGTCAGTGACTTTCCATGGGATCTCTCCAATATAGCAGCTTGACTTATAAAAGCGTGCCATCCATGAGACTGACGAGGTCTGCTACATTCTAGAGGTCACAATCTTTTGTATCCTAATCATGAATGTAATGACTCTGTGTCTTTGCTGTATTCTATTAGATAGAAGCAATCCCATTCTCAATACCGATGGGCAAGAAGTATTGCAGATCATCTTAGAGTCTGCCCACCATACAGTTTCAGTATGTATCTGTGATGGAAAAGCTCTCAAGAGACCATAAATAACTAGTGCTATAACTTTAATCTCAAAAAGTAGAAATATTATAAATTACCACTTACCAATGCTTTTAGGTTTTTCAATGTGTGTAGGATGGTAATACCTCACCTATTCACGCAAGTGTTGGGACACCAAGTAAATTCTGACACTAACTACACAGAGATGGAACTGGGTTCCACCGTTTAAGGCTTCAATACTACAAGACTGCCTTGTTCCCCTCAGTTCAGAAAGTAATGGCAAGCCAGTACTTTTAATCCACTATGTATAAATCAGAGGTTCTCAGGACCTCCTCCTTTAGTTTTATAAATTTGCCAGAGAAAATCTCAGAACTCATAGAAAAATTTTACTTACACAGTTACTGTATTATTGTAACACTAGAGGCCTGGTGCATGGATTTGTGCAGATAATTGATGGTGTTGCCTGAGGGAATCAGGCAGAAACTGGCTCTCTGACATCCCCTGAGGGGTCCTGGATTGTGAGAGGGTGCAGGCCAGGCCAAGGGTTCCCAAACCAGTGCATGATTGGGGCTGGGGAGAAACCATGGGAGGGCTTCAGGGCATGTTCTGGAACAGCAAGTTAACCTACTGGTTGTAGCTCCTGCCCCCTGCTGGTCAGTGTGCATCGTAGCAACTGGTCGAATGGTTGAACTAATGGTCGGATACTTTAGCGTATTAGGTTTTTATTATTATAGATAGTATAACTCAGGAAAAGCCAGATTGAGAGCTGTATAGGGCAGACATGGAAAAGGGCTCAGGACTCTCACACTCTCTTGAGTGCTCTGTTATCTCACCAGCTATGGTTCACCAGACCAGAAGCTTTCAGAACCTTTATGGAGGGTTCACTGCATGACTGACTAAACCTTTGGCCACTGGTGATTAATTACACCAGGTCCTCTGGAAGTGGCTCTAATCACAGGGTTGGTTCTCCTGGCAACCAACCTCATTCTTAGGTTGGATCCAATAGCAATTTCATTAACATAATAAAAAACCTTTATCACTCTCAGTCAAGACACTGAAAGTTTTATAAGCTTTGTGACAATAATAGGAGGAAGAATATATATATTTTTATAAACCATGATATCACACTAATAACACAAAATCCAAATTTACTTTTTAACTTTTAAATGTGCAAATGCTTATCCATACGTATATTTATAATCTGATGCTTAACAATTATAATGGAAATTAAATATTTTTCTCATTTTTGAAATTTTAGTGCAGTATACAATAAAAACACAATGTAGCCAAAACCGGTTTGGCTCAGTGGATAGAGCGTCGGCCTGTGGACTGAAAGGTCCCAGGTTTGATTCCAGTCAAGGGCATGTACCGTGGTTGCAGGTACATCCCCAGTAGCGGGTGTGAGGAGGCAGCTGATTGATGATTCTCTCTCATCGATGTTTCTAACTCTCTCTGTCCCTCTCTCTTCCTCTTTGTAAAAAATCAATAAAATATACTTTAAAAAAACGCATGATATAATGTTCTAAACATTTGAAAATATCAGGGAAATATATATATATATATATATATATATATATATATATATATATATATAATTATTTATCATTCCATATTGAATCAATTACATTAGAGTCAAATTTCTTAACATTATAATAGTATTACTTTTTTAACTATGGGAATTTGAGTGATTTATTGATACATAATTAAAAATTTACATATATTAATAGCAAATATTATTGTCTACCACTATGCAGCAAAAACTTTTTTCATGTGTGCCAGATGTAGAAGTAAATAAAAATATAAAATGACTCTGCTTTCAGGATGTTTATTTCCTAGAGTGTTAATGAGGCAGTTCTCAAAGCATAAGTCAATTGCAGAGTCATATGAGAAATGCAAAATAGGTAATGAGAGAGACTGTGGTAGGGGATGGTATAGAAGTCTGATTGATATTGTAGAACTCAGGGGATGGTGGTATTTGAGTGCAGAACTGAATGATAGATCTGTTAATATCTAAGGCTAAGCATTCAAGAAAGAGGGGAAAGATGGTCAAAATGTCTCTTAAAGCAGAAAAACTGCCAGCCTGCATTAGGACATGAAAGAAGATTAGTGTGCCTGTTCATAGTAAATAAATGATATAAATGATCAAGATGAATTTAAACCAGCCATAGGGACACTTCATATAGGCTCTTGAAGGCCCTGTAAATAATAGGTGGTTTATTCTAATTCAAATGGCCATTGGAAAGTTTACATGTGGAAACTGGCAGAAATTTGAGAGAGCTTTCGAGGGAAGTCTTACTGGCTTGAAGGGTTGTGAAGTAAAGTAAGGTGAGATTATTTTGGTGTTTTCCTTTTTGTTTTAATATATAAAACACTAGACCATTTTATTTAACAATAAGAAGGATCTAATAGAAAATGATATTGTAGAAGAGAAATGGCCAGTTGTACTTCAGAGGAGACAAGAAATAATTTCATAGGTTTAGTTGAGATGATGGCGTTAGAGAGAGAGTCAGGGTAAGATCTCTCACTGACACAGGAAGACATGTAGGGTGGATTAGTGTATATATGAAATTTTGTTGTAGAAAGATAAAATTATGAAAGAATCATTGCTGGTTTATCAAGATGACATTAGATTTTCAATAATATTTCTTTACTAGGGGCCCAGTGCACAAATTTGTGCACCTTGAAAGGAACTGTGGGCCACGAGATTGCAGTGGGTACAGGGCTGGGTCTCAGCCCATCCTTCACACCCTGCCTGGCCCCTGCCTCCACGGTCCCAGGTCCCCTGTCTGCCTGCAGCCCCGCTCCCACTGTCACTGCTCCCACTCACTAATAGTGCTGAGCAATCGGGGGCCAGCACCAGCAGTGGGTGCAAGAGCAGCTGGTGCTGTCAGCAGGTGTGAGTGGTGGCTGCTGCCTCAAGGACCTTCAGGAGCAAGGGGGCTGCAGGAGCCCTCAGGGACAATCAGTTCCAGCAGCCACGTTCTTACCCATTGACAGCATTGAGTGATCTGGGCTGGCACCAGACACTGTCAGCAGTTGCAAGAGAGGCCAGCACCAGCACTGGCAGCAGGTGAGAGCGCCGGGCAGGACTGCAGCATGTGGGAACAAATAATTTTCAGTAACCATCAAAGGCTCGCCCATGAAAGCATCTGATGCTCTGCCCCACTCACCTGCTCCACCATCCTGCTGTGGCCAATGCTCACCATGTTCTGTGCTCTGCTGTCTGCTACCCACACCTGCCATGTTCTGTGCATGCTCCCAGGTGGTCAGCACACACCATAGCGACTGGTATTCGGTTGTTTGGTTGTTTGTTTGGTTGTTCCGCCATTCAGTCTATTTGCATATTAGGGTTTTATATAGATAGATAGATATTCTATGACTTATATACATTCCTTTAATTGTGCACTAATTGAGATTCTGTGATTTTTAGACTAGGCATTCTTTTATGCTATGCCTTTAAAAAGAGGAAAACTTGCCTGGCTGCCTTGGCTTAATGGTTGATCATTGACCTATGAACCAGGAAGTCTCTGTTTGATTCCCGGTCAGGGCACATGCCAGGTTGCAGGCTATATCCCTCGGGTGAAGCCTAAAGGAGGCAGCCAATCAATGATTCTCTCTTATTATTTATGTTTCTATCTCTCTCTCTCCATCTCCCTTCCTCTCTGAAATCAATAAAACTATATTTAAATTAATAAAAAAGAATAACTTGCTTTTAACTACTTATTCTCATATGCTAATTGACAGCATCGTACAGAATGAAAAAAATGAAAATAAACTGAAAACTTTTCGGTTTATTCATGGATTATGCTCTTCATACTACTTGGCCAAAAATGTCTTGTTTTATGAAATAATGATAATAAAAGACAGATGTGTTCTAATGTCATTAATTGGGGGAAATTAACAGAGTTGATACTCATAGATGTCAGCACAATTCTTTTTTCTTTCTTTCTTGAGCATAAAAAAAATTGCCAAAATGTTATTTAAGATGGAAAAATAAATTAAAAATTGTTTTGGACACAATGCTTTAAAAGCAACATATATTCAAGAGAAAATATTACTTCATAGGAGAACAAAAGAGCAGTGAAAAGCTTCCCTGCCTAATTGCACTGCTTCCATTAAAACAGTTCATATAGACGAGGCTGGTCTAGATCACTGATTTTTAAGCATTACTCATTGGAGAATCAGAAAACTGGTACATTTAAGTTATTTTTTCTAACACATAAATTTATCTCACCATCTAAAACATTGCTTTTCAATCATATGATTTGTCTATGCCTTCATTTACAAATTAAAAAAACAAAAACATGGAAACTTGTTATCTTGAAAAAGAAGTTTATTTGCCTTTTCTAGGGGAAAAAAACACATACAGGATCAGGAAAAATAGTTTAGAAAAGATTAGTATGTCCCATGGACACTATAGCATAAAACTCTCAATGCAGGCTCTTCTATTTTTGTAAAGATCCTCATTAAGGAACTAAAAAAGTATGCATGTCATTACCTATCTACTCATCTATCTATGCAGCTAGATAACCAATGTATGCAATATATGTCTAGATGAATATATAAAAGTATCTCCTTTCTCTCTCTCTCATATTGTGTGTCAGGTACCATTTTAAGCACATTGCAAATAATTTTCTAGATGTACAGATTGAAATCTATAAGCCATAGAATTTTGTAGTAATTATAATTTTTGAATTTTAAATAAGCAAATAATAGTAGAAAATGAATTGTAATTGGTTTTGATTTCATAATGGTGCATTTTTTCCCTTACATTTCAGATTTAATGACCATTTTGTTCATGGAATACTGATGAGATTACAATGTAATCTTTTTAATGATCTCCTAAATCTAAATCATTTTTTTCCTCAATTACACCAAGAATGTCCAACAACTCACTAGCACTTCACATTCAAACACTTTAAGTTATGTCATCTAAAATTTCATTGCTTCTTTTCTATTTTTGTGATAAGCATTAAATTGTTACCAACTAATTAGGCTCAAGATGTCAGATTTATTTTAATTATAATGGTAGACATTTATTATTATATCTCAAGCCTTTTCTAACCATATGTTAGTCAATCTTTACAACCAGAGAAGGTAATTACACCACTTATTTGCTTTACTTATGGAGAAATTTGCCTCTAGCAGTTAAGTGACTGGTTGGTCAGCCTATGATGGAGTCAGAAGTTGAACTCCATTCTGTTGGTTGAACCACATTCTGGAGTTCCTAAACCCCAAATTCATGTCAACTTACTTAAACTCTTCTGCAGCTGAATATGTGGAAAGACTCTATAGTGTCTTCTCTTTTGAAAGTCAATTATGACTTCTGCTAAATAAATCCTTAGAAAAATATTATGGAAAAAGATTAATGGTTTCTAAATATTACTAAAACATACATTTTTGACCAATTATAGACTGTCTTTCAAAATCAACAATTTGAGATTAAAAAAAAAACATAAAAATTTTTTCTTTATTTTTATCTATCTGAGGTTTCTAGGCTTCATTATGATATATACAGGAATAAATTCATATTTTCCTATATGATAGAAAAGTATTTAATTCAAAACAGAATATGAAAGTTATTCAGATCATTCATTAATTTTTTTTACTTAAATTTTTTTATTTTAAAATTATGACTATTACATTCCAGATTTATATGTGTTAAATTTGACTTGCAGATATTATGATTAAATATTAAAACTAAATAAGTTGTACTTGCTACTACAAAATCAGGAACTATGGGCATTTATCTTTTCTTATTCCTGGCATATTCCTTGTATTAGTGATCTGTCATGCCCAGCTTGTATGGCTCAGTGGTTGAGTGTCTACCTAGGAACTAGGAGGTCACAGTTGAATTCCAGGACAGGGCATGGTCAAGGCATATGCCCAGGTTGTGGGCTTGATCCCAGTGTGGGGAGTGCAGGAGATAACCAATCCTAATTGATGATTCTCTCATAATTGATACTTTCTATCTTTTTATCCCTCTCCCTTCCTCTCTGATATCAATACAAATATTTTTAAATGATTTTGTCATTTGATACTAAATAGATTGTATATTATTCTCTTGTCCTTAACAGTGCTTATTTCAAACTTTTTCATTTTCAGTGTTTTTCTTTTTATATATACATACTAGAGGCCCAGTGCACAACATTCATGCATGGGAAGAAGGGGTCCCCTCAGCCCAGCCTTCACCCTCTCCAATCCAGAACCCCTTGGGGGATGTCTGACTACTGGCTTAACCAGCATTTGGACATCCCTCTCATAATCTGGGACCACTGGCTCCTAACTGCTCACCTGCCTGCCAGCCTGGCTACCCCTAACTGCCCCCCTACTGGTCTGGTTGCCTCTCACTGCCCCCCTCTGCTGGCCTGGTCACTCCTCAATGCCCACCTAGCCAGCCTGATCGCCCCCATGCATCCTGCTAGTTGTTTGGTAATCTTTCACTAATCCTCCTGCTAGCCTGGTTGCCCCACACAGCCTGCTGGCCAGTCATTTGGTTATCCCTCGCTAAAACCCCTGTAGCATGGTCGTCCCACGCAGCCTGCTGGTGAATCCTTTGGTCATCCCTCACTAATCCCCCTGCTGGCCTGGCCGCTCCATGCAGCCTGCTATTTAGTTGTTATGACCAATTTGTATATTACCATTTTATTAGTATAGATTTTTTTTTACATAGACACTACCACAAATATCTATTGCATGCATGAGCATATAGTAGTTTATTTACATCTTCACATCCAATTTCTTAGCCTTTCCCAGCACGGAAATTATGCACATGGAGAAATATGAAGAACACCAGATTGAGGACCAAAAGATATTTCTAGTCTTGCTTCATGTGTCCTGTGAAATTTAGATTAAAATATTTTAGGTCTCTATCTCCATTTGCTGGTTTTCTCAATGGAAATTACAACCTGTCCTACCTATGTTAGGGGTGGTGAGAATGAAATTATATAGATAAATGACAAAGATATGGACATCCTGGCATTTGTAAAATGTTGGAAGCAAAAAGTTGATCCCCAGTGTGGGGAGTGCAGGAAGGTATTATTTGGTAGCCTCTGATTCTGAGAAACTCCAAATGCTTAGATAAGTCTTTAGGAATTGTACTATACTTACAGGTAGTAAATGCCTCCTCATCTTTCTCCTCCTCTTCCTTCACAGAATATTTTCTTCTTCAAATAAAGGAAATCTTTTGGAAGCTACATATTTTTACTTTAGGCTCTTACTCAAAATTTCTTTAAAAAATGTAGCGTACACACATTTTAAGTGCTTTTGATATGTGATGTTAGAAACATATAGGTTCTTGGGAATCAGGAATAAATGTCACAAATTGCAATAATACTTCGATATGATTCTTTCCTTTGAACATAGGCATTAACAGATTATTTTAAGAAATAGAAGTGTTGTCAGGGGTAAGGGGAAAAAAGAATTGGAGCAATGTGGTTAAAAGGTACAAGCTTCAAGTTACACGATAAGTAAGTACTAAGGATGCAATGTACATCATGATATGATTATAGCTAACACTGTTATATGTTATATAGGAAAGCTGTTAGAGTAAACCATAATGGTTCTTATCATAAGACAAAAAACAACAAACGTTTTTCCCCTTGATTCTTTTATCCTCCTTTCTTTTATTGCATCTATGAAAAGATGGATGTTAGCTGAAATATGTTTGTGTGATCATTTCACAAACATATAAATCAAACTATCGGGCTGTATACTTTAATGCTTTATAGTGATGTATGTCAGTTATTTTTCAATAAAATTTAAAAAAGAAAAAAAATTGTGGAGCTATTTAACACTACAAGAACTTTTTCTTTTCCTTTTAAGAAAGGAGAGGTAAATTTTCATGGTTTGGTTTCTCATGTATAGTGATGTGGAAATTTTCTGTGGTTAGGAATTAGGTCAACTGGCTGGTATGGCTCAGTTGCTTGGAGCATCGTCCCAAAAACCAAAAGGCTGTGGTTCAATGCCAGGTCAGGGCACATGCCCAGGTTTTGAGTTTGATCCCTGAGCTGGGTGCATACAGGAGGCAACTTATGGATGTTTTCCTATGACATCAATGTTTCTCTCTGTCCCTTAATGTTTCTCTTAATCAAATCAGTGGAATGGGGGAGGGGTGGTAAAACCAACTAATAAAATAATCAACAAATATATTTTGTAGGTTTTTTTTTTTTTACCACTTTTACAAGTTTTTAATATACTTAAATAAGGTAAGGAATTAGAAGTTTCTATAAGTTTGTTGTTTATTAGTTTGGTTTGGGTTTGGGCTTGGACTTGGTTTGATTTGGTTTGGTATATAAATAGTTTATTTTAGTAACGTTTTTACAATATATTTTTTAAAAAATAAGTTATATTTAACCAATTTTTTGCAATGTTTATGAGAAGGTTTTATATATAAGGAACTGATTTAGGTGACATCTGTGAGGGACATAGACAAAGATCCCTACTTTTGTGGAGCTAACACTCAGGCCAGTGAAGACTGAAAATATACACAGTAAACAAAAACATATTGGAACATGAAAAGGCACTGTGGAAAAAAGCATTTAAAGTAGAATAAAGGGAACCAGAAACAAGGGTAGGATGTACGGGGTTAATTTTTGATAAGGGTACAACTCATTCAAAATGGGAAATATTTGCTAATAGGTAAAAGCTACTTGATATCTTTTTTTAATCCTCACCTGAGGATATATTTATTGATTTTAGAGAGAGGGGAATAAAGAGAGAGACAGGGGAGAGGAACATTGATTGATTGACTCCTGTATGCACTCAACCAACCAGGGATGGAACCCACAATATAGGTTTGTTCCCCTAGCAGGAATTGTACCCATAAATTTTTGGTTTACCAGATGATGATACAACCAGCTAAGCCACCAGCCAGGGTAACTGCTGATACATTTTTTTAAATAAGACAAATAATGTTCAAAACTCTGTTAATATCCCATCTTATTTAGGCTAAAATGCCAGATCTTTACAGTAGCCTGTATTTCCTGAGCAATTGTAATGCCTATTAAAGACCTTTCCTACATTAGCTATGGTAATAATAGCTTCTCTAAGGGAGAAATCTCTAATTTTAGTGACGTAACGCAGTATGACATTACTTACTTGTTTAAATTTGAAGATGGGTATCTCTGATGAGAGCTTCCAATCCAAGTGCTGATCAGTGACCAAACCAATGCTATCTTATTCTATGGCATTTTCAAGTATGTGACTTTTCAGGTTGTAAATTCCTCATCAAACCAGAAGAAGCTTGTGGATATTCCTGAGTGGGAACATTTTGGGGCTACATCTGTGATTCCATAGCTCAAAATTTATTGCAGGGATTACTTCCACAAGGATGTAGGGAAATACTCAGTTCAGCAAGAAATGAAAACATTCCTTATGATAACTGTCACCTCTTACTCCCCCTTTCTTACTCTGCATTAGCCATACCAGTCCTCTTTTGTGTCTGGTACACTCAGATACATTCCTGCCTCAAGATCTTTGAACTGACAATTCCAAATGCTATGTGCATGGCACGAGAGATGCTCATGCACATAGCATTTGCACATAGTGGCACTGATAACAGACATGTGTGGTGCTCTTGTCTCCAAGGAGCTAGTCTGCTGGCTGAGGCAGTGCACCTTGACTTAGCAGGTGAGAGGGTGTGCTTACAGGCAGGTCCCATTGCCCGGGCAGGTTGCTCTGTGCTGCTTCCACCAGTCCCTGCGGCCCTGTAGCAGTACTGCATACTCAGACAGGGTCTTAAAACGTGTGCCCTGTGGGGGTGTGTATCCTACCGTGTGCATGTTGATGCGCTGATATGAAAAGTACTGACTCTTCCAGCATAAACACTTCAGCTGGCTGGAATAAAGGGCCCCTGAGAAGAACTCACTGCCACTATTGTCAGGTGTTTGCGATGACTTTTTGCCTGTTTTCTCTTACTCCCCCTTTCTTACTCTGCATTAGCCATACTAGCCCTCTTTTGTATCTGGTACACCCAGATACATTCCTGCCTCAAGATCTTTGAACTGACAATTCCAAATGCTATGTGCATGGCACGAGAGATGCTCATGGCTTCCTCTTCACTTCATTCCTGCAATAGCTCAAATGCTGTATATCTTATGATACAGGCCTTTCCTGACACTTTATTTTGTCTATTTTTTGTCATTTTCCCCCCTGTCTTATATTCTCCATAGCATATATGTATGAATATGATATAACATAATTAATATAACATTATAATATAATATAATATAATATAATATAATATAATATAATATAATATAATATAATAATATAATATAATATAATATAATAATATATAATATAGATGAAAAGAGGTAATATGCAAATTAGACAGACACCATAACAGTTATGACTGCTCAGGAGGAGGCTGCTCATGCAGGTGGGTGGGAGGGACTACTGCATGGTGAGGCAAGCCAGGATGGTGCAGGCCCACACAAAGCAAGGAGCAGGGCCAGCTGGCCAGCTGCATCAACAACAAACAGGCTGGCCTGCAGAGAGTGGGAGCAGGGGCTGCCCGCAGAGAACAGGGCCTGCCAGCTGGGGTGTGCAGACAGTCCTGCCTCTGCACATGAGCTGCAGAGGAAACACATTTTCTGACTGCTCATTGGCTAAGCTCCTGGTACATCACTCACATTGTTCTTGGTAACTTGTGTAATAAGAATCCAAGTAGGTAATCTTGGGTTTTTCCACCTCACTCCTGGAGAAAAAAATGAAAGTCTGCTGTTGTAGGGGCTAATAAATGTCATATCCCACCCTAGCCAGACTTCAGACCAAGGCCAAAGCCCTCAGAACTATCTCTGAATCTGGCCCCCCAAAAATGCTGACAGTGTGGAAGCCAAATTTTATAACTACAGGATACACCAATAGTGATGATTAAAATAAAATTGATAAGTGGTTCACATCCAATGAAAGCATAATTTGCATTCAACTTTTATTAAAATCCCTGGGATAACATCTATAGTAATAAAAGAGTAATATGCCGAAACCAGTTTGGCTCAGTGGGTAGAGTGTCAGCCTGCATACTGAAAGGTCCCAGGTTTGATTCCAGTCAAGGGCATGTATCTTGGTTGCTGGCACATCCCCAATAGGGGGTGTGTAGGAGGTAGCTGACAGGTGTTTCTCTCTCATAGATGCTTCTAATGCTCTATCCCTCTCCCTTCCTCTCTGTCAAAAATCAATAAAATATATTTTAAAAAATAAATAAATAAATAAATAAAGAGTAATATGCTAATTAGACTAGGAGACCTTCCAAATATCCTTCTGGACAAAGCCATGGTGGCAGGGTTGAGGCAGAGGTAGGTAGGGGCAATCAGGCTAGAAGGGGAGAGCAGTTGGGGGTGATAAGGCCATTGTGGGGGTAGTTGGGGGCGATCAGGCCGGTGGGGGCGCAGTTGGGGGTGATCAGGCCAGCAGGCAGAGGGTGTTAGGAGCGATCAGACAGGCAGGTGACCAGTTAAAAACCAGGGGTCCTGGATTGTGAGAAGGATGTCCCACTGTGTGATATGGCCTAAATCAGCAGTTGGACATCCCTCGAGGGGTTCCGGATTGGAGAGAGCGCAGTTTGGGCTGAGGGAACCTCCCCACCACCACCACCATGTACGAATTTCATGCACCAGGTCTCACAATCTGGGACTGCTGGCTCCTAACTGCTCACTTGCCTGCCTGCCTGATTTCCCCTAACCCCTCTGCCTGCCTGCCTGATTGCCCCTAAGTACTAGCCTGCCTGCCTGATCACCCCTAACTGCCTCTTCCTGCCTGCTTGATCACCTCTAACCACTCGACTGTCCAGTCTAATTATCATATTATGCTTTTATTATTATAGATTTCCAGATAAAAAAGTCTGTACAACATAATAGGTGCTGAATAAACTTGTTTTGTATCAATGATTTTCAACTGGTGTGCTTCAAGAAGTTTGATAACATACAATCTGACTTTTTAGTCAGGGGCACTGACCTTTTTTCTTTAGGCTGTCAAATGAAAAAATGACAATAGCCAAAACAATAATAGCTGTCCAGTATAAATGAATCAAAATTAACTTATGTGTGATATGAAATAAAATATGTTGAAAACTGCTGTTCTGGATGAATGAAAAAAAATGAAGGAATATGTGAATATGTTTATAGTGGTGCTTATATTATGTTTTCATGTCAATCTGTCTGTTTCTTGAAGAGAAAATATAGCATATTTCCTGGTATGCAAAATACTGATAACTATTAGGTAGACAAATGAATGAATAAACAAATAGATGAGGAAAGTGATGCCGGGAGATTTAAACAGATTTTTCAATCATAGTAATGTGTCGAGCTCATGCTCTTAAAAATTCCTCTTGTTTTCTCTCTCAGATTGTTTCTGAACAATTACAATTCCATGTTATCTTTTTATTGCTTAATTTAGCAAGGATTTGATCTTCATCAATATAGTAACAATAATTTGACATTCTACTTTATTTACTATAAACTCAACTGATCACTATATAATAAATTATTAAGAAAGGGTGTGGCATTTCAAGCTAGGTTTTACAACATCAAATGAAGATTTTAATGAAACTAAACTATCATTATCCTTAAAAAGACAATAAACCTATGCACACCAATGATTTGGTATTTACAGAGAACTCAGTGGAATGTGCTTATATTTTATGACCTTCAGTGATATGCTAGCATTTTTTATCTAGTCTCATTATTTCCTTTTGTGATAAAGGTATTCCATCTTCACTTATTTCAGTAGAGTATTTTAAATTATTGATGATATACCTCTGCTCACTTGTAATATAATTAGAAGAGGTATATTTGATTATCACTGTCCTGGATTGAATTTTCTGACAAATTGGAATATCATGTGGTTTGATTTCTATCCCTGGTTTATGTCATTTTGCCCTTCACTTTACTTTATCATCTTATTTGTTTAAGTTATAAAATGCCGTGACCTTTTATTAAAATAGAAAAGAAATAAAAATCATTTGAAATTAAATATAGAACCACACTTTGTTAAATTTAATAGCAAGAGAACATCTGTGACACATTGAGGACATAACATCTTTAAATTGTCCTAAGAATAGGATCTGTACACTTTAGAATATGCAATACTAATGGTTAAAGTATGATTGTGAATGGCTTATAGAATTAATTCAGAGTACATTTAGTGTAGGTGCTGAGAATGATATTTAGCTTAAGCAAAATTATCCCTTAAAGATCCAGAGTCTTATTTTTTAAAAGAAAAATGAACACTCTCCTGAGAAAATAACCCAAGTGATAAGCAATATAACTTTGTAACATACTCTCAATAATGCCCAAAGAACAAATGTCAATAACTACACAACGGTACACAAATCACATCCCAAGAAGAAAAAAAAACACAGCTTACTAGATTAAATAAATACAATAATGCAATATATGCTTTTTCATCATATGTCTTACAGCAAGCTGATAAGGATAATTATAGTTAGTATTTTTCTTCACATTTGATTGAACTAATTGTATGTCTGTCTTAATGGTGGTGTAATACTATTCTGAATCAGGCTTTATTTTATAGTGAAGGCCTTCTAGGTACTTAATCTTTAGATAGTTCCAACACTTAAATTCCATAATCCACACCTATTAAAATAATTACAGACATATTCTATTTTTATCTGAGCTTATGGTATTTTCTGAAGAATTCTAACCAACATTTTACTCCAATCTGATGTGATTTATGGAGCGTCTACACTACTTATTGGCTAGTTGGGTCTCCATACATTTTTTTTTTTTTTGAGCAATTTGAGTATTAGACTTCAAATAGCCAATAAAGTAGAATAAAATATTCATTTTCTAGGCTGTCAAAGTTCAAGAATCTTAGGTACTCATCTGTTATTTACTTACAATGTTTGAAACAAGTGCTTAATAATACCTCTTAAAATGGAAAGTCTGAGAACTATAATAGAAAGATCTGGAAGACAGTCTTATTTATTATGTCAGTTTGGCTAAATCTAAGCTTATTTATTTCTCAAATAAGCACATTACACTCCTCTCACCTTGATTCTGAGTAGTTTTGAGGGTTAAAATAACGTGATATGTGGGAAAATGCTTTATATTACTAAAATTGCAAAAATGAGTAATTACTGGTTTTGTTACAAATTTTAAACTTTTGCTTTCTTTTTATGTAAGTTCTTTAATTTCTAGTTAGATTCTAAATTAATTAGTATTGGTTGAACTTCTTTTTTCTACTACACTTTTTTTGGTTAAATTACTATAAAAATAAATATAATTACAACAATTATGGTGAATATAATAAAAATAAAAATAATGATAGATTACATTCATATAAGCTAAATTATTATTTCAAATGAAATACATAAAATGTCTCTAAAAGTTTGTCCATAGTCTGCTGGAAAAGTATGTCCTCGTTTATGTAGTTATTAATCATTTATGTGTTGAAGTAAGACATTTACTTTTGTACATATATAGGAGAATGATATTGGATTATATGGCAGAAAGCCTTTCTTTAACCAATGTTTTCTATCTGACCTAGAAACATAAAACTATAGTGAGGCAATCACAAATGGAACAATCTCAATATCACAGTTTAAACATTAGATAAAAATTTCATTTTTTCAAAGAATAAGTTTTAAAACTTAAACATGATTCTCATAAAAATATAAAATGGACATGTGATAAAGATTTCATTCAATCCATTAATGGTGGACCAGTAAGACAGTCTGATTCAGAAGAACTTGAAAAGGAGGGCATTTATAAGCAATGCAAAAGGTGAATATTAAATATCAAATATTAAATAAAGATGTTAGTTTAGTGAAAAAACTGGGTAATGTTCTGCAAAGCAATAAATTGTAACCTTAGAGGCAATGATTTATCCAGACAGAAATCTACATGATAGATAATATGCTTTTTTTAAAGTTTTTAACAAGCTTACTGAAGTTATAATCTAGAAGAACATATTTCTTTTTAACTTTGTTATCTACCTTTTGATGGTGCTCAGACAAAAATGCTATGGGTTGAATTATATCCTTTCATTTGTTGAAGCCCTAACCTCCAGTGTGATGGTAGTGGGAGATGGTGCCATTGGGAAGTAATTAGGGTTAAAATAGGTGATGAGAGTAGGTTTTTCATGTTGGGAGTAGTGACTATAGGAAGAATTAGAAGCATCACCCTGTCTCCATCTTGTGAAGGCCTGGCAGAAGGCAGCACTTTAAGAGGGAAAGGTAGGATACTGTGAGTGAAGCTTCGGAGCAGGTATGATGTTAATGAGTAGCCTTCAAACCAGATCATTGAAATGGTTTACAAAACTCAGCTTGTTACTTAGAAAAGCAAATCATCAAGGGGTACATGCTAACTGTTTTTACTATTTAGGTAATCATATCGAAGGAGCATTCAAGTCTTTTATTTTAAAAAAAACTAAGACTAATAATTAATAGTTTGGTTCATTATACAATGACATTTTGGGACAGCAAGAACTGTCAGATGATCTATCCTGGCATTCATTTCATTCACAAGTGGAATACGATCCCTAAGATTTGAATTATTATTTCATGCTATTTTACCTTAATATATGTAATACATTTTTCCAACAAATATATTATTACTATAATAATCCACTCCATATTACACTTCACTTTTTATATTGACAATCTTATAAATATTACCAATGTACAATTGACTTTACTACATATATAGTTACTTTAAATAGCAATTATTATAGCCTGGCTGGTGTTGCTCAGTGGTTGAACATCAACCCATGAACCAAGGGGTCATCAGTTCAATTTCTGGTCAGGGCACATGCCTAGGTTGCAGGCTAAATCCCCAGTAGGGGGTGTGCAGGAGGCTTTGGTTTGAAATTTCTCTCTCATCCATGTTTCTATCTCTTTATCCTTCTCCATTTCTCACACTTGGAGGGGGGATAAGAAGAGATAAACCAAGGAACTTATATACTTACTAGAGGACCAATGCCCGAAATTCATGCAAGAGTAGACCTTACTTCTCCTGGCTGCCAGCACCTGCTTCCCTCTGCAAATGGGACCGGGCTTCCCTAGCAGAAGGAGGCCCCACCCAGCCACCTCAGCCCTCCAGTCATTGGCCTGAGTCGCCCTCTTTGGGGCGATTGTGGAACCCTCTGATTAATCTACCTGCAGGCCTGTGGCCTGGGCCTCCTTCTGTTGGTGATCCTGGGGCAATGGCCAGCCAGGACAAATTGCATTGCACCCGCCGTAGCTGGCCTGGCGCTAGTGGGTGTCACAGCGTGGTCCTGGATGTTCTTCAGGTTGGTTTATTTGGTCGATTTGCATATTATGCTTTTATTATATAGGATATGTATAGCCAATCGACACAGAAAATAGTGTGGTAAAGGACTGGGGGGTGGGTAGGGAATGGGAAGAGGGAGGTAAATGGGGGAAAATAGGAGACATCTGTAATACTTTAAACAATAACAATATGCATTTAAAACATATTTAAAAATAAATCAGCAATTATTATGAATAAATTATTAATGTGAATATATTTTAATTAGGTGGGTTTGTTTTATTAAATTAGTTTATAGATCATACTAGAATATTTCACTATTAGTTATTTTACAATGTTTTGCCTTAGTTTTATAGATGTGAGTCCTGGGAGGGTTTATCTACATGGCAAAAGTAGTTGGAATTGGAAGAAATTTTGTTTTAGCAATGTAATTCAATTATTTTCATCACCAAATGAATTCTGTGACAGAAATCACAGTGCTCTATATTTAAAAACTATTTTTAATAGTTTACTAGCTGACAATTTGATGTTCTCCAGTTTTTTGAAAGCAAATGTTAAAAAACTGACATAGGGGTTTGTTGCTCATTCATTAGAGACATTAACTTTCTCAATACTGATATCAATATTTCAAACTGTTATTTATTTGTTATTTGGCATCCTGAGGATTTTACACTTTGGGCAATGCAACCTGTTAATATTAGGAAATGTGTGAGAAATATACCTTACTTTTAGAACGTGGGAGATGAAGATTTGTGAATGTGAAATGGGAAAAAGACAAAATCAGATGTATTCCCAGGAGACTTAGTTTTAGAGAAGAGTAAAACCAGAAGTAGATGTCTCAGAATGAAAGCCTTTCAGAATGTGTGTGGCTGAGTATCTCTTGGGAAATTGTTACACATACCCAGAGGAACGTTTACCCTGTGTTGTGGATGGTGATAACTTGATTACTGTAAGACACTGATTGTCACTGCTTAATTTGAGGGGAAAAATGTATATAGAAAAAGTGAATAAATGAAATAAATGAATAAAAATATCTATGTGCTTGGTAGTACCATTATCAAAGGGGAAATTTAATCAAAGTTGAGAGGTCATCATATTTAGTACTTTAGATTGACTGCTCTGAAGTTCTTGCCATTCCTTTAGAAAACATATTTGATTGTACATAACGGATGGTTCACCTATGACCTCATGAAAGAGACTTATGTATCCTGGACTTTATTCACATTGATTAAACTTCCAATTGACTAAGATAATTAAGATTGCTAAAGGGCATTTTAAATTATGAAATGTATTTATTCTTATATTCTCTAATCTGTTGAGTATTAATTTATGGTTTACAGAGAATAACAATATATATATACACAAATCTATCAATCTATCTATCTATCTATCTATCTATCTATCTGCATATCCACTAGAATTATTTTTAAAAAACTTTTCTTTCTTATCAAACATCATATTTATATTATAATTTATACATATATGCTTACTGATATTTATATAATTCCAAATAACTCCAAATAACTACTTAATTTTGAGTTAGTGCAGTTGTATGTTTACTCAACATATTAACAAATCTTCGTACAATAGGCCTTCCTTCCCCTGGCTGCTGGCACCAGTTTTTCTCTGGCACCTGGGACCCAGGCCTTCGCTGTGGCCACAGCCTTCAGTCTTTGCTCAGACCAGAGTGCCGCTCCTGTCACTGCTTCCACCCTCCAACCTCCTGCTCATAGCAGACATCCCGCCCTGCCCTTCCGCTGAGCACCTGCATGCATGCTGCCCAGAGGCCTGGAGCAGCTGAGGGGCGGGGCCACATCCATCTTTGTTGGGTTAGTTTGCATACTTACTCCTGATTGGCTGATAGACGTTGTAAAGTGATGGTCAATTTGCATATTTGTCTTTTATTATGTAGATGCCTATATTAGTATACATTAGAAAGTGCTACATGATCTATTCTCTCTACGATGTTGGTTAACATTACCATCCACTGTTATGAAAATAAAATTATGAAAGAAATGGAACAATCTTTTTTAAATCTGAGTTTGCTTTGTAGTCCTGGCAATTATTTATGTAATTTCTTCATATTCCCTTCAAAAACATATAAGGAGTATAAACTTAACTATAATGTGACTTTCAACTTCTACTCTTTATCTAGACTGACTTATTGGCCTATCCTACATAATAAAGATGTGATATGCAAATGGTCATTATGTGGTGAAGTGTAATGACTGACTACCTAACAACCTGATCACAGATCAGCAAGAGGGTTGGGCAGCGAGCTACAAGCAGGCAGCAGGGAACTATAGAAGGGGCAGGGCAGCAAGCTTTGAGGGGGCTGGGGGTAAGAAAAGGTGGGAGAAGTTACAGGAGGGCAAGGCAGTGGGCAAAGACCTCCTGGATGGAGGCAACGAGCTACTGGCAAGCTATGGGCACATAGATTTGTGCACAGAGCTACTAATGTTACACAAGAAGCATAGATATAGGAATGAATGCAAATATATTTATATATTTTTTCAGGTAAATAAATGCGGTTAGATAAATAATTATTTTTTTCATTTTTAAAAAATATTTTGTCTTGATATTTAGAGAGAGAGCAAGTTATATAGAGAAAAATATCTATGTAAGAGTAGACTATTGATTGGTGCCTCCTGAACATCTCCTACCAGAGATCAATTTCTCAACCTGGGCATGTGCCTGGACTAGGAATTGGTAATCAAACTAGCAACCTTTTGGTGCACAGGATGATGCTCAACAAACTGAACCTCACTGGTCAGGGCAAAGTTTTTATATTTTAACTCAAGGTTTTTATACTGAAAGGCAAAATAGTGGTTTGTGTATTATTTCATAAATTAGTGGGATAGGAGGTAAAGATGCAGTGATAGATACTTTTAATACTGATTTTAATTTTGAGTTAGTGCAGTTGTATGTTTACACAACATATTAACAAATATTAACTATGGCTCTAGGTGTCCAAAATCTGGTATAGATTATAGAAAGTATTACGTTTTAGAGAGAGAGCAATGATAAAATAATTTTCTTAATGAAGAATTTAAAAAATGGATAATAAATCTATTAATTCATACTTTGATTTTTCATTCTATTTACTAGACTTTGAACATCTTGAGTTCCAAAATTATAACTTTAAAAATTTTATTTCAGCCCTAACCAGTTTGGCTCAGTGGATAAAGCATCGGCCTGCAGACTGAAAGGTCCCAGGTTCAATTCTGGTCAAGGGCATGTACGTTGGTTGCGGGCACATCCTCAGTAGGAGGTGTGCTGGAGGCAGCTGATCTATATTTCTCTCTCATCGATGTTTCTAACTTTCTATCCCTCTTCCTTCCTCTCTGTAAAAAATCAATAAAATATATATTTTTTAAAAAAATTATTCTACACATATACTCAATAGGGAGTTTTTGACTGAATATATTGAATACAATTACTGACAACTTTGTGTTATATTGTACAGTGAAATATACTTTTATTAACTACAAATTGATTTCATTGAGATAATTTGTGTTCAGTTTAACTTGGCACAAAGCTGAATGTTTAGTTAGATGAGAAATATGATTAAGTATTCCATTTTTTAGTTAATATAACTCAGATACACTTGCAAACTGTCAGATGCCAATAAGTTAAAAACACAATAGCAACCTATACTGCATTACATCAGTGCTTTGCTTTGTATAAATTTTTTTTTCACTTACACTTTAACTATATCTTCATTTCTCTTAAAAAGATAAGATTTTCTGTCCTCTTATCAGTGGATGTGTTTTAGGGATATGTTAAGATTGACTCAGGATTTATTATAATAATGAATTTATATTATTGAAGTTTTAAGGCTCAGCTGATATGATTGTGTATGTGTGTGTTTGTGTTTGTGTGTGTGCATGTGTTTAGTAATTATTTATATAATATGATAGATATATTTCTAAGGAATACTATATATAATCATTATCTAATATCACAGACCAAAATCGAAAAATAATGGACTGAAGTTAACACAGTCTAAAAGTAAGCAGTCTAAGTTCAAGAACAGACAGGGTGGCTCTATGATCAATAAGAATTTAGACTACTTTCTCTAGCATTTGAAACATGAGAATCCATCTCATGGTCCTCGATGGGGCTTAGTTCCAAGAATAATAAGTTCCGCACTCCAATTATTAGGTAGGATAAATACATAAATAAGTGTATAGTCCATCCCTTTAATAATACTTATTGTACAAAACACTTTCACTTATATCTCACTCATGAAAAAAAAACACTTGGCTGCAAGGGAGATTTGGAAATATAGTCTTTGTTCTCTATAATCCTGTGCCTAGCTAAAATGTGAACATTTTATTAGATGAACAAGAGCTTGGAACTTAGTGAAAAATTACTTATCAATGTTATAAATATAGAAATATAAATATATAGATATAGTCCAGTGATCAAATTATTAAAAATACAAATATTTATATAGATTCTGATTAAAATTTATGTCTATCATATATGCACATCTCTATACTTATATTTAAGTTGATATAAGGGAACAAATAGTACTTTTAAGAAACTGAATATATATTCTAACTTAGAGTGCTACCTATTTGGTTTCTATTTAAATATGAAACTAAAAAATAGTTTCTATAAAAATTGGACAATAGGCAAATTTGGCTTACTATCCCTTGACTAAGCAGGAGTTCTTTTAAAAATTAAGTTCACGTACTTCTTGAATATAAGAAGTTTCATCCTGCCAAAACCGGTTTGGCTCAATGGATAGAGCATCAGCCTGCAGACTCAAGGGTCCCAGGTTCGATTCCAGTTAAGGGCATGTACCTTGGTTGCAAGCACATCCCCAGTGGGGGGGGGGGGGGTGCAAGAGGCAGCTGATCGGTGGTTCTCTGTCATCGATTTTCTAGCTCTCTATCCCTCTCTCTTCCTCTTTATAAAAATCAATAAAATATATTTTTTTAAAAGGTTCATCCCATTAAAAAGTCATAGAAAGGAAAAAATCTGGCTATGTAACAATCTACATTTGTAAATATATATCCACATCTACATTTATATATATTTCTATAGAATGTGGCAAAGAAGCTGCTCTAGAATAATTTTTTTTAAAGAGTAGAAGTGGACTGTTATGCAGTCAATGGAGTGTTCTATAAATATCCGGTAGGTCAAGTTGATTGACAGTGCTGTTAAGTTCATCTGTATCATTATTGGATTTCTGCCTGCTCAAGCTGTAGATTACTGAGGGATTGATGTTGAAATATCCAACTTTAATTGTTGATTTGTCTATTTCTCCTTTTAATTCTATCAGTTTTTCTTCATGTGTTTTGATTCTCTGTTGTTAGTTGCACGCATGTTTAGGATCATTATTATGTCTCCTTGGAGAATTTACCCATTTATCATTAATGACGCTCTTTAATCCTGACTGTCTTGTTTGTTCTGAAATCTACCTTGTCTGAAACAAATGTAACTACTTCAGCTTTCTTTAAATTAGTGTTTGCATGATTCACCATTGTTCATCTCTTCTCTTCTAATTTATCTGAACATTAAAGTGAATTTCTTATAGAAAACACATATTTGGGTCTGTTTTTGTATACAACCTTAAAATATATTTTTTAATATTTTTACTGATTTCAAAGTGGAAGTGGGGAAGGAGAGAGAGAGAGAAAGAGAAAGAAAGAGAGAGAGAGAGAGAGAGAGAGAGAGAGAGAGAGAGAGAGAGAGAGAGATCAATGATTAGAGAGAATCATTCATCAGTTAGCTGCTTCCTGCAGGCCCCACAATGGAGACCAAGCACGCAACCTGGACATGTACCTTGACCTGAAATCCAACCATGACCATCTGGTTCATAGGTTGGCATTAAAACTCAAGGCCACATTGCCAAAACCAGTTTGGCTCAGTGGATAGAGCGTCAGCATGCAGACTGAAAGGTCCCAGATTCGATTCTGGTCAAGGACATGTACCTTGGTTGCAGGCACATTCCCAGTGCGGGGTGTGCAGGAGGCAGCTGATCGATGATTCTCTCTCATCGATGTTTCTAACTCTGTCTTTCTCTCTTCCTCTCTATAAAAAATAAATTTTATATATATACTAACCCTAGGCCACACTGTCCAGGCTGAAAATATTTTTAATTGGTATGGAAAACGTAGAAATAGAAGAAAAGACATTTTATACACTACATAGTTTTAAATAGTATTGTTTCTTTATGTGGACTCCATGAAATCATGAATTTGCTATTATATTTGCACATATAATATTTTATATAAATTTTAATGTTATGAACTGGAAGGTTTCTTACCTATTTCAAAACAAGAAAGAAAGGAATTAATAACACATAAAAAGTGCCGAAACTGGTTTGGCTCAGTGGTAGAGTGTTGGTCTGTGGACTGAAAGGTCCCAGGTTCGATTCCGGTCAAGGGCATGTACCTTGGTTGCGGGCACATCCCTGGTGGGGGTGTGCAAGAGGCAGCTCGTTGATGTTTCTCTCTCATCGACGTTTCTCTCTCATCGATGTTTCTAGCTCTTTATCTCTCTCCCTTCCTCTCTGTAAAATATCAATAAAATATATTTTAAAAAAATAAATAACACATAAAAAGTATATATAATGGATCTAAACCTAGCATTTCTAGCATTATGTAGATAGGTTAGAAAAATAAACATTACTTTCATATTTACTTTTTTGCTGCTATGAAATTTAATGTGGCTTTATCTATGTGAGTGGGGAGTGGGGTATGTAGAAATATCCTATATAGTAAAAGCCTAATATGTTAAGTGTCCAATCATCAGGTCATCTGTTCAACCATTCAAAGTTTAATATGCTAATGATATGTTAAGGTTGCTCAACTGTTTGCTATGATGTTCACTGACCACCACAGGGCAGTCAACCTGTTGACCTGCTGCTATGATGTGCACTGACCACTAGAGGGCAGAAACACTCCAAGTGAGGTTAGCTTGCTGCTGGGAACTAGCCAATCTGGACTGAGTGAAATGAGTCAGACATGCCCTGGAGACCTCTTGTGGTCTCACCAGCTGGCTAACTTCCTGAGTCCCTCCCTAGCCTCAATTGCATACCAGTGGGGTTCACCAGACTGGCCTGTGCCCTCTCACAACCCAGACCCTTCAGGGGATGTTGTAGGGCCAGTTTTGGCCCAATCCTGCAGGCCAGGCTGAGGGATCCCACTGATGCATGAATTCGTGCACCAGGCCTCTAGTAGATTTATAATTAAAATGAGGCTCTTTAATATTTTGATAGATTATGTGTTATCATGGTAAATAAAAACTAGTTGATTTGGGCATTTTGATTGTTGAAAATGATACTTTATATAACTTATTGAATACCAACATATATAATTAGATAATGATCTGCTTATAAATTACAGTGAGCTATTCAGTTTATCATTCATGATATATGATATGTTCAGCTTCATTTTAATTAGGCATTAACAGTAATAACAACAGCAAAATATTTTAATATATTTTTGTGGTAGGTGATTTTCCCCCCACATGTCCCGGGGGAACACGTGGTTTAGTTTACAATGTTTTTCCTTCTATCAATATGAGAATCCATACACTTGTAGTATCAGGATAAGGGATTCTAAAAGTAATGTACATTGAAATTCTTTCAAACTAATTCCACACAAATCAACTTGTAGACAGCTCTGTGTCAAGTTTGTTAAGGTATATGACATTGCTTTGTTGGGTATAAATTATCACTGGCTTCATCTTATTTGATAACACAGTGACATTGTTAACATATTGGCTTTAGTCAAGAATTAATGACTCTACATGCAGAGTTCTTTGTATCATTGCTTCATTTAACCTTCACTGCAAATATCACTGCAAAATAGTTGTCACAGGACCTAATTTCAATGATGAAGAGTGAAGTACTCAGTTTACGGGGCTTTCCTATAGTCTCCCAGCCAGTTATGGGATTTAGAATACAATTACAATGTTGAACTCTCACATATGTTCTTCCTTCCTCCACTATATTACTCTAAATATCTGGTAGGTCAGAATAAAGGCCAACGATTTTTTAAAAATCCAAAAATACTTTCTTTTCTTCTTGCTCTGAATAAAAGAAATATATTTCATTTTTATAATATGGTCTTGAAAATATTTCCACCCTTATTATGAGAATATTGGAACCAATAGTAATTTCCAAAACTTATCTGTCATAATGTCTCAGATCCTGCATGCTCTTTTTTTCCAACATGGTTTTGACACTTCTCCCATTGAGACGTAGGATCTAGGTTTCGTCCCTTTGAGTCTCAAGGGGTTGTGACTAATGCAAAAGTGATGCTATTTTGCCTCCTCATCTAAGTATGAAAATACAATACAACTTCCACTTGTTTCTCATGGGAAGCTTGCTCTTGGAACCAGGCCACTGTGGTCTGAGGAAGCCCAAATACTCCATAAAGAGGAACTGGAGCCCGCACAGAAGCCCAGATCCCAGTGAAAACCAACACCAACTTGCCATCTTGGGAATGAGCCATCTCAGAAGGGATCCACTAGCCCCATGGTCCGCAAACTCATCAGTCAACAGAGCCAAATATCAACAGTACAACGATTAAAATTTCTTTGGAGAGGCAAAATTTTTAAAATTAAACTTCTTCTAACACCACTTCTTCAAAATAGACTCTCCCAGGCCATGGTATTTTGTGGAAGAGCCACACTCCAGGGGCCAAAGAGCCACATGTGGCTCAAGAGCCGCAGTTTGCCCACCACATTGCTAGCCCCTATTTTAGCAGTGCCAGCTGACACCATGTAGGGCAGATAATAGTCCCTGCCAAGCTCTGCCCGAATTAAGTATTTGTGACCAGAATAAATTACTGAGGTTGATTCAGACACTAAGCTTTGGGGTGGTTTGTTATAAAGCAGTAAATTACTCAGTTAATTAAGGTACAATTTTCTCCAAGGACAGTTTCCAATTCCATGTATTTAAGGTAAAAGAACAAAACGATTTAATAGGTAAAAGTTTTATTTGTTTATACTCATAACTACTCATCTAAGATGTGACTGCTTTTTGCCAAACTACTGTAAAATAAAATTCACACTATCTAACACTGAATAATCACCTCATGAACTTATTAAAGGCTTTTCTCTTGAGAGAGAATGCATTTTAAAGACAGCATTCTCATAAGACAAATATTCTAAAACCTTTGGTTTGCCAGGAAAATTTAAAGCATAAAAACGTTGGTTGTAGTCATGAAGCGCTTTTCTTATTAATTATTAGATAATGCCAGTGTCCCATGTGGAACACTTGCCAAAACAAGCTGATTAAGAGATTTGGTATTATTTTTAAATTACTTAATTGCCATTTAATGAAATAGGGAGCTCTGACTTCCATGCTACCTAATAAAATGGTTACTCTGCAAAGAATGAATTGCTGGTTGCATTGACCTTGGAGAGCTAGCTGGGTTTAAAGAAGCCACATAATACATTTCTACAATGAGGGTATAGGGACTGAAAGCCATATTACTGGAAATGCACATGTTAGCATTTATATCCTTTTTATAATTGCTGAATTAATGTCCAACATGCATTAAGAAGTGGTCTGGGCATTCCACTGAGTGCCCTGATTGCAGTTAAACCACATATATGAACACCTCTTAATTGCCGAAGTAATTTCCAAGGAACTAAAACCACAGTTCATTTGCTTTTCCACCCTGCCCTTGAGAACCTGCAATTTTGCTTCATTATAACCATTCAACCTTTAGCCCTCATCCACTCCGAAGCGATTTACAGTGTTTTATATATAATAAAACAGCACCCATATGCAGCCATGCACAAATCTGTTGTTTCTGTTAGCACTGCTGCTTCCAAATTTGGAATTAGCTAAGGTCAGTGCCAAGAAGTTAGCTATATCAACACATGTTTATTATATGTATATACTTTAAATATATATCTCTCCTCCCACTTAATGAATATACCTTTCCCAGCAAGTCTGTGAAAGCAAGTGCATATTTGACAAGGAAGACCAGGCTTCTTTTTGATTTTTTTACTGCATCATCTAAGCAAACCCACTGTCATGATAAGGAAATGGAATTTGAAGTGCCCTCACTGTACCTCAGATTTCTAAGCACTGCTACTATGTATCTATATTCATATATGTATAAATACAGTATATATATATATGCGCACATACTGACAGTAATGTAAATATATGCATACTGTTATTATACATATATCTTCTATTTTTCCACATTACATATATATATATATATATATATATATATATATATATATATATATAATGTACCAACATTTTTATGTATCACCTAATTATAACCTGATTTTTTTTTATATTTCTTCATGTCCATCTTATATTTACTAATTTTTTTACCCTTCTTGTATTATTCTAATCTTTCAATTCTGTTGTTGTTGCTGTTAGTAACCCATAGCCTGATCTCTCTTACTTGATTACTTGTTAGTGACTGTCCAGATTCATTCCCTTGTTCTCTGATAACAATTTTGCATTTTTTCTTCTATTCCAAGTTCATGTGTTTCAAGGGGATAGTCTTCATTGTTTGTCACCAATCAGGCATGTTCAGTCCACAAAATCCATCCCTATGATTACCGTGATTACGGTTAAGTTCAGGTTAAGTTTATAGCACACATTTAGCCAATGGAAAGGATTTGCAAAAACAGATCTGCTATGAAACACGGGTTCTCTTCCTATTTATATTGTCAAGCTAGTTCTCATAACTGGTATTAAAACTAAACATCTTTGCCTTAAATGAGGGGAGCATGACTAAGAAAAAAGACAGAGAGATGGATGAAAATAGATTTTTAATAGTTCAGTTAAGTTTTTAAATTCAACATGATTTAGGTAATGGATCTTACAGTTGCATAAGGCAGCAACTGCCCTTTCCCTTTTACCCTAGACAGATTCTTTTTTTTGTATTTAATTCAACTTCACTTGCGCTTTTCTTACTTCCAACAAAATATTCTGACTATACAATTCTTTATTTTTATCCTTTTTCTACATTTTTTCCCTTTGGCTCTGTTTGTTGTCTAGTATTCTCTCCCATCCAATATGCTATCAATTTTTTTCCATTTATAGTAGTCCTCCCTTATCTGCAGGGGAGATATTTAAAGTCTCCCGCAGATGCAGGAAACCATGAATAGTATGGAACTCTCTCTCTCTCTCTCCCTCTCTCTCTCTCTCTCTCTCTCTCTCTCTCTCTCTATATATATATATATATATATATATATATATATATATATATATATTACTCAAATTGGAAATTCAGAAAAAAATATATATACCTACTGAATTTCTTCTGGGGTGATTTTTAAAAATGTGTTTATTCTCTATCTTGATATAAGCCATTCTCTCTTTCCTCTTTTGGTTTTTTTTTTTTTTTGCCTAGATTCTGGCTTAGTCCTGTTTTATTTAATTTTTTTTTAAATAGGGGCAATTGTCAATCAAATTTTTAAAATAGGGTAGAAATAACTGTGGTTCACACTTTTGATTTAGAAAACTATCTCCCTGAATTAGCTAGTCATCTTTAAAATGTTTTTGATGAAGCTTAGAATTAAAGTGTAAATAGTCATCATCAGACTTGTAGAAATATTTTATTAAAAAGAGATTCTCTTCCTTCATATCTGACTTGGTGTTTATTGTTAACACCTCCATATGCTTCTCCTTCTTCCTTCAATGCTCTTTGCCTTTCAAAGTGTCTGAAAGATTTTGTTAAAATCGAGATAAATATACATTTTCATAATTAAATGAGTTGATAGAAGGGTAATTTGAATTTTTGTTTGCATATTAACTGTGAATTTTAGAACACATTAAGTGAACTCTGGTGTTCCTTTCTATGCATATTTCCCGATTTCTCTATAATTTTATAATTATTCCTTATTTTGGAATAATGATAATCAGTTTAAATCAGATCATTATTTCTTGTTTGAAAATATAAAGAATAATTTTAATTCATTCCCCTCTTTGTTTTTTTCTTACTCAAATTTATAAAAATATACTGGTGGAACAGTAGTTGCTAGAGATAAGCTTATTTCCTCTAATTGTAAAGTTATAGTCTTAGAAGTTGGTTAAGATGCTAATGTTTTAAGAAATATTATGATAATTTCAAAACTTGGATAACTGTCGAAACTGGTTTGGCTCAGTGGATAGAGCATCGGTCTGTGAACTGAGGTGTCCCAGGTTCGATTCCAGTCCAGGGCATGTATTGGGTCGGCAACTAAGTAATTGCGGATTTTTTAAAGAAAATCAAAGACAATTTTTTCATGGAACTAAATAACTTTATTCTGTAATGTATTGCCCATTTTGATCAATGACCTTTTGCCATCTTTCAGGCAGCATCATAATCCCATGTTCAAAAAACTTCTGGTTTTTATTAGCAAAAAACTGAATCAGGTACGATTTGACATCATCATCATTATTGAAATTTTTACCATTCAAGGAGTTTTGTAAAGATCGAAACAAAAAGTAATCAGATGGTGCAAGGTCAGGACTATATGGTGGATGTGGCAAAACATCCCAACCAAGCTCCATTAATTTTTGCAGAGTGACCAAAGATGTGTGTGGCCTTGCATTGTCATGATGGAATACAACACCTTTTCGATTTGTCAATTCGGGCCGCTTTTCTTCGACTGCATTGTTTAATTTCGTTAGTTGTTCAATGTAGACATCAGAATTGATCGTTCCGTTGGGTGGTAAGAGTTCAAAGTAGACAATTCCTTTGTAATCCCACCAAACTGATAACAAAACCTTCTTTTGATGAATATCAGCTTTTGATGTTGTTTGAGTTGGTTCACCTGGCCTGCTCCACGATCTTTTCCACTTGATATTGTTGTAAGCAACCCATTTTTCATCGCCAGTTATCAGTCGTTTTAAAAATGGATCATTTTCATTACGTTTTTTTAGCAAATCGCAGCTGCTAATGCGTTGCGTTAACTGTGATTCTTTCAGTTCGTGAGGAACCCATGTATCGAGTTTTTGAACATAGCCAAGTTGTTTTAAGTGATTTTCAATGCATGTATGTGATACATGAAGCTTCTCTGCAATCTCACGTGTTGTACTGTGACAGTCTGAATTGATTATTGCTTTGATTAGGGCGTCATCAACTTCAACTGGACGAACAGAGCGTTTTTCATCTTTGAGTGAAAAATCACCAGAACGAAATTTGGCAAACCAATTTTGACACTGCCGTTCTTTTAAGGCTTCGTCACCATAAACAGCATATAACTTTTTATGAGCTTGCGATGCGTTTTCCCTTTGAGGAAATAAAAAAGCAAAATATGACGAAAATGTTCCTTTTGATTTTCCATTTTTCAACGAACGCCAAACGAAAACTATAAAACAGATCAAAAAACTTTTTTTACTGATTAACAGCTGAATAGCCAACTATCAAATAACAAAATGTGTTTTACATTTGTACTACGTCTGCAAACCTAAAAATTCAACTGAAGCATATATGTGTGAAACCCGCAATTACTTAGCTGCCGACCCAATACATTGGTTGCAGGAACATCCCTGGTAGGGGGTGTGCAGGAGGCAGCTGATTGATGTTTCTCTCTCATCGATGTTTCTAGCTCTCTATCCCTCTCCCTTCCTCTCTGTGAAAAGTCAATTAAAAAAAAAAAATATATATATATATATATATATATATATATAATATATAATATATATATATATTGATAACTATAAATATGGAAATGTTTGTAAGAAAATCAAAGTTTCATTAACTCACTTAAGTAAACTGCATAGAAATGTAGAAGTTTACTCAAATTGGAAATTCAGAGAAATATATCATTCAATGGTATAGCTTGAAGTAGTGTTATAATAATGGCAATGGAATCATCATCTTTAAATTCTGTTATACATCAATTAATAGCAAACTAGTGATAGTTTCAGGGTCATGCATTTAAATTTAAATGCCATTTTTTAAACTACCCACTTTTATGTTCCTTATTTAAATATATAATTTAAGTGTTTAAGGGAACAGAGAGAGCATGCATTCTAACTCCTCAGTGCTGTAGATGAAGAGTTGGGGCAGAAGGGCTAAGAGCCTTGTTCATTATCATATAATTAGTGGCCTGGTGCATGAAATTTGTGCATGGGACAGGTATCTCTCAACCCGGCCTGTACACTCTCTAATTTGGAACCATTTGGGGGATGTCCGACTACTGGTTTAGGCCTGATCCCTGTCTCTCACAATCCAGGACCGCTGGGTCCTAACTGCTCACCTGCCTGCCTGATTGATTGCCCCTAACCAGCCTGCCTGTTGGTCTGCTCGCCCCCTATTGCAACCACACCAGCCTTCTCACCTCCAACTGCCCCCTGCTGGTATGCTCACCCCCAACTGCCCACTCCCCACTGGACTGATCACCCCAAACTATTCTCCTCTCCTGGCCTGATCATTCCTAACCACCTCTGCCTCAGCCCCGCCACCATGACTTTGTCTGGAAGGACATTGGAAGGTCTCCTGGTCTGATTAGTATATTACCCTTTTATTAGTAGAGATATGTTTGTTCAGGGCTGAAGTTGGAATCCAGATACAGAATTACTTATACAGGCCTCATTTTGTTACAGGAAAAATAAGTTGATTTGGAGGTCTTGCTATATTGCTTCTAAATATTCAGTTAGAACCTGAATAAATTATAGCATTGAATTTTATTTAAATTTATCTATGTAATAATTAAAGGTTATTTTAATATTTCATGTACGTGGCAGATATTTTCTGACCTACTTTCAAATAATTGTTAAATACTCACAGAAGTCTGATAATTTATTTTGGTGAAAACATTGCCCATTAATTAAAAAAATAAAAACTTATCTCTTTGGAATATCTCTATGACTTATATCTGAAAATCTGACAGGAGGAAATAATCAATTAAGCACCTTTGCTTCAACTTGTAATTTATCAAATTTCAATCACCTTCTTCTCTATGTTAAGAATGGAAATATAATCAGATTTTTTAAATCTATGGCCTCAACAATCACGTTAAACATCCACTACTCATTTTTAGATTATGTATTCAGATTCTGATGTGAAAGATGGCAAATGATATATGTCTGTCCTCATAATATCTGTTGCTATCATATTTGCCAAATTCCAAATTCTTTGCATTTAGGCAATAAGAATATCTCAAATGATCTAATCATGTATGTGTTGATCCTGGAGTTAAGATAATAAAATGTAAAACAAAGGATTAAAAAGAGTATTGAAATAATGAAGTGTTTGAAAGAAATTTTAATATACAAGGTGTTGGAATGGCAGTGTTTCTTGAAACATTTCAGGCATATGATATAGACATGCTCAAGACATTACAAAAACCAATACTATCACTTGTATGTTTTTTCTGAGAAGCAGATTACATTAAACACCAACAAGAACAAGCACATTGGGAATACCTTTCTGAGACTTCAGTGTTTTTAACATAAGCATTTGGAGGGGGAGAAAAGAAAACAGCAAGGGATTTTTTTTCACATGCCCACTGAGGACCTGTCAGGCAAATGCAGTCTTCGCATAGTCTTGGCATCAGCAATAATTTAGCACTTCATCCAATTATCCTTGCCAAGGTCTGCATTCACTGACAGAGAAAAGGTGAGCTGAGTTGAAGCATAAATTTATTTAGTTTGTCCTCAATGTGAAATCAGGGAATGGAACCTTCCGTGGTATAGGGAAAGATGAATAACATTATAAGGTAAAGGAGAGCTTATATTAACATGTACTTATAATGTATGTGATCGTAATCTTGCTATCAATTAATAAAATGTTATTAGTTTTCGAAGTTTATTAACCTCTCCTTGAGACATTAAAAAAAAAAAATAACTGTTTCAATCAAATGGAAGGAAAGCTAATTGGAAAAGTGAAGAGAAAATTAAATTGTTTTGAATAATAAAGGGTTGACTATGGCCAGAGAGGAAGAGATGTGGGGTTGGGAAAAGTGTGAGAGTGGGAGGCAGGTGATGAGATTCAAAAGACAAGTGGCCAGTGAAAGGAGAAAGGGATTGATTACTGGGGAGACTGGCTATGTGATATGAAGTGCAATCTCTGATCCATACTCCCAGGAAAGCAAGTTTTTTAAGGCAAAGTCCATGAGATTATCTCTAGTCTCCTTAAATTACTTCAAGAGCATTTGTTTTTGTTTTGTTTTTCTTCTTATAACTAAATTGTTCAATTTAGCATCAGAAAGAAGCTATAGAAGTCATTTAAAATCAGACTTATCCATTTGAGGGCTCGTATTGTTGCAGACTTGGGTTTTGAGAAAAGTGGCCAGAAACATGTACAACTATTTCTGCTTGTGAAAATCTAGGAAACTTCCTCAGAACATTGCAGGCTATTAATTATGCTTCATGGAGCCTCTATGAATTCACAATTTTGAAAGAAATGTGCGTATTTCTTGGAAAAGGACAAGAGGAAACGTAGATATGTTTAGAAATAAAGTCCACCAAAAACTGGGCTATTGGTAAGGTATGAAAATTGAATAAGATGGAAAGTGCTTGTATAGGCTACATGTCATCGAAGACTAGAATGACTCTCAGGAAGTCCAGAGCCAGGGTTCACCATGGAAAGTATAGTTTGAAAATGCCACTGACTCGTGGCAGGGTTGGAAAGCCTGTGACAGGGATGAAGAGAGTTAATGAAGCCTGTATTAGTATTGTGGTAGATGCAAAGCTCCCCAACTATTGGACTCAGGAGAATATCCAATAGTACCTGAAAGGATTTTCAGCAATGTAGTCATTTGCCAGGATTTTGTTGGCAAAGTCTCCAACAAGGGAGTGATATTTGAATATATAAATATTCATATCAGATGTTAAAGGAAGGAAGAAACTCAAAGAGAAAGAATTGTTACATAAGGTCAATGTTAAAACATTATTGTAGTCTAATCTATTTATTTCAGTGGTTAGAGTAGGGGTGTCGAACTCAATCAAAGAAGGGTCCAAAATCTAAAATCCAGCCTAAATCGCGGGCCAAATGGTTTATTGAACAGTCATAAACTGACAATGTCATAAACTGACAGCGGAGTGCAGTGATGACAGCGCGGTGCGGGCCACATTGCAAGGCCTGGCGGGCTGGATTTGGCTCGCGGGCCTTGTGTTTGACACGTGTGGGTTAGAGCATAGGTCTAAGGAGTGAAGGATCCTGAGTTCAATTCCATTCAAGGGAATGTACCTTGTATCATGTAACATTCATAAGGCAACCAGTTCATGTGTTTCTGTCACATCAATGGTTCTCTCTTTCTGTCTCTCCCCCTCCCTTCTACTCTGTCTAAAAATTAATTTAAAAAAAAATCCTTGGATTATGATTAACAAAGAAAAACACAAAAAAAACCAAAAAACATTATTATAAAAAGAAATATTTCAACAGATGTCAAAATATTGCTGGAATTATAAGAATAAAGCATATTTTAAGGCACGTTAATACTGAAAATGCTATTGGAGAATTTTAGGGTGTTGCTCAATCCAATCCTGAGCCTTAGTATCCTTCTTTTCTCAAAGAGATACTAAATCTGAGATCCAGACCCAGCTCTACTTCTTCTTTAAGGTGGAATATCACCTTTGGCAGAGGGATTTTAAAAGCTGCCCTTGAGCATGCTAACACTCTGAATCACATTGCACTTGACTGACAGTCAAATTGCATCATGTGGTCCGATTCTTTAAACATGCTTTCTGTCTTTTTCCCTGAAACACCATCTCTAATTTGTTAGGGCAAGGGGCTTACTGGCTGCTTCCTTACACCTGAGTTCCTGTGCCTGTGTTAGTAACCCACCTAAGATCCCATTTCTTTAGGACTCCATGTCTACTCTGCCTGGTCTTTCAATTTTTCCCCCCAGATCACATTTGTGTCTGTGGTTCTGCCACTGGCTGAGCAATGCTATAGCAAGTGTTCCTGCTCCAGAATTCACTACAAAAATGATTTACCTGCTTAGATCAAGGCACCTGAAATACACATGCAGGAAAAAAGGCGCCAAACTGCTTCAGGGGTCTACTGGGTTGTCTCCTATGACCCGCAAGTGTAATGAGTCTCCCTAATAATCGGATCCCACAATCTAGCACATTTACCAGTCTTGCTACAATTTCTCCTAAGACAAGAGATCAAAATTTAAGGACTGTCTGGTGCAAGTATTCTAACAGTATTCCAGAGCACAGTATTTCAGAATATGCCTCAGGAAAACCCCTGGTGGAGAGTATGAGGAAGTCATGTGCTTGGAGGTTCATAATGTCTCTTTCTTCATTAAAATTTTGTTTAATGCCTACTATATGGTAGGCACTATATTGGGAACTTCAATTCAAAAGGACAGGGTTTTTTAAATTTTATTGTTCCACTGTTTAAAACTATTTTTAGAATAATTATGATAGCAAAAATACTAATATTTCAAATTAATAAGAAAAGGAACAGAGGCTTTTATTTCTAATGCAATCTTATAAAACTAATAATGATTTTATTTCTCAAGTAATTTCTATGTGATAAACATTTCACTAGGTATTTTAGATGTGATATTTCTTTTTATTTTCTGAACAAACTTCTTGAATAAATGCAATTATTATTCTCATTGCAAATATGAGGAAAGGCAAAAATATCCAGTAGGAGATAAGCCAAGCTCTCCCCTGAGACATCTGTCTCTAGAACCTTTGGTCCTTACCATTATATTGAAAAGTCTGACCACCAATCCAGAAACCTTGGGACTAGATAACATGGTCACAAGTTTTCTCCACCTTCTCTACTTATTTCTTTGCATAAACAGTAATCCAAATGTGTATTTCTTCAAAACATGACTTAAAGTATTCATTGAATTATTTATTTGACCTTGCTTTAGAGTGTGTGTGTGTATATGTGTGTGTGTATATATATATATTAAATGTCACCAACAACAGAGAGTCATTTTCTCTCCTTAAATCATTCTGCAAATGATTGTGCAACTCTTCTGCAAGCTAAGAGACTTCAATCGTCATGTGTAATTTTGTTAGAGATGAACTAGAGCTGGATTTAATAAAACACTGTTGACATACCAGATTATTAAATCTTACTTGGAAATGAGTAAATTGATTTTCACATGATCTCTATTTCACAGATCAGAGGTATAAGGAATGACACTAAAATATATATGTGTATATATACATATAGTATTGCTTTCTCTCTTTTTATTGAATTGTGTCAAAATATATCTATTTAACAAGAATTCCTGCAAAGCAAATTCAGTTTCCCAATGAATTTCATCATAAAATTAGAGGCATGGTCTTTTAGAAGAAAGTTTTCCAAAGATAAATTTATAAATATGTACTTAAAATATTTGTTATTAGAGATGCTTAATGGCATAATCACAGCCACTGGAACAGTATTGGCATCCTTTGAGACTTACATAACATAGACTCTGAGCTCCTGGAATATGCCTGTCTTTTCCTTTAACTGGTGCCAATTCATGCCAATGAATGCTCCCCACGGGATATGCTTTACTGAAATAATCACAAAGTTATATCTGAGATAAAGAGTAAATATTAGTAGAGAAATGTAAGTAGAGGAGATAAAAAGAAGGTTTAATGTCTAAGTATTTTGCTGAAAATGAAAACTTTTAGTTTATATCTTCAAATATGCACATATTTTAATAGTTTGCTTATCTGTAGTGTTAAAGGGAAAAAGCTATTAACTTATATATGGATTTTTCAGATATTTGAAATGTAATTTATAGGACTATGTAATAAATCCAGATAAGAATTACAGTAACAGGATCAAGGGAGTTAATATAGTTCCAGTGTATTAAACTAAGATTACATCAGTTTTATTTTGTTCATTCACAGGATTACATTTTATGGGAATATTCAGAGATAGGAGCCCATCAAAAGGATAATGTTCAGAATGGGAAAATATCTACAAAACATTCACATTTGAAGAATAGCTAAAGTAGAAAAGCATACTTATTAGGTATACTGATAACTGTTTTCAAATAACTGAATATCCATTACAGAAAACATACACAAAAGAAGACTAAAAAATTGAACAAAACTAAGAGTTGAAATTATAGATTTCTGTTTATTATAAGAATAATTTTCTAATGATTATAATTGCTCCAAAATGCATCTTCATGTTACAGATCTCTTCAACTAGAGGTCTGAAAGACATCTCTTTCTTCCAGAAGCTCTTCCTATTTTGGAGAAATTCTGTACCACTTTTTATTTATTTTTTCAAGAATTTATCTTTAGCCAAAACCAGTTTGGCTCAGTGGATAGAGCGTTGGCCTGTGGACTGAAAGGTCCCAGGTTTGTTTTCAGTCAAGGGCATATACCTTGGTTGTGGGCACAATCCCAATAGGAGGTGTGCAGGAGACAGCTGATCAATGTTTCTCTCTTATCAATGTTTCTAACTTTCTATTTCTCTCCCTTTCTCTCTGTAAAAAAATCAATAAAATATTTTATTTAAAAAGAATTTATCTTTATTATTTTAAATCATTATTGTTGAAAGCTTTACATAAGTCCTCTTTTATCCCCCATTAACGTCTTCTGGCTTGCTCTCATCCCCCTCCATCTAAGTCCTCACCACCCCTTTGTTTGTGTCCAAGGGTTATGCATATATGCATACAAGGTCATTCGTTGTTCTCTTCCCAACCACCCTCCCCTGCCTTCCCTCTGAGGTTCAACTGTCTGTTCATGCTTTTATCATTCTGGATCTATTTATCTTTATTGTTGAAAGTATGACAGCTTTCCTCTTTTTCCCCATTGATCACCTATAGCCTGCCCCAGCACCCCTCCACTCACCCCACCCCAAGCCTTCTAGTGTCTATGTCTGTGGGTTATGCTTATGGGCATCTAAATTCTTTCATTAATCTCTCCCTACCCACCCTGCCTTCCCTCTGAGATTCAATAGTCTCTTTCATGTTTCTATGTCTCTGGATCTATTTTGTTTATCAGCTTATTTTGCTCTTTAGATTTCCACCTATGATCTCATGTGATACTTGTGTTTCTATGACTGGCTTATCTCACTTAGCATAAGACTCAGCAAGTCCCTCCATGCTATCTCAAAGGTTAACAGATCCTTTTTTTTTTTTTTACTGCTGCATAGTATTCTATAGTGTAAATGTACCACAGCTTTTTTACCCACTCATCTGCTGATGGGCACTTGGCTGTAAGATATTAGCTATTGTAGATTGTGCTGCTATGAACATAGGGGTGCATATATCCTTTCTGATTGGTGTTTCAGGTTTCTAAGGATATATTCCTAGAAGTGGGATTGCTGGGTCAAATAGGAGTTCCACTTTTAATTTTTTTTAGGAAACTCCATACTGTTTTCCACAGAGCCTGCACCAGTTTGCATTCCCACCAGCAGTGTACTAGGGTTCCCTTATTTCCACATCCTCGCCAATACTTGTCATGTGTTTAATTGTTAATGGTAGCCATTCTGACAGGTGTGGAGTAATACCTTATTGTCATGTTTATTTATATCTCCCTGATGATTACTGATTGCACCATTGTGTTTTATTTTCAAAGCCTAGGTAACTATTAAAGAAATTTAGAAAACACCAAGCTTGAAATAAGACTTGAATTCAACATTAATTCAAATTATGGCAAGAAATGTTTAATGTCCACCCAGGGTTAGGGTTCATGATGATTGCTCTAGTTCAAAATGCTAGAGGAAATCTAATTAACAGGTTAGAGAAGATTCCTGGAAAGGCTGCTATCTAACCTATGACATATGATATAAAGAAGAGGTAAATATATCAAATAGTTGATAAAGTGGGCAAGTACAATAGAATAAATACTAGTAGACATCGAAGCATAAATGCATAGACAACTGCAGGTGTTTATAGACTGCTGTGTGTGGTGAATCCAAAAGGTGAGGGAGGAGTCTGGCTTCTTGCTAAACCAAATATAGCTGTATGGGAGTTTGCAGGCCCAGCCATAGGTATTTCAAAAAGATTCACCTGGCAGGTCTCACAGGGAGCAGCTGGTTGGTGCACAGCCAGCTCATTGCAGCCTCTGAAGGGAGCTGCAGTCAGGCATTCAGGCCCCCTGGTGGACCAAGCCTTGTACATGTCTACACCCCTGACCTGGGCAGAGGCCTGCCTTGGGCCTTCCATCAGCAGAGGGGAGACTTCTTGAATGCCCTTTTCTCTGCTCTGATTCAGTGCTCAGAACTTTTCCACTCCCAGTCCCTCCCCTTTCCCTCACCCAGCCGCAGGGTCTGCAAGAGTCTTTTGTTCCAGGCTTCCTCCTTAGTGAGGCAATTGGCCACATCTGTGCTGGTCCACCTGCCCCTTTACTGGTTCCATCCTGCCGGGGAAAATGGCGAAGTGGGCTACCCAGTGCTTTCTCTGGTGTAGCCGCTTGCTAATACTATCACAGTAAGTGACTAAGAGCGGATGGCTTCTTTCGTTTTGTGGTTTTCATGGACTGTTTTGGTGCCTGGCATCTTGGCTCTCTCCAGCTCAGCTCCACCCTTGAGGAAGGGAAGGAAGTGATCCTTTGAAATCTAAGTAGTGTGAAGTTTTTTCCTGAAAGTAATCTGAGTGAGTAATGATAAGCGTCTTCGGCAGTGGTTTTGGGAATGCTGGATACATTTGGTAGCTGTCTTGGAGGTAGGCTCTATAGAGTTTGATGATGGATGATGTAAGAGCACCGCAAGTCATGAAGAATAATCAAGGTTGAGGTTTTGATTTATTTCGTGGGCCTTTGGAGAGGCTGAGTTGCTCACTCACATAATAAGTAATACCGAGAGTGAAACAGTGGGAGTGGGGATAATTCAGGTCTGGGATATGATGATGTGCCTGTGGGAGATCCAAATGAAAATGTCCAGGAGCCATTTGGACCAATCAGACTTAGGTTTAAAAGCAAGAGACGGGAAAGTATAAATCCACTCTTTTAGTATAATTGGGGAGACTTTTTAAGTAAACACTGTATCAATGGTAATTACATCATGACAGTGTTTAAAGTACTCAAGGAAAAACAAGTACAGAGGAAAGAGAAATGAGAAGTGAATTCTGGGGCATGCCGATGTTTGAGGCATTTGCCCAGAGCGTGGAGCTGATGAAGTGCACTGTGATGTAGTGGTCAAAGGAAAACTTACCCTATTGATTTCTGCTACTTACAATTTTAAGCCTCTCCAGGTGAGTCTTCTTTCAAATTTCCCCAAACCAAAGTTTCTCCTGTTTCAGGGTCTCATAAAATAGGTTATTTTCTCTACTTGGAAAACCCCTCCTGCCTGCATTCCCCCTATGGCTGCCCAGCCATCTACAACCTATTTGCTGGCTTCAGTTTAAAAATCCTTCCCCCACTTCCTAAAGTGTGCAGAAAAAAAAAAAAAAATCAGGAGGGTGGAACTAAACATCTGAGCTCAAATTCCAGTTCCTCACATCAGAAAACTGACATTGGCAATGCCTTCTTTTTTTAATATATTTTATTTTTTACAGAGAGGAAGAGAGAGGGTTAGAGAGTTAGAAACATCCATGAGAGAGAATCATCGATCAGCTGCATCTTGCACACCCCGCACTGGGGATGTGCCCGTAACCAAGGTACATGCCCTGACCAGAATCGAACCCGGGACCTTTCAGTGCGCAGGCTGATGCTCTATCCACTGAGCCAAACCGGTTTTGGCTGACAATGCCTCTAAACCTCTCCACTTAGGCCTTCTCATTTGTAAGACAGATAGTGATTGAATGCCCAGAGCACAGCACACAGAGCAGTGCTGGCCCAGCCTAGGTGCTGAGTCAATCTAACAGGTATTGTGTTGCCCTCTTAGCACCTGTCCCTTCTCACTGAAAGTCTTGAAAGCCTGTAAGAGGGAGGATCATAACTGTCTTCTGATTGCTCTCTCTTCAGGGCCTGGGACATAGTATACATGCTCAGTAAATGTTGGTAAAATATGTGACTGTTGGGATTTTTTAAAATTTTTTTTAGCTTAACTGCATGTGGAAATGTTCTTCATCTCTGGATATGTTGAGTGCTCCAAGGCTGTATTTATTAAGCAGGCCATATCTGGTTTCATCTGGTTCACTGTGGTTCACAAAGGGCGATGACCCATGGTTTCCAAGCCCACTTTCTTTTTCAGCTCAGGAAATTTACTTATTTTTACACTGCCTCATTTTTATGTTTTTTTTTTGTGTTTTTTTTTTTCTGATTACTTGCCTTATTTACTCCCTTTGAAATAACTGTAATTTATTGAATACTCTGAAAGTTGTGACAGGTGTGACTTACTGATATATCTCTTTGACATACTTTATATCTTCTGGGTTGGGGAATATTTTTAGTCATGGCTTCAAACTTACAATTTACTTTCTGCTGTGCAAATATGATTTTTATTTATTCCAGGGTGCACTTGATATAGGTTGCATTTTTTAAATATTTTTACATATGTATTTATGTGTGTAGTTTTTCATCCTATTCTTCTTTAATAGCTTTCTGATATATTATTATAATTATCAACATTCTCCTTATAGTTTTCTCTTATTTAACAGAGGCAATATTCTCTTGCATCTCTTTTAGGGCTATTAAGTAGGTATTGTACATTGTGTGTGTGTGTTTTTTTTTTTTTTTTTATGGAGCAGCTTCTTTATAAGGTAAAAAAATTTTCTCATTCATGTGAGGCTGTCACTTTAATTTCCTTCTTTCCTTCTTTTTCGACTTGGCTATTTTTTTTTTCTTCATTAAAGTTTGATTTGTCCAGATTCTAAACCTAAATGAAAAATTATCAGATTTATATTTTAATCTATTTGTAGTATTCACATATCTGTCACTATTTTCCACCACTAAATCTTTAGTTTCTGAATAAAGCTGGTTCTCAATTAATGCTGCTTATTTTAATTCAAAATATAATTTCCCTAGTGGAGCAAGTAGGTAATTCCAGACCAGGAGCACTTTCTGTGGAGTTATGACTAAAGAAACACAACTAAAGTTGGTAGATGAGCAAAGCTATGAGTTAAGGGACACTATCTCTGGGGTTTTAAAACGGCCTGCACATATAGATGCAAACAAAACCATTGAACAAGGTAACTTTTTATCTATGTTTTAGAGACTTTCAGGTCTCTCACAGGCCATTTATCTTCTCAATAATTGTTTCCTTTATGGTGCTATCTCTCCAGACATATATCTTGATGGCAGACAGAACCAAGTAAGCTGATAAATTAAAGGTAGCAGTGTAGTTAGTGAATGGTTCAGACCCCGAAATTTATTTTACCTTGTTTACCAAGAAAAGATGGATAAATTCAAATATAGAGGCCTGACACTTTTTTATGACATAAGAGAGGAAGAAATGATTGAGGGACATCATTTACTTGATTAGAACCAAAACTATATGGTCACTAGGAAGATAACCATGAACTGGGGGAAAAGACAAATAATATATATTCCCTTAATAAAATTAACATCTTTATGTATATTTATATAATACTAGAGGCCCAGTGCACAAAATTTGTGCACTCAGGGGGGCATCCCTCAGCCCATCCTGAGCCCTCTCGTACTCCTGGAGCCTTCGGGAGCGGGCCTAAGCCACCAGTCAGACATCCTTAGTGCTGATGCAGAAGTGGGAGAATCTCTCATCACTGCCACTGAACTCACCAGCTGTGAGCCTGGCTTCTGGCTGAGCAGCACTCCCTCTGTGGAAGCACACTTACCACCAGGGGGCACTCCTCACTGAGTGTCTGCCCCCCTGGAGGTCAGTGCATGTCATAGTGACCACTCATTATGCTGTTTGGTCAATCGCATATTAGTCTTTTATTATATAGGATGAGAATATAATGAAAATACTCACTCATTAAGCTATATGGATCCATGTCTAATAATGCACTATTAAGAGGAAAATTAAAAATAAAACTTTTAATTAACCTCATAAAACAATAAAACAAAAACACAGAATGAGTAGCTAAAGGTTCAGGCAATTATTAATATTAGCTAAAGGAAGATATGGGAAATGCCACAAAATCAAGAACTTTATTTTTATTTTATTTTTCCCTGTGGCTACCATAGCTCTATTAATTTTAATTCTTATTATGCTCATGGCTAGAATTAGTATTTCACTTCATCTGGATAGCCCTAATTCATCACATATTTGGGACCTAGAAAGCAAAAGTATTTTCTCTTTTTAAGCACACATAATACTATTTATGGTACACTGATGGTTACTATACAGCATCACTGAATTTAATGATTAATTATAGACTCAATCCACTTTTGTTCTCCCAACTTAGTTTATATTATTAACAAACCCATTTATCAGTGCTAGTTATTGGTGTATTACCAATGTACCATGGATACTTTCAATGGCTTAGCTTGGAAGAACTTGATTTCTGTTTAATTCAAGTTTATTGAAAATATCTAGCTTTGCTAAGGATATATTGGCTATCATATCAACTTCCTCTGATAGTGACACTATTCTAATAGTAATTGAAAAATTAGATGGTTCAATTTAATAAGTTAATATTAGATTCAATAGGGCCATATATCACATAGTTATAGGTACTCTAAATAATAACACTATCTTAATGGTTAGAGTAAAATGGTGCATCTAATGAATGTTCTAATTTAGTTCAACATTTGAAAATTGAAGTGTTTTTTAATTTGTAGATCAACAATATAAGTCAAAATATAACATGAACTATCTTATTTGTTACTATAAGGCAAAGAGGCCACAGAGTTAAAATCTGAATGAACCCAACAAGAAAAAAAATCATTCATTTATTTATTTATCCAGTAAGTATTTACTGAACATCAAATCTATTACGTTATCTTCTTAGTACTGAATAGTGGTTGGAAAAATGTGAGTCCATACCCTCAAGGAAGCTAAAGTCAATATTATGCGGTCTTGACAGTCCTGAACTAGCTCCTTCAAGTAAGCTGAATTTTAGTTGTTAGCGTCATCTCAGATTGTGTTCAATTTAACATACTCTGTTATTTTGGGGAACCATAGAGACTATTTGAAATTATATCTATGTCTAAAAGGAATGGCGTTTTCACACTTACAAGTTTTTAGTATCATTCTTGAAATAAAAGCCATGGCATTATATTGATATGCTGGACTCTCCTCATTGTAGGTTCTTGTCCTACAAAGTTTGAAGAATAAAATTCTGGAACTAAATTGCTTTTAACGAAAATGTAGAAGTTTATTGTAAGCATATACAAACTCCTCCTAGGGAGGGGTCCCCAGTGGAGAAAACCTGCTCTCTCTCTAAAATGTGAAAATCCTAGTCCTCTGAGTCTCTTCGTCTACCAGTTTATAAATGCTGGGAGTGTCTCTTCATGACACTTTCTAATGTTCCCTGTGCTTTCCTAATCGGCTACTTTCTCCCTTTTCCCTATGTAGTATCTGTGTCTACCCTGTGCCCCCCCCCCCCCCCCCTGCTTCTTCCCCTTATCTTGTAACATTCTTCTGTCCTCTGTGTATGTAAGATAAACAACCTGGTGGCTTGGAGCTGTCTCTGCCCCTCAGGTATGCATTCCTCTCCCATGGATCTTCTTTCCCTAAAATTGCCTCTCCTGTCTCTAAAATTCTTTCAATATTTTTTACCAAGTAGATAATTATTAGCAAGTGAAACAATAACTAGGGAGCCAAAAATCAGAAATCTTTTGAGTATTGTGACCATATATAGTGCAGTGATAATCATCCTAAATGATTAAGTTAAGTGTAAATCTTCTATCATTGGTTCTATACACCATTACATGTTTGTGGCTAAAGTAGTAATTGGCTATGGAGAAAAATTAGTTAAGTTAAATTATTCAACGCATGCCTGAAGAGAAAACCAAATAAACTACTAGAAAATTCAGCTTAACTCATGCATTTACTCATCAACCAATACCTGTTGATTTCTTCCAGGTATCAGACATTTTAATAGGGAAATGAATAAATCTTTCTTACTTGATGAATAAATATTTCTTACAATGAATGTTCCAAATTTACAAATATGTACATGAATAGATAGCTATATATCAGTATGCTGTAATAATTTGTAAATTATGTAGCTAGACTTTGGCATATTATTCATTAGTACTACATGAAACTAACCTTTTCTTTCTTTATAGCCACTTTGGGTAAAGTATCAGAGGAGTATACTCAATATTTGAGCTCTGGGTTTTGGATTTAGCAGAAATATACTGGTTTATAAATCTGAATAAAATAATCTCAGTACTTTTCAGAAATGCATCTACCACATCACCTTTCACTTTCTCTGACAAATTTATGTAAAATAATGCTCTCCTTAAAATAATATATTCCTCATGTTAAATGTTCTCTGTGATTCTTTTGCTTTTGTGCTAGCTTTTCTTCACTGTTTGTTCATGTCAGTAAATTATTATATTTCAGAGAAACCATATCACTACTGATTTCTAATAACAGAACCTCTATATCTAAATATATATCTCTAATACATTCTTTATACTCACAGGGATATGTTTATAGATCTACTATATATACTTCAATGCTTGTTTTTAAACCCCCAAAGCACTGAATAATATAAAATCTTATCTGGTGGCACTGACTGTATGTATTAAATGAACAAGTAGCATAATATGTAAAAGAATAAAGCATTCCCACCGAAACCGGTTTGGCTTAATGGATAGAGCGTAGGCTTGGGGACTAAAAGGTCCAGGGTTCGATTCTGGTCAAGGGCATGTACCTTGGTTGTGGGCATATCCCCAATAGGGGGTGTGCAAGAGGCAGCTGATCGGTGACTCTCTCTCATCGATGTTTCTAACTCTCTATCTCTCTCCCTTCCTCTCTGTATAAAATCAATAAAATATATTAAAAAAAAAAAAGAATAAAGCGTTCCCAAAGGGACAGGAGATACATGTGTTTGTTTTGTGGGGGTTTTTTTTGTTTTGTTTTTTTTGTTTTTTTGCATTTTAACTAGTCTGATGAAATTAGTTTAATGTTCTTAAACTGTAGTATTAATCTTTCCTGAAGGATAAAGTTCATGTTTTAATTTTAAGCTCTTTAGGAGAATAGATATGTAATTCTCCAAATTGGGACACAGAATATGACAAAGCACCTAACATCATAAATGTGAATTTGCTGTTACTCCTTAACAAGGGGGATGCTGAGTATCTGCAGTTACCCTCTGTTCTCTCTCTGCTCTATCCCTGCCTCCATCAAAGAAAACATTATTTCTTTAGGTCCTTGGTCCATGCTCATCACGGATCTATATGTATTTTATATCTGTTATTCTGCTGATGCGGGGGGGCGGGGTAAGTAAACAAAAGGAAACCTCTACTTACCTGCAGGCTAGCATTACTGATCATATTTGGTAAGTAGTAATGATCAGTTTACTGCCTCATAAGTCTGAACATAATTAAATTTTAGAGTGTAGAATGGACAAATGACTCCAGGCAAAATGAAATGGTTTGTGTATATTAAATTACTTCATAAAATATGTACTACACCATAACTTGTTAAAAAGAAAAAGAAACACTAAGGCAAATGTCTTTGCTTATGCCTAGCTGGAAGTCAGTGCCTGAGACCAGGGCTTAGTCTGTAGGAATAGTGCCCTTGGAGCATGTGGCACCAATTGGAGAAAGTACAGGTGAGATGTGAGAGATGGTCAAGGTCCAGGTCATTGGCACTGATTAACCGTGGTCAGGTGGCTTTTGTGTGTTTTGAACAAATAGAAAGTATTGGTGATGGAATATGATTAAGCTTACTATTTATCAAATACTAGAGGCCCAGTGCCTGAAATTCTTGCATGGGGGAGGGGTGTCTCTCAGCCAAGCCTGCACCCTCTCCAATCTGGGACATCCCTCTCACAATCCAGGACTGATGGCTACCAACTGCTCACCTGCCTATCTTCCTAATTGCCCTTAATCACTTTTGCCTGCCAGCCTGATCACCCCCTAACCCCTCCTCTGCCAGCCTGATTGAGGTATAAGCCCTTCCCTGCCAGCCTGTTTGCCCCTAACTGTCCTCCCCTGCAGGCCTATTCACCCCTAACTGCCCTCTCCTGCAGGCCTGGTAACCCCCAACTGCTCCACGTGCAGGCCTGCGTCCCCCCCAAACTGCCCTCCCTTGCAGGCCTGGTCTCTCCCAACTGCTCTCCCCTGCTGGCCTGATCACTCACAACTGTCCTCCCTTGCAGACCTAGTCCCTCCCAACTGCCCTTCCCTGCTGGCCATCTTGGGGTGGCCATCTTGTGTCCACATGGGGCAGTCATCTTTGAACACATGGGGGCAGCCAACTTGTGTATTGGAGTGATGTTAGATTTGCATATTATTCTTTTATTAGCTAGGATTATATAGGATAGAGCCTGGTACATGGGTGGAGGCCAGTTGGTTTGCACTGAAGGATGTCCTGGATCAGGATGGGGGTTACTTGGGGTGTGGAGTGGCATGGGTGAGGGGCCTGTGGTGGTTTGCAGGCAGGCGACACTCCCTAGCGACCCAAGCAGAGGCCCTGGTATCTGGGATTTATTTATCTTCTATAGTTGAAACTTTATACCCTTGAGTGGAGCCAAGCCTCTTGCTCAATCAGGGTCTGCAGCCATTTTGTTGGGATTTATTTATCTTCTATTATTGAAACTTTGTAGCCTTGAGCGGAGGCCAAGGCAGGCCAGAATGGGCAGAAAGCTGGGCTTCCTCCATCACCAGAGGCAACTCAAGACCCCTGGTCTTTCTGTGGCTGCAGCCACCTTGATTGGGTTAATTTGCATACTTGAGCCTGCATGGCTGGTGGGTGTGGCTTATGGGTATAGTGGATGTATGGTCGATTTGATGTTATCCATTTATTAGGTAGGATTATTGTAGCTATTAGTTAGAGAATACATTTTAGAAGAAGAATGGTGGCAAGGAGATCAGTCAGGAAATTCTTCAGTAGTCTAGATGCTAGGTGATGATGTCTTCCACTAGTCTTTAAATAAAGTGGGCAAGTTAATAATTTAGTTGATGAATGTTAATTAACAGTTCACTACTATATTAGTTATTGGTGAAGAAAATGGAGGGTCATGGTAGATATCTAGCTATTTCACCTGAGTAATTCTAAAGCTGCTAATACTGCATACTAATATACAGAAGCTTTTGGAGGAACAGCTTGAGGGAGTAATAAACAGCTATTCTAGCTATGAGAAATGAGAAATGCTGATTAAGGGACATGTAAGCACTTATTTATTGACATGCAAAAGGCTTTACATAATTAATATATGTACAGCTTGATGAGTTTGGAGACAAATACATACCCATGCCATAAACCTAGCCATCACCTCTAACAGTTTCTTCCTAACATCTTTATTATTATTACTAGAGGCCCGTTGCAGGAATCTTCCTACAAGAACAGGGCTTCTCTTAGGCTTCCCTTCTCCCACCACCATCTTTTCTGCCACACACCCCCAAGCACTTTCCCTCTGCCTCTGTCCCCCACCTCCCAACCCCCACCCCCCCAGTTTTTCTCCTGCTTCCTCCACCCCCACACCTTCTGTGCTTTCCCTTCCACTGCCACTGCTACCCAGCACTTTTCCTCCTGCCACCTCCCAGTGCTTTCCTTTCTCTCCTGTCATCTCTGCCCCCCACCCCACGCTTTCTCTCCCACAGCCGCCTTGCTTTTTGCTTCACCTCTCTGACTGGGAATCAAACTGTGACCTCCTGGTTCATAGATCAATGCTCAACCACTAAGCCACACTGGCCAGCCAGAGGCATAATTTCAATGAGCCAATGTCTCTTTACTGAAGTGTAATACTTCAGAAGAGATCCTTTCAAATAATACAATGCATGCATAACACTCATCTGGATTGCTTGTTAAAATGTAAGACCACACCTAAAAAACACTTCTTCTAGAGCTCATTTTGGTGGATAAATCTCCCTCCAAGTAAAGCAATCCTATAATCCTATATAATAAAAGTGTAATATGCAAATCAACCAAATGCTAAAAAAAACGGTTAGTGGGGGGCAGGGCCTGAGAATAAATGTCACCAGGCCAGCCAAGGCACATGCCAATGGGCAGAGGGAGGGACAGCGATGGGGTGGCGGGGGTGGGGGGTGGCAGCAACCAGCGGTGGTGGGGCGTGGTATCATCCCCTGATCGCGCACCTGGTCGCCTACTGCAGAGGGAGGCCAAGGGTAGCAGCTCCAATGGGGCGATTCAGGGCAGGGTCACCCAGCACTGTCCCCAGATAGGCCTGCCAGGGTTTACTCTTGCAGAGGGATTCTATCAGTGGCCACGGCGCAATTGGAAGTGGGGCCGGCCTCTTGCCATCCACGCCATCCTGATCGGCCTGCCAGTCATCTCCTACAGAAGGAGGCAGACTGTGGCTTAACGGAGTGGACATAAACTGTCAGTTGGACATTTCCTGAGGGCTCCCAGACTGCCAGAGGGTTCAGGCTGGGCTGAGGGACCCCCCCAAGTGCACAAATTTTCATGTACCGGCCTCTAGTCTATGTATATAGAAGCCCAAGTGACCATTACGGTGGAATGACCGAAACAACCAATGCTATGATGTGCACTGACCACCAGGGGGGAGAAGCTCAATGCAGGAGCTGTCCCCAGCCTGCAGGCCCGATCACTGAGGGGGCCTGCCAGCCAACCTCTTGGTCCTTCCCCCGATCTGGAATGCCCCAATGACCCGACTGGGGCCAGACCCAAGGGCTGGGAAAGGGAACCTGTGCTGGGTGGCAGAAGACACAGCCCCTTTCCCAGGGGGCCAATGGCTGGCTTCCTTCTCAGGGATGGCAGCCAACCTCCTGGGTCCCTCTGCCCATCTCTTCCCCCAGCCAGCAGCTCCTTCCCTTGCCCCTGCAATGGTGGTTGGCCCCTCTCCCCAGCCTAGGGACCCCACCCATTTACGATTTTTGTGCACTGGGCCTCTAGTGTTATATACCCTGTTTCCCCGAAAATAAGACAGTGTCTTATATTAATTTTTGCTCCCAAAGATGCACTAGGTCTTATTTTCAGGGGATGTCTTATTTTTCCATGAAGAAGAATACGGAACACATTTATTGTTAAATAAAAATAAAGGAAATTTATTTCCTGTATACAGTACGGTACTACAGTAGTTGTCAACACAAATCAGACAAACTGTGAATCCTACAGTATCAAGAATTTACTCATTTATTCAGTGACAATCAGGTCATCATCTTCTGGAACATCATCATAACAATCCAATTCCTGAATTTCCCGGTGAATTTCTTGTGACTCCATTTCTTTCAGAATCAGTGGACCAAATCTCTCATGTTTAGCCTGAGGGGAGGGGGGGGGCGCTTATTTTCTGGGGGATGCCTTATATTTCACTCAGAAGGAAACCTGTACATAGGTCTTATTTTCGGAGGAAGTCTTATTTTTGGGGAAACAAGGTAATAGAAACTCTGAACACAGTTGACTAACACCCTTTTGTTTCCCCCTCAGAATCCACTATCACATCCTGCTTCTACAAATTTGCCTATTTTAGATTCCCCATAAAAGTAAAATCACATACTATTATTTTTCTTCTATTCCTGGCTTATTTAACTTAGCAAAATGTCCTCTAGTATCATCCACATTGTCATAATTAGTAGGATTTCCTTTTTCAAGGCTGAATTATATTGCCTTGTATGTACATACCACATTTTTTTTTTATCCATTCATTCATCAATGGCCATTTAGGTGGCTTCCACCTAACATATTGCTACACAATGATCTGAAACAAAAATAAATAAATTTAAATTAAATGTATAAACATTATCAATTCCGCCAATGTAATATTGATTGTACTAGGTAAGTTGTAACAAAATTTGTAGGCCTAATAATTTTTTATACTATCCAGTATATATTATAAAGTAACACATATATGTATAAAAATGTAAAAAATACAAATTTATTCCAACCTTAAGATGTTGTTTACCAGTATGTTGGGAGGGAAATAATAGGATAGTGGAATGAGGGATCTTTAATAATATTTATAAGTATTTCATAAAAATAAAGAATATCCTTACCCAGCCAGCCTGGCTCAGTGGTTAAGTGTTTACCTATGAACCAGGGAGTCAGGGTTCAATACCTGGTCAGGGCACATGCCTAGGTTGTGGGCTTGTTCCCAGTTTGGAGTGTACAGGAGGCAGCCAACCAGTGATTCTCTCTCATCATTGATGTTTCTATCTCCCTCTCCCTTCCTATCTGAAATAAATAAAAATATACTTCAAAAAGTAATAAAGAGTATCGAATATGGCAAATTTAAAAATTTTAGAAATAATATCTAAATTCAGGATCAGGTCTAGAAATGGGTTGGAACAGAACTTTCAAACAGAGCTTATATGATCTCATTGGTGAGAAGAGTGATTATGAGACTTAAGAATCTTGCACAAAATGATAGACATTCATCACAGGACACCTTTGGCCATTTTCATAATCCTGGCATTCTTTGGCATTTATTATCATGGTCTTTAATATTTTGGGGAACACTTATTTTAATTATATATTCTGATGAACAAAAAAGCCATGATTTTCAATGATTCCCAAATATAGAATTTAACAATAGAAAATCAGATGATGTCTGTGATGACATAATTTTAGAATAAGGAGGTTTTTATTTGATTGCTTTAAAAATATTTTAATTATAAAGAAGTATCATAGTGTAAAGCTAATCATAGTTTTGAATGTTTCAATGTTTAAGAAAATACTAGCATAAATAACTGAAAGACTTAATTTGGACATTATTTTTTAAACCCTTCTCACCAAATACACTCTGTAATACCTGAATGTTAATATGTGTAATGTCTAAGAGAGTAATTTAAAACAGACTCTAAGGTTTCTACACTAGCTCTGATAATTTCTAGTTTGTGACATTGGACAAAACCTCTCTAAGCTTCTTTATGCTAATCTGTAGTGACAAAAAATAGTAGTAATTTCAAGATAGATTTTTGTACATTAAAATAGATAATGCAGATATACAACTTAGCAAACTACTCAGTAAAGTTAACTATTATTACTATTACTAGAGGCCCTGTGCATGAATTCCTGCATGGGTGCGGTCCGGCCAGCATGCACAGATCACAGCAGATTGGGCCAGGGGATGAGAGAGGTTGGCTGGCTGGTCCCACCCTCTGGTCAAACTCCCAGTTGAGGGGACAATTTGCATATTAGCCTTTTTTTAAATATATAGCATTTATAGTTGTTTTAATTTTAGGAACATTTTTATAATCCTGAAATTAGATTACTAGTTCTATCATGTTGTTATTATTATATATTACATAAAAAATATCATTTGCTTATGAATTCAAAATTGGTAAAGAGGTCTACAGTTCTTTTCTCGGCGTTAATTTCTTGTAAGTGAAAGAAAAAATACAACCACCGAAATATACATTCAATACACTTTCTCAATTAACATGGGGATTTCTGGAGATAGGATGTCAAATAGGGGAGAGAAAAGAAAGTTAAAGAGAGAAAAAAGACAAAAGGTGAGAAGGAAAGAAAAGGGCACTAATTATTTTTTCAGCAATTGGTATGCTGAATACCATAACTCCACTTTCCTAATTAACTAGGTCAGCATTTTTAATATGTGGTAGGGGAAAATTTAGCTCATTATTATTTCGCAGTTTGTTCATGGGAGGCAAATCATCCATATGGCTTTGTTGGGCAAAAATAATGATTGTGGTATTTTTTTTTTCTAGTTTCTCTGTCTCTATTTGAGTAATTTTGTTAGACAAGTGCAGTTTATTATTGATCATTAAGTTGTATTTGTGCTTCTGAGCATCTATGCTAGTTAAAAAAAATAAATGATAAAGAAAAATGCACAGGCATATATGTAGCTGAAACAATGTCTAAGTGTTTTTTGGATTATGTTGAAAAACTTTCAGAAATATCACTATTTTATAAATGTGAACATGGATTTATATCTTTGAACCAGAAAATTATATGTAGTCAATGAATACTCCATTTTTCTCATAAATTAGAAGAATTTATCTTTATTTTGATATGTAGAATTCCAAAATTATTCACAACATTCAGAATATTCTGATTATACACCTTGATAAAAAAAAAACAACTATGCAACTTCCCCATATTTTTTAAAGTAAATATAAAAATCTCAGCTGAGAAAAAGCTACCTCAACAGCTTTAGAGCAGTTATTGTCTCATAACCTTCATTCATGTCAACATTAAATACATCTTGAATTTCTTTTTCAGTCAATAATCTCTTTAGGAAAATCCCCAAGTCTCTTTCCATGTCTTGCTTGTGTCAAGTCATATCCATCAAGCAAAGAAACTCTGTGAAAGGAAATGTTGCAATGAGCTATAAGGGCAAAAATATCACCAGACTTTGTCTCGAGTTCCTCATACTATTCTGAAGCTACTGAGATACTTGGTGACTGGCCATAGAATTGAGGATGGAGATAGGGAATGTTACCCAGCCTATTGAACTCTTTCTTCATTGAGAAATGTAGGAAACACCAATTAAATAAGGTATACTACCAGTAAGTATCAGTAGAAATGGAGAATAAGAAACATTTATAAAGAGTGATAGCATAGAAGAGAAAGACAATTCATTTTGCCAGTTCTGTGTTATAGGAAAAAAAAAAGTAATATCCTAATGCTGTTCTTTTGAGGTAAAGTTTAAGTAATATAAAATGAAATATTGTGTTAATAATAAATTTAAATATTTAGCTTCTCCCTTAAAAAAATGCATGTGACATTCCTAGACTTTATATCAAAATGGTGATAAGCTAGCACCATAAAACAGGTATTTTATTCTCAAAATTAAAGCTAAAAGCTTCCCTCTTCATCTGACATGATTTGGTAAAAATTTCTACCATTATTTTAAATCCTTACTCAAAGATATGTTTTTATTGATTTTAGAGAGGAAGGATGGGATACCGAGAGGGGAACATAGATGTGAGAAACCTCAATCAGTTGCCTCCTGAATGCCCCACCCCCCTACCAGGGATCAAATCTACAACCTAAGTATGTGCCTGGATTGGGGATGGAACCTGCCATCATTTGGTGTGCCAGATGACACTCCAAAACAACTGAGCAACCCAGTTAGTGTCTACCATTTAACCTAAAATATATTTTCTCTGCTTGAATCAAATCTTAAAATTTGTCTTGGAATTATTTTTGTCTGTTTTTATACTGGTATTATCTTACCTAATAATAGACGAATGGTAAATTGACCTTACCTCCACTACGCAACCGGCCAATCAGGAGTGATATGCAAATTAACCCAATAAATATGGTGCTGAATTTGCATACTTAACTGCTGAATGCTGGGGGTGGGATGCTTGCATCTTTACCATGGCAACAACATAGGCTTTCTGCCTCACCCCTGGTCTCTCAGGGCCTTTGGCAGTGTGGGAAGGAGGGGCCTGAGAGAAAAGTGGCAGCTCCTGGAGCAGAAAGAGGTGGCTCTGGGGCCTGAGTGGGAAGGGGCTGGGCTGGAATGGAAAGCTGGTGCTGGCAGCCAGGGAAAGAAAAGCCCATTCTTGCACAAATCTATGTGCATTGGGCTTCTAGTTTATTATATTTCTAATGAGAGGGCAGGAAATTTAATTTCACTGTATTTCTTAGTAATTGTTTATGCGTGCTTATAGCACAAGTGTGCCTATTGTAAATTAAGAGGTAAAAAGAAATATATCTCACACACTGATGATGGGAGGAAATTGAATGGAAAGAATATTCTCTCCCTATACAAATGCTACATTATTTTCGGTGTAAAAGTCAAAGGAATTCAGCCTCAAAACAAGAACAGATGCTGTAAATTTTACTGAGGTTCCCAGTTGGATAGTTTGTACAACCACTTCATTTAAGTCTATACTGCAGTTTTAGTCCACAAAGTAACAAAACAAAAATTCTATATTTTTTATTTTTTATCTTTCATTATTTTACTTAGAAGAGAGATTATTGGAATCTTGATAATAATAATACAATCATATATTTTGCCTTACCAGGAGGTTTCCAAATCACTAGACCTATGTGTCTGACATATAGTACTGACAAATATTTTTATGGGTGTCTAAATGAATGAATAAGTACATAGATGTTATCAGAAATTAAAAATACACCCCTCCACTGGCATTTTATATAGGTTATTTATTAAAATTTTATATAAGGACATTCTCTGTAAGTTAAAATAATACATTTATATATGGCAACAAAATAAACTCATAGATCTCTAATATAACAGGTATTTTTGGAATGGTTTTTAAAGTCTAAATATCAAAAGAAGTGGTTGGACTGTTTTTGTTCCAGGTTTTGCTCCTCCTCCTCCTCCTCCTGACATGATCATATGTTGTTGTTTTTTCTTACTGATTTTAGAAACAGGGGGAAGGAGAAACAGACATAGTGAGATTGATCAGTCCCCTCCTGAAAACATCCCAGCCTGGGTTCTAACCCACAACCTATGTATGTCCCCTGACCAGGAATTGAAATGGCAACTCCTTGGTGGTGGATGGTCTCATGCTCCAAACAAACTGAGCCACTCAGCTCTTCTTAGTTTTAAAAACTCTCCTTATTTGGCTCATATTTCTTTAAACCTATAATTTGCCTTATAGAGATCAGAAATAGAAGATCTCTCTTACCACCATTATTTCAGTTAATAACAGCTTATATTGTAAACATTTTCATATCATCTTTTTCCTTCTCTGTTTGTGGTAGTGTACATTTTAAGTACCTTCATGATAAATATCGATATAGCCAAATGTCAAATTCCTTTCACTTTAATGTCAAGACCCAATCTCTAATATATTACATAGATTCTGATTTTATTACTGTGGTTGTCAATATAGTCTTATTACTCTATTTCACATTTGATCTTTAATGAACTACCTGTGAGTTATGATGTGGGAAATATGTCAGGATGAGTAAATGATCATCCCCACTTTCCTCCCAGCCATGAGATTTCAGTATTATGAGCTATATTTCACAAGGTTAGGGCTATATGACCTATTTTGCTGTATTCATTATCCACTAATCCCAAAACAAAGACCAAGAGAAAGGAAGGAGTATATTTTAAATGGATTCTGGCCATGGTTTTATGTGATGTGTTGTCTGGATGAACAGAATGAATATTGCTCACTGACCTTTCAGTTAAAAACTCAAGTTGTGTCATAAAAATTTAACCGCTGCCTCACCATCAACAGTACATAATCAGATTATCTACTCACCGCCTTTTATCATCTCTGTCCATGGCAGGGGAAAGATGAAACCATCTTTTTATGAAAACATCTATTTTTTGGGCCTCATGAGCAAAAATTTGTAAGGATAGAAATTGACAAAGTATAGTTTTAGAAGTACCACAAAATATATCACTGTGTGGTTTTTTTTGTTTTTTATTTGTTTGTTTGTTTTTCCCCCAGCTAGCCTGTAGTACCAATGTAAACCAATCCTAATTTATAAAATCCTAGGGTCCATAACATCCAAAATGACCAAAGGCTCGACTAACTAATACTGCTGCCGGTGCCCTGACCCAGCACTGACTGCTGAGAGGGCTGCGTATCAGGGCCAAAGAGTCACCAGGAAAGAGAGAAGTAGGGTCTGATTTATAGCCTCTGTGGCAGCTGTTGATCAGTGCTTTCCTTTCTCTCTCATTTTGGGCGGGCCAGCAGCTGTGCCTCTTTTTCTCTCAGCATCTCTGGACCTCTGCTGGGGCTGCTGATCAGCACTGCCTCTCTGATCAGGCCCATTGATAGGCCCAGAGATGCTGAGTGGCATAGAAACTAACCAATCAGAACCAAATCTGGATCAACTGTGAGGAGCCAATGGGTGCCTAAGAGGCGGATCTTTTGATGTTAATTTTCATAGAAACCTACCAATCAGAACCAAATCTGAGTGAAGTGCAAGGAGCCAATGGCTGCCTAGTAGGTGGAGCTTTTGACCGATTGGGCCTAAACTGGCAGTCTGACATCCCCTAGCGGGTCCCCAATTGGAAAGGGTGCAGATTGGGCTGAAGGATGTCCCCCACTCCCCTGCCTTGTGTATGAATTTTGTGCATGAGGCCACTAGTAGTAACATAATGCTCAAAGATGATAAATGTTACCTAATCCACAAGACAGCTAGGCTAAGAATCAGAATTTTGAGAATTCTTATCTGAAAACATATTTGTTTTCCCTATAACCTCAGAAACAGAAATTTAGGATTATTTATTATTCCTGGGTTTTATCATCTAAAAATTTGGTTTTATCTCTATTTCTAAAGAGCAAAATATGTGACTCCCAAAAGAAAAATCCAAAACCAAGAACTGGCACCATAGGATAAAACTGAACCAAACTATTATGAGATAGAGTTGTATAGTCAAGCCTATACTAAATTAGCTTATTTGTAGTAAACCTAGGCACAGGAACATTAAAAATAACCACTTTTAGAAAATAAACCATTTTGGGGTTGTTATGTAGCATTATTGTGGCAGGAGTGGATTAATACAAATATTAAGGGTAATGCACTCAAGTTAAACTCTGTTTACCATGGAAATTTATTTAACCTTTTTAATGACTCATTTTTAAAGTCACAAAATAGAGATGCCTATATTTTCTCAGGAAATACAAAATATGGTTACAAAATAAGAATGTGAATGGGCAAGAGACATTGAAGTGATCATAATATAAGTGTGAGTGAAATAAATATAGCAAAAAAAGTTGGGCAGTATTTTATTTTTTAGTGGTTTCAAAGGATACTTAAGTTTGGGCATAAAAAAAATGAACTATAAAAATAAGAGATTGGGGTCATAGAATGGAGTGCATGCATGAATCTGAGATTATGGAGGAGTTAAAGTTATTGGTAATGACAATGTTTAGCATACGACCGTGCTGGTGAATATCTAGGGTAAGGAACTATATTGTAACCATATAAATGAAGGAGAGACATTCAATGAACTCAGAGATCAGAACATTGCAAAGATTGACAATTTTCATAGTATTAAAATAAAATATTAAGTATTAGAGAGTGTGACAGTTAATCAGGAGCTACATATCTCTAGGAAATGACAGAGAATAACAAAAGGATCATGGTGACAGTAAAGTATACTATTATTTACATTCTGATAACCAATGTGTTTGTTTTAATGGAGGAGGTATTGAAAGGGTCTTGAATGGGAATTAAGGGACATAAAGAACACTTATCACACTTGCAGGATTAAGACAAACTGTCCCCATCTGCACGGTAATTATGATGCTGACTAGTAGATTTAGCATAGATTTCATAGGTTAAGGGCACAAACTTCCACAAGGAGTCGTGTTATACCAACCACAAGTTTGGGGTTACCACCTTACAATTAATAATGCATTAGAACAACTCAGATAACTCAAAAAGCACTTCACTTACTAGTTAATTACAGTTTTATTATAAGGATACAAATCAGGAACCAGCCCAAAGAAGAGACCCATGAGTGAGTTCTTACTGGTCCCAAAGGCAGAGTTTCCATGTCTTCATCCATGGTATCAGAAGGCAATGCTCTCCCAGCACATCAATGTGTTCACCAACCAGGAAGTTCAACTGAGCTCTGGTCTGCTTTATTAGAATTTTATTACATAGGCATGATTGGTTGAATCATCCTATCTAATAAATGAGTAATATGCAAATTGACCATCACTCCAGCACACAAGATGGCCTCCCCCATGTGGTCAAAGATGGCTATACCCATGTGAACACAAGATGGCTGCCACAAGATGGCCAGCAGGGGAGGGCAGTTGGGAGGGACCAGGACTGCAAGGGAGGGCAGTTGGGGGGGGGGGCAGACATGCAGGGGAGGGCAATTAGGGGTGACCAGGCCTGCAGGGAAGGGCAATTGGGGGAGACCTAGACCTTCAGGGGAGGGCAGTTGGGTGGCACCAGGCCAGCAGGGGAGAGCAGTTAGGGCAACCAGGTCTGCAGTTGAGGACTGTTAGGGGTGACCAGGCTGGCAGGGAAGGGCAGTTAGGGGCAATTGGGCCGGAAAGAGAACAGTTAAGCATCAATCAGGCTGACAGTGGAGTGCTTAGGGGATGATCAGGCTGGCAGGCAGAAGCAGTAAGGGGCAATCAGGCAGGCAGGCAGGGAAGCAGTTAGGAGCCAGCAGCCCAGGATCTGGCCTAAACAGGCAGTGAGGGGTCCCAGATTGGAGTGGTTGGAGGCTGGACTGAGAACACCCCCCCCCCCCCCCATGCATGAATATGCACTGGGCCTCTAATTGACATATAACTGAACTTGAGGTTTCTAAAAGTGAGGTTGATATCATCAGGCTCAAAGTCTCAACCTTCTAATCATATGGTTTATCTTTCTTGCAAGGTTAGTCTACATTCTAGTTGATTGACTAGCTGCCCCCTGATGGTCAATGCATATCATAGTGAGCAGTTGAGCTGCCTTAACATATCATTAGCATATTTCGCTTCAATTGGTTTGATTTTTCTGCCATTTGGTCTATTTGCATATTACCATTTTATTATATATTAGGGGCCTAGTGCATGAATTTGTGCACCTTGAAAGGAACTGTGGTCTGTGAGGCTATGGTGGGCACAGGGGCCAGTCTCTGCTCATTCTCCATGCTCCTGCCCAGCCCCTCCCACTTTGGTCCCTGGTCCCCTCTTTGCCAGCAGTCTTGCTACTGCTGCTGCAGCTCTCATGTGCCCATGGAACTGGCTCCACTCACACCTGCAGATGGTGTGGAGTGATTGCGACTGGTGCCAGCAGAGAGTGCAAGCAATGGCTCCAGTGCCAGCTGCAGGTGCAAATGGGGCCAACACTGGCAATGGGTGCAAGAGGTGGCTGCTGGGCCTGATTAGCCCTCAAGAGCAGGGGGAGGTGGAGAAGCCCTGAGGGGCAATTGGAGCCAGCAGCTGCTGTTCACACCTGCTAATGGCACTGAGTGATCAGGGCCAATGCCAATAGCTAGCAGTGGGTGTGAATGGTGGCTCTCTTGCTGGCAGCGGTTGGAAGCGGGTTTGGCGTTGGCAGCAGGTGCAAGTGCCAGGTGGGCTCATGGTGTTTGAGAGCAAATAATTTTCAGTAACCACCAGAGTCTCACCCTGATGACAGCGACTAGCAGTCCACCTTGGTCTGGTGCCCCCACTGACCTGTTCCACCATCCTACTGCAGCCGACGCCCACCATATTCCATGCTCTGCTGCCTGCTGCTGACACCCGACGTGTTCCACACATGCCTCCTGGTGGTCAGCACACTTCATAGCAACCAGTAGTTAAGTTGTTTGGTAGTACTGCCATTTGGTCCATTTGCATATTCGGGTTTTATAGAGAGGATATTTTGCCTAGCAATAAATACTATTGTTCTCTATTCTTTTAGTACTGTGTACTATTTGGTTTCTGATTTTCGAGGCAACTACTTTAAATTTGAGAATTATTTAAGAATAGACAGAACTTTTATAAAAAGCCACTTTAACAACTCAATTGACCAGAAAATTTAGGGATGGTAAACAAGAGAGAGGATGGCTAAGGAAATGCTGGGCAATGTAGCCATGACTGGAAAAGATTATTTCAATTATGTCTCGCATAAAAAGTTGACATATGATGAAAGAATAAGTGTCTGACCCCATAGAACATAGCTACTAAGTGAAAAAATTCTGACTTTACTGCATAATTTCCCAGTTTGAAATTCCACCCACTTTGCATTAGGCCTCTATTTGTAAGGAGGGAGTTTATCTATAATAATGAAAGTGTAATATACTAATTAGACTGGATATTCTTCCAGATGACCTTCTGGATGAAGCTGGGGCTATGAGGGAAGCCTGGGTCCTGGGTGTCAGATGGAAGCTGGTGCCAACAGCTGGAGGAAGGAAGGCCTATTCTTGCCAGAATTTCATGCATCAGACCTCTAGTTTTCTATAAGCTTATATTCTTTTTTTATTTATTTTAAGTTCTTTATTGATATGAGCATAGGGGTGCATATATTCTTCCTGATTGGTGTTTCTAGTTTCTTGGGATATATTCCTAGAAGTGGAATTACTGGGCAAATGGGAGTTCCATTTTTAGTTTTTTGAGGAAACTCCATACTGTTCTCCACAGTGGCGGCAACAGTCTGCATTCCCACCAGCAGTGCACGAGGGTTCTTTTTCTCCACATCTGGCCAGCACTTGCATTTGTTGATTTGTTGATGATAGCCATTCTGACAGGTGTAAGATGGTAACAAATTGTCATTTTAATTTGCATCTCTGCGATGATTAGTGACTTTGAGCATGTTTTCTTGTGTCTCTTGGCTTTCTGTATGTCCACTATCAAAAAGTGTCTATTTAGGTCCTTTGCCAATTTTTTTGATTGGCTTGTTTATCTTCCTCTTGTTAAGTTGTATGAGTTCCCTATAAGTTTATATTCATAACTCATATATGATATCTTAAGTATTCTAAACCAATTTATGTATGTCTGAATAGGGAAGTGAAATCTTGTTTGAATTGTTTCTACAAAACTTCCTGATTTTTAGTTTTCCTTTGATTCACAAATATCCTTGATGGATTTCTGCATTATTTTGCCATAGGAACTCTAGAAAGAACTGTGACATTTCACTGTATGTATCTATTCTGAAGTTAACAAGACTTGTCAGGAACAATAATTCTTGTTTCCCATTTAGGTTTCAGAGCCTTAACATAGCTAGAGAATGATGCCTTTACAAATGTATTTTGTGAGCACATAATAGTGTCCCTCCCCCCAGGTTAACTGCTTGGTATGTACTTATTGAAATTAATTTGAAATAATTTAATAAAACTTAACTAAAATGCTCAGTGTTGCAAATTTATTTCAAAAGTAGATTGTCTAGTACTTTACCAGCATATCTACACTAATAAAAGAAAAATATGCAAACTGACTATCACTTCACGATGCCTACCAGCCAATCAGGAGTGAGTATGCAAATTAACCCAACAAAGACCCCTGCTATGAGGGGGTGGAGAGGGGGCGGAGGGACCTACAGAAGCTGCACTCTGGCTGGAGTGAAGACTGAAGGCTCTGGCCACAGCAAGACTGACTGTAGCATCCAGGGCAAAGGCCTGGGTCCTGCGTGCTGGTGGAAAACCAGTGCCAGCAGCCAGGGAAAGGAAAGCCTTTTGCACAAATCTTTGTGCAATGGGCCTCTAGTTATGAATAACAGGAAAATTTTAAACAAATAATAAACCAGCTCTGATACCGATGCACGTTTTAGTTCAGAGTTTCTCTTACTTTTGAGCGTGAAATGTATTTGTCATATTTTTTTTTTGTAGCCAGTATGTACTTACTGAATTATGTAACCGACATAACTGAATCGTTAATGTTACAACGGATCCATAAAGCACTATAGTTCAGTCCCATGATGTTCTTTAATGTATTAGATCTGCCAAAGTATTATTTTTCATTATCCATGAGTAGCTTCTTTCCTTCTTATTCTAATGTTTTCATCCTTGACTTTGTTTTGCTGCTGAATCTCTTCTAAAAGGGGGGAAAAAAGAAAGAAACCACAGCCATAATAACCAAGTGAGCAAGTCATTATCATTATAATTGTAATTAAAGTGCAATAATAAAGCTCGGCATTATTCATATCACATATGAAATCCTCAGAGGCTTCTGTTTAACTCTAAATATGTCATAATACCAAAGCATCTTAGGATACAAAATTACAGCATAATCTACTGATCAGGTCTTTAGGCCAAGTCTCTAGATGTATCAGAGCTCTGGTCCTTATGACCTCTCAAAAAATATCTTTCTGAGAAGTTAATAGTGAACAGATGTTACCTAAATCAACAGATGTTACAATTAGACAAATGGGAAAAATTGGCAAATGAAGAGGCCAGAAAATCTGGTCCAATTCCTTAAAAAAAATCAATGAGAAGTTTTGAAGAGGTAAAGAGAAAGTGTGCAATCATATGTGTTTGCATATGTATATTAATTAAAAAGACTTTAAGTAAACAACTTTTACTGAAACATAAGTTTCAGGTGTTCATTTGAAATAGTGTATCCCTAATTATGGCAAGCAAAACTTTCTATACTACAAAATGTAAAGTTCATTTTTTTGAGTTTTCATGTTTATATCTCCTTACTTTTATTAGAGTCAATAACATTTCTTTGATTTTTTGTTTTTTGTTTTAAAAATCTTTATTGTTGAAAGTATTATATATATTCCCCCTTTTTCCCCATCAATCCCTTCTAGCCCCTTTTTCCCTCCCCCGTTCTTGGCCCCCACCCCAGGCCTTCATCACCTTATTGTCTCTGTCCATGAGTTATGAATATATGCATTCAAGTTATTTGGTTGATCTTTTCCCACTCACCCACCTACTCCCACCTTCCCTATGAGATTCCATGCTTCTATGTTTATGGATCTTTTTTGTTCATCAGTTTATTTTGTTCATTAGATCCCTCAAATAATTGAGATCATATGACACTTGTCTTTCTCAAACTGGCTTATATTGCTTAGCATAATACTCTCCAGGTCCCTCCATGCTGTCTTAAAGAGTAAGAAATCCTTCTTTTTACTATTGCGTAGTATTTCATGGAGTAAATGTGCCATGGCTTTTTTAAAAAATATATATTTTATTGTTTTTTTACAGAGAGGAAGAGAGAGGAATAGAGAGCTAGAAACATCGATGAGAGAGAAACATCGACCAGCTGCCTCCTGCACATCCCCTACTGGGGATGTGCCCGCAACCAATGTGCATGCCCTTGACCGGAATCTAGCCTGGAATCTTCCAGTCTGCAGACTGATGCTCTATCCACAGAGCCAAACCGGTTTCGGTCACAGCTTTTTTTTTTTTTTTTTTTTTTTTTTTTATCCCTTCATCTACTGATGGTCACTTGGGCTGTTTCCAGATGCTATCTATTGTAAATTGTGCTGCTATGAGCATAGATGTGCATATATTCATTCTGATTGGTGTTTTGAGTTTCTTGGGATATATTCTTCGAAGTGGGATCACTGGGTCAAATAGTAGTTCCATATTTAATTTTTTGAGGAAACTCCATACTGTTTTCTATAATGGCTATACCAGTCTGCATTCCCACCAGCAGTGTACTATGGTTTCCTTTTCTCCACATCCTCACCCTCACTTGCCATTTGTTGATGGTAGCCATTTTGACATATGTGAGATGATACCTCATTGTCAAACTAACATTTTCTTGGTGGCTTAATGTGCCCCTTAATGATGAAAACTGCAGGGCAAAAATGCTCTGCTCTCTTTCCCAGTGTAGAACTGCATCTTTTGTCAGTGGCAAGAAACCTGTGAACATATAATGCAGTGGCTGCTGTTAGATTTGATGGAGAAATTAATTACCCTGACAGAGAAGGAAAGTCTTATAATGAAGCAATACTTGACCCGGTCCTGTAGAATGAAAATAGCAAAGAAAGAGAAAAATGATTTTACCACAGAGAATGCTAAGCAAAGCACAGAGCCCTAAAAGCACATCCTATGTTAGAACTCAAGCTAAATATCAGATTGGGACAGAAGAACCGGAGTTATCAAATTATAGTGTGTGTCAGAACTCCCTGGATTTCTTATTCAAAGTGCAGGCATGAGAGTCCCATCCTGGATATTCTGAACTAGAAAATTTGGGGTAGTATCTGAGAATTTTCATCTTATGAAGTACCCAATTACTATGATAAAATCAGAGAGTAGACTGCATTTTGTGACATATTTCTCTAAGTGAATGGTCTTCACACTAGCATTGATGTCGTAGCAAGCTAGTTATTAAAAAGTGAAGGGAAGCAAAGGGAATCAGACACTGAGCCTGTTTGTTTTACCAGAAGGTAGAATTTCACACTCCTCAGGGAACCGCTGATTTATTCCTTATAGATCACTTTGTGAGACATAATACTGGGAAAAACCTTGACTCGCCATTCTGGTTATCATGAGACTGGCAAAATCTCCAGGAGGGTCAGGTCTAGCTGTCTATGTCTGAGGAAATCCTTTGGCTTATTCTGATGCATGGTCAATTTTGAGAATCTTTACTTTAAATTGTACAAATTTATCTAGTCTCTGTTGGCTAATAAATATCATCTATTGACTAGTTTTCAGAAGTGGGCCATGCTTAACATTCCATATTTAATAGTAATGCTATCTGTGAAAATTGATAGATAACAACATGTAAGCAGAAATATATCCAGGCAGTTGAAATAATTCATTATTACTGCCTTCACTCTAGTGGTCTAATTACAGATTCTTTCCTAATTTTATGGGCTGTACATACGGATAAGAATTCATATGTAATATCAAAATTGTGCCAACATTTGCTCTCTAATTCTCTGTCTCAAAAGCTTGTATTACCGCCCCCCCCCCCTCCCTAACCTCGTTTTAGCAAACAGATTTTATTAGTCAAATTTTGGATTGTATTGTAGATTGTTGCAATTGAACTTCACCTGAAATCATATGAAACAGATTAGTTGATGGGTGCTCAATTGAAGTTATATAATCTCACTCAGAACAAAAATAATCCCTTTATTGTGAGTCTAGGCAGTTGATGTAACATTAAGAATCTTTTTAAGATTTTTCATATCCTAACAATAAGTACATAGGCTCTTCTATTTGTAAAGAATCATTATATTTTATGTGGTATGTGTACTAATACAGTAAAATTTGTTCTTTGACTTTAACCTAACTATGCAGAATAGATGCTAGCCCCTGTGTAAAATTACCTTTTTGGTAATATCAGAGGATAGTCTCCTTTTATACTTTTTGTCAGTAAATATGACACTTTATTTTGAATTTCAGATGCTAAAGCTAATGTGGAAGGGCAAAGCATCTATCAAAAGGATAGGGAAGAACAAACATTTATTTTTTCATTTATTTCAGAGAGAAAGAGAGCGGGAGAGAGGGAGAGAAAGATAGAAGCATCAATGCTGAGAGAGAATCATTAATCAATTAATCAGCTGCCTCCTGCATACCTCACACTGGGAGGTCAAGCTCACAACGCAGGCATGTGCCCTTAACCAGAATCGAGTGCAGGGCCCTTCAGTCCGCAGGCCAATGCTCTATTCACTGAGCCAAACCAGCTAGGGCAAGAATTTTGTCCTCTTCTTCAATAAAGAGCTATATAGATTATTTGTTTCTCAATGGAAAGCGTAACTAAAATCCTCAATTGTGATTGGAAATAATATTTTTAGAAGAATGTGCCTTGGTCTTTGTTCATCTTCTCTTTTACTCTATTTTCTCTGTCCCCAACCTCTTGTGGTAATGTACTAGCTCTTTGTGAGGAAAGAAGAGGCCAGGGTTAGCCTGTACTTATCAAAGAGCACTTCTGAGTTGTTTTAAAATATAGCAAGGTCAATGGTTTTTAGAGCAGAAAAAGAACATGTTATATAATTATAGAAAACTTTAGGTTCTCCATTTTTATTGTTCATTGATTTATTATCAGCTGTAGTCTAAACATTGTATTCAAAAATAGTGGAGGTAAAATAATAAAGCAAATTTTCTCTAATCTGCAGTTTACAAACTTCTGCGAAATAAAACAACATACCAAAGTAACTTAAAACAAAACAAAGCAAAAAAAACAAAACAAAGCAAAAAAAAACAAAGCAATGAAGAGAGTAATTATATAAATTATAGCTGTGATACATTGAATTTCAAACTACTATTTTGACAACCATTGATATCAGCATATATATTATTAGAGGTCCAGTGCACAGGTGGTGTTCCTCAGCCTGACCTGCAGGATTGGGCTGAAAATGGCTCTCTGACATTCCCCAAGGGGTCCCAAATTGTGAGAAAGCACTGGCCTGTCCAAGGGACCTCAATGGTGCAGGATCAGAGCTGGGGAAGATGTGGGAGTTTGGTCAGGCAGGGAGGGACAATGGCGTCCAAATGGGTGTGTCTAGCCCATTTCACTCAATCCTTGATCAGCTGGACGCCAGCAGTAAGCTAACCTACCATTCAGAGTGTCTGCCCCCTGGTGGTCACTGGAGTCATAGCGAGCAGTTGAGCAGCCTTAGCATATCATTAGCATATTATGCTTTGATTGGTTGAACGGCTGACTAGGCAAGCAGACACTTAGCATATTAGGCTTTTATTATATAGGATTATCATTTTATGTCCTACTGGAGGCCCAGTGCATGAAATTTGTGCACTACGGAAGTTTCTGCTTGCACCCTCTCAAATCTGAGATCCTTTGGGGGATGTCCAACTGCCGGTTGGTTTAGGTTCATGCTGGATTGGGCCTAAGCCAGCAGTCGAACATCTTTCTCACAATCCGGGACTGTTGGCTCCTAACCTTTCACTTGCCAGGATGCCTGATTTCCCCTAATCACTCTGCATGCCAGCCCGATAGCTTTCTAACTACTCCCCTGCGGGCCTGGTCACCCCCTAACCACTCCCCTGCCAGCCTGATTGACACCTAACTGTTCCCCTGCAGTTCCCATCACCCCCAAATGCCCTTCCCTGAAGGCCTGGGTGCCCCCAAGTGCCCTCCACTGCAGGCCTGGTCCCCCTCACCTGCCCCCATGCCAGCTGGCTTGTCCCCAACTGCCCCCTAGCCCCTGCTGGCCTCATTGCCCCTCACTGTCATCCTCTGCTGGTCTGGTCACCCCTCATTGCCCTTCTTCCAGCCTGGTTGCCCCCAACTGACCACCTCTGCTAACCCCTCTGCTGGTCTGGTCATCCCCCGCAACCTGCTGCTCAGTCATTTGGCCATCCTTCACTAACACCCCTGCTGGCCTGGTCGCCTCACCCAGCCTGCTGTTTGATTGTTACTGTGAGGGCATCATGATCAATTTGCATATTATCCTTTGATCAGTATAGATAATATAAATGAATTGTATTTATTGACTTTATTTAAAAGGACTAAGTGGCTTGTTTTACCTTTGTAAGTGGATATTAGATTTTCTTCTCTCCAAAATAAATGTAAGATTGGATTAGAACATGACTTAGAATCTATTGAAACTGTAAGAATGAAGGGATAAGGTGATTTGCTTGTAGACAGATGAGACTTTGAATCCAAGTGGATTCAGGTTAAAGTTAGAGTTCTGTGACTTTGGGCAGCTTTTTTTACCCTTTCTAAGACTCTGTTGTTTCATCTGTGCATCTGTGAAGTAGTGCTAATGAGTATTACAACATATTGCCTATGAAATAAGTGATATGATGTTTGTAAAGACCCTGACATATGGGTGGTGTTCAACAAATTTTAGTTTTGCTTGACATACATTCTTTTGACTAACTTCCCTTTTCTTATGGGCCATTTGTCAGTCATTCACTGCTTGCCACACCATTTCACATCAGATCTCGGTGATGGCCAAGGAGTCTAACTTAAAAAAGAAATGTTATACTAGATACTGTTTCCCTATTATTCAAATAACACATGGTATACATCTACTGTTTACCATGCATTTCCATATGTCTCAAGGGATAGATGGAGTAGGTGGGAAGATGCAGGTTATAGACTGGAGAATTAAAGTGATAGAGGGCTTTTACTGACTGATAGTTAAGACAAGAATGGTAGGATGAGTAAATAGAAGAACACAAGGAGAGGTAAAAACATATGTCAAGTACCATTGACCTTCTGGTGTTGGCATCATGTAGTTATCTAAAAGTTTCTTGTTATATATAAGATTCTGCACTTGCTACATTTACCTATTTTAACATTTTCCATCATTACTAGTAAATAATGAAATTTTGTTATTTTTTAGACATGGGAATATGGGGAGAGATATTTAGTATCTGCTTTATCCTATCTAATAAAATAGTAATATGCAAATTGACTGTGACTCCAACACACAAGATGGCTGCCCCTATGTTGTCAAAAATCCTGCCACCATGTGGACACAAGATGGCCACCACAAGATGGCCAACAGGGGAGGCCAGGTGGGAGGGACCAGGCCTTCAAGGGAGGGCAGTTGGGGGCAATCAATCCTGCATAGGAGAGCAGTTAGGGGTGACCCAGCTTGCAGAGGAGGGAAGTTAGGGGCAACTGGGCCTGCAAGGAAAGGCAGTAGGGGGGACCAGACCTGCAGGGATGGGAAGTTAGGGGGAAACAGGCTGGCAGGGGAGTGGTTAAGGGGTAATCAGGCTGGCAAGAAGAAATGGTTAGGGACAATCAGGAAAGCAGGCAGATGAGCAGTTGGGAGCCAGAGGTCCTGGATTATGAGAGGGATGTCCTACTGTTTAGGCCCAATTCTACTGGGTTTGGAGAGGGTGCAGGCTTGGCTAATGGACACTCCTCCCCATGCACTAATTTTGTGCACTAGTCCTCTAGTATTTCATAAAAAATCAGGAAAACGATCTACCATATATAAGAGTTTGCAGTTAGTGTCTGTTTACCAATGCTGAGAACCAAATGAAAAGGTATCTTTCTACTGGTTTTAATAACAACAGTAATTCTTACATATTTATTAAATATGGAAACAGTTACACCATATTAAAGACTGTCATGTACACTAATGATGTGGTGATGAATAAGACATGATCTTATTGTGAGGAGCTCAGGGTCTATTGAAGATACTGGTTCCCATTCCAAAAAGCTTGTTTACAGTAGAGCAAAGTTGCCACAGAAATGGCAATATTACTTAAAGGAAAGAGAGTAGAGATACAATGGGAAGGAAGAGTTAATGAGGGAGCTAGGATGTTCTTTTTTTTCCCCTTTTTTTCTTTTTGAGTCTATTATGTAGCATCATAATAAGATTTTAGCAAATTATTTGATTTATTGGAAAGCAAAATAGTAAGGTAGAAGCAGAACAATGTCCCTTTTTCTCTCTGTGTATTACAGGTTTACAAAGGCATGTTAGCAATGTAATCTTTAAATGACTCATACAATTATGTTTTCTACATCATGTGACAAAAGAGAAGACATTATATAATGTGAATGCTTTGTATTATAAAATACAATGATTAAGGCAATACTTTTAGTATTTCTGGTAAGAAAGCACTAATACAGCATATTGATATTCTATGCTTTTTTAAGTTTCCTCCACTTTTTTTTTTTTTAATTTTTACTTACCTAAACTGAGCTTCTAGGGAATATTTGAAAAGAGAGCACATGATGCAAAATTGAGTTATTTAATTACAATTGAACATATTTTTTTATATTATTAGTTGAGATTGCCTGTTTAAAAAAATAAATGCTTCTTGTTAACTTTTAAACATCACCATATTTCAGCAATAATTAAAAGTAGTGTTTGTATCCCTCCCTGAGAGATGTCTACAATCAATGTATATATCTTACAAGGTAAAGCAACCATTAAAACTGTTGATCCTAAGAAGGAATATACTTGCCAAGAAGGATACTTGTGGTTCATTGGGCTCAAATTCATAAATAGAGTCTAATAACCATTTCTAGTGGAGGTTCCGCTGCACACTGCATTTCATGGTTAAGGCCATAGACTGAAATGCCAAACTCCTGACTGTGTTCCTGTCAGCTGAGAGAACCCTTATAAAAAGTTGATAGAATCGTCTTTTGACCAACAGGCTGAAGTGTGCCCCCTCCAATAAGAACTACACAGCTATAAGCTCATTTGCATCATTACTGATCTAACCAGTGCAGCTCCCTAATGGCCAATCAGAACACACAATTCTGGCCAATAAGGACGGTGCTGTTTGGACCTATCAGACTTATAAATTTAGATTCTCTATAAGCTTATAAATAGAAAAATCAGGGACCACGGTGGGGACTTTATTAAAACAGAGCTTCTTTTTGTCTCTGTGGACCACACTTTTAGTTTCTTCGGGAGGCTGTCATTCAGATTTTCAAATTGTTTATCTGAATAAAGTTCTTCTTTTACTGCATCCCCCAGATTGTGAAATTCATTCCCATTAGATTGGCATCATAGATCTTTTGTTGACAAATCTCAGTTTTGGATTAATTCTCATGTTAAAATTATTTTATCTAACAAAGCCTACGCATATTTTATGAAATGAGAACATTCTAGGAACTGAAAAAGAAGAGAAACAATCAAATAGCATTGTTCTTTAAGCAGCACAAAGCCTTTTAAAGCTAGTGTCTTAACTATTCTTTGGAAGAACCCTCTCAGGTAACCCGCTATTATTTTTATTGCCAGATCACGAGGAAAACTGGCTGGGTTTCAGCAAGATTAAATGATAATTATTGACACACTACAAGTAGATGGTAATGCTAAAAATGAGTTTCAAACTTAAAGCCTAATTCTGTTTCCATTTCACTAGACAGGGGATTGCCTTATTTTTTTTTTGCTCAGAATTTCATGCAGCTTCCAGATATTTGGATTGAAATGAGTAACTACATGTTTTAATAATACAGACATACCTCAAATATATTGTGGGTTTGGTTCCAGACCACCAAAATAAAGCAAATATTGCAATAGAGGGAGGCACGCACATTTGTTGGTTTGCATCTTTACTGACCAACAGAGCAGCTTCCCAATGACCCATCAGAACAGTGCATATCAGAGGTCACAGTGTTACAGAAGCCTGGAGAAGAACCAAGCAACACTTAGAGAGATGGAGTTACACTTTATTATTATCATTACATGCGTGCCAAAAGAAAACTGTATTTCAAATTCTGGCCCAAACATGGAGGAACTTTCTTTCTTTATATCTTTTTACCTTCTTTGTCTCCCAAATATGTTTTTTTTTTCTGGTCCCCTTTGCAAGTTCTTAAAGAGCCCTATGTGCTGGGGCTTTGAGACCTCAACCAAAGGCTTGCCTGGCGCCAGCACTGATACCTTCATCTGGGGAAGGTGTATGGCTTCTCTGGAATGGGAATAGTCTCATTTTCCTTATTATTTAAGCAAGCAAGCATTTACAGAAGCCACGATAGCAGGGTTAAAATTTCAAACAGCAAGTTTTTATATAAGCTGGAGGTTACTATGCTTCAACCGTACCTGGATAAGAAACAGAATATGAGATTGATTAGTATTTAGGAATGTATTAGTAACTGCTCTTTGGTCAGCTCCTATGGGAAAGAAAGAAAACAGTAGGATTGGTCTGAGTTACTGTCTCCAATGAAAGCCTCAGCCAACCTACTGGGAGTTCTAGAGCTGGAAGACGATATAAAGTTGTCTGAATAGAGGCCAGAGGGCCAAACACTTAAAACCTGGCCCATGAGTCACCGGATGTGCTTATCCCAAGAAAGGGCCTGGCCTTGGGAAAGTCTATTCCCTTCAGCTTGGACAGTCATAGGAGAGGTCAGATAGCTGAGAGAGTTTATCAGCAGCTGAGAAAATAATTAGTTAGTTTGGAGAAGTATTGTGGAAATTAATATTCCCCCATGTTCAGATATTTACACTTTATGTAAGCCCTGGGAGTAAAGACTTCCAAGTATAAAGGGATAAATAAATGCTACTCAGGGATAAGCATGAACATTATAATTCGTGTATATTTTTATTTATTGAGAGACTGCCTCAGAATAAAACGTTGAATGTCAGTTTTCCACATTCCCATAAATTTAATGATATAATATTCTTTTAAAAATATATTTTAATTTATTTCAGGGAGTAAGGGAGAGAGAGAGAGAGAGAGAGAGAGAGAGAGAGAGAGAGAGAGAGAGAGAGAGAGAGAGATTTCAATGATGAGAGAGAATCACTAATCAGCTAACTACCTCCTGCACAACCCCCAGTAGAGCTGAGCCCACAACCTGGGCAAGTGCCCTGACTGACCTGGAATGAAACCGTGACTTCCTGGTTTTTAGATCCATGATCAACCACTGTGCAACACCAGCCAGGCAATATAATATCCTTTATCTTTTATACTGAAGTTTCCTTTTCAGGGGATAAGTGTTTATAACTTAATGAATAAAGTTATTTTTGAATGACAATAAAATACATAGTAATGATTGCTTACACTTTTGAAGATATTTACAATGTCCCAAGCGTTATTTTTATTTTCTTACACATACTAGTTCACTTAATACTCATTCCCATCTTACTAATGAGGAAAAGGAAACTTAGAGAAGGGTTAGGTTATTTGCCAAAAGCCATACAAGTATGGGTTTGACCTTAACACTCTGATACCAGGGGCTATTCTTTTAAACATGAAGTTATAGTGAATCTTTCATTTCTTTCTTGTAACTTTAAGAATGGTAAAACAATTTGTCTAAGTATCCTGATTGGTGACTATTTGTAGAAACTGAATGTGCAGTTATATAACTTCCCCGTTAGATATCTGCCTTATACATAATGTTCCAGGGGAAGATTGAGAGAATATTGCAAATTTGCTCTCACACTCTTTGTTTAGTTTTATATCCTGACTTTAAGATAAATTGCTTTCAAGTCAGAGAGAAAAGTGAAAATGAGTAAAAAACAATGTCTGCCATATTTACCCTTAAAAACTATAACAATTTGAATGGACAAAGAAAGTAACAAAACAAAACATTTATCTTTCCTTCTATTTCTCTTCTGTGTTATTGTGTACGTGTTTTTTTTGTGTGTGTTTTTTTTTTAAAGTAATTTCTGAATCTTATCCCTCTGGGGGCAAAATACAGTTATTGTAAAATAACAATGAAAAAGAAATCTATCAGCTGTTGCAGACCGACTTTATTTTCTGCACATTTAAACTAAGATAATACACGATTCTCTAAACAATTGTAAATGCTTTTCTCTTCTTAATTTTCTTTTGGTTTTCAGAATTGAGGTTTTTTTTTGTGTGTGTTTGTGTGTTTTTTAAGCCATGAATTGGTATGTGTGAAATAAAGAAAAATAGAGGATGTTTAGGGAAAATTGGATAAATAGAAGTTTTATACAGTGAGCTGGTGCCATGAGAAAATTCTGAATATCTGGAAATTTTGGCTGGGCCTATCAATTATAGATGCTGCTTAGATAATTACATACTGTATATTGTTTGCTATGAAGTTCAATTTTATTGAATATAAAATGATCTATACCATGATGAATGAAAATATCTTGTCTATTACAGATCAAAATCCTTTAGTTCAACCCAAGGATCTCATAGATTCCATTGTTGAATTCCAAGACGTTTCTGGGAATTTTTTATCTTTTCTTATCTCTAAGGATCAGGGAAATTAAAGAAAGATGAAAAGAAAATTAAATTAAAATAATTCTTAATATCATCATCTAAGGGTAACTATTGTTAACATTTGTGCGTATCCTTCCATTGTGCTTCTACATTTACTTCATATAACCTTCAAATATTAGACAGGCTATTGAATTGGTGGGGGGAGGGGCGCAAATACAAAATGAAAATGCAGAGCTCCTTCTTCAAAAATTAAGAGTTTCAAGATAATAACCACAAAGCAGTAAACTTTTTGTGCCTGGGTACCTATCTAATTGCACAGGTAACATGCCCATGGAACTGGCCCTGTTTGTTTAAATAATGAGTGATGTTAAAGAACTATTAGCTATTCAGTAAGCCAAGTATATAGTAAATATATTGACAATAATCCAGGTGACTTGCTTGAAACTATTGTAGGTACTTTCTATTTCTGCATATCCAAAATATGTTGGAGAATGAAATTCATATGGAAATATAATAGGAATCCATAGTTACATTATCACTAAGAGAGAATGAGACTAAAACTAACAAGAAACTAATAGCTAGCCCAGAAATACATGTAGCAAAAAACAGATTAGAGAAATAAATAAAATGTGTGTAAATGAAACAGCTAAATAGTAGTAGGTCAGAAGCAATCACTACAAGATATATCAGGAAATGTTTACTCCACTGTATTAAATTAAGTTCTTTAAGAAGAAATGCATCATAGGAATATCTAGGCATATCAGTTACTGAGTGTTTGTTAACACTTTCCTAAAATATCCCCCGTTACTGTTTACCATTTTATACTTGCAAGTTTCTCATTAATACAGGAATATAGATAAATTGTGGACTCCTTTTGCAAATTGGAAAAAAAATGGACTGATTAGAGATTACTGGTAATGCAGTTTTGATTCTACTCTTGAGAGACTAGGGATTTATATCTTCTAAGACTGCTGTCACCTACATTGAAAGTAATCAGCAAACCTTGAACCATAAATATAGAAATATATTTGCAAGTTGTAGAAACAAAATTATAAGCAAACTTATTCCTTGCATATTTTTGACAACAGTATAAATCATCACTAGAGATTACTTTGTGCATTTTGGTGGCTAATTGATAAATACCTTGTTTCCCCGAAAATAAGACATCCTCCAAAAATAAGACCTACTTACAGGTTTCCTTCTGAGTGAAATATAAGGCATCCCCCTGAAAATAAGGCCCCCCTAGGCTAACCATGAGAGATTTGGTCCACTGATTCTGAAAGAAATGGAGTCACAAGAAATTCACCAGGAAATTCAGGTATTGGATTGTTATGATAATGTTGCAGAAGATGATAACATGATTGTCACTGAATAAATGAGTAAATTCTTGATACTGTCGGATTCACAGTTTGTCTGGTTTGTATTGACAACTACTGTATTGCTGTACCCTATATAGGTAATAAATTTCCTTTATTTTCATTTAATAATAAATGTGTATCATATTCTTCTTCATGGAAAAATAAGACATCCCCTGAAAATAAGACCTAGCACATCTTTGGGAGCAAAAATTAACATAAGACACTGTCTTATTTTTGGGGAAACAGGGTAGTCAACTTCTGTTTTTCCTATATAATAAAAGCCTAATGTGCAAATTGTTCGACCAGGAGTTTGACCACTCACTATGACGTGTGTTTACCACCAGGGGAGTATTTGTGCATGGCGGGGGGTGGGGGTGGGGGAAGGGGGGGGCGGGGGGGACGTTCCCTTGGCCTGGTCTGCAGGGATCCGGCTGAAACCAGAAGTCTGAGACTCCTGAGGCATCTCGGATTGTGAGAGGGTGCAGGCCAGGCCAAGGGACCCCACTGGTGCACAAATCCATGCATTGGGCCTCTAGTATATCCATAAAACCTCCACAAAAAGACAAAGCAACAACAATGAAAAACAAAATTCAATAAAATTACAGTTGGAACCTATGAAAAAATTCATCCCAGCATAATTTACAGCATCACATACATAGAAACAACCTACTGTCTATCATTAGAGTTAAATTAGATAAAGATTAGATTATTTTTATTAACTGACTACTGGCCCAGTGCATGAAATGTGTGCACATTAAAAGGGAATTATTAGAGGAAATATTTTAATATTGCTATTTGCCCTTTATCTATAATAGAAGAATTGATTTGGCCCCATCTGATTGATTTGGCTGATCTTTTAGATGAGTAATAGTATCTCTTTAAGTAATGGGAATATTCTATATATATATTTACTTATTTCTATTTGGTAACAACTTCTAAGAATGATGTAAATACATAGAAGGGGAAGGGCACATGAGTCTTAGGTGGTGGAGGGGGGCAGACAAGGGGGAAGAGGGGCACTGGGGTCTGCATACTCAGATCTGGCCTTCCCTGTGAAACTATAATTTTGCTTAAACAAAGAGGAGTCAGATAATTCTAAATTTAAATTCGGAAATGCTCCTTGCAAGTACACATCTGGGACAAGTTTATAAGTTGGGACCCACATACTATATTTCTAAATATTTAAAGATTATAAGTCAATATATATATATATATATCAATGTATTTTGTGCATTTACTTTGCCAAAATACTTTAAAAATACATACACACACACAAAAAAAAAAAAAACAAAACAAAAAAAAAACAAAAAAAACCACCCAAAAGCAAATAAAATAAACCCCACAACCCTAGAAGGCCCTGTTCAATTGTCTGATTAATAAAGATTTTTAAAGTGACAGGTCAACATTTTTAATAAATATTATCGCTCTGCATATAGATATATCTGTTCATTAGTAGACATTATGTTATTATAATCTGTACTAGTGGCCCAATGCACAAAATTTGTGCCCATTAAAAGAAAATTATTTGTCCTTTATAATACAAGTATTATAATACAAGGCCCTGCATAAAAAAATAGAGAGGTAAAGCTCTGAGAGATGTTTACATCTAGACTTTCATTTCTAATACTTTCCTAAATTATAATGTTTCTTGCAGTTGATGGTAACAGAAATAATAAATGAAAGAAAATATTCTGGGTTAAAAACCTTCCTAGAAATGAGATTTGGAGTAAAAATTAAATCTATATGTGTATTTTAGCTACAGGCTGGACAGATTGTACCTAATTATAACATAGCATGTTAAAACATGCCACATAGCATCTATAAATGACACAAGGTTGGACATGGACATGTACATATTAGCACACACACATATATATATAAAAACCCAAAGTGAAAATATTCTTTCGTATTTTGAAGTTTTGGAAAAAGTTAAAGATTCTTAGGCTAATATTCTTTCTAAAACATCCCATAAAATGAAAGTTATGAAAATATAATATATATAATAACAGAGAGAAATAAGAATAAAATATTGTATTAAAAAGAAGAAAAATGAAGACATTTTCATTACTATAATAATCAAGATAAATGGGTGAAGCTTCCTTTATAAACAGCAAATCTTAGATTATAACAAAAGACTAAAATAAATTTTAGACAGAGCCAAATACTATAAGCTGTCAAAGAACAAACTCCTAAAATATGCATGTGCCTAAAACTATAGCTAAAACCACAATTCAGGTGGCAACAAGAATTTGTAAGAATGTTTTCTGACTATTCATTTGTTTTCTTGTGCATACCAGCAACTGAATAATAAGTTATATTTTGTAAGCATTTTAGCCTTTCTGCCCTCACATAGCTTATGCTTTGTCAGAAAACATTCAATTTTTACCTAAAAAGGCACTGTTCTATTAAGGGACATTACCATTATATTATTTATTCAGCTTATCTTATTATAGATCATTTTTACAATAGATTTCTGTAGCATAAATTTGTATTTTTTAAAAAAATATATTTTATTGATTTTTAACAGAGAGGAAGGGAAAGAGATAGAGAGCTAGAAACGTCCATGAAAGAGAAACATCGGCCAGCTGCCTCTTGCACACCCCTTACCGGGGATGTGCCCGCAACCAATGTACATGCCCTTGACCGGAATCGAACCTGGGACCTTTCAGTCCGCAGACTGACACTCTACCGCTGAGCCAAACCGGCTTTGGCTAAATTTGTATTTTAATAATATTTGAATATTGCGTTATGTACATATGCTTTTTATGTCTTATAGCAAATGTCTTATAGCAAAATCAGAATTTTAACAATCTTATCCTTGGAGATATTATGCTGGCTTGTAATTCTCAAAGAGACACTTTTCCATATGTTTTCTTTCACTTGTGAAAACATGTCACATGGGCAGTTTCCTTCACTTCAGAATCAAGGATGATACATTTTAATTTATTAGTTTTAGAAGAAAAGCACTCAAAATTGTAAAAGAAAACTCTTTTAAACAAAGATCTCAGGATTTCATGGCGGTTAGTCTCTCAGGGAATTTAATAGCATCTGTATTCAAGTTTTTATTTTTTAGTTATAGAATCCATGACAGCTTGGCAAATAACAATTGGAAAATAATTCCCCAGGTATTTTCTACACCTTTGTATGAAAATAGTCTTACATAACTTGAAATATGATACAAAGCTGAAGCTTTAGAAAAGCTACTGCTGAATTATATTGTACTGATATTACCTAAAAATTTGATGGTAATAGTAGTGATGCTTGCTTTGTACTGATAATGTTAGTTTTGCATCTATGGATCACAATTCCTCTTTAGCATTTAAAACACTTTACAAGAGCAGGTATCTTGTCTAGAAAAAAATTTTAGTCTAATCCTAAAGTCACACTATATTTATTAGGTGTTTAATAAGTATGGAATAAATCAGGTGTTAAATTAAATATAATAATATAAACATTTTTCTTTATGACCTTCAGATCCAGTGTTAGATCTGAAGGTCATAAAGAATAGATCTGGATCTGTAGGTCATAAATAAAAATTTTTGTTTATGTTATTATATTTAATTTACAGATGAAATATTAAAGGAGGGGAAACAATTCACTATAAGAAAAATATCTTATATGTGTGTAATAAATTTAATTATGTTTAATCAAATAGAAGTGTATATTGATATTTTATCATTAGACTAGAGGCCCAGTGTGCGAAATCTTGTGAAACCCTGAACCCACTGCTTCATGAGATCCAGACTGGCCACGCCATGAATCCTATCAATGCACCTCCTGGTGACCAGTTGTTTGGTCGTTATGGAGTTATGGCATTACGGCCACTGGCCCTTTATAATATGGATTAATTTTGTAAAAATGCAATATATTATTTTTCACATATAAAGATTCCTGGAAAATAAGCATAGGTAGAGTGCAAGAATGCCAGGATAAAGTGTTCTCCAACTTTCCCTCAGATTCATGATTAATATAATATATTAAATATAAATATATACTGAACATTATATATATGTATTCATGTATGCTCACACACACTTTCACACAAGAACATTATAGTCAAATATAATGGTAACCATTGACCTAAATTGGAGTAAGATAGTCTCTTCAATAAATTGTGCGGGGAGCACTGGAAAGCCACATGCAAATTAATGAAACTGGATTGCAGTTTGTCCCCATGTACAAAAATTAATTCAAAATTGATCAAAGACTTAAATATAAGACTTAAAACTATAAGTCACAAAGAAAAAAATATAAGTACCAAACTTATGGATCTAGGTGGTAGAGAACATTTTATGGTCATGATCCTAAAGGCAGTGGAGGGAAAGGAAAAAATAAGTGAATGGAACTATATCAAATGTCTATCAACAGTAAAATTGATGACTTGTTAAAATTCACCAATGTAATTAATAGAGCATGACACACAGAATGTGCATGAATTGAACAAACATTGTTAAACAAAATTAGTCAACCACAAAGCATGATGTATTGGCTAATGCACTTACATGAAAACAATACCGGTTACTCCTGGGGTTGTACTGACTAGAAGGGAGCAAAAAGGGTATTCTGGAATATTTATGATCTGTTTCTTTATCGGACTTTCAATTACATGGACATGTAAGATCCCAGCTTGTGAGAATCTATTAAGTTGTATCCTTAGGATATGTGTTCTTTTCTGTATGATATTGTTTCCCAATCAAAAATGTTATAAGATAAAGGAAATAAGTATATTACATAGAAGTGAAAATACAGCAAAGTGTCATTTTTCCCATTAAAAGTGGAAGGTTTTCCAAGGAAAACATTTAACTGAAATCTACTATATTTATTTTTTTAAGATTTAATTTACTAATAAATTGATATCACTTTATTAATTGATTACTCCACATTAAAATACTAGCAGAGTGCAAATCTATTATTACAAGATATCGACATTGATAAAATCCACTGTTTTATTGATTCTTTTCAGTTTTATTTAGTTGAATGTTTGTGTGTGTATGCACACACGCATGAAGTTCTGTGCAATTTATCATCTATATTGGCTCATGTAGACACCACCACAGTCAAGACACTGAGCAGCTAGACTATCACACAATCCCTGTTTTACCTTTTTATAACCAGATCAAACTCTTCTTCCTTCCTCTTCCACCATCCCCACCTTGTCTTTAACCCCTGGAAACCACTAATGTATCTCCCATTTCTAAAATGTTGTCACATAAAAAATGCTATATAAATAGAATTGTACACTATAACTTTTAGAATAATTTTCCCTACAGTATAACTCACTAATGATTAATCTAGATTGTTGCAAGTATCAACGGCTTGTGTGTGTGTATTTTTTTCATGACTGAGTAGTATTCTATGGTATGTGGGTGCCACAGTTCATTTAGCCATTCATTGGTCTATAGATATCTGGGCTAGTTTCAGTTTGGGTATATTAGAAGCCATGCCGCTACAAACATGCCTGTATGTAGATTTAGCTAAAGCAGAGCAAATGTGTAAGGTATTAAAAAATAGATTAGTTTATTATTTTTATCAATATAGTTAAAACAAAAGCAGACTTTAAAAACACAGGTTGTGGTTTAAACCTGATATTTTAGCAAGTGGGGTCACTGTTAGCTTCTTAGCACTAGAGAGTCATGATGAGATAACTCTGAAGTCAGTGTTGAAGAGAGTCAAGGCACAGCAGTTCTCAACCAAGGCTAAACATTAGACACAGATAAGGAGCTTTTAAAAAGCCCAATGCCTGGGGTACACCACAGACATATCTAATCAGAATTTCTCTGAGTGAAACTCAGGTATTCATAGTTTTCCAGTTTTCTCAGGCTAAAACAAGGTGGGGCACCACTGGACTAAAGGCAGGCAATCCAATTGTGTCTTAGCTCTTGAAATTCAGGGATGAAATGGAAAGGGATTGAGTCACAGGAGTAAAACCAATAGGACAGCCTGAAGGGAGAAATGCTGATGTTCAATGATGAAGAATAAATGGGGAGGAGAACACAGAATGGAACACGTGGTTCCCAAGGTTCTAGGCTAACTTGTGGATTAGCGGAATACTTATGGGAGGGCGCTTGGGAAGTCTTTGGTGGCGATGATATATTTGACTTGATGCTGATGCACTCAGGCATCTGGCAATATTCATACTCAGAATTATCCATCCATTTACCTCATAGAAATCAAAGCCCCATTTTAATATGAAAAACAAACTTCTATCCATGTTAGCAATCACTGGTGTTTTGACAAATGCTTCTGTTTACAGTATGCTGAGGCGATAACATTGTTTTCTGCGACAAACAAATTTCAAACCTGGATACTCACTGCCATAAACTGAAATGGAGACTCATCTTCCTAATAGGTGACATTAGTTATACCTCTGCTGTGTGGTTGGCAATCGGGTATTCAAAACTTGGCAGCAGCAAAGAAGAGCCAAGTGGCTTTCATAATGCATTTTTAAATGAAAGTAATAAAGAAACTCCATTTCATTAAGTGCTTGAAGAGAGCTTCCCAAAAATGCACTCAGTGAGAGACACCCAGCTCCCCCGTGAGTCCTGTCACTCCACAGTAGATGAGTTTATTTTCCATGGTGGCTGAGCTCGGTGCTATTGAGTTGTTTTCCTTGTCACCTTAGGCAAGCTTGATAGTTAATGGGATCGCTAATAGGATATACAGTCAGTTATGGAGTTCTAAACTAGCTTGGATTAGCTATGACTAAAATCAATTACCACAGTCCACTGGTCCACAGAAATCAGGAAGGGGAATCTCATTTCTCTTCCTTGTGAACAGCTGTACTCAGTCCCCAAGAGGAGAAAAAATATTACTAGCAAAATTGATGCTAATTAGCACCCATGTTGGCAGTCAGAATAGAGACACTGAGAACATTTGTAAAATGAGACTGGTATAGGGCAGTAAAAATTCGTCACTAAAATTAGCAAACTATAAGAAATGGCTTTCAAGTGATTTTTCTAAAAAAGCCATATTTTTCACCTATTCCACACATTAAAGGGCATTTTTGTGATTGAAATGATATATATTATGCGTTTCACTTATTTATATAATTATTTTTACTTGAACATATCCAATATCAGCAAACTTTTGTGCAACCACCAAATGTTACTGGCCTGCTCTATATGTTTATGACAAAAACTCTCTCTAGTAGATAGCATTGACAAGCTTTAGCCAGTCAGCAAAGATTGGTCTTTTCCTTAGTCAATGATAATCTTATTGGTTGTCCCTTAAAATTCTACTGTAGATAGTCACTTATTTAACTTAATACTTTGAGTTTAAAATAATTTAATAGGAACAATATAGCTGTTCAATTCTTTTCAACTTAATATGAATGAATTTTATATCATTACCTGAGCACATTTTGAGGGGAGAATAGCTAGAAGAATAGAAAAATCATAAAAGAGGCTAAAAACAGGAAGTTTGCAAAACTTCCATACTTACTGCATAATTATCAGTTGGATATAAGTAGTGTACATTTATCTTAATCTTATGAAATTATTTTCTAAGATGAAATATTCCTTGTAAAAGATTATGTTTTATTCTAAAAAAGTCAATACTATGGTGGACAGCTTCATTGAACACTGACTTTGTTTTGGAAAAGTAATTCAATTTTCCTCCAGTAATTTACAACTGACATATAGGAAGGACTGATGTTGAAATTCAATCAAATATTTTTGTTGTCATTTTTCTTTGAAGATGGAATTGCCAATAGTGTAATACTGGGTTAGGCAGCTGGTGTGACAGCAAGCATTTCATGGAAATCATTGATTGTGGTGATGTTCTTTATTGAAATGTCCATGCTTTTCTCTTAAAACAGCGGAGTAAAGGGTAAGGTTGTGGGAGGGACTAAGAACAATTGTTTGCCTGATTAAACCTTTCTGGTAACTCAACTAACATTCAAAACCAATTAACTTTTATATATGAGACAATATTTTTATTCTATATTGTCCAAGATCCTAAGCAATTATCTTCCCTCTCCCAAAATGGGTTCTGTGTCCTTCACAACCATTTCTTATACCTGTGCAGACAAACATGCTATTATTTTTCCATCTTTAAAATATTTCTTGATTCTCATTCCTCTTATAGTTATGTCTTCTTGTTTGTGATCATGTTTACAACAATATGTTTGAAAGAATTCACCTACTAACTGTCCTAAATTATTCTCAAAATATATTTTAAATCTCCTCAAGTTAATTATTTGTCTCCTTTATAAACCAGAATAATCCATCTGACCTGTGATCTTTTTAAAAAAATATATTTTATTGATTTTTTACAGAGAGGAAGAGAGAGGGATAGAGAGTTAGAAACATCAATGAGAGAGAATCATCGATCAGCTGCCTCTTGCACACCCCCTTCTGGGGATGTGCCTGCAACCAAGGTACATGCCCTTGCCCGGAATCGAACCTGGGACTCTTCAGTCCACAGGTCAATGCTCTATCCACTGAGCCAAACCGGTTTCTGCTGACCTGTGATCTTCATGTTAATAGATATAAAGTCATTTATGGGCCCTCATTATAATAGAAGGCAATAGCCTATTCTATATTGGTTGATCACTTCCCCTTTTTTCCTTCCCCAGGATTTCAGGTTGTTTTACTTCCTATTTTGTTCCTTCTCAGCCTCCCTTTGTCATTTTTCTTCCATGATCCTTTAATGTGAGAGTGGTCCAGGATTCTCTTTTGTTTACTTGTATTCTGATTTATATTTGCTTCTTTGTTAGTTTCATCCACTCTAATGACTGTTGATACTATGTACTTGTTCTCCTCTTCTTATATCCAAATATATATCTGACTACTTTGACAAACCTCACCAAAAAATGTGTTCCTTTCCTTATATTTTATTCTTTATTTTGTTTTACTTTTTCCATAACCATTCCCACAAATGTTTTAATTACTGTTGTTGTAAACTTCATTTTTCCAGAAGTTGAACCAATAATTTCCCCATGGTCTCAACTTTTACATTTAGCAAAAGAAAGAGTTCATGATGTTTTTGAAGTGCTATATATTCAAGCCTCTCCTTTTCTTCTACTCTTCCTTAATGATTCTGCTCCTATCAAACTTGCTTCATTACTATTTAGTAGTAGCAAGCATCTCAATGGAGTCTTATCTCTTTCTTCTTCCTGGAAGTACTTTCTACCATCCCACCTTCCTCAGCTTCTTTTTTGTCTTCGCTCACATTTCACTTTCTCAGTGAGGCCAGCTTTCTCTATCTTATTTATAACTGTGCTACTTCACCTCCAGTACTCCCAATTCCTCCTATTCTGTACAATTTTCTTTTATGTTATTCTACCTATCTCTTACTAGCATATCATAGAACTTTCCTATCCATTACACTTACTGTGTGGTGTTTTAGTTATTTTATCCTTTCTTCTTCCACTAAAACATGAGCACTATAAAACATGGATTTTTATCTCTTAATGCTTAGACACCTAAAAGAGTGCTTGTTACATAGTAGGTATTCAATTAAAAATTGTTGAATAAATGAATGAATTACTGTCTTAGAAAGACAATTCTTGAATATATCATAACAGTGAGTGTTTTCCTATATCAGAAAAATTTTGGCTAACAATTTATAGGCTTCATGTAGTATTTAATTAATTCATAAAAGCAAAAATTAATCTTTAATATTCTCTAAAATAAGGAGTCTTTAAATAATAAACATGCCATCTATTATTTTATCACCTTTATATTTTGCAGGAAAAAATTAAAAATAATTTGTACTATGGAAAATACATTATATAGATTTATAAATTAGTAAAATAATACAAGGATGAAAATAGTTTATCTTCTTTCTTGGTGCAAACATATTTATTTAATATATACAACAGTCAAAAGAGACTATTGCATCTAAGAAATCATTTCTGAAATCTTTAATTTATGAATATACTTTAAAATATTTTTATTGATATTAGAGATGAAGAGAGAGAGAGATAGAGAAATAGAAGCATCAATGATGAGAGAGAATGATTGATTGGCTACCTCCTGCACACTTCACACTGGGAATAAAGCCCATGAACAGGGCATGCGCCCCTACTGGGAATTGAGCCATGAACTCTTGGCTCATAGGTCAAAGCTCAACCACCGAGCCAAATGAGCTGGGCAAAAATAATATTTTTAATAGCAACTGATTTATCTCTGCTATCCAGATATCATAAGCACACATTATTAATATAATGAAATACTTAATAATCATATTACTATCATTTAAACTTTACTGAACATATACTGTATACTTAGTATTTTGCTGAGAGCTTTTTAATTGGAAAAGTTATATATTTTTTTTACTTTTTTCTTTTCCTTTTAATTTCATTTATTGGAGTGACACTGGTTAACAAAATTATACAGGTTTCAGGTGCACAGTTGTACAATACATCATCTCTAAACTGTATTGTGTGTTCACCACACAAGTCTACTTTTTCTTATAACATTTTATTCAGGACTCTCTTACTGCATTTTTATCTGACCTTATATTATGTGCTTATATGTCTTTTTTCTCATCATACTATAATTTTCTCATGTACTGGTCAAATTTTGTCCTATGTAGTTTGACACATAATTAATGATCAACTGGTATATTCTATTTTAAGTACTTGAATTCTAACACCATTAATTGGAAATTAGATTGGGTGGAGATTAATTATCTATATCATTTCCTGAAAAGAAAATCTAGGAATCTACTTGTGAAAATTTCTAGGGGTGAGTACAATACAGAGACATAGCTAGATATGAATTTATGACCATATAATTATTGCCCCCAAACCATGAGGTAGATTTATTATGATTGTTTGAGAACTACAATATATTATGTGTACCAGAGTTTCACCAAATATAAGTTGAATCCATAGAGTTTAAATGAAATCATTGACAATGCTGAATCATCTAACAGTTACGTGGCACTGACTTATATACCTCCCTGATAGGCTTAAGCTTTTATATCGCATTAAAGCATGGGGAATAAGTATAATAACAGTACTTCCAAATAAACTAAAAAATATAGTATTCCAGATATACTGAGCATTTTTTTACAGAGCATCAGTTTTATAGTCTATTATTCCCTTTCGACTGTGACAATGATAATATCATATGGATTACTTCTCAAATCTGTAGCTTGTTGCTGTAGGTTTCCAATGTCATATATTTACTGTGGTATAACTCTTGTATTACTTTAGTGATTACTTTTCCTACCTTAAAAATCTAGAAAGAACCCCTTTAGAGTTTGTATACAAAGCATGTAGAATAAAAATGCAACGGACAATTATGTGCTTCTGTTTTCCTTGCAAATAAGAATGAGAAGATGTCTACTTGGCTAATAATATACCTTGAGACATTCTAAAAGGAGGTGAAAGTTAGTAAATGAAATATGACTTCACATGTATAAAACTATATTTAGTATTCAAATATAGTATTTTATTGGTTAATGTCCTGTTTTCTCCTTGTTGATGATTCTATTTTACAAATGGCTGAGACACACTAACCCATAGTAAGACACGGATTTTTGTTAGACCTTACCAATAAGGTATTAGTACTTGGGGAAGCATCCAACCTTTTCTCCAAAGTTCTTCATCAAATCCCTGGTGGGCTGTCATATGTCTCAGAACAATAGGTGGCATCAGCTGTTGCTTGAATGTATCATGACACCAAATCCAAACCCTGTGTAATTCACTATAGTTTTATTATTTTTAGATCCACTGCATATCTCTTTCACTAACACAAATCACCCTTCTACAGGTGCTGGGTTTTGAGAATTTGAAACCTGACAAACTAGACCTGTCATAACAGTTGCTTAAATAAAGGAGATACCTCACAGTCATTTCCACCAAATATGCCAGAGTATCACAGCCCTGGGGTCACAGCTGGATGCTGCTGCATGTTGGTCTTGCTTGGCTCAGACATGTCGTGGAAGTGCTTGCTATGCTGTCTCACTCCAGGTATGAAAAGGGAAAAAATCACCTGGTTTTCATCAAAGAGCCTTTGAATATTGTTCCTCCTGAGGAGATTGCTCACCGCTGTTCTTTCATGTTTACCCTTTAGACTGAATCTCATTCAAAAGCTTTTAAAATTCATTGAAGATTCAATGCACTGCTCAGTCGCAGTACTTTCTATAGCAGGCATCCCAGATTGAGACTAAGTTATAGTCCCACTAAGATGTATGTGAGGGAACAAAGTGCCTCATGAGAAAGAACTCGTACGAAGGATATTGTGATGTTTGTTTCAAGGATGAAGGGTCAACATCAGAGCAAAAGGGCCATGGTTCTCCATTGCTTAATTCCTCAAATCAGCTGCCAGGCTTGTACTGTATACCTCAGTCCTTAGGCAACTCCATAGGAAATAAACGATGGGTTTCAAATAAAAGTTCCCTTTGTCCTTTCCAGTATTGTCTACTTGGGAAATTGAGCATAAACACTCCTTATATACTATTGCCAGCAGTTTTTAAAACATTCACAAGGAAAACTATGGGTTTATGAAACAATGCAAGACAAACATCGGGGCCCTCAATATTGAGCATTACCAACTATGATAATTAGTAGAAACAACCTGTTAGCAGAGATCTGGGGGGCTATGACAGTCAGCAGGAGTATGTTCTTTAATGAAATTCAATATGAGACTCCATGCCATCTTGGAGTAGGCTCTAACAGAGTTGGTGGCACCATTGGTGAACATCAAGGCATGATACCTACTTTTGTGATTGAGAGTAATAACATTAGTATCACAGAGAACTGAGTTAAAAGAAGACAGGCTAAAAGGATTGGCCCTTAAAACACCTTTACAATATACCTCTGGAGGTCTAGAAAATTACCTGGCTGGAAGCTGAGGATATTTTATTGTTTGTAGTATGTAGTGGAGAAATACAATGAGTGGTTTTAATTATTGTCATGCTATACTCACACATCTGTTTAAAAGCCAGGGGTGTGTGGACAATATTCATGTGGTTGTTTATAGTAATTTAAGGCAATCTCTAAGTTGAATGTAGAGTTGTTGACTCAGTAAGAGTACAGATTGAGTTTAGGCCACATTATTAGGATTTTTCCTCAAATAGAAATAAATAAATAAATAAATAAAATCAATACCTTCAGAGTTTATTATGCTCATTCCTCAGATAATAATAAATCTATTGAGTGGTGGCTTGGGCCACCATGGGGAAACCAGAGGACAACAAAGTCTATACTCTCAGGAAGTTTGTACTCTATTGAAAGAGAGAGACAATGAAGAGATAAACAACTTAATATATAAACTAAAATTCATGTAGGAACAAGTGTTATGAAGATTCATGTAATAAAAATATTATGAAGACTGATAAGAATAAGACATCAGAAAGTACCAGTCATGAGGGAAGGCCTCTCTGAGCAACAGTGCCTACAACAATCACTTTGATGAAGATGTGGAAACTTGTGCTGAAATATTAAAGAAGTTTATTTTGGGAGATCTGGAAAGCCATTGAAGAGCATTTGATGAAGGGAGTAAGACAAGAATGTTTTAGAGAGTAATATGTAGTAGAATGGAGACTAGATTAGAAAGGGGGATATGATCAGATAAGCATTATATTTTTAACATTAAAAAATTAGTCAATTTGTCAAGAAGTTATAAATTTAGGCTTTCCCATGAAGAAATTAGTGTTTATAATAAAAAACTTATTTTCAAACAACACTGTGATATTTCTCCAATTCTTTTCCACTACTTCATTTCCCAAGAGGATTCTTAGTTGCATAAATGAAATGCATAAATTAATTCCTTTCAAAAATGAGAAGAGTGCTTTGGAAATTAGATATATGGTGCCAATAGGGAATAAAAGCAAATGTACAAACGAGGCCCACAGGGAAGGAAAATAGTTAGGTAATGGAGTGAGGACAAGGTTGGCAATCTTAGCAAAAATGAAACAACAGATGGGGTATAATTTTTGTGACTCTTCACACAGATGGTTCACCAGATGGAATCTGCTGGGTTCATACAGCTTATGTGTATTTTTCAGCTGCTTATCGTGATAGGCAAGTCCACTTATATGCAAGCAAATCTTTGCTGGTTTCAGGTTATTGAAATATAACAGAAGAATAAATTGCAAGTTGGAGACATAATATAAAGTGTTTCTATTAACTGCCATTTATAATTAGATGGAGACATGCAGATATGTTATTTGAAGACATTAGAATTCAGAAAGAACTCAGAAGTCATGGCTACAACATGTTATTCAGGGACTTCATGGAGGTAAAAAGATTTGGGGTCTTTAATTCAAATTTCAACTGTTAACTGATTGTTATCTTTTGGAGCTTTATTTTTAAAAACAACTTTTACTTAACACGACAAAATACATGATTTAATAAGGTTATAACTAAAGAATGATTTTAAAAAATCAAGAATATATCTCTATGTAAATGAAGTCCAATCTGTATTGGGCATTAAATATAATATGTTGTTAGTAAATTTCTACTAAGTATTATCATAATAAATAATAAAAGTCATTATCTTTAGTAAACTTAGTTGTGTGTGTGTGTGTGTGTTCATGTGTGGTGTGTGCTAATTTTAAAATAAGGATTCAGTACCATTAAGAACCATTTTCACTGATCAATGGGATTGTTTAGAAGTAACAACTCTTAGATAGAAAGAAAAATAAAAAACAACATTTAAACAATTAATTAATTGTCCTGTATTATGGTAACCTATATAATAAAAGCATAGGTAGCATCACGCCCTCGCCCAGTGCCCTAGTGCGATGTTGTCACAAGATGGCTGTCACAAGAAGGCCACATGCACAGTGGATGTGGGGCCCAGTGGCCACTCCACGTGGTGAGGCCTGGGGTGTCCCACGGCTTTGCATGGCACGGAGGAGGTTGATCCCGGTGTCTCTGCCTCCTAGCGCAGAGGAGGTGGGTCACTGTAGAGGAGGCAGGTCATGTCAGGGGAGGGCAGTTGTGAGCGATTGGGCCAGCAGGAGAGGGCAATTGGCAATCAGGTCTGCAGAGGAGCAGTTAGTCATCAATCAGGCTGGCAGAAGAGCAGTTAAGGGAAATCAGGCAGGCAGGCAGGAGAGCAGTTAGAAACCATCAGTCCCGGATTGTGAGAGGGATATCTGACTGCCAGTTTAGGCCCAATCCTTGCGGGTAGTTGGACATCCACCGAAGGTTCCATATTGAATAGGGTGCAGGCTGGGCTGAGGGACACCCCTCCTGCACAAATTTTGTGCACCAGGCCTCTAGTAGTTATATAGATTTATGGCACAAACAAGGGCTCTATTTTATGTGAGAGCTTCCCTTCCCACTGTCACAGATGAAATATTAATTCAGATGATTTTAAATTCTAGCTGTTCTAGCAGGAGGGATTTTTCCTATTGTAGCTATTGTAAGGCATCAATTTGTAATCTGTCTGGAGACACTACATCAGGCTAGAAACCACTATATATTTCAGACATAGTTCTCTTTAAATACAAATGCATCAGTGGCAGAGTGTTTTATTTATTTTTTTAAATATATTTTATTGATTTTATACAGAAAGGAAGGGAGAGAGATAGAGAGTTAGAAACATCGATGAGAGAGAGTCATCGATCAGCTGTCTCTTGCACACCCCCTAATGGGGATATGCCCACAACCAAGGTACATGCCCTTGATCGGAATTGACCTGGACCCTTCAGTCCCCAAGCCAAAGCTCTATCCATTGAGCCAAACCAGTCCCGGCAATGGCAGAGTGTTTTAAATAACACATGTACCTAGCTGTATTATTTCCTAAATATTGTCTATTCATTATTTTATTTGAATCATACAGCAGTCATTTTGGGTCTGCATGACATATATAATCATCTCCGTTTTGCAAATAAGAAAAATGGGCTTGAGAAAAACAAATTTCTAACTAAAACTTAGTTGATGGAAGAGCCTGGACTCTAACATACTGCTCTCCAACAAATACTTAATGAAAGCCTACTATGTTCCAAGTGGACATAGGCTTGTGGTATTCTGCTGGGTCCTCATATGAAGCATACAAAGGTAAGAAACCTAGAGGTCGTGTCTATACATGAATGAAACAGGCCACATTACAGATTTCATTTATTCTTTCAGTAATTGGTTTTGTACTTTATAATAAGTACTACTATTTTTAGTAGGGATTTGAGACCTTATAGGAAAGACACGAGGCACACTCTTACCACATATAGTACAGCATAATACAGTCCCAAGTAGGTAAAAGGTACTTGGGAACAGAAGAAAGAGCACCGAAGTCCACCAGAGAGAGTGGAAGTTTAATGGCCACAGTGACATTTCTGGTGATTCTTCAAGGAAAAGTTGAGACACTCTAGTCAGAAGAGGGACAAGGTTTTTTCAGGGAGAAAAAATAGCACACACAAAGTCAGTGCACATACTATACATGGAGATTTCACTAATGCTCACGCATGCATTCTAAGCCATGGAGTGGCAAAAAATGAGGATGGGTAGGGTTGTGGCAGACAAACCATGACCACATCACTGAGTCGGTGAGAAAATTAGGGTTTCTGTTCTATAAGCAATGTGAACCTACTGAAGTTTTGAACAAAGGCCAAGGTGGTGAAGTGTGTGTGTGTGTGTGTGTGTGTGTGTGTGTGTGTGTGTGTGTGTTTTAAAAATGATTATTTGGAACAACTTAAGAAAGGTAGATACAAAGTTTCTGCAGTATATAATAACAGAAAATAATAGGGCCAAACTAGATGAGATAACTGAAAAAAAAAATAATACTGAGAAGTTTGAATGGCAAGGGCATAGGTAAATTGATTACTTTGGGAAGGAGAAAAATATGAAGGGTTGAGGGGAGATGGAGGTATATAAAATGAATCACAGATTTTTATACTAACTATTTTGTGGACCATTTGATGGATAATTATGACAATCATCATGATAAGAACTAAAGAAGAAGGTCATATTTGGTTGGTGCTGATGAATTGAGAAGAAATGGGGGGATAGAGATGGAGCAGGGTAAAGATTTAATTTCATTTTTAGTGGACAAAATTTGGATTCTGTTAGAGTAGTGATATTCAGTAGGCAGCTAGTTATTGTGGTATAGTGATCTGTTGCAGATTTGTTAGAAAATAGTATAAATTTAGGTGTTTAAACCTTGGTCCTGAATAACATTTCCCTGGAAGAAGTGTACAAAGTAGGAAAAAAAGACAGTCAAGGATAGGGAACATCAACGTGTTAGGTGCAGAAAAAATATAAAAAGCCTCTAAAAATTATGTTGCCAATTATTTCTGTGCTTCTTTGAAGTAATTAGATTTTTTATCTCTAAAAAAATTGAAGATTGTAAGTTCCATATGTAATGTATTTTAAATATTTTGCCACTGTATTCTTAGTGCCTATAAAATGTCTGAAACATAGTAGGAACTGAATAACATTCTACTGCATAAATGGATAAGGGATATGAAAGAAGCATTCAAGATAGGCTATAGAAGGAGTAAGGTTAAATATACTGTGAAATCCGGAGCAGAATAAAATACAATATATTCTCAGTTACCATATCAAAAGTGTTACTTTAAGAAGAGTCTGAAGACTTGAATTGACATATTCTGAATAATATCTCTTATTTTTTTCCTCCTGAAACTAAAATGTCATATTTTTGTGGAAAAAAGATGAGAGGGATATGAATCTATCTGGGAAAATATTAGTTGAAATTCATTCATCATTTAGATAATATTAACTTTCTATATGGACACAGATAAATAATATCAAATTTTACCACAACTCAAGCCCAGATTTTGTGGCTTGTTCAAAATTATGCCTCTGTAACAAATTCATTTATGTCACAAAAATTGATTCATTAGATAAACAGAAATATATGAAAGCCAGCAGTCTGCAATTTTTGCCTCTATCTACATATAATTGTGTTTCTTTATTTTCATATGCTGTAAATGAGCAATCACTATATAATCAATCTGTTTGACTGTAAAATATTTATGTTTCTGAAAAATACCATATTGGTCATCTTAACCAGTGTTTCATTACATTGATGCAACCTAAATCATAAATCCACCTGCCGTTTTGAAAAATGGCTGTGATTTAAGGTCTCATTCTCAAATGAATGTACAAATATTAACAAAAATATGTCATTAATAGAAAACCTATTACCAGGTTTTCTATGTTATTTATTGGAAATACTATGCCTTGGTGGAAAATTTTGTCTCTGGGTGTGCATTTGTGTGTATATATACATACATATACACAAAAATTTCATACATTCTTTATAAAATACTAATTACCTGGAATATCTATCAGTATTTACCAGTGCTCTCATAATTATTTGTATACATATATAGTTCCCATTCTAGATTGCAATCTGTTTTAAGGAATAAAAAGAAGAAACCACTGTATATTTTAATGTGCATTTCTCTATGACTTCTTGCCCAATTCTATCTATATATTGTTTCTAAAAATATTTTTCACAAATGTGATTCTTTTTTTTAAATTTCCTTCTTGAAGCTTCACTGATTCTGTAAATAAACTTCAGTGTGTCTCACAGATTTCCCATCATTGACTCCTGCCTAAACTCTGGATTTAACTCTGGCTTTTCTGAGGCTGTTTCTTGCTTCATTGCCTTTGATCTCCTTGATCCTACAACTTGGGATATTCTCTCTTCAGTTCACACTCCTCTTTCTCTGTGCCACCCCTTGTTCTGTTACTTCCTAGCTGTCTGTTTTAAAAAACCAGTTCATGATTTTCCACCTTTTATTGCTTTCTTCAATTTAGCAGTCATATCCTCATCTAGGAAAACCCATCCTGTTTTGTCAGGACTTCTCAGATGTTCTACAAAAACTGCAAAGGGTTAGGCAAACCAGAATGATTGGTCACACTATCTGTCTCTACAGGTGGCATGGATGTTCATCACCTTTTATCTCTGATCTTAGATACTTTATTTCGTTCCTTTGAGACTTAGTTCTCATCTGTAAAATAAACGTTAAAACTCTATTCCTTATAGAGTTGTTGCAAAAAACAAAAATATCGCTAAAGACATAGCTATTGGACCATAATAGATAGGTGTTAAGTGATAATTCTTTATATCCTATTTCAGAGAAATGGAAATAATTGCTTGAATATATATATATATATATATATATATATATATATATATATATATATATATATATATATATATATTGCTAAGTGACCAACAATCCATCAGTCCAACTGACCAACTGGCTGGCCAGTACATACGATGTACACTAGCAATTTAAAAATAAACGTAGACTTGTACATGTGTGATACACAGAAAGCTCTCACTGGCTGCAATTGCATGCATGTGTTTTGATCTGTCATTGTCAATCATGAATTTGAGAAAGGGTGAATAATTATATTAAAACATTTCTCCTAATTAATTCCTTTCAATGTGCATGAATCCATGCACCAGGCCACTAGTAATATATAAATACTAAAAAAAAAACAATAAAATATGTGATGAAAATGAAGGGTTAGTTCACAGAGGAAAGGGTATAAATTATAGCATAAGTATATAAAGTAATAATAGGACTTTAGCAATAATACACTATATATGTTAGAGAAAACATATTTTCCTTTTAAGTATCTAGAATAATATATCAATAACAACATAATATCTATTGTCAGTAAGTGTGTCAAAAATCAATGTTCTCATACCCTTTGATAGAAATATACATATATAGGATTTATAAAGACTAATAGACACTGTGTAACAAAATGTCATAAACATATTATTTAACCAATAGTTTCACTACTAGTATTCTATCAAAGATGTATGATCAGCAATGGCCTTTGCAACACAGCTTTCCTATGGAAAAGTTGTAAATAGTCCCAAAATATATATTATGATGAATGTAGCACCATACTATGAAATATTATAAAACCATTTTAAAAAGTGATATAAATCACTAAGTAATGACATAGAGAAAACACCATGGTGAAGCATTGTTACATCAACACAGGAAGAAAAATATTATGTGTAAGTATGACATATAATAAGATATCTAGATAAAAAATAGTATTTCTGCCCTAGTTGGTGTGGCTTAGTGGGTTGGGCATCTTCCTCTGCACTGAAAGGTTGCCAGTCGATTTCCAGCCAGAGCACTTACCCAGGTTGCAGCTCAATCTAGGTGGCATGCAGGAACCAACCATCTATGTTTTGCTCTCACATCGATGTTTTCCTTTCCCTCTCCCTTCCTTTCTCTCTCAATATCAATAAAAATATTTTTAAAAATATTACTTCTGAAAGATTATGTGTGTGTGTATGTTATAGAGAGAGAGCAACTGAGAAGGAGAAACATATAGAAATATACATTGAAGCAGTTAAATCTAGTTTGCACTGAATGAGTAACAGATTTATAATCAGTCACATAGGTATAAAGAGGTGATAAGGAAAGGGCAAAAGTCAATATACATTTATAATTTTTTCAGAAAGAAAAATTGGTTTGTATTCATCCCATGCCACCAATTCATTTTTAAAGTGTGTATTTTCACACCTCTGAAAACAGAATGCATCTTTCCGTTAATTGCTGTAGGTTAGTCACGTGGCAATTATGTGAAAACCAATCCTTGACCCCTTCTGCAGAGATCAAGAACTACCAGCTTCCAAGAATCTTGGAATTAACACATGAATTATATGCTTCTGATGTTATCAAAACAATTATTCTAAAAATATATTTGACAGGTTTTCTCATTTTAAACATGAAAATGGGAAACACTGCGTTTTGTTAAGGCTGCACAACATATTAATAATAAAATAAGTTTTTCAGTAATAACAGGATGCAAGCTATTTAATTATTCACCCACCATTAACTCAAGTACCTGTCTTGAGGTGGGCATGGTGCTAGTTTGTAGACCCAGAACAAAGATGAAAACAAAATGCTTGACCTATAGATACTAAATTGGGTCATTTCCACTCATCACAAAATAAGCTTGTAGTTAGCCTACAAAAGAAATGAACTAGCACTTATCCCAGTCAATCACTGGTTTCTATGATTAAGTTAATCTCTAAGAGTGCTTCATAAAAATTACAACACACAAATGCAATGCACATTTTCTGATGTGTGCTTCTTATATGCTGAAGTGGAGTCACAGACAGAAATGAATGCCTTATCTATTAAATTGCAACTGGGTAACATCTATGGAAAAAGTGTGATCAAATTCAAATTGGATCAGGGATTAATAAACTTTTCTGTACTCACTTCAAGTAACTTCAAGTGAGTTAACTCTGTAATTTCTCCCCATTCCTACCATGTCATTGTCTTAAAAACTTAATTTCTGCATTTAAAAGAGAATCCTAAAATGGCCACCTGTGATTGCCCTTTATTACAAAGGCACTTTCATGTTGTGTATCTTGCCTGACATTTTTATATGATTTTTTATTTTTTATGAATCTAAATGGAATAACATTACAACTCTGAGCTAGAAGACTTAGTACTGTGCTAACAGAGTGGTTTTAGCCAATGCTTCAGTCTACGTGGGAAGGGTAATATTAGGTAAAACAACTTTAGTTTGCAAATAGAATATTCCTGTGAATATTAGAGTTATTTGTGAATACCTAAGCAATATTATAGGAGTGTTCCTTTTGATTTATATGCATATTGAAAAACTAAATCTGTTGACTGTGTGGCAAATTGTCACTGTAGTATAACATGACAGAAATTTTGGGAGTTTAGAGCTACTAGTAGAAAATAAATCTAAATTGGCCTTAAGATTTATAATATTTATATTCAATATATGTATTAAATCCTCCTATGTGCCATCAATCTATCAGAAGCATGTACTCATATTTATGTTATTTCAAGAGTCACTTAGCAAACATGCTCTAGTCTTTCCAAAAAAGAGAAAGATTATAATAACTGAAAATCTTCAGAGCTCTGGAATTTTTGAGAAATCAAATATTCTTAAACAACCAGATTCAGAAAAATTGAAAATGTCTATACACTGGAGAAAGCATCCAAATATACAAATGCCTGCCTCTGAACTGAAAATGTTACTAAAATATTAATGTTATAACTAATAAGCCTATTATGAAGGTATATATATTAAGGTCACTGTTGAAGAAGAAAATATGGAAAGTGTCAAAAGGCTTTTCTTCTCTATCCCCTTCCAATTCCATATTATTCATTGACATGGAAAAAATAATATTGAACATGATAAGACAGATTGTCACCATTATTATCCTTAATATTTTGAATTAACCATTACATATTATTTAAATATGTTTATAGAGTCAATTACATGTATGCCTGCCTAGCTTACATAAGTGATGTTGAACAGTTTGAAATTCTCAATTAGATGTATTTCTCTTAATTTTCTAACTAATATTTCTCTTAATTTTTTTAAATTACATAGTGTAAACACTAACTAAATTGCATGGCAACGTATTAGCTCTTTTTAAACTTGTCTCTGAAGTATAATATACATACAAAAAAGCCCACATGCCATATATGAACAGCTTGATGAATTACATCCATAAAAACAATTACCAGATCAAAAATCAGACTACCTATTAAAACTAGTTAGCCCTGGCCAGTGTAGCTCAAGTGGATGGATAACTTCCCTTATTCAAAAAGTGGCAGTTTTGATCTCCAGTCATGCCACATACCCATGTTTCAGGTTCAATCCCAACTCAGGTGTGAGAGGGAACTGTGGATATTTGTCTTTCACTCTCTCACATTCATATTTCTCTTTCTCCCTTCCTCTCTCTAAAACTCAATTAAAAAAAACACACAAAAAAAATAGGAGTACCACAGAAGCTCAGGTTTGCAAAACCTGTGACCTATCATGCTAATATACTGACTTCAAGTAGTATAACTTAGTTATGCTGTTTAATGTCTGTTGTTTACATACATAAAACTTATTCATGCATTTTATTGTGGAACATTTTCTCTCTCTTTTAGTATATTCATATACACAAACACAAAACAACTATATATTTACGGGGTCGGGGGAGACAAGGCATTATTTTTAGAAGTTCGGTTTCTTAAGCGCACGTGCACACACACACACACACACACACACACACACACACACAACAATAACAACTAGCATGTAAATAAAGGATGAAAAATGTTGGGGGTCTTTAAGGGATGTTATATGCAAGGAAAGAACCACCAGGAACTAATATTACGCATTTCATTCTTATACTAAATTTTGCCTTAAAGTAACCAATACAAAGTAATAAATTGAAAACTTGTTCAGTTTCTGCCAAGGCAATCTGCATTCATTAGGATATTTTTAAATTACAATTTTATTGAGATAAATTCACAAAGCATACAATTATCTTTTTTAAAGTGGGTAATTTAGTGTTTTGTTTTGTCTAGTTTTGCTTTTACTGTAGTCATAGAGCTGGGCAGCCATCACACTAATTCCAGAACATATTGACCCTGAAAAGAAACACCGTATCCATTTGTGGTTAATTCTCATTTCCTCCTCCCCTAACTCCTCCCAACCACTAATTTACCTTATATCCCTATATATTTGCCTACTCTGGAAATTTCATATAAATGGAAATGTCGAGTATGTATTCCTTTGTGGTTAGCTTCTCTACTTTAGCATAATGTTTTCAAAGTTCATCCTTTGTTACAGCATGTATTACAACTTCAATTTTATTGTCAAATAATATTGTTTTATAGATATACTATTCATTAGTTGGTGGACGTTTGGATTTCATCTTCTTTTAGAGTATTATGATCAATGCTGCTATGAACATTCATGTAAAAGTTTTGGTGTGGGTACAAACTATTTCCTCTTGGGATTTTGCCCAGGAGTAGAATTACTGGGTGAGACAGTAAAATGCTGTGCTAAACATTTTGAGGAACTGCCAACATATTCCAATGTAGGTTCATCTTTTTACAATCCAAGAAACAATTTTCAATGTTGCAAATTTTCTATTTTCTCAACAAAGCTGCTTCTTTGTTTTGCCTTTCTGTTCTTTGGAGTGGATAATCTCAATTGTAGTAACTCCAAGTTTGCCACTTATTTTTTTTCCAGTTCAAATTATTTCAGTTTTTATATTTTTCAACTATAAAAGTGTGTTTCTTTTTTTGATAATTTTTTTCTCTCTATCAACATTCATTATATGCGAGGTAATGTTCTCATACTTTCTGTTAATTCTTTAGGGGTAGTTTATTATTTCTTTAAATACATGTATGCAGATGGCTTTAAAGTTTTTATCTAGTTAGTTCAAAATCTGGGCTTCTTCTAGACATTGTCTATGGACTGATTTCAAAGCTACCATGAAATTGGGGAGAGGATGATAGAAATAGGGCAAATGAAAATTCCAAAGATCACTGTTATTAGCAAAATTAGTCAATTACCTTGAACAAGTGTTTTTTTTTTTCAGATTGTTCCAAACCTTTTGTTCACTTCCAGATTTGAAAAACATTGATTTTGATCATTTTTGCCATTGTCCTCATTGCTTTTGTGGAGGAACATGATTTTGAGGTCTTTATAAGGACATTTCAATGCTGCTTCTCTTCATCTGGATTTTTATTTTTATCTTTGCCGCACTCAGTTGTTACTATGGCTTTCTGGACACTTTAAAACTTGGACTCAAGCTGTCTTTCCATCTTCATCTCCATCTTCTTTGTGATAAACATAATACAATAATGTTGGACTATCCATTTTTATTACAATCTAGTCTGCCTAGTTCAAGTTTGCTCATTTTGCTTTTGAAAAACTCCATTCATTGCATTACAAGTTAATGATTATGCTAACGATTATAATGGTAGCAGGTAACATTTCTTGATGTTTTATCATTAACTATGTTCTATTTTAAAGCACTTTTCATTAATTATCTCAATTAATCCCCACAAAAATCTATGATGCAGAAAGAATACAAAGAAGCATTTTTAACAGTGTGCTATTCAGAGGAAACTAGGCTTGTTTATAAATCTAAATGAAGAGTTACAGATAAGGAGAAACACAGGTCACCAACATTTTTTTAAATTTGGTTGGCCAGGTTGAAGTTACTTGACATAGAAGAGAAAAAACGGTGGGTTTTAAGACAACAAATGATGACCTATATTTTAATATGCTGAGTTTTGGGGACACTCAAGTGAAGAAATTCATCAAGCAATGGATATATGAACCTGCAAGGAATGAGAGAGGTCAGTCCTGGAGGTTCATGTTAAGAATTATGAACATGTAGATGGTATATTTCAAATTTAGGAGTTGGCAAGATTGCAAATATAACCAATTCGATGTAGCAGAAGTCTGATGATGAAGATTTGGAAGTACTCTAAACTCCAGGAAAAATCAAATTGGGGAGAAAAATAGATCACAAAGAGGATGTCATGTGTAAAGAATATATATAACCTTCTTTAGCATTATAACTTGAAGGTTTAATGTTAACACTATCTCTCAAGTACTGGACAGGAAAGGAAAATGATGAATACAGGTGTAAAGACTTGTGGGAAGAAAAGAAGGAAATTCTAGTAAGTAGAGAGGAAGAAGTTAGGTGGAGGATCTGAAGAAAATAGTGAAGATTTTAAACATTCCCTGGGGGAAATGGGAAAGACTTTTGAAAAAGTGTCACAGTAGTCCAACTGAAGTGATTGCTGATAACTCTATAGTGGATCTGGATTGTAAGAGTTATATGATTGTGCCAGGGTTCAAAAACTGAAGACAGTGAAGAGCAGATTGCATTTCAGATTTCAAGATCAGGATATATTCATTTCTTCACATATTTTCCTCAGTTTTATATTGCACTGCACTAAACTTAAAAAAGGTATATATGCATGTAATAATGAAAACAATTTAGTGCAGAAATATATATTGGAATATTGAATATTTGTATTAGATTATTTATTATAGAAGATAGGAATCAAATATAGCAAGAAAGATACTTTTAAAATTACCATATTTTCCATGTAATCTGAATTATGTCTTTTAATGAGGCATACAGTATGTCTATATGATTTTTAACATGGATAAAAATCAAGACAAACATTTACTCATTGCTCTTATTATCTAGATTAAAGAACAATATTAGGGGAATTTTTAACTTATATTATTAGTCACTTATTCAGCATAAGATTCTAAACATATTAATGTACTTTTATATATTTTTATTTTAAGCTAATTTAAAAAATTTATATACAGAATTTTTATTTATTGAAGAAATACATTAATTCCATGTACAAATAGCATAGAATTCTAAGGAATCCACAAAATAATATTCTCAAAATCTCATTTTTTATGGAAACCAACAATATTATGATAATCTAAAACTTAAACATGAAGTAACTAACAAGGTAACAATTATTTGTAGTATAGAAAGATAACTAAATTTTTACAGATATTAATATTCTGGTTCTAGACTAATTATCTTCCCAATAGACATAGTGACCATCAGAATCGGTTAATAATGTTTCACAATTTTTGTTAATATTGTTATTTTTTTTAATGCTTGGGATTTCACACAGCTATACGAAAGATTGCATGCATATATATGAATATATTTGCAAATTTTTAATTCACCATATTTTAACAGAATGTAGAAGTCTATCCTTAAGAAATAAAATTTGTAGTATTGCTCATGATTCAATTTCAGATATTAAATCTGTGCTAAACTTTAAGTAACTAATTTAATATTTGACTAAAGACCAAATAAATAGTTTTTAAATTTGAAATACATTTAAAACAATAATGTTAGTATATTATGGATGAAAAATGGATATTGTGCCGGGACCGGTTTGGCTCAATGGATAGAGCATCGGCCTGTGGACTGAAGGGTCCCGGGTTCTATTCCTGTCAAGGGCATGTACCTTGGTTGCGGGCACATCCCCAGTAGGGGGTGTGCAAGAGGCAGCTGATTGATGACTCTCTCTCATCGATGTTTCTAACTCTCTATCTCTCTCCCTTCCTCTCTGTACAAAATCAATAAAATATATTTTAATTAAAAAAAAAGAAAAAAAAAGAAAATGGATATTGTAATAAATCTAACTGAAAGTAACTTCACAAGGTGATCTGATCATAAATCCCTATCTGGGCAGATCATGGTGGCTAGTTAGGCCCTACTACATTTTCAGTTAAAAGTTTATTTTTTATTAACTAAGCCCAGTCTGTTGTTTTTTGTGTGTCTAAGTTAACACACCTTTGAAATGCCTTTTTTTTTTTTTCTAGAAGTGTAGCCACCCTCATGAGAAGTTATAATCTTAACTCCTGTAATTTAATTCCATCTCTAGCTTCTCCCACCTTCTCCAATTTTTCCTAGTTTCCTCAATTCCAAATGTATAAAATAAACTGCAAAACTGTCATTCTTCAGAGCATTATAGTTCTTGCTTTCCAGAAATTATCATTAGTTTGGCTGAAGTAAACTCTTCTAAAAATTCTGTATAGATTTGAATGTTTCTTATGTCAATAATACAGAACAGATATTTCTGAGAAGAAATGAATTTATTTTCTAGAGTTGCTGTGAGAACTTACTACAACATTGCTGCCTTTAAACAATAAAAAGTTATATTCACAGTTTTAGAGGTCAGAATCCTGAAATCAACGTGTTGGTAAGAAGGCCACTCTTGCTAAGCAACTCTAGGCGAGAAATCTCCCCTGCTTTTGCCGGATTCTGAGGACGATGGGCATTCCTTTTTCTTGGTTTGTGGCTTCAGTCTCTGCCCCTGTTGTCACCTTACCTTCTCCTCTTTGTGACTTATCCTCTTCTGTCTCTTATAAGGACACTTAAGACCCAGCTGGATAATCTCCTCTTTTCAAGATCTTCATCACATTTTTCCATATAACGTAATAGTCACTATTTTCCCCCATAGAACACAGTATGCACTTGTTCCAGGGATTAAGAAACTAATATACTTTAGGGGATGCATTTATTCTGCTTTCCAGAGGAAAAGATACAAAATTATTTCCCATTTGACTCATTTTTCTTCTGAATATTTTGTTCATCTTTGCCATACAAAGTGTTAGTGGAAACAGTGACAGCTATATTTACATTGCACTAATTGGATAATTCCATTAATTGAATGATTACAAATCACTAATTTCCATCATTAAATTGGTTAAAGCTAAGTATCAACTGCTGCTATGTTTAGCCTCCTATCTTAAACTCTCCCAAAATAGGGTTCTTGTGAATTTTCTTTTTAGTCAATTAATTCTTTATTCAAAATTTTCTTGTAGCTTGCTGGAAAATGTAATAAAAAATGAGGTAGTAACCTGCTGAAAGTGTATTGTGAATATATGTTTGCAAGTCCAGAATATAAATTATATATAAATACTCAAAACCTGAATCTATTAAAATACTATCAAGATTAAAAATTAAAAAAAAATGATTGGGAATAAATTTAGCAAAAGATGTATACAACTTGTAGTTTGAAAACTACAAAATATTTATGAGGACAAGGAAAGAAAGCCCTTTTTATGAATCAGAAGACATAGTAATATTAAAATGGTAGTGCTCCCAAATTGATATACAGATTTAAAACAATCCATATTAAATACCTACCTTTCTTTTGAAAGAAATTGACAAATTGATTATAACATTTTAATGAAATGTAAAGGACACAGAATAATTTAACCATGAAAGAGTTGGACAAAGTTGGTGGACTCACATTTTTTACCCCAAAACTTAGTGCATACCTATAGAATTCATGTCAGTATGATGCTGGCACATAGCTAGACATATAGATAAATAATATTAAATGGATAACCTAAAAATAAAACCTCATATTTAGTGTCCATTGATTTCTGAGGGAATGTCAAGATAATTCAATGGGGCAAAGAAATTTATTTCAACAGAATATGCAGGGATAACTAGAAATCTAGATGCAAAAGAATGAATTTGACTCTTTCTTTACCATACCAAAATATAACTGCAAATTGTTCATAGACCTAAATATAAAAATTATCACTGTACTACTCTCAGAATGAACAGTAGTAAATCTTTATCACCATGTGTTAGTCCAATGGTTTCTTAGCTATGACATTAAAAGCACAAGTGACAAAATAAAAAATTAATAAATTGAATTTTATGAAAATTGAAACCTTTGTTCATTAAGTACATATTTCAAGAGAGTGAACAGAAAATCCACAGAAAATTGGAAATAAATCATATGTATGATAAGGAACTTTTATTAAGATTATAGAGCAGACACGTAACTCAAAAATAAAAGGATCAATAGCCCAATTAAAAATGGGCAAATAATATGACCAAGTATTTTTCAAAGAAGATATAAAAATACCCAATAAGCCATGAAAAAAGCCATTAGTGAAATGTAAATCATTTCTACAATGAGATATAATTTTATACACACTAGAATGGCTATAATAAAAAAGACAGAAAAGAGTAAGCATTGATGAGGATATGGAAAATTTAGACTTATAGTGGTGTGTGTGTGTGTGTGTGTGTGTGTGTGTGTTTGTCTGTCTGTCTATGTCTGTGAATATGGCACAGCTATTTAGAAAACAGCCTGGCAGTCTTTCAAAATGTTAAATATAGAGTTATTCTGAGCCAGCAATTCCACTCCTAACTATATACTTAACAGAAATAAAATGTATGCCTAAGCAAGTATCTATATATATAAAAGCCTAAGCAACTGTTCAACAATTCAACCATTCAACTGGTAGCTATGACATGCACTGACCACCAGGGGGAAGACATGAACAGCAAGGAAACATGGAACAGACTAATGAATCTCAAAGGGAAGGGGGAAGGGGAAGTGGGAGGGTAGGAAGAGATTAACCAAAGATCTTATATGCATACTAGAGGCCCAGTGCACGGACTCATGCACAATGGGATCCCTCAGCCTGGCCTATGGGGATTGGGCCAAATCTGTGCATTGTGCCTCTGACATCCCCTGAGTGGTCCAGGATTGTGAGAGTGGTCAGGTCAGATTGAGGGACCACACCAGTGCACAAATCCGTGCACCAGGCCTCCAGTTTGTACATAAGTGTTCATCATGTAGCATTATTCACAAGAGCCAACAACCCAAATGACCACCAACTGAAGAACATGTCTTCAAAATGTGGTCTATTCATACAAAAATATTATATGGTAATAAAAAAGAATGGAATATTCATACATCCTATGATATGAATGAACTTTGAAGCAGTATGCTAAGTTGAAAGATTACACAAAACATCTATTACATGGTTCTATTAGAGGTCCAGTACACAACATTCATGCACTTGGGAGGAGTACCTCAGCCCCGTCTGTGCCCTCTTGCAGTCTGGGACTCCTTGGGGGATGTCCGACTGCCGGCTTAGGCATGCTCCCCTGAGGGGTCCTTATTACTGCCTCAGAGGTGGGAGAGGCTCCCACCACTGACTTTGTGCTCGCCAGCTGTGAGCACAGCTTCTGGCTGAGCAGTGCTCCCCTGGTAGGAGTGCACTGATCACCAAGGGACAGCTCATGCATTGAGTATCTTCCCCCTGGTAGTCAGTGCACTTCATAGCAACTAGTCATTGGTCAATATGCATATTAGGGTTTTATTATATAGGATGTATATGAAATGTCCAGAATAGGCAAAACTGTAGAGACAGTAAGTATATTAGTGGTTGGCTAGGCCTTCTCACTATGTCCTCACATGCTCATGTCTCTGTCTTTGTTGATGTTTTAATCATCCTTTCTCATAAGGATATCAGTCATATTGGCTTGGGGTTAACTTAATTGAAGATTTTTAAGACCTAGTCACCAAATGAAATTACATTCTTAAGTACTGAAGCTGTTGGAACTTGAACATATAAATTTAGGAGGGATGCAAACATGACCTGGGGGGGGGGGGGGATTTGGCTCTGTTGACTAATGAGTTTGCCGACCACTGCCCTAAACAAATTATTTCTCATTACATGTCCTTATCACATTTTTTAGATTCTGCATGCTTTATTTGGGATCAGCTCTTGATCTAGAAACTATTCCCACATTTGCAATATGGCACATTTCCACCAACATCATGAGGGTCATGGAAGCTCAGGGGGTATGCCCTCAAAGCTCCAGTATATTTTATACTTGGAAGGGTTTAAAATGTTGCAGCATCTATTAATGTTTTTTAATATTTCCAGTAAGTTTTTTAAATCCCAAATTCCTGGGTCTTATACTGAAAATCTAAACCCAGAAATGTAATCTAAATCTCAGGGGGAAAGGTCTCACATTTTTAAGCCACACAGGGGGTGCTCCTGTAGCCCATTAATGAACTGGTGCTCAGAGTGTGCCCTGCATTCAGCTCAGTCATTCCTCAGTCTGAGAAGGCACTTTCCCCAAGTGTGGGCCTGGAAATCTATCATATACTGACTGTGCTCTCAAGATAGAGTCAATTTCCTCATTCTCCTCTCTGATATTTTTGTAAATTTGTATTATCAGTGAAGTATTCTATCATGTAGGAGTTCCTGACTGTTATTTATGCAGTTATGACAACTTTGCCCTGAATAAATGTGCATATCACACATAACATTTCTTTTTATTAGATTGTTGGATCAAACACAAATGTAACTAAATTTCTGAAAACTTATATGGGTAAAAATAGTTATATGCAATATTTTATTTGCTAGAATGGTTGCAAAATATCACAGTACAAAATAAAAGGGGGAATTTAGAACTAAAAAAAAAAATTAACTAGATGCTTTGCCTGTGGCCTAGGAAAAAGAACCATGTGTTTCAAATTAAATAGACTTTTAATACTGCTGTAAAAAAAAAAAAAAATTAACCACCAGAGAGAATTTATTAGAAGTAATAATCCTTTGCACTTATATAGCATGTTTTAATTTCAAAGTGCCTCCCATGAATTATTTAATGTCCCAGAGGTCAGTCTATAGCTCATCATATGAAGCTTTGTTATCTGACTGTTCTTCAGAGGCTCCAGGGCCCAGGTCTTTGCCCCCCTATCCCCAATGTTTGGATGCTTTGTGCCTCTCCATACCTTTCTATGTCTGCCCAGCTCTGATACTTTCCTAAATTCCTAACCTAGGAAGTGTATTTTTTACTTTTCCCTATGGTTACAGATCTTTTGCATTTCATCCTGGAGAGCGGTGAAGCAGAATTTGAATTATTTTTATATAACATCATTTTCCATTCCATGGTCAGTCTTTATCAGTGGACTCTAAGTTATTTATAAACTGAGATCTGTTCCCATCTATTCCAGCATCGTGTAAGCCATTTAATGGGCACTCTATTAAATGTGTTGACTAAGTATTAATAGATTAATATATATTAATATCCCCATTTGAAGTTAAGTATAAATCAAGCCTGACTGAAGCGGAGATGTTGGCATGAGGTAATATACCAAACATACAGCCCAGGAAGAAATTCCCTGAGGGAATTTCTAAAGGGAATGAGTGCTGCCTTACTTAACTTGCATTCTGAGTGCACTGTGAGAACCAAAGAGCACATATCATCACCTCAATTTTGCAAAACAGGAAACTGTGACAAGGGACATCAAGTGATGAATTGAAGTGTTTTGTATGGGTTTTCCAAAAGCCAAACCTGAGATAGAGATTTGGGTGTAGCCAAGACCGGTTTGGCTCAGTGGATAGAGCATTTTGAAAGGTCCCAGGTTCATTCTGGTCAAGGGCATGTACCTTGGTTGTGGGCACATCCCCAGTAAGGAGTGTGCAAGAGGCAGCTGATCGATGATTCTCTCTCATCGATGTTTCTAACTCTCTCTCTCTCTCTCTCTCTCTCTCTCTCTCTCTCTCTCTCTCTCTCTCTCTCTCTCTCCCTTCCTCTCTATAAAATATAAACAAAATATATTTAAAAAAAATATTTGGGTGTAGATGGTAGAAAATCTGGGAATTATCTGTAGAGCTTTATGTGTGGCTCCTAATCAGAGAAACTGAATGCAGTGTCTATAATTTAATTGTTTCATGTTTTAATAATAGGAATAGCAATCATGGTGTATAACATTGATCAGACACTTTTTATGTGCTAGGCATTGTGTGAGAACATTTTAATGGATTATCTCATTTCATTTTCACAAAAATCATATGGAGTAGTTAATATTATCATCCTCATTTTATAGAACAGGAAACTGAAGTTTAGTGAATTGGTTTGTGGTGGAGAGTACATGGTATAAAATCTGATGATTTGGGACACGAATCTTATCTTTACATCTGTGATGTGTGTGATTTAATAGAACTAGGTTTCATTTATATAAAAAGGGAGTAGATCAGTATGTTACAGGTTTGCTTGATAATTAAATGTGGTAATGTATGCAGCATGTGACTGGCATATATGATGTTCTATTGATAAAAGCCCTTTTCTATGTTTTCCCCTCTAACTTGTAAATTCAATGAAGGCAGACTGTATCTGCTTTATGTATTCTTCTCAATGCACAGTAGGACTTTTAATGCTTATAAGTGGCAGAATTATTGAAATTCCTTATCCAAAGGTCTTTTTTATCTGCTGGAATTAAATCAGAAACAAGCTCTCAGGACAGATGAATTCATGATTTAAAACCATTTGGCTCCCTGGTGCTTAAAATAGCATTGCATCAATTAAACATGTATTTTATAATAATATGAATTATAATAATTGAAGCAAGATTTATCACAAGATCATAGGAAATTAATTGTCTTTACATTTTCAACCTGAGATTCTAAGTGCATATGTCCCTTAAAAACAATTCTAAATGCCAATGTATCCCTGATAGATATCCACGTTCTTCCTTTTCTTTCCCCCATTTTACTTCCATCCTTCCCTCAATTTTTTAAAATTGATATTTGCTGTCTTTATTTGTTGATATCTCCTTTCCCTAGCCCTTTATAGAAGAAAACACAAGGTTATAAAATTTTCCTCAATAAGAGTCATTCATGCAACAGCAGTGTTCTTTCTCAGGTTTGATTGGAGGAAGTGGTAGAGGAGGAACAAGTGATTAATATGTTTTATGGGGAAATCCTATGATAATAAAAATACCTCCTCTTATAGCCATGTCCACTTACAGCAAGAGGGCAAAAACAAAGGTGACTATAGAGGCTAATATTAGGACTTTGTACATAGAAGACAATATAGTCACATTTCAGGATAAATCAGTTCTGGTTTCTGCAGGGCAATTTATGACAGCAGCAGGCCTCCATAGAAGCTCTGGAATGAAGAGGAGGATGGAGCTTGGCATGCATAGATAAGGATAAAGATGAGACAGAGACCAGAACTGTGATAATGATTTAGGCAGGTAAATTTCTTAATTCTGCCAGGACATATAAAAGAAACAAGAGATGTGAAAGAGCAGGTATGGGGTTCAGGCAATCTTAGCTAATCATATGTTTAAGGCAGAAGGAAGGAAAACCTTACATGTCAAGTGCAGAAGAGCAACCAGTCGCTTAGGCTTTTATATATATAGACTAGAGGCCCAGCACACAGGAAATCATGCCTGAGTAGCTTGCTTCCGTTTGCCTCAGCTGGCTGTTCTGCCCATCACTGCTCCTAGCTCTCTGCTGCTGGTAACTCATGGTGGCCTACCCTGCCTGCCATGAGAGCTGCTGCTTATTTGGTCATGATAGCGTGATGGTGTGATGGTATGATGGCCACAGGCCTAAAGCCTCTTAAACTATTATTAACTATTAATAGACATACTCAATTTTAAATATTGGGTCGGCAGCTAAGTAATTGCGGATTTTTTAAAGAAAATCAAAGACAATTTTTTCATGGAACTAAATAACTTTATTCTGTAATGTATTGCCCATTTTGATCAATGACCTTTTGCCATCTTTCAGGCAGCATCATAATCCCATGGTCAAAAAACTTCTGGTTTTTATTAGCAAAAAACTGAATCAGGTACGATTTGACATCATCATCATTATTGAAATTTTTATCATTCAAGGAGTTTTGTAAAGATCGAAACAAAAAGTAATCAGATGGTGCAAGGTCAAGACTATATGGTGGATGTGGCAAAACATCCCAACCAAGCTCCATTAATTTTTGCCGAGTGACCAAAGTTGTGTGTGGCCTTGCATTGTCATGATGGAATACAACACCTTTTCGATTTGTCAATTCGGGCCGCTTTTCTTCAACTGCATTGTTTAATTTCGTTAGTTGTTCAATGTAGACATCAGAATTGATCGTTCCGTTGGGTGGTAAGAGTTCAAAGTAGACAATTCCTTTGTAATCCCACCAAACTGATAACAAAACCTTCTTTTGATGAATATCAGCTTTTGATGTTGTTTGAGTTGGTTCACCTGGCCTGCTCCACGATCTTTTCCATTTGATATTGTTGTAAACAACCCATTTTTCATCGCCAGTTATCAGTCGTTTTAAAAATGGATCATTTTCATTACGTTTCTTTAGCAAATCGCAGCTGCTAATGCGTTGCGTTAACTGTGATTCTTTCAGTTCGTGAGGAACCCATGTATCGAGTTTTTAAACATAGCCAAGTTGTTTTAAGTGATTTTCAATGCATGTATGTGATACATGAAGCTTCTCTGCAATCTCACGTGTTGTACTGTGACAGTCCGAATTGATTATTGCTTTGATTAGGGCGTCATCAACTTCAACTGGACGACCAGAGCGTTTTTCATCTTTGAGTGAAAAATCACCAGAACGAAATTTGGCAAACCAATTTTGACACTGCCATTCTTTTAAGGCTTCGTCACCATAAACAGCACATAACTTTTTATGAGCTTGCGATGCGTTTTTCCCTTTGAGGAAATAAAAAAGCAAAATATGACGAAAATGTTCCTTTTGATTTTCCATTTTTTAACGAACGCCAAACGAAAACTACAAAACAGATCAAAAAACTTTTTTTACTGATTAACAGCTGAATAGCCAACTATCAAATAACAAAATGTGTTTTACATTTGTACTACGTCTGCAAACCTAAAAATTCAACTGAAGCCATATATGTGTGAAACCCGCAATTACTTAGTTGCCGACCCAATAATTATTATTAACTATTAATACAACTATTAATAGACATACTCAATTTTTAAATAATTATCTGTTGAAAACCTGTATGAGATATTGTGCTTGACAAACTTACTATGCTTTGACACTGTAACAATAGCTGCCTTTTTTTTTTTTTCTTCTGAGGTGGTTTCTAAATTTCAGAAGTTAGGGCATTAAGGTGAGGAGTCAGTCATTCCCCATTGGTTAAAATAACATTATCCATCTGGTTTATCCTGGAACTCTCCTACAGCATCCACTGGGATATTCATGTTCTTGGATATTTTTATTTTTCCTTAGTAAATCTGTGTTTCTCAGAGAAACAGAAGAGTTTAGCTACCTTCTAGAGCTAAGGCTTTATAAAACCCTTGATGTGATACCTCCAGTTACAGGAGGTTAGAAAAGTGGTCTATCCAAACTGCTATTTGTAGGAAACCCTTGACTTTAGAAGCTTGAATTTCACTACATGATTCGTTTTCTTATTTGAGGCTTTGCATTTGAACTAAGGTCTGACATCTCTGGAGAACTATAGTTTTAATGCTTAAAAATGACAGAATAGATGAAAATAGAAGCTAACATGGCCAAGAAAATACATATATTCACATTGGTTAATGCTACAAAATTGTATTTGGCCATATATATTGTGTAGCTACAAGTTCAAGACACACAAACACACACACACACACACACACACACACACACACACACACTTTTAAAAATACTAAACAACAAAATTCAATGCTTTATACATAAGTATTACATAGGGAACTGCCTATAGGAAAGCAAAGAATTAAAACAAGGTCTTCTATTACTATAAGTCACTTTTTTATTCAGTTCTAACTATTGGATAGTAAACTCTAATAGAGTAGAATAGAAATGGACTCATTTGGTAGGAAATCTTCCCAGTGGCAAAGGGAATTCATAATATATTGCTAGGAGGTCACAGCATTAAACATTAATAGCGTTTTACTCCTTGATGGCAAGATAGCAAGAAAATGTTTGGGTAAGGACAGGAACCATGTCATATGTTTCCAAGTGTTTAATCAGGGACCTGCAATCATCCTAGAACATTTTTTTTCTCTAATGGATGTGTTTCACTTACTGAGGAGAAACCCAAACCCAATGTGCTTAATGATCAGTGATGTTAAGATTGATAACAAAAAATATTAAAGTAGAGTTTGTATAAAAAGAATTTAAGCCAAGGTTTTAAATATTCTAAGGGGAGAAGTTAAAATGTTCTGATACCAGCAATTTACTTATTCACAAAGCTAATGAATGAATAAATTCATGAATTCACAGACAGAGATAGAGATTATTTTCCTTCCTCTGATTTGGAGACAAGACATATGCTTCCTTTAGTAGCTTAACCATCAAAAATTTCAGTAGCAATATTTTAGTAAGATTTTGTAAATTATAGCATGATGAAAGGTGGAATTACAATTTGGGTCAAAAGACAAATATTCAACTTGTAAATATTCTCTTTGTGAGTAGAAAGTCATTGTGCTTCATGTTTCCTGGCTTAAGTATTTAACTGGTATAAACTCAGTCATAAATTGTGTTGTTCTTGATCAACATGGTGCGTTTTTCATTCCTCCAAAATTATTATTATTTGTACACTGACAGCTTTCTGTGATGAGCAAGTAATAGTTTTATTTATTCTTTAAAGTGATAAATGATGAGAATGCAGTGGCTATTCCTTCCACATGCGACACGTACTCTCAGAGAGAGGTAAGCTCAGAATGCCCTAACTCAGATGTTGCTTGCTTATGTTACTGCAGGGGAAAGCTGAACTTACAAATATTTAGTTTCATCCATGCAGGTGCTCAAAGTAACATTGTAACTGTAAAAAAAAATGTAGAAACTAATAATGACTCTCCCTGGCAACAATAAGAATGTCTGGTTTATTAAAAATGCGCAATCTTTCTAGGTTAAAGTGCAAACGCTTTTTGTTAGAATCCACAAGAGGATGCACATTACAAGATAATATTCATGTGTTAAGTTATTGGAATTATAGGATTTTCATTCCTTAGAAGTGTATACTGTCCTAGAGTTTCTAAGTTACTGTAAATTTTTATGTCAATGGACAAAATTTGGTGTAGTGACATATTAGAGCCTGTAGACTTGGCTAAGTAAATGACAATAGCTTACAGAAGTGGACTCACAGAAAGCCTGATAATGATATTAATTCAGACAATCTTTTCCCCATATAAAATGATACAATCACTCCACTCAGCTCTCCCAATGAAGGATAATATAGTAGTTCCAGTTGAATTAGAAATGGAGTAAACTTGGAGCTAAATGAATCATAAATCAATGAATGCCTCAGCCTGCCGCCTCACGGTTTATTGATTCACAAGCTGTTTATCCCACACTCATTGTGCTTCAGCGCAATTATCGTTTAATTACATTTTCTGTATGTACCAAATTGTATTTTAGATGTCTTCCTAGACCAAACAATTTCAAGCTCTATATCTACTCACTAACCATGGGCTTGTTTATCTTTTCTTCTTCAGTATGCTTGTCTTGATTTCTGCTTGTTCACCAGACACATCTCACAATAGGATCTATTAAAGCACATTTAACAAACTCTCCCTAATTATAATCATGTTTATTGTTCTGATTTTTACATCAAGATTGATTTGAAATATAACAGATGATGAGAGTTAGAGAAAAATATAAAATAGCATGAGCTAAACAAAGCTATTAAATTTTATGAGTTTAAACCATAAAACCTGTACTTTTATTCAACCTAACTATGAAACGCTAGAGAAAAGAATATAATTATGAATCAACTTAATGTTGATGATTTAAGATATTTTTAAAATAATTGGGTGTAGAATATTCTTTCTAATTTCACATATTACCTCATGTTAGAAATCTAATCTTCATTTAGTAACCCAGAGATAGTGGGTAATTTTCTACTTATATAATGAGACATAAAGTAAATTTAATATATTTTTTAAATTAAAAAAGTTTCTACACTATGTACCCATGAAATAATGTTCTGAATGAAGCTCTTTAAACCATCTTTCAGGAACAATAACAAACAGCATGTGATGGCTTAGAAGGAGATTCCTCTTAAAGCAGTTGCAAACTATACTTGGCTTAGAAAGAGATTCCTCTTAAAGAAGTTGCAAACTATACTTGACCTTGCCAATTGGGAGCAGATTTCAAAGTTATGTTAGGAATGTAACATCATTTATACCATCCTTCAAGTGAAATAATCACTTTGTTATTTTCATCCCTATCAGGAGACTGAAGTCAAAATTGATACAGCCATCAGAGGTTAGATTGGACTTGTCTGTTATGAGAAAAATAGCACCAATAAACTCAATAAAACATCTTCATAGACAAGGAAGTCCATTTGGAAGACTCTGTTCTTCTGTAATCTTAAACCATACAGTTTGCATACAATTTTAGATTTAAAACTTAATTTCAGAAACTCTTAGGAAATGTTTAATTGCCAATATTTTACCTGGTTTAGGTGCTACCACTCAGGTCATGAGCTAAATTTCACACCTCATGGTATACAAGTTAATAATTTGGACACAAATGTTTCTGCCACATTCAATTTATGCTTATTTTATATTAATTAATAAATGGATGAGTACACTAAGATTTAAGAGTTTGCAAGTGAAAATCAAAACTAGTTTTATATAGTATTTCACTAATTCTAATTTAATTATAAGGCAGAAAATGATAAGAATTGAATAAAATTCTGATTGCCAATTTTTTTTTGTCCTTTATTGATTTTTAAAGAGAGGGTGAGAGAGAGGGTTAGAGAGATAGAGACACAGATGAGAGCTATTGCCTGCCTCCTGCTTTCTCCCTACTTGGGATTTAGCCTGCAATCTGGATATGTGCCTGGAATGGATCCAGTGATCTTTGGTACCTGGGTCAGTGCTCAACCACTGAGCCACACCAGCTGGGTGATTGCTTATTTTGTAATAATTTTCCTTACATTCAAAATATTGAATTTGTGTATGTATAATGTAATGGTGTGTGCATATAGGTATAACTATTAAGTTAATGAAATGAAGTACATTGGTCTAATTATTGGGGAAGCATTATTGCAACACTTTTTTTTTCTATACTGCAGCACATCATTAAAAATATCCTATATAATAAAGAGGTGATATACAAATTAATCCTCACACCCTCACATAAGATGGCTGCCCCCATGTGGTCAAAGATGGCTGCTACAAGATGCCTGGCAGGGGAGGGTAGTTGTGAGTTATCAGGCTGGTGGGGGGTGCGCCCAGCAGGAGGGACATTTTGGGGTGAGCAGGTTGTGAGTGGGGGTCAGTTAGAGGTGATCAGGACAATGGGGGGCAGTTTGGAGTGAACAGGCCAGCAGGGGGGCAGTTTGGGGTGATCAGGCTGGAGTGGGTGGCATTTGGGGACTAGTAGGCTGGTGGCAGGGGCAGTTGGGTCAGATCAGGCCAGCAAGCAGAATGGTTAAGGGCATTCAGGCAGGCAGGTAGGCAGGTGAGTGGCTGGAGCCAGTAGTCCCAGATTGTGAGAGGGATGTTCCACTGCCAGTTTGGGCCTAATCCCTATAAATTGGCAGTAGGACATCCTTGAGGGGTCCCAGATTGGAGAGGGTGCAGGCTGGGCGGAGGAATACCTGCCCCATGCACGAATTTCATGCACTGGGCCACTAGTATAATGTAAAAGTCAAACAATTCATAATTTCTGAAGATGAAGCTCTTTTCAAATTCAGAATCAGTTGATTCACATTTTGGGAACAATGTCTGTAGAAGAGCTGTCACTTTCTACTGAGCACAAACTACATCAAACATATTTATGTTTGTATACAACTGCAAAACTATTGTGCATCCTACTGGATTTCCTGTCTATAGATAATATTGCACAATTAACTATCCATAAGCATAGTGAAAAAATGTAAACTTGTCTATAAGATAATATTTAAGTTCTAACTGAAATATCAACATGAAAAGTTCCTGTCTTTATTTCAGACGCATGCATATCCAAAATTAGAGACCAGAATATTAGGTATCAGCTTCTCCACCATTTCAAAGTGATGTGCTCTACTTCTGTGCAGGACTTGCAAGAGGAATGTAGAATTCTATTGGTTTTGGTGTGGTAGTGTCGTATAGTTCTTTTTAAAAAAAATATGTTTTATTGATTTTTCACAGAGAGGAAGGGAGAGGGATAGAGAGCTAGAAACATTAATGAGAGAGATACATCGACCAGCTGCCTCCTGCACACCAGCACCATGGATGTGCCTGCAACCAATGTACCTGCCCTTGACCGGAATTGAACCTGGGACCTTTCAGTCCACAGACCTACGCTCTATCCACTGAGCCAAACCGGTTTCAGTGTGTCCTGTAGTTCTAATATAGTCTCATCCCATTCATATTGTCCTTGTTATATCATTCAATTTAGAAAAAAATTTATTCCTATAGCATTTCATTGGACACTGTGTGAAAGGCTTGGGGCAGTTTGGTGACAGTAGGAATTTGAGAAGGGAATGAAAAGTTTTCTATTTAATAATTTGGAAATTTTTTTCTATTATGGTGTTTTTTCAGAAATTTCTCAAATATGCAAGCATAGAGATGATTTTTTAAAGTTTGAAAGTCAGGAAACTAGTGTTAATTATTATAACTATTTCCCAAATGTATTTGATGAATAATTTTTGGTAAAATCCACTTTTATATAAGCTCTGTAAAATAAACACATATTTTACCATATTTTACAAAAAATCTTTGAGGGAATGTATTTCTAGGATACAAAATATTAAGGCATTTAGAAAGCAAAATTTATATTTTAACTTCATTACATAATCAATATCTTAATTATATATTAAAATTAATACAATAATCCACCAAATGTTTCTTATAAAATATGTTACTATAAGCTTTATGAACCAGGAAAAAAATGAAATACAATTTTAAAAGAAAAAAATGACAAAATCACACTTTTAAATTTAACATTTCTGAGTTTATTAATCTCTTACCTTCTAAATATTTTCAATTTGAAATCTGCTAAATGTAGTCAGGAATTACATTTTAAAATCCATGGAGTAGTATAGAGAATATTTTTAATGTGCTCTGCATATTTTAACCATTGCACTGCTATTTTGTAAGATAGAAGAAGCTTTAAAAATGTTCAGCAATAGATTTTTGTTCTATATGAAACTTCTGAATTTAATACAATTTATAGTTTTGTCTTATTCTAGAAATACTGTTCAAGAACAATTGATGCAGAAATCAAAATACTTTTTAGAAGACAGTCTCATTTAGTCAATATTAGGGTTTCTTTCTCTCCTCTAAAGCCTTGGGAAATCACTAGTCTTTGAATGTTTTTACACATTAAGAACACTGTCCCTAAACCCATTATGGTATAATTTACTTTCCAATAAACTAAATTGATGCAATGTTTGCTAATTATCTCCTTTGTCTTGTTCAATTAAAGAATGTAAAATTGACCAGTTTTCTACAAAGAAAGTTTCAGTAGTGGTACTTTAAAATAAGTAGAAGAAAATAAAATTTATAACTCAAATTTGATTTATTCACATACTTGTATGTTCCTTCTAAAATTAACTTTTGTTTTCAAATGAAATATTTAAGTGAATAGAATTTGACAATAAAATATATCTCCCATCAACAATGAATATTTCTAGGAGTTATTAAAATATTGTATTTGAATTTAAAAATGTGGCAAGTAATTATGTTAGATAATTATTTTATATAAATATATAAATATATAAAATAATTATGTATGCTAAATTCAAAAGAAAATATGATTATATTTTTAAGATGATTGGTTATATTTGGAATTGTGGAATGATGCCAATGAAGTTTAAAGAATTAATTACAGTATTACTATGCTTAGGCTTTAATGTACATATTTATCCCATGTGGTTTACTGACCTATGATCATACCATTTTTAATATAATGAAGCCCAACTTCAAAATGATGTAGCAAGGACCAGCACAAGAGGAGAAAGCTTTTGATGGGCTTGCTTGCTGCATTGTTATTAGTTAGGCTGCTAATTCCTTTAGTTCTAATTTCCTGTCTGCCACTACCAAACCAGTGTTTGCACAGGATATTTGTGGCATACAGTTGTATATAGGTGATTACCCCATTTAATAAAATAGAATTATTAACATTAAAATAAGGTGATTAGGAATCACCAGTGAAAATTTTGGCTGATAACGCCACATTTTATTAGACTTGTTCTGTTATATTCATAAAATATTTCAGTTTCTTCAAAAGACTCAGCATGTCTGGCACTGTGTGTACCCAGTAGTAACACTAATGTGAGTAACAGAGAGTCAAAAGCTTATTTTGAAATTGAGCCCAATATACCCTTATGGCAGTAAGAACGTAAGTCAGGGAAAGGAAGGAAGCCAAGATATTGAGTTATCAGACATGTGACCACTGTGTGAAATTAGAGCTTAATTCTCATGGTCTTTATATATGGTCGATATAAAGACCATATCCACAGTCATCCCACCCAGGACAAAGCAGCTGAGACATTTATACAGCAACATCCAATAGTCATTCGTGAGTGCTACTGATAGGTTGTATTAATTCTTTATTTTTCTTTTTTCCCATCACCATTTATCCCCCTATTCTTTTTTTCCTGGATGCATTAATTCTTCCACACTTGGACATGGGCAGAACAAGCAAGTTCCAGATACCCCAAAAAGCCCTCAAGCAAAGAGAATTACATAAAGCAATGGAAGTGTGATTGTGTGCACTAAAACGGTGAAACACAAGCACACAAAGAACACACTAATTTTGTGATTGAGATTAGACATCACTGTAACCCATTCAAGTAAAGATTTATGTTGCTTGCTGCTTCCTTTCACCTCTCAGAATGATCATTTTTTTTAGAATGTCTCAGAAGTTATGACTAAGTTGCATGAATCATTATGCCTTGATTTTTCTGTGTTAAAAAAATAATTCTTTTTTGTTTTGTTTTGTTTTGTTTTTATTTTTTTATTAAAGTATTATATGTGTACATATCTTACCATTGCCCTCCCCACTCCCATACATGCTCTCACACCCTAGTATTTTGCGTCCATTGGTTATTCTTATATGCATGCATACATGTCCTTTGGTTGATCTCTTATCTCCCCCACCTCGCCCCAAACTTTCCGCTGTAATTTGACATTCTGTTTGATGCTTTACTTTCTCTGTATCTATCTTTTTGTTCATCAGCTTATAATGTTTTTTATTATCCATAAATGAGTCAGATCATGTGGTGTTTTTCTTTCATTTCACTGGCTTATTTCACTTAGCATAATGTTCTCCATTTGTTTTGTTTTTAATAAAAAGGAAGACATTCTCAAATCAGAATTTTCTAGTGTGGAGATCTGTCTTATTATACCAGATGGGATAAGAACAATTTAGTAAAGCCCTTTCTTATCACTCTCCAGCACAAGTCACCTGTAGATAACTATATTAACTCTATCAGCACATGGCTGGCACACAGCTGCCTTGGCTTACAATCTTCCTTATTTGTAAAATGTGATAATTCAAGGTCCAAACTTAGTAGCACTTTACCTATATAGATATCCCTGGAGTCCCCAGTGTCCTCCCAAAATGCTGCTATCACTACAAATACTTTGGCATTTAATATTCATTCATTTAACAATTCTATATTAAACTTCTACCTTGAGGCAGGCATTGTTTTAGATTGAAGAAATACAGCAGTTAAAAACAAAAAAGATAAATATCCCTGCCTTTAAGGAGTTTATGTTGAAATAGTGGGATATAAATAATAAACAACAAAAGGAAGTAAAATATGAGGTGTGTTGATAGTATAAGTGCTTTGGAGGGGAAAAAAATTAAGAAGAGAAAGAGAAGGTGCTGGGACAAGGGGGATTTGCAAATTTAAATTGGTTGGCCAGTAGGAGGGGTCATCTCTAAGAGAGTGACATTTGAGCAAGATCTGAAAGTAATGTTGATAATTGGGCAAAGTTATTGATAGATTGATGATGGAATAGTATGATAGGCAGTTGAAGCAACAACTGAAAAAGCAATGAGGTATCACGGATATCTGGCATGTTCAAGGAAAAGAAGCACTATGGTTGGGATGGGGTGAGTAGAAAGAAGTGAGGCCAAAGTGCATATGAGGAAATGTGTTAGGTCTTATAGATAATCGTAAACACTGTTTATTACTCTGGATGAGAGGGGAAAGCATTAGGGGATTCTGTGAAGAGGAATTACATCATGTGATGAATCTTCAATAGGAATATGTTGTCTGCTGCCTTGACGACAGATTACATAAACAGGTTAGGGAGACTGTTCCAGTGATCTGGATGCCTGATACTTGTGATTTTAAACAGGGCAGTAGCAGTCCAAAGTGTTTAGACTCTAGAAAAGTTCGAAATATGGAAATGACAGGCCAAGTTGACAAAATGAATGAAGGGACTGAACAAACAAGAAGAGTCCAGGATAACAGCAACTTATTTGGCCTGAATAATTGGATGGCTAGAATTGTCATTATCTAAGATGGAGGCTCATATAAGCTCAGCAAGTGTAGAGGGCAAGTTTGGAGGGATTGGGAGCTTTCTTTTGAACTTCCCAACCCCTCCAAACTTCCCCTCTACAGCTTGAAATGTTCAATAGCAAGGTATATGTTTATTTTGGGATTTCAGGAGAGTTCTTTGGGTTACAAATATATGAATTTGGAAGACAACCTGGATGAGATCATCAAGAGAGGAAATAGACTAAAAAACTAAAAGCATCCTAAAGATAATATCAAAGCATTTCAATATCAATAAACTGAGGTCAAAGGATGAAGAGAAACCAGAAGGAGAAATGAGGGAGAGAAAAGGAAAGCTAGACATGTGTAATGCCATGGACATGAAGTAAATAAATGACCTTTTTGATGAAGGAATAATCACTTTTGCTCAATGCTCCTTAAAAGTTAAATAAAATGTCAACTGAAATTTAACTGCCGGCATAAGTCACATAGAGGTCATTGCTAATTTTAATTAAAACAAACTAAAAACAATTGAACTTTTTGAGGTAGAAGGTGAGGATAAAAGCTTAAAAAGAGCTGGCTCAAAAGAGCATGACAGGACAAAACTGCATACCTATTATCACATAGTTTCTATCATTCATTATGTTTCTGGGAAATGAATTACATTGATACACATCTTAATTTTTAATCATTAATCAACCTATTGTAGACTTATAAATTATTAGTTTTCTCCTGTTCAGAACCTACAAATGTTTATATATGAAGAAGGCATAAAAGGTCTGTGTGTGTGCAGGTTTAAGTGAGTAAAAATTATTTATGGCGCACACACTATTGTAGCCTGACCTGTTGACCCTCGGTGTTCATTAGAAATTCATCAGTACCACACTACCTTCCCTTCTGTGCTTCTTCCTCTTTTTCTGATCTATCGGCTTTAGGCCAAGGTGAGATTTTCTACAGAGAACCTTTTTAATTAGCTCTCCGCCCTCCTGATAGTTTCAGAATAATTTATATAAAATAAAAAATTCAGATCATAATTCATTTTCAAAAACAATCATGAAAACTAGGGTTATCCAATAGTGCTATTTTCCTAAGAAAAGTTTCAGGCCATTTTAAAAAATAGTTTTATTTTATTATATCTGAGAAATTAGAAACATTCTGACCACTTTAAAACCTATTTTATTCATATAATAAAAGTAATAGGAAATTTTTGAGTATCCACTACATATCAGACATTAAGATAGTTCAATAAAATTGGTTATTTCATTTAGTTCTCTGAACAGCTACTTTTGGGTGTAATGTTTGTATGCTTATTTTTTTAGATAAGACACAAATTGCTAAGTGATTTATACTAAGCCACATAGCTAGCGAATATTACAGGCTGAATGTCCAAATAGCCTTATTTCAAAGCAAGAATTTTAAGTGTTGATGATATTGCATAATAACCTGTTATGAATATGTATTATATGTATTCATATCAATAGAAGTCATAAACATATTATTAAATATGTTTATAATTGAAGAAAATGAATGTAATGCCAATAAACATATGTTGTTATTTCATAAATGAAACAAATACTACCCTTGGTTTTCATTATCTTGTGTGCAGGAAAATGTGTAGTCAGGGAAGGAAGGGAATGGTGTTAGTGTAAAGGGCAGGAGGCTTATAGTTTTTCTAAATTTTCTTTTATCTTATTTTTTTCTGAACTACATGAAAATAAATGTCTGAGATTCCTGGAATAGGATTCATCTCAATGGTTATTTCTTAGAATCACTGCATTCATTTCCTACTATATTGAAATGCAGTAGGAGGAGGATCAGCCATTTGACAAACAAGTTTACCAAGGAAATCTAATTTTCTCTTTTTCTTCCACTCAAAGTATAGTGAGAGGTTTCCTCTTTCCTAAGATTCTGTTCCTCCCCTGCCTGTTTTTGCCAAAAGCATTGAGGTCTATCTATCTATCATCTATCTATCTATCTATCTATCTATCTATCTATCTATCTATCATCTATCTATCTATCATCATCTATCTAAGAATAGTTTAAGACTAACTGATTTTAACTGTAGTATTTTTCATTAAAAATCATATGATACAGCCCTAGCTGGTTTGGCTCAGTGGATAAAGTGTCAGCCTGTGGACTGAAAAGTCCAGGGTTCTATTCTGGTCAATGGTACATGCCTGCGGTTGTGGGCTCAATCCCCAGGAGGGGGCATGCAGGAGGCAGCAGATCAATAATTCTTCCTCATCATTGATGTTTCTATCTATCTCTCTTCCTGTACCTTCTTCTCTGAAAAAATATATTTAAAGGAAAAAAATAATATAATACAGATGGTTGGAAGTTGAAGCTGAAGTATCAGTTATATCTCTTGCTCAGTTATGGCTTTTGGTCTGTGAAAGACAGCAAGCAAAGATAAGAAAAGGTCAAATTTATAAGCCACCAGTGAGAGGGATCTTAGTACAACATGAACAACAGGAGCCTAATTATTTACACTGGGACTAAGACTTTTCCCAGCAAAGAATAAGAATTCTTTAGTTTGGAAGAATTTAGAAAAATATATAGAATAGTGATTAAAAGCATGGATTCTGTAGTCAGATATCCTGGGGATAAATCGCCACTCAATCTTTTCCTAGTTGTATGTTTTTGAGTGTGTTAGTTCACTATTCTCAGTCTGTAATCATAAACAGAGCTAGCTTGTAGAGATGAGACGCAACAGAACAGCATTTAGCATAGTTCATTGCACTTAGTAAGTCTTCGATAATTATTTTATGATGATGATGATAGTTATCATGATTCATAAGATCTTATTATCTCAGAAAATGGCTGGACACAGCCCCCTTAATTACAGTGTAGTAGAGCATACTGATCACTGTTGGGGCTTGCATCTATGCTGTTGAAAGTAAGAGCTGTTATGACACAGAGGAGCATTTAGGTCTGATGGAGGGGCACAGTGAAAGTCTAATCTAGCCAGGATATCATAACTTTCAGTAGATTATGGAACTAGACAACAGGTTCAAACAATGAAGAACCTTGAAGCTAACAGTATTGGTTTAAACCAATGTTGCAGAATATTAATTGGCCAATAGATATTAATTAATAATATCAAAATTAATAATAATTTTTGATTAATTGGCCAATAGAAAATCATAATAACGAATGTAAAAGCAAACTGTTATAAAGCCAGATAGGAGCTGGGAAGGCCTTAGAGATATATAAGTAAGCAGAAGTACTGGCATTAATATAGGATTTAATCAACAGATTCCCAAACCTTGGTTAGGAGTATGAAAAACTAGAAGTCTTTATTTAGTTTGTATCGTATTCTCCCAGGATCAGACCCAGAGAGGAGATAAGGAGAGCAAGGAGTTGATTTGGAAGGGGCAGTAAGCACAAGCAGAGAAGTAGCGATACCATGGCAACTGGGATTCCACTCCTTGGGAAAATTGTTAAAACCCACCTTCAATAGTAAGCAAATCAGAAGATTGAAATACCCCAAATATCAGGTAGTTATTTGTTGAACACTGCTGGTGAAAGGAAGGGAGAAACCTAGCTTGTCTTCAGAGGAAATCTTAAGCAAAAGCTGCAGAAATTTTAATTGGAAGAATGCACAATAAAGGACCATAGTGTCAAGGAAATCATTTCTCAGGTTCATGCCACACATGTGTAGTTATCACACCTAACCATCTCTTAACTACAAACACAATGTTACCTAGTTTTCTATTTTTCCTATTCTGCACTTCATACCTTATTACATGCTCTTGAGTGCCTTGGCAAAACTTGGCATTTTCTGCATGTTTGTCATCTTATCTGAAACCTGTAGGGCCAGATAATTTTTTATATATAGATTTTTACTTACATTTTAGGAAGGTAATACAGAAATACTCTGTGTATTTAATAACACTTGAATGAGGTTGGGGCAGCAATCTGTGAGCAAACACATGACTATTTCATGTGTTACATGAATGAATGTTTATATTGAGGAATAAGTAAAGACAATAAATAGCCTCACATATATTCAGGTCAGGTTTATTCTTAGTCAGGATGTGATGGGTCTGGGCACACTGTGGAACTAACTCTAGAAGAAAACCCCAGCCCCTGAAATGTTCACTTACTCAGTGAGCATAAGGGAAGTGGCCTCTCTAGGAAGGAGTACAGGAGGCTCTGGAACTGTGATCAGATGCTATTCGTTTGCTGATCCATTAATGCAGATGTGCTGAAATGGCTTGTTGCCAAACTACCAAAACAAAGGTAATCAATGAGATTTCAGGGATATCTAGATTAGTATTTCTTCAGATGCCAATTTATTAAATCCTTTTCTTTTATTTCAAAGCAGAATTTTGACATTTTGCAATTGTGGATAAATAGACATTGGACCCATATATTAAACCTGTCCTTTTCCACTTCAAAAACTTCTACAACTTAAGTTTTCTCTCGCTCTTTCTTAAAATAGAAGATTCTGAGATCCACTGAGGTCTAATCTTGAGAACTGTATATTTCAAACATTTTTCATTGTTGTCCCTACTCCCTACGAGGCTTTTAAACATTTTATTGTATTTTCCCTAATTGCCCGTCACCATAACATTTAAGACCAAAATATACTATCTATCTGTTGATGTACTGTGAGTCTTTGCAGAACTATGCATCTTATAATATTTAACACTAGAGGCCTGGTGCATGAATTCATGCATGGGTGCAGTCCCTCCCAGCCAATTGGGACCATCTCACCCCATGCCAAACAGGGCTGGCCAGGGAGAGGAAACATGAGAGGTTGGCTGTGGGAGTGCATTGACCACTGGGGGTAGCTCCTGCATTGAGCGTCTGCCCCTTGGTGGTCAGTGCACTTCATAGCTACCTGCCGATCATTCTGATGTTTGGTCATCCAGTCTTAACGGTTGCTTAGGCTTTTATCTATATAAATATTTTATCCCCTAAGATATCATTTTTGTCCCTTTGGAAGATGTACCACTCACATTAAAAAATGCATGCTTAAGTTAGAGAATATAAATGTTTACCAATATGACAATGTGAAAACAAACATACTTAGTGTCATGTAATACATTTTTTAAATGACACGAGTTACTTTATGTTTTGTTTTAGATATCTCTCTTTAAATAATATTTAAGGAATCAAATGAGTTATTTTATAGTACAAATTGGAGAGCGTGTGTTTAATGGATGGTGGTTTTTAAACTAATGGGCACATGATTCTGTTAAAAAAAGAAAACAGAAAAAAAAACACTGTACATGAAATTAATGCAAAGGCTTTTGGGGGTGCTAACTTTAGAACATTTCTTTATTTTAGGATTTATTTATTTAATTTCCTAGCACAACTAATATTTTGGAAAGTTTAGTCTTAACATGAGAAAGAAAATATATATTTTATTTGCAGAAATTTTATATAGATTTTAAGGCAAAAGAAAGCTAGAGGGTAAAGTAAAATCGCAAAATTTGGAACAAAGATTTTACCAGAAGTTGAAATGTTATTAAAAAAAAATGGCCAAGTTATTAGAAGACATAGATCAGGAGTGACTTGGCCAAGTTTCTAGTTCTTATCTTCTCCAATCTCTTCCCTTTTTTATAAATTGGAACTAGAATTACTGTAGAATGTATTGATAGGACTGAAATTATAAAGCATAAAAATAGTCAATAAATTATATTACTAATTAATAATTAGAGCCATGTTTAGTATAACTTGAAGTAAAGACCATATTCTGAGGGGCTAAACTGAGATACATGAGCCTTCTCCATGTTGTTTATGCCAAACCTTCTGAGTTGAACTGTTTATGCTTCTACAATTTTGTATTTATTTTAGTTAACATTTATAGGAGTTATACATTTCTTGGAGTTTCTGGCAAATGTTCAAACTCACTTGTTTTGATTAATATAATTTTACTCATCAAGGAGATTTTAGAGAAAATTGAGGCTATCTTAAAAGATTAAAGTATTTGAGAATATTTCTCCCTGGCTTTGTAGTCCTCAATAGCATTGAGCTTTAAGAGAAAGAACTTGTCAACATATATACCATTTCCTTGATCCCTCCAAATATCTGCAACTTTTTTATTCAGGATCTTTAGGAGGTTTTTCAGTTGTTCTAAAATCTTAATTTTTAAAAAAATGCTTTACAGTAATGTGTGGGATACGTGCTCTCTTTCATTTTAACTATTATAACCTTTCTCTCTCATAGCACTTTTCTCATTGTATCATAATGGCTTGTTTACTTTCCTCTTCTCTCATTAGACAGAGAGCTGCTAAAAAAACATCATTTTCTCTCCAGCCTGCAGCACAGTGCTTGTTAATACACTCAGGATTCCTTGAATTAAATTAGATAACACCATGTATCTTGTTATCTCACATTTACCTGACATTCTGTGATAGTGATATGTACACATTTTTATTTTCTTGTATGCAATACAAGTGTATTGCAAATTCCTTGAAATATGGTGCTATAACTTTATTCCCTTTGCTATCACAATATATTGAATAAAATATCTTTGCTGGATGACAATACAGGCAATTGTCATTTTTTCTGCATGGTACTATTGCAACATTTTTAGTTTTCTTATGACAGGATTTCTGATAACCCAGATCTTACAGTCACCAGAATTTATAAGTCAAAAGAAGGAAGAAAGGAAAGGAGTGAGGCAGGAAAAGTAATCAGGAGGCTAAAGCTTTTGGAAAGAAATAGATTCTAAGATATAGCTGCCCATAGGGTAGTTGGACAAAGAGACATTTGTTTTGACACATTTTTAGACAATTACAGTTAACAAGACAGAATTCATAAACTGCAACATCCAGATTATCAAACATCAGGGGAAAAAGTAAAAAAAAAATAAATAAATGGTTATAAATAGTCACAGAAGTTCATTCAGGTATCAACATGAACAGTGACCTAAGGGTGGACACATAGGACTCTAATCAGTTCAAAGAAACAGATTGAGTGCTGTTAGTTATGTTATAAAAACAAAAACAAACCAACAAACAGCTCAGTTCTGGGCTCTGGGTCACCCTGGAAGGAGCTCAGAAGGCACCACCACTTCTTCCTAACAACAGTAAAAGTCTGAATAGACTGAAAAATCAACATTTCTTAGATACACAATAGGGGGAGAGCATATGGAAAACCATTCCACCCAAAACTGGAGAGTTAAATCAATAAAAGAAAGTACAACTTAACAGGACATGTTCTCAAGAGTGTAAACTGCCAGGGGAACCAATGTCAGAGTTGGAAAACCAGAAATGTTACTGATGAATTTCTGCTTAGTGTGGACAACTCTGAGAGTTAAAAACCCTCCAGGGGGACCCAAACATAGAGGAGCCCTCACAATTTGTAAGATTTACCTCTAGGAACTAAACCAGGTTCACACAGTAAAAGTTGTAGAAAAAAATCACCTCTGCTTCTTGCAAGGTGAGGGGGAAAAGAAACCTTTGAAATATAGCAGAGCACTCTGTTCTTCTAAACAAGACCTGCCCTCAGAGAAGACCAGCTAACCAGAGTCTCACCTGCTGCAGTCCTACAAGAGCCCCAACTGATCAATTCTAGGCTGGGCTGAGAAACATACACCCCGTGCACGAATTTTTTGTACCAGGCCTCTAGTGATAGTATCGTGTTTGATGCATATCATTTTATAATTGTCCAAACCTATAGAATTAATTAAACTATGGACTCTGAGTGATAATGATGCCCATGTAGATTCATAATTTATAACTAATGGATCACATGATGGGGGCTGTTGACAATGGGGGAAGCTATGTATATGTGAGATCAGAGCTTATATGGAAAATGTCTTTACCTCCTTCATATTTCACTCTCAACTTAAAATGTTTCTTTAAAAAATAGTTGTCAAAACTAAAATATAAATAAATGATAGTTTTTATTTTTTCCATCTTGATATAAAATATGTATTTTAATATTATAGATCGCACAAAACCATAATTATTTTGAAATATAGAGATATCTTATTACATATTCTGTTAGTGAATAAATTGACAATTACATGTTTTATTTAGAATTCTATTACTGCCCAGTAAATTGGAGTGGAGTGCCCTCTATTCACATACTTGCTTAACCTAATGTCCCAAAAGAGGCTGGTGTTTTCATTTCTATCCGGTATAGTAATAATTAATGTCGTTTTTCAACATTCGTTTAAAATCTTGCTTGGCGTTGACTTGTATTGACATAACCTTCAAACACGTGGTATCTACAGAACGTGTGAAGTGCAATTAACAAGTTTTGCTTGAAAAAGTTTGTGTTTGGTTTGGTTTTTGTTGCAAAACTAGGGCTAAGAAGATGGCGGATGAAGAGCATATTCGGCACTGCGTGCTTTACGAGTTCCAATTAGGAAGAAAAGCAAGTGAGGCTGCAAAAAACATCTGTAGTGCTCTTGGTCAAGATGCAGTTAGCGCCGGAAAATGCCAGCATTGGTTTGAGAAATTTCGCTAGGGAAATTTTTCGTTAGATGACAAGAGTGGTCGAGGCTGTGTGTCCAATTTTGATCAAGAAGCTCTTCAAGCTCTTTTGGTGCAAAATCCTCAAATTACCTAACAAGAGCTTGCGACAACTTTAAATTGTTCACAAAAAACAATTTCCAATCAATTGCGTGCACTTGGCAAAGTCCAAAAGTTTGGAAAATGGGTTCCTCATGAGTTGACCGACAACAACCGTAATCAAAGAGTCACAATTTGCAGTTCGCTCCTTTCTCGTCAAAACCGTTTGCCGTTTTTAGAGCAAATTGTTAATGGAGATGAAAAATGGGTGCTGTATGTTAATTTGAAAAGGCGGCCTCAATGGTTGGACAAAAATGAGGCTCCGCAGCCCACACCAAAACCTGACTTGCATGCAAAAAAAGTGATGTTGTGTGTTTGGTGGAATTTTAAAGGAATTCTTCATTATGAACTTTTACCATCTAACCAAACCATTACAAGTGCAGTGTATAGTGCCCAATTGGAAAGGTTAGCCCAAGCTTAAGAGAAAAAGAACCTGCGCTGATTAATCGGAAGGGCGTAATTCTTCACCACGATAACGCAAGACCGCATACTGCAAGAATCACTGCTGAAAAACTGTGCCAGTTGGAATGGGAAGTTCTCCCTCAACCTGCATATTCTCCTGATATTGCCCCTTCCGATTACCATTTGTTTCGTTCTTTGCAAAACTTTCTTCTTGGACAAAAATTTAATAATGAAGAATGCCTCAAAAATGCATTGACCGAATTTTTTGCATCAAAATCACAAGAATTTTACAACAGAGGGATTAAAATGCTTCCTGAGCATTGGGCACAAGTAGTAGAAAACAACGGCAACTATATTGTTGATTAAATTTTGTTGTATTGTTTAAATAAATTCGATTTTAAAAAGTATTAGAAAACGACATTATTAGTAGACCTAATAAATTACATAATTACCCTATAATTTTTAAATAATATATTGTATTCTTCATTTATCATATTTTTAAACTTTATATGAGCTAAAAAAAAGAAAAAAGAAAGAAAGAAAGAAAGAAAGAAAGAAAGAAAGAAAGAAAGAGAAAAAGAAATCTGACCTGAACTGTTAAATTAGCTATCCAGCTCTCAGAGCTATTCTGTACATAATGATAAAGGACAAGATTGAGATTTGAGATGTGAGCTCTCTTTCTTTTAAACTCTAAGGGTTTGGTTTAGAATGAGGATTATTTTTAAACCCTTGCATCTCATCTATAAGGTAAAATGAGTAGGCTTAACTGTTTCTGGGGTTTTACCTGTCTCAAAAATTATATAAGCTGATTGTAGAAATGGTGGGAGTGGGACGACTTCTAATAAGAGCTAACAATTTTGATGATTAAAAATCATCATAACATAGGTTTTAAATTTATATTAGTAGTATCTATGTGTATAGAACTAACACATAAAATAATTTCAAAAATGAATTGAGATAATAGGTATTCAACAGCTAATAAAATAGATAAGTACTTATATTATGAAAAAGTAACATAAATGTTTTTCAACATGGGCAACAAAGATAGCTAATAGTTAAGAGCAGCTAGTAGACCTGAAGAAAATGAGGATTGTGATTTAAGTTCAAATTCATATAATTTTAATTGTATTATAGACTTCAACAAACCACAGACTCAAGGTCTTACTGAATTATACATTTGGACAGAACCATAAAGGCCTTCTATTGTCAAATTTACTATTTATGGAGCTTTTTGCTTTATTTTTTCTTCTCTATTCCCTCCTGCAACCAGGACTACTAATATTTTATATGTATTGAGTTACTTTGGCATTTTGCATTGACATTCACTTTTAAATTCAAATTAACAATTAACACTTTGGACTTTTTCCTTTTCTCTCCTTGTCTTGCTTAGGAAAGCATATTTTATTATTAATTTCTGACTTTAAAAATGCCTTTTGATTCTGAACATGATTTTTGTTGTTCTTAAATGTGGATGAAGACATTTTCCTTCCTCATGATTTTATTGTGATTATCACAATAAACTGTGTATTAACATGTGCTTTGTAAAGCATAGAAGTTGTGTATTATTGTCACTGAATTTACATGCAATGGTTTTTCATATTTTATGCTCATTTCTTTCCACATGACCCATTCAGAATCTAGAACTAGACTGTCTGCCCTCCTGGACATTATTAGTGGTGACCTTGTTACTTAATGTTAACTATATACCTCATTCTTCCCAAGGTTGAAAATCGCTGAAAGACAGTGCAAGTAAAGAATTGACAACAAGGACTGAAGTGGGCAGATGCAGCCCTTATTTCCTGCGTCTATCAAAATAGCATCCGATCTCCACCTTGCGGGATCTGTTTCATTATTTTGGCCAGATCTGAGAATGCCTTTCAAATACTTTCTTTTGCAGAAATGTTTGGACCTAGAAATACCAACATGTTTATTTTAAATATATAACATTTTAGGGATCAATTAATATTTGCATAATTAGAAAGTTATGCTTCCATAACATATATAAAAAGTTTATCCATGTAATAGTCTGAGGAGGATAGGTTTTAGTTATTCCCTGAATGTTTGGTAAAACTCTTCTGTGAAGCCATCTGGCCCTGGGCTTTTGTTTGCTGGAAGATTTTTGATGACTGCTTCAATTTCTTCCACAGTTACTGGTCTATTGAGCTGTTTGGATTCTTCCTGATTGAGATATGGAAGGTTATGTTTTTCCAGGAATCTGCCATTTCCTCCAGGTTGTTTGTTGGAATAGAGTTATTCATAGTATTTTGTAACAGTGCTTTGTATTTAAGTGGGGTCTGTTGTTATTTCATCTCTTTCTTTTCTGATTTTGTTTATTTGAGTCCTCTCTCTTTACTTCTTGGTGAGCCTGGCTAGAGGTTCATCAATCTTGTTTATCCTTTCAAAGAACCAGCTCTTGGTTTTGTTGATCTTATGTATTATTTCTTTGGTCTCTATGTAATTTATCTCCACTCTGATCTTAATTATTTCCTTCCTTCTGCTTATACTGGACTTTTCTTGTTGTTCTGTTTCTAATTCTTTGAGTTGTATGGTTAGGTAATTTATTACCACTGTTTCTTGTTTTTTTGCAGTAGTCTTGTAGAGCTATGAACTTCCTTCTCAAGACTGCTTTCACTGTGACTGATAGATTTTGGATTGTTGTGTTTTCATTGTCATTTGTTTCCATGATGTTTTTTATTTCTTCCTTGATTTCTCTGGTAACCCGGTTATTGTTTAATAGCATGCTGTTTAGTCTCCATGTGTTTGATTTCATTGGATTGTTTTTATTGTAATTGATTTCCAGTTTTATGACACTGTGATATCAGAAGGAGCTTGATATGATTTCTGTCTTCTTGAAGTTGAAGAGACTTTGCCTATGTACCAACATATGGTCTATCTTTGAAAATGACCCATGTGCACTTGAGAAGAATGTATATACTGTGGCTTTGGGGTGAAATGTTCTGAAGATGTCAATTAATTCCATCTGATCTAATAGTGAGTCATTTAGAATTGATGTTTCTTTACTTATTTTTTTGTTTAGAGGATTTGTCCAATGGTGATGGTGGGGTATTAAAATCTCCTACTATGATTGTATTGCTGTTAATTTCTCCCTCAATATCCTCCAGGACTTTTTTTGTTTTGTTTTTTTATATATTTAGGTGTTTCTGTATTGGGTACATATATGTATTCCAGAGTTATTTCTTCTTGTTGGATTGTTCCCGTTAGTACTATGAAGTGGCCTTCCTTATCTCTTGTAATGTCCTTCACTTTGAGATCTAATTTGTCAGATATAAGTATTGCTACCCCAGCTTTCTTTTCATTTCCATTCACCTGAAAAACTTTTTTTCCATTTCTTCACCCTCAGTATGTGTGTGTCTTTTTTTCTGAGGTGGGTTTCTTGTAGACAGCAGATATATAGGTCTGGTTTTTTTATCCAATCTGTTACCCTATGCCTTTTTTCATTTCTTTTATTGATTTTTTACAGAGACAAAGGGAGGATAGAGAGTTAGAAACATAGATGAGAATCCCATGCCTCTTGTACACCCTCTACTGGGGATGTGCCTGCAACCAAGGTACATGCCCTTGACCAGAATCGAGCTCGGGACCTTATAGTCTGCAGGCCAATGCTCTATGCACTGAGCCAAATTGGTTTCAGCTCCCTGTGTCTTTTGTTTGGGGCATTTAATCCATTTACATTTAAAGTGATTGATAAGTACTTATTTGTCGCCATTTTTACTCTATACCCGTGTTCCTTTTTCGCTTCCTATTTCTTTTTCTTTTCTTTCTTTTCTTTTTTTTTTATTTACAGCAGACCCTTTAGCATTTCTTGCATTGCTAGTTCCAAGAGGAAGAAACACTTCCAAGCTCCTTCTGTAAAGCCAGCATCACCCTAATACCAAAACCAGATAAAGACAACACAATGAAAGAGAACTACAGGCCAATATCCCTCATGAACATAGAGTCCAACTCCTTATCAAAATTCTAGCAAATTGGCTCCAGTAGTACATAAAAAAGATCAAATATCATGACCAAGTAGGAATTATCCCAGGAATGCAAGGATGGTACAATATCCACAAATGAATAAACATGTTACATCACATAAACTAAGTGAGAGATAAAACTGGCATAGTCATATCAATTGATGCAGAGAAAAACATTTGGCAAAATCCAGCACTCCTTCTTGATAAAAACTCTCAACAAGGTGGGAATAGAAGAATCATACCTCAACATAATAAAAATGATATATGATAAACCCACAGCAAACATCATACTCAATGGGCAAAAACTAAAACCATTTTCCCTAAGAACAGGAATAAGACAGGGATGCCCACTCTCACCACTCCTGTTTGACATAGCACTGGAAGTATTAGCCATTGCAGTTAGACAAGAAGAAAAAATAAAAGGCATCCAAATTGGAAAAGAAGTAAAATTGTCCTTATTTGCAGATGACGTGATATTGTACATAAAAAACAAACAAAAGAGTCCATAAAAAAACTGATAGATTTAATAAATGAATTTGGCAATGTAGCAGGATACAAAATTAATGCCAAGAAATCCATGGCATTTCTATACACCAACAGTGAAATTACAGAAAGAGAGACTAAAAAAGCAATCCCATTTATCATTGCACCAAAAATATTAAGATACCTAAGAATAAATTTAACTAAGGAGGTAAAAGACCTATACACGGAAAACTACAGGACACTGAAAAAAAGAGATAGAGGTAAAAAGATGGAAGAACATACCATGTTCATGAATTGGTAGAATCAACATCATTAAAATGCCCATACTACCCAAAGCAATCTATAGATTCAAGGCACTCTCCATTAAAATACCAGCAGCATATTTCACAGACCTAGAAAGAACTCTTAAAAAATTCATCTGGAATTAAAAAAAGACCCCAAATAGCAATAGCGATCCTGAGAAAACAAAGTAGGAGGGTTCTCAATATCAGATTTCAAGCTGTATTACAAAGAAACTGTTCTCAAAACAACATGTTAATGGCACAAGAGCAGACATATAGATTAATGGAATAAAATAGAGAATCCAGATATCTACCCAAATCACTATGCTCAATTAATATTTGACAAAGGAGGCATGAACATACAATGGGGTAAGACAGTCTCTTCAATAAATGGTGTTGGGAAAATTGAACAGATACGTGCAAAAAATGAAACTAGATCACTAACTTACACCATACACAAAAATAAACTCAAAATGGATACAGGACTTAAACATCAGACGGGAAACCATAAAAATACTAGATGTATTCACAAGTAGCAAAATCTCAGTCATATGCCGAAAGAACTCCTTCACTGATACTGCCACTAGGGCAATGGAAGCTAAAGAGAAAGTAAACAAATGGGACTACATCAAAATAAAAAGCTTTTCACAGCAAAAGAAACTATTAACAAAACAATAAGAAATTCCACTGTATGGGAGAACATATTTGCAAATTTTATCACTGATAAAGATTTAATCTCCAACATCTACAGACAGCTTATACAACTTAATAAAAGGAAGATAAATGATCCAATAAAGAAATGGGCAATGGACCTAAATAGAATCTTTTCAAAAGAAGATAGAAGGAAGGCCAAGAGACACATGAAAACATGCTCAAAGTCACTAATTATCTGAGAGATGCAAATCAAAATGACAATGCGGTATCATCTCACACTGGCCAGAATGGATATCATCAGCAAATCAACAAATGACAAGTGCTGGCCAGGCTACGGAGAAAAAGGAACCCTTGTGCACTGCTGGTGGGAATGCAGACTGGTGCAGCCACTGTGGAGAACAGTATGGAGTTTCCTCAAAAAACTGAAAATGGAACTCCCATTTTACCCACCAATCCCACTCCTAGGAAAATATCATAAGAAACTGGAAACACCAGTAAGAAAGGATATATGCACCCCTATGTTCATAGCAGCACAATTAACAATAGCTAAGATTTGGAAACAGCCTAGGAGTCCGTCAACAGATGACTGGATCAGAAAACTATGGTACATGTACACAATGGAATACTATGCTGCCATAAAAAAGAAGGAATTCTTACCATTTGCAGCAACCTGCCTGAATGGAATTGGAGAACTTCATACTAAGTGAAATAAGCCAGTCAATGAAAGAAAAATACCACATGATCTCACTCATTTATGGATAATAAAGAAAATTATAAACTGTTTAACAAAAAGAGAGATACAGAAACAGTAAACCATCAAACAGAATGTCAAATTACAGTGGGAAGGTTAGGGAGAGGTGGAGGAGATAAGAGATCAACTGAAAGACTTGTGTGCATGCATATAAGCATAACCAAGAGATGCAAAAATCTGGGGGGTGAGGGCATATATAGAAGTGGGAGGGCAATGCCATGATATGTACACATATAATACCTTAATAAAAAATGAAAAATAAATAAATAAATAAAAAGTTTATCCATGTAAAAAAGTAAGAAAATTAATAAAGAAATGGATGAGTGTCACTAAATAAGCCAGAATGTTTTTAAATAAACTTTCACTGAATTGGTGCACTTAATTCTGTAATCTAAGTATTATTGTATCAGGTATTTTTATGATTATTATTTTATTCATTTAGTTTGATTACAGGAATATTGTTTTGTTTCCTCCTGTGCTTATACATATTTCCATTTTATTATACTTCATTTGATATCATATTTAAAAGAGAAATGGCACATTAAAAAAATGGACATTCTGTTTCTCCCAATAGTTATTGTTAAAGCCAAAGATAAATGAAATTATCATTTTTTACACATGTGCCACGCATCAGTAAATTGAACCATTCTCAGGCCATTAGAAACAAAGTGTTGTTATGGGCTTTTAAAGGATAAATACAAGGGATTTTAACCCTACTACAACTTTAGTATCTAATGTTAAACAGCAGAATACTTGCTTTATAGCCAGGTGAAAGCATTTCATACTTTAACCAAACATCTGTGAAATGTTTTCCCATGCCTCATCTCATTTGATCTTACAGAAGTCCTGGAGTAGGTAGATAGGAGATTCGATGGAATCCTATTTTCTTTTCATGACCTGAAAAATGGGGATTTAGAAAGATAGAAACTGGACCTGAATGAAAAGAGTGAGAAATGGTGGACCTTGAAAATAACTTCAAGTTTTTTTCACTGAACAAAACATAGTCAAGCACTGCTGCAATTAAATATTTTATCCTTTGTTCTCCCTGCATAATCTACAATAATAATCTGCTTCATGTTGATACTTACTGCTGAATTGCTGACAATTACCTGAAAGAGAAGTTGGGGTGCTTCCCTGTGTTGGAAAAGTTTAGCTTCATCAGAAAACAAGTCTAATTAAGGAAATTTATTCTATATCTATAAAAGGCTAAGTTGACTCACCCATTAGCAATATATATACTAGATGTACTGGATAATAATGAATCTTTTTTTCAATATATGGAGTTACACATATGTTGATATATATGAAATTTGATATGTATGCTATTTTGTTGCATTGACAGCAAGCTTCAAAACTTCATGTCAAATTTTCTGAAGGTGTTCTAGCACTGACTGCCTGCTGGCGTGGACTCTGCAACCCAGCACTGACTACCAACGGAGCTTCAGATCAGGCCCAAAGAGAGGTCTAGAGAGAGAAGTAGAGTCTGATTTGTAGCTTCTGTGACATCTGTTGATCAGTCCTTGCCTCTCTCTCTCAGAGCCTGGCCAATAGCCACACCTCTCTTTCGGCCTCCATTGGGGCTGCTGATTAGCCTCACCTTTCTCATAAGGCCCATTGATAGGCTTGGCAATGCTGACTGGCATAGAAACCAACCAATCAGGACCAAATCGGGGTGAAGTGCAAGGAACCAATGGTTCCCTAGGAGGCAGAGCTTTTGACACTGACTGGCATAGAAACTGATCAATCAGAAGGTAATCTGGGTGAACTGATGGGGGCTGAGGAGGGGTTTTAAGAGCAACAGCTATTTGGCGTAAGGTGTAAGAAAGCAGTTAAATTTTTTAATGACCGGTTTGGCAGTATAGTGCATATATAATAGCTGGCTCACAGTCCAGATATAGGGGTTATGTATTTTTGTCTGCCAAGTTCATCTCTTCCTGATGAAAAAGGCTCCCTCCCCCCATTTAAGCAATGCTATCCTATATAATCTATTATACTACTAAAAGGGTAATATGCTAGCTAATTAGACTAGGTCAACCAGCCATCTTCCAGATGTCCGACTTCCTTCTGTACAAAGCCATGGTGGCGGGGTTCAAGTCAAAGGCTGCTAGGGGCAATCAGGCTGGCAGGGCAGGACAGTTAGGGGCAAGATCATGCTGGCAGGGGAGGGCAGTTAGGGGCAATCAGGCAGGAAGAGGAAGTTAGGGGTGATCAGGCTAGCAGGGAAGGGCCATTGGGTGAGAGATCTGGCCAGCAGGGGAGGGCTGTTTTGGGCAATGAAACCTGTATGGGAGGGAAGCTGGGTGTGACATCAGCCTAGCTGAGAAGGTAGTTAGAGATAAGATCAGGCTGGCAAGGGAGGGCACTTAGGGGTGATTAGGCAGATAGAGGCAGTTGGGATGACATCAGGCTGGCAGGGGAGAACAGTTGGGGGTGAGATCAGGCTGGCAGGGGAGGGAAGTTAGGGATATTCAAGCATTCAGGCAGAGGCAGAAAGGGGTGACTGGGCAGGCAGGAAGAGGGATTAGGGACAATCAGGCAGGCAGAGGCAGTTAGGAGCCACCACTCCCAGATTGAAAGAAGGATTTCCAACAGCCAGTTTAGGCAGATTCCCACAGGGATTTGGCCTAGTCCAGTGGTTAGACATCCCCAAAGGGGTTCGCAATTGGAGAGGGTTCCAGCTGGGCTGAGGGAACACCCCCCATGTATGAATTTTGTGCAACAGGCAAGTAGTCTATATATATATATATATATATATATATATATATATATATATATATATATATATATAAAGCCAATAACTATAACGGCCATAAAGACCAGTCACTATGACACCCACTGTGGCCAGCAAACCAGTGTGATCAGGGCATAGGGCCAGCTGGCCAACCTTGCACCCCCTCTCCCTGCCGGCCTGCCCTTGATCAGACTCTCCCACCTTGATCAAGAGCAAGGGGGGCTGACCAAACACCCCTCCCTTCTCCTGGCCAGCCCCACATCCAATGAGCCTGCCCCACCATGACAGGCCCGTAACTCCTCTTCCCAACCATTCTCACCCATGGTAACTCTCCCCCCCCCCCCCCCCCCCGCAACTCCAATAGGGTGCAGAACTGGTCTGCCTAGCTCCCGCAGTCCCTCTCCCCACCTGGCCCCACCCAGATCACACCCCCCCATAAGGGGCAGGGCTGGCTGGCAAACCACTCATGGCCCCTCCCCTAGGCCTTAGGTCCCCAATCAGCACCCCTTACCCCATTCGGGGGTGGGGTGACTGGCCCACAAATCACAACCCCTCAAATCAGCCCAAATCCCAATTGTGGGTGAAATTCCTGTGTTCTTCCCTGGCCATGATTGTGCACCGGTGGGCTCCCACAGCTTGGCCTGCACCCTCTCACAACCCAGGACCCCTTGGGGGATGTCTGAGAGCTGATTTTGGCCTGATCACACAGGCCAGGCCGAGGGACACCACTAGTGCACAAATTTGTGCCTCTAGTTTATAATAATTATAACATAATTTGGTTTTGAGAATAAGTCAAAAACTTCTTATAAAATTGGATATCTCTGTCCTAATGCTCAGATTTTATACATCAATAACATAAATAATTTAAAATAAATGCCCACATCAGAAACACCAGATTCATCCTACTGTGTTTACCCAAAAATAAGACATCCTCCAAAAATAAGACCTAACGCATGGAAAGATAAGACATCCCCTGAAAATAAGACCTAGCACAACTTTGGGAGAAAAAATTACTATAAGACACTGTCTTATTTTCGGGGAAACAGGGTACTACAAGATAACCTTATCATATGTAAACATAAGTATTAGATATATAATGTTATAGTGTGTATTGTTTTTATTATTTTCAAAATCCTTTATTGGAATCTATATAATATAAGCCTACTATGCAAATTGACTGAATGGCGGAACAACCAGTGGAATTTCCGATGGCTGTGACATGCGCTGACCACCGGGGGCAGACGCTCAATACAGGAGCTGCTATCAGCCCACAGGCCCCAGGCTAGCCAAGGCAGGTGCCAACTGGGGGCCCCTGTTTGCCCCGGCAGGCTCCCCACAGATCACAGATCCGTCCTGATTGCCAGCCATGTCTAGGGACCCTATTCATGCTCAAATTTCATGCACTGGGCCTCTAGTCTAAATATATTTAACAAATACAAAAAAATATATATTACTTTTTTTATTACATTAATCCCAAATCTATGGAGTATTATTTGAAAGGTTAAGAAATTCACAGAGTTATGAATAAATTGAAGTACGTTTTAGTTTTCATAACTATTAGATTCACAATAAGCACATAGTCCAGTAAGTTTTTTGAATCTTTATGCATGCATTTTAATGTGAGCTGTGCATGTTAATGGCTTCAGCCAAATTATGAATGCTACATTACAGAATATAACAAAGACTGGACTATAGATAAGTAAGCTCTATTAAACAGAAATGACTTGTTACATAAAATGCCCTTGCAGTTCTATTTTATGTATAACTTCTTGTATTTGTAGCGTCTCTGAACATTTTCATTTAGGTTTAAACCAAGTGAAACCTATACTTTTCCACTTCACGGTCAGAATAATACATTTTCTTTAAATGCTTTACTTGCTACTTAAGTTTCATTTGGAAATGTACACTTTAATTTTAATAAGATGCAATTCTGACAATGTGATGTAAGATACACTCAAGTGTGACATAACTTTTTAAACGTCCATGATTTTGTTTGTGTTATAGTTAGTAGTATATTTTTGGTTGGTATTTCCAAATACAGAAGACAGTGTTACGTACATTCCAAAAATAAAGATAGATTTTCAGAAGTTTTCTAGGACAAATTGAAAACACACACACACACACACACACACACACACACACTCACACACACACAGACACACACACACAGACACACACACACAGACACACACACACACACACACAGACACACACACACACTCACACACACACCATTCATAAAACTGCTGTGGAAATCCAGTAGGTGGAGACATGTCAGTTTCTTATCTGTCTAGTAACCAGTTTGAATTGCTTTTCTTGTTTAGTTGCTTTTGAATGGCTACAGACATTTTGGTCGTGTTTTTCAATCAGACAAAATTACCACCTGGCTTTGGATCTAGAATCTTTAGCTGTGGCTCATATCTCATTGTTGCCAGTGTGACATTATTTAACTCTGGTAAATAAATATTTTGTCCCAAAACAAACTAGGTGTTTTCACAAAGAGCCATCTGTCAAAGGCCTCTGCCAGGAACCTGGTAAATATTCCTTCCTGTAATTGGATTTCCAGCTTCTTTTTACAGAAACAATGCTGCATAATGAGAGAAAGTCTATTCTGAAATAATTTTTTATTTCCATTCCACACTTTTATCTGAGTGCTTCTATTCAAATTTGAATAATCTCCTCAAGTTATAATGCATGGTAACCAGTGGTTTTACAATATATTACACTTGCCTCTTCAAGGTCAAGTCTCCAGAGAGAAGACAGGGAGGCATATGATGGGAATCACCTTATATGTTAGGAGATTTTGAAAGTCATGTAAGTGTTGTTGTCTAAACAATATTAGCAACAAAAGCCTGTCCGTGTGATTATTATAAAGTGTATCTACCATTTGATAAATCTACTTCTAAAAGGCAACTATATTTTGCCATAATATTTGTTACACCATCTTTGTGATAAAACTGTTAAGATAATCTATTTCGGTAAAGGTGACATATACAATCCAATATTAATGAAAGGTTGTATTAGATATAAGTAAAGCAATGAAGCCTTAAAAAGAGGAAAGTGTCTAGTATGTGGCAGGCATCATACTATGTAGCCATTAATACTATGTGCATAGATCATACAGTAAAGTGTGGGAGAGAGAAGATAATTCAAATAATCACCCACCCACCTAAGTAATTAGACACCCTGAAATACTTATCAAGACAAAGTACAAGTAGCTATACATATTAAAACTAAGTTGCAACATAAATAGCATTATCTTAATTAAATATAGCATTTATAAGCGATAATTATCAAAATGCATATGAAACAACAATTATATTGGGGGATAAAGTATGGGAAGATGGTTATATTTTAATAGTCTGAATTATTTTTACTTTGCCAATACAATTTAATTATAGAAAATATCAATTGTAGAAAAATGTGAAATTACTTTATTACAAATTAACTGATAAAAGTTTTAAAATTTCATCATTTCAACATGTGATAAAATAGATTACATTATTTAAAAATCAATTTTCATAAACTCACTATTTTTCTTATTTTAAAAAAACAAATATCTGCAAGTTCACTTGCATTGAGCAGAAATTCTACTCATTGATTTGCAGCTGCACTAGCTCAATGGAAATTAGAATGATCTGCTTATTTTCATCGATATGATAAGCTTTCATAAATAACAAACAGAGGAGTCAGTGGCTTGTCTGAGGAGATTAGTTTATTTCCAGGGAAGTAGAAATGTTTCCTCCGTAGACCAGAGGTCAGCAAAATAGAGCCTGCAGGCCAAATCTAGACCACGGCGTATATTTTAAAAGGGCTTCAAACAAAAATGAATATTGAATTTTAAATGTTTAAAGCCGCAGTCGCCAACCACTGGTGCTCCATGAGGTCCGAAAGGCTGGCGACCGCTCATTTAAAGAAAGATCAAAAGATAATTCTGTCATTTAAGGGTCCCCATTCCTGGGCTGCTACATTCCCTTAGATGTTTCTTACCTTTGTTTTTTTTTTCTTCTTCTGTGAGTCAGGGGATCTAGAATGTAAAAAATCAATTTCCTTCTCTCGGCTGGCAGAAGGCACGGTAAAGTCTTTGCCTCTTGAGGTAGGTTTTAGTTACAGAGAACATGTGGCACATAATTCACAAGGCTTCCTTTTTCCCTTGCCCTGTCAGAGCCATGAAGACATCTCTCTAGGTTCTTAATCATGAGAACCTGAAAGGGTTCTCAGAGGTAAAACCTATGAATGTGTGCCCCCCCACCTCACTCTGCCAAAGACCCTCACCTCTGGCATTTCCTCTCTCAAGTTAGTCCATGCCCAGCCTCCATCAGTTCATCAAAGTGAGATAAAGGAGATATATGTACTACTATATGTAATACTTTAAACTATAATTTAAAAATGAAATAAGATAAAATGAGATTTAAGCATCCCTATCAGTTTTTTGTTTTTTTTTTTACTTTGGTCACTTTGGATCAAAGAAAGTAAATCGTGACTGTGACTCTTTGGATCCATCTGCTGCTCCAGATTGCAGGATGGGGGTAACAGGTAATCATACTTCTCTGATGAGTACAAAGAAAATAATTGATTTTCAGGGTTTTTGTTTTTTGTTTTGTTTTTATGGATGGTAATGACTGCTAATAATCATGTTACATATTAGAGCTGAAATAGAAAGTATGTCTGTCATATTATTTAACCCATTATTGGAATGGATGTGCAATGAAGGAAATTCCAGAATACTAAGTGGAAACAGAATTTTTACATATCCACAAAAAAATGAGAGACCCCCTAAAATGCTTACTATTAAACTGCTTTGCAACTGCCCTACAGTAATACATATAACATTTTTCCTTCATTTAGTATTTACACTTTTCACTGGGCATATGGAATCACCAATAATGTACACATTATAGTTCATAGTTTCTACAATGTATACATTATTCAACATATTCTAATTAATAGTGTTGTACCATTTGGGTAGTGTGCTCTGCAGCAGCTACTTGTGGCTTGCATCATATTTTTATCCAGAACTAAATATATTTTGAGCTATTATAATGTTAATAACAATATGCAGAAACAAGATCATGTAATGACTAAAATAAATATGAAACAATATAATAACACAAGAAACATTGCCTGTTCTTACAATAGGAGCCACAGACATAATGGGCACTATAGTCCAAGGAAAAGGTAATAGAAAAGCTTAATAGAAAAGGTAAGACTTAATAAAAATCATAAAGAACTGGATAAATGGAAAAGACAAGTGATGGAACAGTATTCTCTCTCAGATTTTGATAGCAAGAGAGTTCTACAGCTTCGGTATGAAGTAGAACTAGCATACTCATACTTGTTAAAATATCATTTTAACATTTCTTGGTATACTGCAATTATCTTTTTAATACAAATTCAGCAGAGTGAATGTGAAACAGGGAATGTAAGGAATGTTTAGAGAAATATAACTTATTATCCCTATAAGGATATATTTTTATAAACATCTTATCTATAGATTCTCATAAATATTGCTGAATTTTGTTGGGTGAAAAATAACATTTTATCAGCAAGAAGAGAGCTGAGTTAATAATTTAAAAGATGTAGAATGATAGAATCTACAGTATATAAACAATTATTTAGCAATATTAAACATGTACAAGGTCAAAAATGCATAGGTAACTAGGATGTATGAAAACTAGATTTTTTAATATTTAAAATGTCTACTATTAGGTTAGATAAAATCAGAATTGATATAGTATTTTATGATGCATAACATGTATGCATATTAACGTGAAATTTATGCCCGTTACTTACTCTAGACAAGAGAGTTTTAGTTAATAGATTTTAATGGCTATCTTTGTACTCAATGTATATTTTCATTGGTTAAATATATTTTTGTTATATTTCTTGAAGTTGTGTTTACATGTGATGAAATTGCCTAGTTGCATTCGACTAATCAGAAAGTACTGTGTGGGTATATTCAAAATAAGTATTTAATATATTTAAGAATTATTTTATGTAATGTAATCAAAATATGTATTTCCAACTATAATCCACTTATAATTTTTCTTTGGTTCATGTGAGAATATATCTATTAAACTTCTAGCTCCTTAGTATACAACTCTCATTTTTTAGTTTAATGTTCTCTAATGCTGACAATAGCTTTTGATTCATACTTTCTTAAATGTTGTTATGGTTGTTAAATTAAAAGATACAATAAAAACATTTTCAATTCAAAATTAATTATATTTTAGCCCAGACGGTGCTGCTCAGTGGTTGAGCATCGACCTATGAACTAGGAGATCATGGTTCAATTCCTGGTCAGGGCACATACCAAGATTTGGGGTTTTAACTCCAGTAAGGGGCATTGTAGGAGGTAGCCAATCAATGATTCTATCTCATCATTTATAATTCTATTTTGCACTTCCTCTCTTTTCCTCTCTGAAATTAATTACAATATATATGTAAATTAATTATATTTTATAAATATCAGACATTAGAACAGAAATATATGGCAAGAATTACATTTTTTGTAGCTCTGTTTTATTATGATTATATTTTGGTAACCAAATTTATTTTTATGCCCCTCTCTTTACATCTTATTTTGGAACAATTTAGGCATACAAAAAGTTAATAGGTTAAAATAAAAACATAGTAAAAATAACCACAATTACAATAATTAGTTAATAGAACCCCCCAAAAATATGTAAAATGTGACATCAAAAACAAAATGTGGTTTAGGGGGAGGAAAAATGTTGAGCTTCCAAATGAGATCAAACTTAAATTATTACTAACTTAAAATAGACTCTTGTCAATATCAGTTGTTATGTGTAAGCCTCATGGTTCCCACAAAGCAAAAACATATAGTAAATACACAAAAAAGAAAGAAAGGGAATATAAGCATACCACTACAGAAAGTCATCAAACTACACACGCACGCACGCACACACACACACACACACACACACACACACACACACACACTAGCCATGATAACAACCTAAGTGCCAATTAATGAACAAATGGATAAAGAAAATGTGCTATATATAAAAAATGGAATATTATTCAGCCATAAACAAGAATAAAACCTTGCCATTTGAAACACCATGGATGAACCTTGAGAGCATTATGATAACTGAAGCAAGTTACATAGAGAAAGACAAATACCATAGGAACTCTCTGACGTGTGGCTCAAAAGAATCAAGTTTTAGACAGAACAGATTGATGGTTGTAAGTTGTGGGAAATGGGGGTGGGAGAAATGTGTGAACTGTTTTTTGGACTTTATTTTTAGTTTAAATTAATTAAATAAAACATTTAAAAAAACAGTTGCAAACATAGGAAGGATCTCTCACACTCTTCATGCAGTTCCCCCTGATGGTATCAACTATACTAATAAAAGGGTTATATGCTGATTAGGGTGGACAACTTCAAGACAAAGTTGCAGCAGTGCAAGGGCTGGAGAGAAGAGGCTGGAGAGAAGAGGACCTGGCAGCCGCATGGCTGTGAGGGCCATAGAAGAGAAAGCAGAGAGGAGAGGGCTGGAGAAGAGAGGGCGGAGAGGAGAGGGCCTGGTTGTCCCTGGCCACAGTGCACCTAAAGTCCCATCTCTGCATATGAGCTGCACAGGATACACCTTTTCTGATCTCTCATTGGCTAAGCTCCCTGTATGCCACTCACAGCATTCTTGGTAACTTGGGTAATAAGAATCCAAGAAGGTGATCTAGGGTTTTTCCATCTCACTCTTGGAGGAAAAAACAAAGGTCTGCTGCTGGCGGGCTAAGAAATGCCATATACTGCCCTAGCCAGTTTGGCTCAATGGATAGAGCCTCGGCCTGAGAAGTGCAGGGACACGGTTCAATTCCAGTCAAGGGCATGTACCTAGGTTGTACGCTCCTCCCTGGCCCAGGCCCAGGTCATGGCTCATGCAAGAGGCAACCAATTGATGTATCCCTCTCACATTGATGTTTCTGTCTTTCCTTCTTTCTTCCATGCTCTTTTAAAATCAATGGAAAAATGTCCTCAGGTGAGAGAGGGAAGGAAGGAAGGAAGGAAGGAAGGAAGGAAGGAAGGAAGGAAGGAAGGAAGGAAGGAAGGAAGGAAGGAAGGAAAGAAGGAAGGAAGAAAGGGAGAGAGGGAGGGAGGGAGGGAGAGGGAGGGAGGGAGAAAAGAAGAGAAAGAGAGAGAGAGAGAGAGAGAGAGAGAGAGAGAGAGAGAGAGAGAGAGAGAGAGAGAGAGAGAGAGAGAGAGAGAGAGAGAGAGAGAGAGAGAGAGACAGAGAGAGAGAGAGAGAGAGAGAGAGAGAGAGAGAGAGAGACAGAGAGAGAGAGAGAGAGAGAGAGAGAGAGAGAGAGAGAGAGAGGAAGAAAGAAAAAGAAAAGAAAGAAAGGTCATATCCTATGAAAGCGGCATCTTGAAAATGCCTAAAGAAAGTTGTCATTTTTTCATGGTGAAGGGACTGGAGTCCATGTTGATAAAAACACCTGGGCAGCTGTGAGGGCTGGCAGCCATGGCAGCTGGTGGTGGCAGCAGTAGCGAGAGGGTGATGGGGGTGGTGCCTTCCCCTGATCAGCCTGGTTGCCTCCCACAGAGGGAGGCCAGACTGCAGCTTAGGCTCTCTACCCACAGAGAGTTGGCCTAAGCTGTCAGTAGGACATCCCCTAAGAACCCTCAGACTGTGAGAGGGGGCAGGCCCAGCTGAAGGACCCCCCGATGCCTGAATTTTCATGCACTAGGCCTCTAGTCCTATATAATAAAGAGCTAATATGCTAATTAGGCTGAACAGCAGAAAAACCATTCAGATGACCTTCCAGATAACATTCTAGGTGAAGATGGGGCTGCCAGAGCTGGTCGAGACAGGTGGGGCTGCGAGGACTGAGTCCCTTGTACAGATTTTGTGCATCGAGCCTCTAGTTTTACATAATTTATAAAAATTAAGAAATTAATAGTGGTACAATGCTTCTGCTAAGCTACAGAATTTATACAAATTTTGCCAGTCTTTTCAATCATGTGCTTTTACTGTGCCAAGATACTTAGTTATGCAATAAATGCCCTCAATATATGTCAGTTTCCTAGTATATTTATTTTCAATAATTTTGCCACTTCTGAGAGTTATTACTTGAGCCTTTTGTAGAATGTTCCTTGATTTGGATTTGTCTGGTGACTTTTCAACATGTTGAAATTACTCATCTGATATTACTTCCAAAGCCTTTTTGGATCCCCTATGGCAGAGTGACATTTAAGCTCTCAGAACATTTAAAATATACTTCTTCAAAGTAATTACCATGCTGCAATGGATAGCACTAATTTATCATCTCTGAGTCACACATTTTTTTTTAACATTTCAATGTTTATTTTCCTTTCCTAAATTAGAGATTTATTTTGAGAAAAAAATATAATAATTCTGAGTTTTTTCTTTATTAAAATAAAAACCTTGCTACTTCATCACTGAAAGATTACAAGAATAATGAACTCAAATCAAATACCTGATTGCTTTTGCAAATACTGTGCCCTGAGCAGAGTGCATTTTCTGAGAGGACAAATCAACAATAAGAATCATATGATCTATTTAATGTAATTATGACTAGACATCTTCAATCTGTGAAGCCTCTTTTACAAATCTGAACATAATTGTGTGTTAGATGTATGCAATAACCTTTATCCCTGCGTCTTTAATAATGCAAACTTTGATTTTATTTTGGTATAAAACGTGCTTATGCTCCTGACAGATCTCTGAGATATGTGTTTTACAATGGTGTGCTAATTGCTGTTCAGGACTTTCCTTGATAATGATGATTAATAATTAGGGTCTCCTCTACAGCTTCTTTTTCTAAAAGACCTTTATCCACATGAACACTTTAACCTTTTCAATTGCATAAATTAACGTTAGAAATAGGTGGTTATTAATGTTTTTTGTCCTTTCATGCCTGGAGCTTGGAATAATGTTTGCTTTCTCAATAGCATTCAGCAAGTTTACATTTCGCTCAGAGAATGTGACAGTAAAGGTGGTGCCATGGTGGGTATTACTTTGGTATTTGTAACGCTTTCAAGGACACTTAGCAGTTTCTTGGCGTTTGCTGAATTTTTCTTGATGCATTCATGTCATCCTAATGATAGATTTTAACTGGACTGCACAAATACATGCACTATTTATAAAGTTGTCTGCTTTTTATTCTCTCTCTCTCTCTCTCTCTCTCTCTCTCTCTCTCTCTCTCTATATATATATATATATATATATATATATATATATATATACCAAATTTAAAATGGCAGCTTTTGCACCTGTCAATCCAAATCTGCCAGGGAGTTACAATGGTGTGAAGCAATACTGAAACTGCAGAGCTGGGTTGTAGAACTAAAGGTATCTTTAATATATAGCCTCCAAATGAGGCAGGTCACCTATTGTTCATTTATACTTAAAGAGAGTAAAAAATGATGTGATTTGATAGAAAATAATTATTGACATGCATACAGGAAGGAAAAGCATACTATTTAGGAAAAATGGGTTTGACACAGTAATGAAACTATGAATAAAGAATATAACAACTCGTAGTTGCCATTTATCTGTATATGCATGTTTGTTATGTAGAAATAAATAATATAAATGTTTATACATTTATGCATTTTCATCAGGTGTAAAAATATATACATACATAGTGATTAAAATATATAAGCTCTATATTAAAATGTTTAACATATTAACATACACCTAGATGTAGTACAAAGTGGAAAACAAAGTGAAACTTTGTTCACTTTTTTTTTCCTAATTATTTTTAGTGGATTAACAGCGCACTGGAAGTTAAACCCTCAGTTTTATGTGTTATGAGCTTATTTGGACATACTTCAGATAAAGGTAGAGTAATGAGAATTTTGGCAGAAAAATCTTATTTTTTGCACATGCAAAACTCACTTGAATGCAATCATTTGAATGCTGAAATGAACAGCTATACTAGTACCCATGATTTAATAGTGAGAACTGTGCCTCCATAGGGCAGTATAAGGTGTGTGGATGCACATGTATGCGCACAGGAACAGAAAGCATTTTTATAATCCAATTTTCACTTGCTCCATTATACGTTTATTTGACACAGTACTTTACAAAGAATAAATGAATACATTATATTTGATAGGTTACTATAAAAATATTTTCAGGGTAAAATTTATTTAATCTGATAATTTGCTCTTGTTTTGTAATCTTTATATGTTAAAATATATTCTAGATATATTCATTTGCTTTCCTTTAAAGCCCTATGAAATAAATCAAGGTATTACCTTTTCCTTTAAGTGTGAGAAAATTGAACTATAATGAGTGTTGACTACTTACCCAAGATGATATATACTCTAGTAGTATGATAGGTGCCTATTAATACTTAGATTTTGTTAAACTCTAAATTTTATAATACAAACTAAGCACTGAATAGTATTATTTTTAAAAATGCATTTTTATTGATTTCAGAGAGGAAGGGAGAGAGAGAGAAACATCAATGATAAGAGAGAAACATTAATTGGCTGCCTCCAGCACAGCCCCTACCGAGGAACTAGCCAACAACCTGGGGATGTGCTCCGACCTGGAATCAAATGCTGACCTCCTGGTTCATAGGTCAGTGCTCAACTACTGAGCAACACCAGCTGGGCTGAATAGTATTTTTTATTGCTCAGAAGTTTTTTGACAAATTATTCCTATTGGTCAGGAATATTTCTTGATATTTATAAAAAATCTTGTTCAACTGAACCTTGTTCCAGTGTTCAACAAGCACAATGCTGACATGAACATTTAAACCCCAAATCCGGGTATAAGCACAATGGTAGGTATTTATATCAATAGTTGTCAAAAAAGATTGAATGAAAATGTAAACCTTTTTATTTCATTACATCATGAAACTGAATATAAAATAATCTTCCAAATTTGATGAAATAAGAAATGAGCATAACTAAATTAAAACAATAAATTTATTTTCTAATGAACTGCCTTGCCTATTCTACTTTCAAGTTAATATTTCTGAGGGAATTGTAATTCCTATCCTTATATTAATATATTAACTAGAGGACCAGTGCGTGAATTTTGTGCATGTGGGGGGGGGGCAGTGAGTCCCTAAGCCAAGCCTGCACCTTCTCCTATCTGGGACCCCTCGAGGGATGTTCGGCTGCCCGTTGAGGCCTGATCCCTTTCACAATCCAGGACTGCTAGCTCCCAACTGCTCACCTGTCTGCCTACCTGATTCCCCATAACCACTTCTTTCTGCCAGCCTGATTGCCTCCTAACCACTCCCCTGCCAGGCTGATTGATGCCTAACTGCTCCCTTGCCAGCCTGTTTGCCCCTAACTGCCCTCCTCTGCAGGCCTGGTCAACCCTAACTGCTCTCCCCTGGAGGCCAGGGTCCCTCCCAACTTCCCTTCCCTGCAGGCTTGTTCTCCCCCAACTGCCCTCCCCTGCTGGCCATCTTGTGGTGGCCATCTTGTGTCCACATAGGGGCAGGATCTTTGACCACATGGGGGAAGCCATCTTGTGTGTTGGAGAGATGGTCAATCAGCATATTACTCTTTTATTAGAGAGAATAGAGGCCTTGTGCATGGGTGGGGGCCAGCTGGTTTGCCCTGAAGGGTGTACTATATCAGTGTGGTTTTATCTGATGTCATTTATTTATTTTTGGATAAATTATTGTGGTGTGGAGTGGCCTGGGTGAGGGGTCTGTGGTGGTTTGCAGGCCAGCCACACCATCCGGCGACCCAAGCAGAAGTCCTGGTATCTGGGGTTTATCTTATACAATTGAAACTTTGTAGCCTGGAGTGGAACCAAGCTTTCTGATTGATCTGTGTCAGCAGCCATTTCTTTTGGGATTTATGTACCTTCTATAATCGAAACTTTGTAGCCTTAAGAAGAGACCTGGGCCCGACAGGATGTGCAGAAAGCTTGGTTTCCTTCATCGCCGGGGGCAATACTAGCCTCCCGCTCTTTCCAGCTCTGTGTCTGCTGCCATTTCTGTTTGGATTTATATATCTTCTATCATTGAATCTTTGTAGCCTTGAGTGGCAAGGACAGGTAGAAAGCTTGGCTTCCTCCATTGCCTGGAAACCCAATCCTCCTTCCTGCTCTCTGTGCCCGTAGCCATCTTGGTTGGGTTTATTTGCATATTCGCTCCTGATAGGTTGGTGGGCGTGGTTAGTGGGCATGGCTGGTGGGTGTAGCAAAATGATGGTTAATTTGCATATTACTCTTTTATTAGATAGGATTCCTATTACATTGTAAAATGTTAGAAAACCATTTAACCTATAGATGAGCTTACCTATAGCAACTAAAATCTTTTCTCACTTAAAATTCTTTGCCATGTATAAAAATGCTCTTGTAACTTGATATTGAGAAATCTGTTTGAGATGTTTATTATCACTAAAACATGACAAGCATGGAATCCTATTATAAACTATATCATTTTTACACATTGTTCTAAAAAAAAAAAAAAAGATATGGCAGGTGGACAGCTGGTAGTCATACCTAAGAATTATTGAAGAAACTTTCAGTGGAGGCAATCAGATAGTAATATTGTGCTTTTTGAACTAAAAGCTCGATATTTTCTCACCCTGTGAACTCTAAATTAGGGGGAAGTACTACTTTTGTCAAAGGGATAGAAAATCTGTAGCAACAATGGAATCAACATCACCGCTACAATTCCTATGTCATGCTTATGTCAAATATGACAAGCTTTGAAAAGGGTCTGTGTAACTGGTATCTGCCATGTACCTTTATACTCCAGCCAATTCTAAGGTAAAGAAATAGATGCTGTGGATTTTGTTTGGTGGTGGGTAAAAATGTGTTGGTACTAAGACATAACTATAAAACATAAGTGCTAACAGATACTTGTAAAGCATCTGAAGATTATGTGTAAGACTATAGTTAGTTAATATTGAGGTAAAAAGAGTACTCAAATGATTTTTGATCTTGGTGCAATCAAAGAGACAGATTATTCTCCTATTAAGTAAGTGCCCATGGATATTGGCAATAGGGTGGTAAACACTGGGGGTGGGGGTAGGTGCTGAAAGAGTGAGGGTAAAGGGAAGGGGGGATAGGAGACATCTGTAATAGTATCAGAAATAATACTATATAGATAGATAGATAGATAGATAGATAGATCTATAGATCTATAGATATATGGGTATATAGATATATAGATATATAGATCTGTAGATATATACATATATAGGTATATAGATATATAGATATAGGTATATAGATATATAGATATACAGATATACAGATATATAGATAGATAGATAGATAGATAGATAGATAGATATCAGAAAGTGCCACTTAACAGTTTTCAAAAAAACTGAAAGTATATAATTATGATTTCAAGTATCACTAAAGTGATCTAAACCCCGAACTAGAATTCTGAAGTGAAGACTCTATTCCCAATTTCTAGATTTACTGTACCCTCTGTGGTGATGGGCAAAATCACCCATTTCCTGGAACAGTTTATCTCCTGAACAATACTTCTCCTACAAATACTTCAGAATTTTATGAATCTATGCTGTGTATTTTAAGTTCAAATCTGACTATATTTATTTTACTTCTTTAGAAGTAATAAGGTTTTATCTGATGTCATTTATTTATTTTTGGATAAACTTATAAAAGACTCATATATCCTGGCTTATTTAGTAGTTTACTGATGTTTTCATTTCCTCTAAACTATTTTAATAAAAGAACAGATGTCATTCAAGGAGACAAAGAACATAGAATCTCTACAAACTGAAAAACGGAGCTAGTCATGCTGACAACGACAAAGGGCAGTTACTCCTGGGCTTGTAAGCAGAGGAACAGACATCAGAGAGGAGGAAAAACTAGTCATTAGAACTTGAAATTTGAACTGATATGAATCTTATTCTCAGTTAGATATAGCCATCTTCAGTCATATGGAGGTCAGTCTCATTTATCTGCTCATGTTCTCTAAGTGCCCTACCCCCACTTGGCAAATAGTTTTTACATAGTGTTGCAAATACTTTTTCTAGAAATTCCCTTAGTTCTAATATATTTATATGGTGACAACTTTTTGTCTCACCATTCTACGTGATTTATAGAATTTTATTTATGCTACTTCTAAGTCAGTAGCTTTCTATCTTTTATGCACATCAGAATTATAATAATACATACATAACCTTTTGTGGTCTTCAAATGAGAGGTGAAATATTTTAAATTTTGAATTTTCTGCAATATGTTATTTATGGTAATAATATTGAAATATGGAAACAATTGTTGGAGTTGATAATTAAAATATACGAATTGAATTGTAGTATAAATCAAAGAAAGATTAAAAATGAGAGATGGAGGGAGGGAGAGAATGAGGGATGGAGGGAGGGAGAGAGGAAAGGAGGGAGAATGAGAGAGAGATTAAAGTTAATCATGGAAGAAATTACATTAATTGGAAGAGCAGTTTGAGAAATACAGAGGAAGGGAGAGTCCTTGTATTATTTTAATTTGAAAGACATCCCCAACAAAATAAATTTTTGTGTAATACTAAACAAATTTGGGATCAGATTAATAGAATTAAAATATTTACAGATTTATGAAATGATACCATAATCCCTAAATCCTAATATTTAGTGAGTAAGCAACATCTATTATCTCCTTACTCCACGACTCACATTCCAATTCCAGTAGTACAACTTTTAATTAAATATTTTATTTTTACTGTTAATGCTAATATAAATATTGGCCAGATAAATCTTCTCTTTTTAATAAAATTATATTTTTTCTTATATATATTGACACATAAATGTCAATATAAAGTTGAGAATATTGGGACCTATCTATATCTGGCCTGTGGTTTGAGTTTTTCTAAACCATTGTAATGCAAAGTATATATCACATAGTCTTCTAAGTAATACATGTAAATTGGTGGAAGTCACATATAATTATATACCAAAAAGTAAATGCATATTCTACAGAATCTTTTAGAAAAAATGTTCATTTTAAATAATAATGGGAGCAATTTAATTTTATTTTTTCCCTTTTCATTTAGAAACCAACCAGTACAGCAAGGATAATTTTTAATTTAATTTATTAAGGTTACATTGGTTAATAAAATTATATGGGTTTCAGGTATACAGTTCTACAATACTGTAACTGTGTATTGTACTGTGTGTTAATCACCCCAAGTCAAATCTCCTTACATCAACATTTATTTCCTCTTTACCTTCTTCAACCTCCCCCCACCTCCCTTTCTTCTGGCAATCACCATACTATTGTGTCTGTCCATGAGTCTTTTTATTCTTTCTTAATCCTTTCACCCTTCTCACTCAGCCCCCAACCTCCTCCCCATGACAGTGTCAGTCTGTTCTCTGTATTCAAGATTCATCTCCACTCAGTTTATATTCATTGCATTCCATGTATGAGTGAAATCATATGGTTCTTGTCTTTCTCCTGTGGCTGTTGGTGGGAGTGCAGACTGGGTGCAGCCACCATGGAAACGGTATGGGGTTACCTCAAAAGATATATACACTAATAAAAGAGTAAGATGCATATTGGCTGTATTTGCAATGCCCAACAGCCAATCAGGAGTGAGTATGCAAATTAACCCAACAAAGATGACAGGTTAATTTGCATACACAGGAGCTGAGTGGCTGGGGAGGGGCCTCTGGACAGCATGTGTAGGTGGAAAGGTGGCTCTAGCTGGAGCAAAAGTGATGCTGACAGCCAGGGTAAGGAAGGCCCATTCTTGCACAAATATCCATGCATTGGGCCTCTAGTAAATAAATAAAAATCTAACTGCCTTAAGAGTAAATTTTTTTTTTGGAGATAAAAACTAGATACTCAGCTAAATTGGGACACAGTAAAGCCTCCAAATTTCTTATCTGGTAAAAATGTGGCTGAAAGACTATGCCAGCCAGGAAGCCTACATAGGAAGTCAAGAAATTGCCTTTAAGAGGAAAAGATTCTGTATTTGTATATTTCAGAAATCACTAGTGTGTACCCACTTCCATAAGAAATAAAAAAAATGCTCCATCATGGTAAGAATGGGCAGTAATTGTATTATCATTTGTATTGAGAAGGAAGAAGATGGAAAGTGTGTGGTAGCACCTGAGGTGACTGATCTCATCAATGTCCCGGCCAAATACATCTCCTAAAAGTGAGTGTTTCACATTTGAAGAAAAGGACTGTGTCTTTTGGTGACAGTATACACAATTCAAAGAAAACCCAGGTTATCAGTAAAAATCCCTATGAAATGGATTAGGTTCTAAGCACCATAGAACGGGTGGCTACACAGAGGTAGCATAAGTTACGGAAATAGTTCACCACTGTAGTAACAGAGTACATGAACTTTCCATTGAAACTTCCTGCTATCATTAGAGAAAACTGGAGAAGAACCAAGCAACGCTTAGAGAGATGGAGTTACATTTAATACACGCAGGCCCAGAGGAAAATGTTTTTCAAATTCTGGACCCCAACATGGGGGAACTTTCCCTATTTATGTGTTTTACCTTCTTTGTGTCCCAAATATGGGGAGTTTGTGGCCCCCTTTGCAAGTTTTTAAAGAGCTCCTATGTGCTGGGGCCTTAAGACCTCAACCAAAGTTACCAGCACTGATAACTTTGTCTGGGGAAGGTTTAATAGCCTCTCTGAAGTGGGAGTAGTCTTATTTTCCTTATTATTTAAGCAGGCAAGCACTTACAGAAGCCAAATAGCAGTGTTAAAATTTCAAACAGCGGTTTTTATATAAAATGGATGCTTCACTATTAATGCAGGAAAACAAAACTTTAAGTATCAATAGAACCATCTTAAAGATGAAACAATATAATCAGAAAAGTGTTTCAGTAACAACAAAAATCAGATAACACAATTCAGTGTTTGGATGTGCTGCCCTGTTTCTAGTCTGCTAAACAATTCAAGGCTTAGTCTGAAAACCACACTGATGGAAAGATTTAAATCACTAACAATTTATTTATACAAACATTCTTAGCAATATATGCAAAACAATCACATAGATATTTCTAGAAACAAGCAAATGGACATAGACTTATGTTTAATCTATACAAGGTGTTTGCCCAAGCAGCTAATGTGATAATAAACTGCATTAGCAGCAGTATAAATTCCATAAAAAGGGAGTTAAATCTCCTACTTTACTTTGTAGACAAAACACCTCCAGTATAAGTATACTCCCTTTTCTTATTACTGACAATAAGTAAATAGATCTTTTAAATAAAAAAGACAAATATTCTGAAATTTAAAAAGATATTTAAAAGATGTGTGAGCTTTCTTGAAATCTTTGTCTACTTCCTGAAATTGAGATTTATGTCTCTGTTTCTTTGCCTCTCTGCACTATGAAATTAGTTCAGAGAGGCAAAGAAGCTATTCATTGATATCAAGGCTGAGGAAGATGGGAGTATGAAAGAGAACTACCACACCTTCCTTAAAATGAACAGATTAGTCAAGTAACTCATTTTAAATCACATATTCAGGTAGATCTTTGAATCTCTATTTGCTTACCTTTGCCAATTGTCTGTACTCTGAGATTAAAAGCATTCATTGAATCCCTATAACATGTCCCTTCATAAATGTTAGTTTAAATAAAATTAATATTATATTCAGGCCGATGCTCTATCCACTGAGCCAGTGGATAGAGCATCGGCCTGCTTTGGCTCAGTGGATAGAGCATCGGCCTGCGGACTGAGGGGTCCTAGGTTTGATTCAGGTTAGGGGCATGTGCCTTGATTGTGGGCACATCCCCAGTCGGGGGTGTGCAGGAGGCAGCTGATTGATGATTCTCTCTAATCGATGTTTCTAACTCTCTATCCCTCTCTCTTCCTCTCTGTAAAAAATCTATAAAATATATTTTAAAAATATTATATTCAACTATATTATTTCATTGAAACTTAATCTCATAAATTATTTTAAGTGGATTAATGAAAATGAATAAAGGAAAGAAATCATTATCCTTCGTCATGTTTTCCTTGCTTTCATTTTTTGCACCTAGCTATTTCAGGTGGTTGCTATGATTCAATCACTAAATATAGTGCAGTCTAAAAGACCAATGACAAATTTAATCGTGGAAGGACTACTTTTGATTAGAAACTTTTTCATATTTATTGAATACTGAAATAGTCCTGGGTATATTTCTGGTAGCAAACATAGTAGTTTAAAATCTTAGAATCTAAGAGTTGGAAGTTGGAAATTAGATGCATTATTCAGAACTCATTCAGTTGCAAGTGATAGAAACCCAATTCAACATGGCCTAGAAAAGAATTATTTAAGGAAGCACATAGGATTTATCTGACAAGCACTAGATAACACAAATAATAAAGGACAGTATTTCAGGAAACAGGGAAGCCCTGAGTCTCTTATGGTTTAGACACAAGACATTCTATGAATCATTTTCTGCTTTAATTCTTACTGTTCATCCTTTTAGTTGTAGTTTTCAACATAGTTTCTTATAGTTTTAGGTTATTAACCCCTCTATAGCAGAGAGGAAGGAAAATACTTTCTCTGGGATTTTAGGAAGAAAAAATCCATAGATTAATACTAGTTGATATGTCTCCAAGTACCAGCACTTCACCGATCAATCACTTGTCCAGGGCCATAGTGCTTGGGTACTATGATTTCTCTAGCATTGGTCGCATTACCAACCCTAAGTTGTTGGGAGAGTATGTCTTGTAATGAAATTGGAGGATAGAGATGCTGGCAAAAAATATAATAGTCACAGGTTACCACTGCACACATGAATATTTCTCCTTTGTATATATTTTTAAAATGCACCCTAACTTTAATACAACTATCCAATATATAGTCACAAACTAATCCCAGAGAAAGGCCCTTCACAATAACATCTAACAACTGCATTGAAAAACCAATCAACAACATACCTGGTCATGTGAATTACTCCACCGTAACTAGAAATGGCCTATCATGATACTGTCAACTATGGCAAAAATGTGCATATACACAACAGAAGCTATAAGCATACAACATTCTATTCTCCTTTGTAGATAAACAAAGAAATCCCAAATCCCAATCCTTATAGATAAAAGTAAATATCATAACTTGTTAAATAGTATTTTGTAAGTTTTATTTATTGGTTGAGTGATTCCCAAGGTCAGGATTTATGACTGAGAAGATTCCCTTTCTCGTGTTCTCAGTGGACAACACCAGACTGCAGTACTAGGAATCATTTCCCTAATGGGTGCCACACGGCCTTAGCAGTCAACATGACTTTTGTCATGTTTATGACAGCCTGACATTCGCTCTAGTAATAGGGCCATCATAAAACAGCTTTTTACTATAGTTTTACAGTTTCTATGGCAATGCAACACCATGAACACAGTTGTTTGTTGATTTATCTGAACCTAAGTCCTGCCTTTGGGATTTCAGAAGACAGTTGGGGGAGGGGGGAGGGGTCTCTACAACCCCTGACCTCAGTTATAGGGTTCTGCTTTAACCTTGGCCATGAAGCAAAGTGAAACTGTTAGTTAACTTGGTTAATTGGAAGGTCCCCCTTGCCTTTCCCCAGACTATTCTTCCATGGATATTCTTTTCAGGGAAGGATAGTTGTGGGTTTGATTTTGTTTTGTTTTGTTTTGTTTTGTTTTGTTTTGTTTTGTTGTGGTTAGGCTGATGAGAGGCCTGGTTTTCTAGAATACTGATTTGAAGAACTTGGAGATTTCCTGCTTGTCCCATTTCTCTAGATCCTCCTGAGTGCTCATCTTAAATATTATTGAGTGTCCCATATCCTGTCATTTCTCACTAATTCACTATGGGGCACTGGATTTAGCTTTTTTGTCTAAAAGATGCATTATCCCCTCACTACTGCATTTATAAATAACTGGTCACAGCAGAAAAGGAATTTTAGCAAAACAAAAGTTCTTTTTTTAGCAAAACAAAATTACAAGGGTGGTTCTTTATGCCTCCCTTTCTGATTTCAGGTATGCCAACTAGGAAAGTAGTCCCTTTGTTGAAAAATCCTACTAAAGGTACAAGGAGTGGCTCAGCATTCCAGTATCCTGGGCCTTACTATCAGGCTCTGGTAGCAAAGTTCTCCAACAGTGTTCTCAGAATCAGAACGTGTGTGCTGAATTGTTTATTCCCTCAGTTTTTCAAAACGAAGATTGTGGAAACTCTGGGCCAGCCTTAGGCCTTCTTTGGGATCAAATTTTATTTAGTGACATAAACAAATATAGTTTTCTATGTATGTGATGAAAAAAGTACATATATTTATAAGTGCTAACTAAAGCTAAAAGTAAGAAGCCCTGGTTTGGCTCAGTGGATAGAGCATTGGACTGAGGACTCAAGGGACCTAGTTCTATTCTGGTCAAGGGCATGTACCTTGATTGTGAGTACATACTCATTGGGGTGTGCAGGAGGCAGCTGATCAATGTTTCTCTCTCATCTGTGTTTCTAGCTCTATAGCCCTCTCCCATCCTCTCTTTAAAAAATCAATAAAATACATTTTTTAAAAATAAATAAATCTACGAATAAGTTAAAGACATATTTTAAATTCAAAATTTATGCCACAATCATTTAACCAGTTCCATTGTCACAACATAATAAGACTGTCCTAGCCCAAGATGGAAAAGTCTTCATTATCTCCTCATCCCCTTCATTTGGTCAGTTTTGTATGTAAGTCTCTCAAAACAAAATTCCATATCAAATGCCAATTTTAAAAATAGCTCTAGCTGTGGAGATTGTAGTCAATAGAAACTGATGTTAGGTCATAACATTATGTTATGATGTTAGCTTATTTGTTACAAATGTACGGGATGATTCTCTTAATAGAAGAAAGAGATGTATACATTACAGTATACATCTGGGACCTGGGACTAGATCATCAGGCATTCGGGAACCTGGCTCATTTAAGGAAAAGGCAGAAAGACAGAATGTAAAAAGGAAAAAAAGTCAGAGGGGCAGATTATGGTAATTTATTTACTAAGTAAAAGTTATTGAAGACTTTTATATGTGAGAAGAAAAAAAAAGCTCAAATTTTCAGTTAGTCCCAGGTGTCCATGGTACTCCAGCTGTGTCCCAAGCGGCCCTGAGGTGGAATTACAGCAAGTAAGGGGTGGACAATAATAAGAAAAGTAAGGACTTGGAAACTTTTTATTTCAATACTGACAAAATTAAAAATGGAGCTGCTGAATAAAGTTATACCCAGGTGGTGGCGAAGAATAATAATAAAAGATCATAAATCTTCTGATTCCCAAGCTTTTATTTCTTATACTATTTCATAAAGAGGCATTGTGATAATAAGTTTTTAGTTGTAATTTGAAAACTGAACACATAAACTTGAAATTATCAGAAATTATAATCTTTAATCTGATTCTTTAATTTTTCCTGAGGAATTTTATGAGAAAAATTTGAATTTATCTGATCCATAATTATTTGTGAAATGAACAGCACTTTGTTTTTAACTTTATTTTTATTGTTGAGACTATTACAGATGTCCCCATTGTTCCTCCCACTTGACCACTTCCACCCAGCCCTCCCTTCCCTCTGTCATCACCCCTCTATTGTCTGTGTCTATGTGTTATGCGTATGTGTTTTTGGGCTAATCCATTCACTTTATTTCATCCAGTGCAGCTCCCCCCATCATCCCCTCCAACAGCTGTAAACAGCACTTTAGACAGCAAACCAACTGTGAGCTAACATGGCGTCCTCTGTAATTCAGTTAAATCCTATAGTATACATACTTAAGTACGGTAATAGAAGTTCCCAAAGATTACATGCATAAAGCCTAAAAAGGTTTGTCTCCCCAACTCTGCACATAAAAGACACAGTTAAAAAAATTCTGTCTAAACAGCTCCCTGAAAGGCAGAGGTTTCTAAAATGTGCAGGACTGAAAGCCACAAACTGATTTAAGCATTGAGAGGTAATTCTGAAGTGAGTGCTTTGTTGCAGTAGCAACTGACAGGGAGTGAGTGCAAAGGCTATGAACAGACAGGAAGAAAGAATGATCCTCGCTCTTTCTCGCCATGCCCTCGCTGGTGTAAGTGGACTGAGCTCGGACTAGTCCGAAATAAATACAGGCTTTCTGCAATTGCAAAAAAAAAAAAAAAAAAAAAAAAGAATGATCCTCTTTTACTAAATATTCTTGTGAACTAGAGTTCAAAAAACTCTTATCAGGCAAACCAGATGAGGGAGCTGTTATAATCTTATCTTAATGTGACAAGTGTGTTGATAAACACTTCAAAGTTCTGATAGAGATTAACAAATAAATAAAGCACTCCTTTACCAAACTATCTCTTCAATAGGAAAAGAGATATAATTTCACACACAAAAAACAAACAAACACCTATTATTAAAAAAATAATAGTGGAAGTATTTTTATTTTATAAATATAAAAGTGAATGTGTCTAAATGTTTGTATTATTTTGGAAATAATATAAACATTTTAGTACAAATAAATAAAAACTAAACATTTACTAGTCATGGAAACCAAGGAAGAATATTCAAAACATTTTTAAAACTCAGGAAAATAAAGCAAAGGGGCTTGCTTCCCAAAAGTGATGGAGGGAAAATAATCAACAGATAGTACAAGACCTAAATTATGAACATACAAGTATCCTAATTATATTATTGAAACTTGGTGGTATATTGTAGATCTGTGTGCAATAAAAATAAGGCAGTTTTATTTTTGATTTATGGAATCAGTATTATCTGGAAAACACTGTTATGCATGTTTACATAAAGCATTTTAAAGCATCATTAATTCCAAAATTTCCCCCTAATTGCTCAAATTTCAGTGACATAATAAAAACATGTTGAAAATACACAACCGGTGTATTTTGTGTATAGGTACATTTTTGGCATGATTGTTTTCAGTAACTGTTTGGAATCCTTAGCCTTGCTAATCTGTGTCGAGTCAGAACTGAGCAGTCAGCATGAGCTGTTAGCAATCATTAGATGTTTCTTATCTGCTCTTTTCCGTGTAACTTTTAAATATGGAAATATAACATGTGGATAATGGGTTTTTCTGATATAAAGTTACTGAATTATCCATAATTGTCATCTGCTCAATAGTTTGTTTTCTATAAAGTTTGTTTTTTCAGAAACCAACTTTCCTCAGTTGTTAGGAGAGAGCAGTTCCAAGAAAAACAGGATTGTCATAAGAGCCCCAGTCCTTAGCACAGCAAAGATATAGGTCAATATCCACATGGCAGAAATGAACAAGCGCCATCTGGACTACAAGCTGATGTGTCAGGCAAAGCGGTGGGGAGGGCCATAAGATAGTGGAAATGTAGAGCCTTCTTATTTTTTTTTAAAGCTTTATTTACTTTCCAGATCCTCTCCCCATCTCCAGCTCCAAAAATAAATATTTGTTTCTCAGATTCTGAGATGACAATCTACAATATATATTTTTTTCCATCTAAAATGTCCTGGAAGAATAACAATCCTGGACCTGAAATGGTGAAACCATATGTCCTGCTTTGCCTAAGAGTTTGATTCCCTTGCTGCATTATGCAATTATTAAGGGCACTCTTCAGTTCAAAGTTACTCCAGTTAGGACAAATATATATATAAAATCATTTTATTCTGATATGGTTGATCCTTTCAAAATATAGCACCATCATGATTAGGGTTATTTGTCTGACATTATAGGATATCTTATATAAAATACCAATGTTCCCTTGGCCATTAGATCAGGCTTATTCAATCTCTTTAACTTGTACTTAGGAAAAAAGTTGTATAGAGCATATGGTGTTATTGTTCAATTTGGTTTGCTGTGATAGATCCTATATACATTAGGAGGGTTTTAGGGAGAATGTAAAAAGGAACATGGGCTCAACAATAAAATCCATATGTAGTTAGCTTATACTGCACAAGAATAAGGACCACTGACTCACTTGGATCTTTCCACTCTCATATAGTTTCTCTCTTGCCAACTCTAATTGGTAAACATTGAGGAAAAGAAAATCTTGGGAAATAGTTTCCAGTTTAACAAAGTTGACGATAGCTTATCTTGGGTTCTTAGCACTTATAGTCAAAATATTTAGCTTTTCATTTGTTGTAAAACCATGGGGTGCATTAAACGACTGCTTGTATCTGTGTAGAAGACATGTGTCATGTTGTAACAACTTCTTTTTAGTCAGTTTCTTCTGATCTCCTATTTGTCTCAATGCCTCAGAGCCAGGAAAGCCTTGGCAGAGTCATATATTTTATTTATTGACCCTCATCCTTCCTGTTCCCATCCTTAGAGTATGTATTATATAGCTCCAAAGCCTAGCTTCTCAGCAGTATTCTCAATGTAAAAGCACCCACTATGCCATTCAAAAAAGGAAGAAAAACAATGTCATCTTTACTGATTTGTTTTCTGTGTTAGATAAACTTTTAAAAATGTTTTGGAATAATAATTCATATTATTTTATTTGGCATAATGAGTCATTTACAAAAATTGACAGCAAGTATATTGACCATATTTTAAGAAAGCTACCCTGGTATAACCCCTGAGAAGCTTAGCCACATACCTATTAAGGATGCAAAGATGGTAATGTGAATAGTGTCTGGAGAGAAAGATAGAAAATAACAAGTAATTCAAACAATCACACTAAATTGAAAGTCAAGAAAATGCCATTGGTGGCCTGATTGTAAATATATATATATGTGTATATATATATATATATATATATATATATATATATATATATATATATATATATTTAGTTTATGGGGTTATATTTAAGGGATAATTCAGTTTTATACTTGTTGAAAACATGACATTACAAAGCTTCAAACTTCATATGGAAATAAACTTCATTCTTTTTATCTTGATATACCTTATATCAGGATGGAAGAAGACTTTGAGGGTTAAATAAAATGCACCCTGTCATACCTATTTGGGTTTTATAACTTTAAAATATTTAGTTTTACAGTAATGATGTTTTTTAATTGTTAAAAAGGGTAGAAAATCTTTGTGATAATTGGAAATATTTGGAGTGAAGAAAATGGATTATATTCATGTAGGCTATGAATAAGCTCAAATATTCTGTAGACATAACTATAGACAACAATTATGTAAGTGTCCAAGTGACTTTCCTAAAGAAAAAATAAATTTTATTGCAAGAACATTTTATTACAAAGAAAAAAAAGTGTATTGTTTTTTAAGCAAATTTGCAAAAGTATAAATAGATAATACATAAAAATAGATTATAGGAAAGTGACTCATACTGTATACATACATAGCATAACACTATACTAGTATACACTATAAACCAAGTAGAACTAACAGGCATCTATTGAACATTCTGCCCAACAACAGCAGACATTTGAGTTATTTTCAAGGGCACATGGAACATTCTCTAGGGTAGATCTTATTTTAGACCATGAAACATATCTCAAACAATTTCCAAGGTTTTAAATTGTATAACTATGCACTTCTCCCTTAATGGGATGAAATTAGAGATTAATAACAATAGAAAATTGGGGACATTCACAATAATGAGGCCATCATACAGTAATAACCTAAATAACCGATTGGCCCAAGGAAAAAAAATCACAAAAGAAGTTAGAACATACTCTGAGATTAATTAAAAAGAAGAGCATTACAAAACTTTTGGGATGCAGCCAGAGCACTACAGGAATAGTTTTAGCTATAAGCATCCATATTTAAAAAGGTCTCAAATTATAGTCTGTAATCTCCAGGTGAATAGGATTAAGATTGGTTTTCTCTTTCCATAGTAGATGAACCTAGAATACGTTATTTTTTCTTCTATACTCAGACAGTATGACAACTCAATAGCATTTCACACTTTGTAGTTAGATGACTTGGTAGTCTAACAAAAAAGAATAGATGAAATGCTGCTCACTTTATCAGGCTTAATCTAACTGATCATTAGAGATGTCTCTCAACTTCTCTGACAATTTTGGTTCACTTGTCAGTGTTATGTGATATGATTTGTGAAAAGAGTACGCGTTTTACATAACATGTGTTTTAAAGGTGGGATGCATGATAAACAGCAGAGTATCAGAGTGAGGCTCTATGTAACGCATCTTAGTTTTTGGCTTATTTGCCTTTTAATAAGTGTTACCTTTTAGAGCTATACCTTTCTCTTTAATAACATTTTAATCCATATTGGTATTATGATTAGCTTTACTTTCATTAAGAATAGCCAATATTGAGCAAAATTCTTCCTAATTTCAAGGGGTTATTTTAATGCTTTTTTGCCTTCAAATGATTGTCAAGAATGAAAAACACTGCCTGGCTAATGTGGCTCAGTGGTTGGAGTGTTCGATGCATGAACTAAGAGGTCACTGGTTTGATTCCTTGTCAGGGAACATGCCTGAGTTGCTGGCTCTATCCCCAGTGAGGGCAGCCAATCAATGATGTTTCTCTCTCATTGATGTTTCTATCCATCTCCCTTTCTGTCTCTCTGAATATCAATAAAAACATTAAAAAAAGAATACAAGGAGAATGGGTGTGGGGCACTAAGTAGTATTTTGAAGTGTCTTTTGTATTATGGATATAATTAAAATATGGCCTTATCTCATAAGTTATATAAAGGAGTAACTAGAAATTGGTTATTTTACATTATAAATAAAGGACTTTAAAAAAATTAAATGACCCAAGTGTTATAGATACTTATGCATATGTCTTGATTTTAATTTTGTTTTTATGTGGAGCAGATTTTAGGAGGTGTGTGAGCTTTGGATATCTACTTGAGGGCTTCTGTTCCTTTTGACACGGATTTTTGAAAGGATTATTCTAAACAATTTTTAAATCAATAAGTAATTATCATGGTTCTTTCCAATCAAATAAGTATTGACTTAGAAAAAGACATATTCTTTTTCTCTATTTCTGGGAAAGAATGCTGTGACTGACAATTGCCATCATTTCACGTAAAATAAACTCAGTTATTTGTTAAATAAAGTGATGTGAAACATTTAAAAGAGATACATACTGACTTTATATTGTTTGTAACAGGCTATTCTGGCTTTTTTTTCCCTACCTAGATTTTGCATAGCAGTTTGTAAGATATTCAGACAATACGTTACTGTGTTTATTTGAAGCATTAACACCAAAGCCTGATAGCATTATGTCTACTATTTATATCATCATAAAATTGTTTTATAGAGACACAATTAGTAATTTTAAGCCTAGATATTGTAAGGAGTAGTAGTGATTGTTCCATAGTAAAGTTTACTTTATAGTGACATTATTAAACAATATTTGTGCCATCTTGCTTTATAGCATCACATAGTTTCACTATAAGAGAATAACAGTTATACTAAATATTCTAATCTCAGAGCTAAACTTTGCATTCATGGTACCTTTTAATTCAATTCTACAATAATCAAGAGACTTTTGTGATCTTCTAAGCTTCTGGAAATTTATTTTTATGTGAAAATATAATTTATAAACTTCAAAATATTTTGCATAATTGACATGAATTTTCAAAAAAATATTTTTATTCTATTTAATGGGTTTTGGATATTTTCTATTCTGGGTAAGATATGAAAGCTTTTTATTTGTTTACTAGAGGCCCAGTGCATGAAAATTCACTCGGCCCAGCCTGTCCCCTCTCACAGTCTGGGAGCCCTCAGTGGTGAAAGGTGACCCAGCGATCAGGTCACATCTCTGCTGCTGCCACTGCTGGCACCACAAGCCTTGGGCAGCCCTGTGCAGCCACAATCCAAGGTTTGCCTGTGCATCAGGCTGCCCCTGGGTGGTTGGGGGTGCTGAGGGGACTGGGGGACTCTGGAGGCAGGTGCCCCAGTGGGACTGAGGGGCCTGGTTACTGCCATCTTTGAGTGTGGGGCAATCAATTAGCATATTCCATCCTTATTGGCTATGGGCACTGCTACCTTTGAGACAGTGTGAGGGTAAATTAGCATATTCCCTCTTTATTAGATAGGATGGATTTGTTATGTCGAACTCACTTTGTAATGATATTACAACCTCTATTTTAAATTAATATAATTCAAACATGAGTTGATTTTTAACACATAGTATATTAATACTATAACAGTTGAAGGTGTAGATGTTAATTAGTAATGTTCAGTAGTTTTTTAAATGCTTTTTAGCCATCTGTGTATTATCTTCTGTGAAGTTTCTGTTCAAACTTTTATTCTATTTTTCATTGGATTGCCTGAACTCTCTTAATTGAATTGTATGAAGTTCTTTAAATATTCTGGATACCAGCCCTTTATCAAATATATATCCTGTGGATATTGATTAAATCTGTGGTTTATTTGTTTATTTTTTGGTACCTTTTGATGAATAGAAATATTCAATTTTATTTTGTTCAAGTCCATTTAATCAAGTGTTTCTTCATAGTTACTACTTTTTGTGACCTGAATACAAAGAGTTTGATTAAGTACAACCAAATATTTTACTGTATTTTCTATTAATTATGTTATGGTTTAAATTTGGGCTATTTTGAGAGCTTCGAAAAATATTAAATGGATATATGAATCCATTTGTGGGTCTCTATTTTGGGCATTTTTATCTAATTCTCTCTTTCACTTTACATTGTCTTGATCAACGTATGTTTTTTTAAATACAATAAATTGTGGAGCAAGGCAGGGCAAGTCTTAGAAGCTTTTTCTTTTTTTCAAGACAAAGTTGGATATCCTAACATTCTCTTATTTTCCACATAAATTTTATAGTAAGCTTGGAATTTTAACCAACAACAACAATAATAGTAATAACAGTAACAAAAAGGATACTGAGATGATACTGGGGCAGTATAAATTGATAAATCAGTTGGAGAGTTATTGACATCTTAATATTAACTCTTCAAATTCAATATACATTTCTTAATTCTTGTAGGTCCTTTTAAATATCTCTCAGCAAGAAATTTATACAAACTCTCAAAAATTTAGTCAAAACCTCAGAAAGCCTGCGTTTGGAGATAAAGCCACATCCTAGATATAAGTACCCTACTCTAGAAGCTAGACATAAGTATTCATTTGGTGAATAAAGCTATGCATAGGAATAAGGAGAAACTTAAATACATTAGACATATAACACCAAAAACTAACACTAGACAAAAGGATTTGTTTCAAGATCAAATTACATTGATACAATGCTGGTAAGTAGGTAAAGATACTGACAGTCTCATGCATTTTTTTTTTTTGTGATATAAATTGCTAAAGCTATTTCAAAAAACTCTTTAGCAGAATATTATAAACTGTAATCTTACAATGTGATCCACAATTTTAATCCTGGATACATGCTCCCAAGGAGTTGAAACAGCATGTCCACCAATTAAATGAACATGACAAAGAGTATGCGAAGAATGTTTATATAATATTATCCATAAAAGTCCCAATGTGGAAACAAACCAATTGCCCATCAACAACAACAACAAAAAATGGATAAATGTGCTTTGGTGCATTCACACAATGTCATACTCTACATCAGTGAAAATTAATGAACTGATAACATAACAACATGGATAAATTTCAGAGAAATAATGTTGAGTGGGAGAAAGAAGGCATAAAAGACTATATATATATTGTATGACTGTGCTTACAGTACATTAAAATACAGAAAGAACTTATCCATGGCAGTAGATGTCATAGGAGTAGTTAATTTGTGTAACATTTAGAGTACTGAAAATGCTTCCTATACTTATTTAGCGAGTGGTTCTATAGGTATATGAATATGTAAAATTAGCTGAGCGTAGGGTTAAGATTCATGTGCTTTACTGTCTGCAAATTACAAATTAGTTAGGAAAGAACACACAGAACACTTAGGTTCCAAGTCTTACTCTCCACTGTACTGAGAACATTGGTAGTAAGGCAGTTATTTTCTACGAAAGTTACTAAATATTTTTTATGAGAAAACAAACAGCCTTAGAGAAAAGACTCCCATCTATTGAAATGTGGGAGATACGCTGGTAAAATAATTGGTGCTGTAGCCACCACTGGGCAAGAAGCTTAATCAGGTGACTAGCTCCACACACAGCTCCAAATCACTTTAGTACTTCCCTCTTTTTTTAGATAATCAAGGTTCAGAAGTTATGAAAGAAAATATATAAACAGGAAAGACTCTGAAATATGAATAAAGGAATTCAGAGGAAACAATTCTATTTGAAAAAAATAAACAAACAAACAAACAAACAAAAAAGAAAAAAACCACAGATGTTTAAAAACCAAATAATAGCCTCAGGATGGCAGAGGAAAGTTTTGCATCAATTAAAAAACACCAAGATTTTTGTAAAAAAGAATTGAAAAAAATGCTCTTTAAGAAATAGACAAAATTACAGAAAAAAAAATAAGCAAACAAAATACCTTTCAAAAGAGAAATTGAAAGACACTGCCAAATTTAGCTCCCAAAAGATTGAGAAATGACAAACAAAATATAAGACAATTAGAAATTGAGTAGAAGAGTTCCAATGTCTGAATAGTATGACTTCTGAGATAGAACAGTAAATAAGAAAAAGTAGTATAATATACCACGGTAGTTGTACAATAAAATTTTCCAAGGCCTGAAGATCATGTGCTTCATGGAAAAACCATCCACACTGGAAGATAGAATACAAAGGAGACATTCAGATATGAAGGAAACCCCTGGCCAGCATTCAGCAACTGGCATCTGGGAAAAGGAGGCCCAGGCTGGCAGCTGGAAGTCCCAGATTGGCCCTGATCACTGTACAGGTCTAGGGGCCCTACCCATGCAAGAATTTTGTGCACCAGGACTCTAGTAAGCTAATAAAATGTATACTGCTAGGACAAAGAATATAAAATTTTAAGTATAATTTCAATAATAACAGTGGAAAAACAAAAATATAATATATTTACTGAGAGATTGGATGTAGAATACTGAGAAGGTGATAAATTTAAAAAAAAAAATAGCTGTTAAATTATGTAATCTTGAGATATTCAGGGATTATTTAAAGTACCAGAATAAGAATGCTTTCATTGGGTCATTGGAAAAGGAGTTTTGCTGATAAGATGTTACTATTTTCTTTGCTGCTTGGGATTATAATTCATTTGTTCTGTGACTTTTTAAATAATATATTTATACTTGAATTAAATTTTAAAATAAATGAAAAATATGATGTTTAGACTTCAGGGAAGATCAGAAAAGTGAATTTATTTACAATTTTATATCATCCTGTTATATTTGAATTTTGTATTTTATGTAACTTACCAGATAAAAGTGCTTTAAATTGAGTGAATATAATTTCCTTTGCCTGAGGGCTACATCATAAACTATCACTGGGTGCTATTTCCTGTTCATCTCTTGTTTCTTCCATGGCCTGAAACCTATTTTTTTTTAAATACTTTTGAATGTTTTAAAAAATAAGAAGTAGCCTTTTGTGATAATTGCATAAAATTCAAATTTCAATTTCCATATATAAAGTTATATTGGAATACATCCATCTTCATTAATTTTCCTATTGTCTATGGCTGCTTTTACATTATAATGTCAACTTTGATTAATTTAATATAATAAAAGCATTAAATATTTACTGTTCTACCTTTTACTGAAAATGTTTGCCAACCTGCTTTAGAGGCTAATTCCAAAAACTCTCAAAAAACAAATGGTCCTTGTTTGAAATAAAATATGTTTGTAAAATAATGGCACACAATGCACATTGACATACATTTGATATCCAATATGTATATGATTGAATCTTTAATTTAAAAAGGAGTAAAGATGAAAGAGATAATAAAAATAATACAGATAATACAAACTAGAGTGGATTAAGAGAGACAAGTCTACTAAAGTCAATTGTACATTGTAAAAACGACCAAATTGTTCCTTTAGTTCTGAGGGCATGCAAATTTGGTGGACATGGCAAAGCTAAATTGGCTCTTATAAAGGGACAAAAATTACTGATGATACAAAACAGGGTCATTAAATAATAATTCTCATGAAATTGAAGTCTAGTTATCCCAATGTATGAAAGTGAAAGAATTTCAAGAAATGTACACATATATATTTTTATTACTGCCTTGGGAGCAAATAATAATATACAGCAAGTTAAAATGGTACTATAGTTGTTTTGTTTTTTCTTTTTTCTTTTCTATCTGTGGATTCTAAGGAGAAAAGAGTAAGATGCTGAGAAAGAAAATGTTTGAAAATATGCATTTCCCTTAGTGGAAACCATTACCTTACTGTACCCAACTTTATTTCCTTATAATATTTCCATTTGCTTGTTTTCTGTGAAGTAATTTAATGGCTTATTTTGCTTCCTTTACAGCACCTAATCTTATACTAAGAAATTCAGGAGATTAGGGAAAGATACTGGTGCATGCATAATTAAAGAAATGGTGTGCAATTTTAATAAGATGAAACTGGTTTTACTCACATTTTATCATGAAACACTTCTGCACTACTATATTGTAGAGAAAATTGAATTTCCATGATAATGCTTTTAATGTTCAGTAAATTTTAGATGCATTTTTAGTCACTACATTCTATTAAAAATACCTTGAAAGCTTGATGTTGCTTATATAGCAAAAGAGGATATGTTCAAAGGTAAAAACAAATATAAATGTTATTTCTTTAATTTTGATGTTATCATTGGTATTTATCTAGTTTACTTATTATCATCTTGAAACTGTTAACTGACTTCTCAAGACACTTGGTGGATTGCTGAATTAGAGAGGCTACATTTACAAACAAGCAGCAATCAACAGTTTACTGGAAATAATATCCAGCTTGCATCAAAAATTTTCCATATTATTTACAAATTAAATACTGATTATATGTATATTAAGTATCTTTGGTATGTTTTAGTCATAAAACATTTTGTATATAACTACAAAAATTATAATTTTTATGTCTGGAATGCTTAATTTACTAGAATACTCATTTCTTCAATCTGATGACAAGATGTTTATAAAATATTGGATCAGATATCATGGATATCATAAGAAAATAATAACAAAATCTTGATATGTGACAATGCTATCCATGTCCTGCATGCCAGTCCTAAGGCTCTTGGCTGATTTATAGAGAACTGCTGCATGAGTTTCCTTGAAGGTTTATAAGCACATCATCGAGCTAATTCAAAAATTCTCAGAAGTGGAATAAAGCTCATTCTCTATTTTTACATTCTCACAATTCACTTCTCCTGAAAGAAGTTTGGAAATTAAATCAGTAAATAATATTGGAGCTTTCAATACCAGAAGAACAATGCAAACAGGGTTAGAATTTAGAAGGTCTTTTTACACTGCTCATGCTAATCCTTAATTATCATGTACATTACTTAGCATTTCACATCACTTACCATAGTACATTTTAATTAGTTACAGTGGGTATTTGTTACTATAAAAAAAAACAATATCTACTCAGTTTTTCTTCAAGTTATATTTGATTTTCTCCTCGAGAACCATAATTTCTTTAATTAGCCTGTTTATGTGATTCATGAAGGTATCATTCCTTTTCTCTATTTTTATGATTTTTTTTTTCCTTCATCTCAAAGGTTGTGTCAATTGGGTCCAGTAGAACCAATGTTCACAGTTTTCAGGATGAATCTCTGTGTGGAGAATCATGTGGGAACCATTACATATTCTATTGTAATAAGTTTGGTAACTGTAAGAATGATGTTAATCCAGAGTTGTAGAAGTCCTCAAATGCATGAGAATCAAGTGACACTAATGAAAGTAGAAAGCAAGAAACATATTTCTGAAGATATTGAAATTGTGCACCTCAAGCAATGCTTAAGTCAGCATGATCTTTAAATGTGTGCTTCTACATCTTCAATAAAACATATCCTAACATAGGAATACTGAAAGTGGAGCACACCATTGACAACTTTTGATAAGGCCAAATTAAGTAAGTAGAAGGCAGGGTAAGTCTACACATTCCAAGCTGTGAGAGTGACAGAACATTTTACATGGATGCAAAATTGCAGAATAATTCTTTGCACCTGTTGTAAACAATAGCATAGACTCTTAAGGCATTTATCAAGTAAAGTTTAGATTGTTGGAGTTTCTTTACTAATTGTTGTGTCTTTAAGTAAGGTCTTACCAAAAAAACAGATATTCTTTCCTTGCAAAAGCAGAGGGGAAACAAACAGCCCTAACATTCTAGAGTCAGGCCTGATACAGAGACAGACAGTGCTTGAGAGAAAGGTGGAGAGGGAACAGGACAGAATAATTAAATACAACTAATTAGTTTATTTTTTAATCATAATTAATGAAATTTCTGTGGTGGGTCAAGAGAGACTGATGTGGTAAAATTGTTATGAATTATAAATGACCTGGGGGACAGTGAAGGGGAAAAGGGTGACATCTGTAATACTAAAAATAATATATATGCAGGTGTATAGCAATTTATTTCTCTTAGATTTATTGTGCTTTAGTTTATTTATCTTCACAGGTATTGCAATTTTTATAAGTGGAAGGTGAGACCCTCCACCGACAAGATTGCAACTTGTTTCATTGCCATACTTTATTACTCAAAACTGCAATATTTATGAAGTATGCTTGTAACCTTTAAGATATACTCTCTGGAAGCCCTAGGTTCACTGAGGGTTATTTCTTGCTTTGAATTCTGGTTGAGTAGCTAATGCTAGGTTATTGAAAAACTTGGCTGTATTGTCAACATTTATTTGTAAATAGTTCTAAAAACTTTAGTAATCTGACAGTATCTCTCTTCCTTGAACCCAAAAGAATCATAACAAATATAATGGTAACTAGAAGCCCTGTGCATAAATTCATGCACCACTGGGATCCCTTGGCCTGGCCTGGGAGATCAGACCAAAACATCCTCCCCAGGGATCCTGGATTGTGAGAGGGCACAGGTCAGGCAGAGGGATCCCACGAGTGAGCATTCAGGGTCAGGGAGGGATGCAGGAGGTTTGTCAGCCAGGGAGGCACTGCAGGGCAGCTCCAGGGCATGTCTGGCCCATCTTGGTCAGTCTTGATTGGCCAGACTCCAGCAGCAAGCTAACCTACCAGTCAGAATGTCTTCCCCCTAGTGGTCAGTGCATGTTATAGTGACTGGTCGACCAGTTGACTGTCTGTCCCCTAATCAGAGCATGTCATAGGGAGCAGTTGAGTGGCCTTAGCATATCATTAGCATATTATTTTTTGATTATCTGAACGAATGACCAGAAACTTAGCATATAAGGCTTTTATTATATAGGTTTAGTCAATGAAAAAGGACTATCTTGGACCCATATGATTTAGAGTACTTTCCTCTATTAGAAGTTTTATGAAGCTACTTACTGTCTTCAGTCTCTGGCTGAAATGTAAAATTCTTGCCTATGAGAAACGCAAGCTGGAAAGATATGTTTCCAACTGATGGATACTAATGTGATGTACAATATAAATATACAATATGGTATTTTTTATTTCTATTTTCTTTGAGTTTGCACTTATTCATAATATGACAGATTCTTTTTTACAATAGTGGTAATATTTTTACTGTGTTTCAAACTGGGCAGGTGATCATGAGTGTTCAATCTACCACTCATCTTTCTTTAAACTCCTACTGAGCTAAATGGGAGTTTGTACTTTAGCAAGCAGTGAATTAGGCTTCCAGTGATGTGAAGAGAAGAGGGCAGACAGTTCCAGATGGTTAGTGCCACAAAGGCTATGGGTCAGTGTTTGCAGAGGAGGGAGTGGGCGCAATGCACAATCTCAATGTTAAAAGTCAGTAGACAGGAAAACAACCAAAATAGTAACAGACAAATGAAATGATTATGGGCGTGAATAAGTACTGTAAGCTTTTTCAAAGCTCCCAAGGGCAAATGTATTGTGAATAAATTTGTATCTATTAGGAGCATGTCATGGGATTAAGCTGCTGTGGTCTTATCCTTACTCTTTTTTTTTTTTTTTCTACTTTTGTATTTAAAAAGTTGAAGCAGAGCTCTCTAGTTCACACACCTCTTATTACTTAAAAAATAATGAATCTTTAAGAACACTGATTTTCAGTTCACCTGAATGGAATCACTCACCTTTATATTTTTCCTAATTATACTGTTACTGCATTAATATAGTTAGAGTAGAAACAATACTGATTTTCTTTCCAGAGGAACTGAAATTATACATTGCTTGCAGCCTAACTTTTCTTCTCATTTTGACTAGTTATAACTCAATAGATATCAGTTTTGTTTCCAACATTCCATTGTTAATGTCTCATGCAGGATTCACACATGATTATCTCAATTTAGTGTTTTTAATTTTACACAAACATTAGCAGGAAGAAGCAATTCACCAAGCCTAATGACTGGTCATAATACAATATGAAAAAATGTTACTCTTTATACCACTTGTTATGCAAAATTCATCTCAAAACACATTTTAAAGTTAAATGACATATCTATAGAGTACAATATTATCTTTCATATCAGCTAATCAATAAGAATAGAGACACAATTTATCTACAAATCAGTCAAAAGAAAGGATTATGAAATATGTTTTCAAATGGGTGGTGAGAGAATCTAAAAAAGAGAGAAAAAATGAAATCAGAGGGAAGTCTTGGAGCTATGGGTGGGAGTTTGTGAGAAAGGTTTCAGTGTGTGTTTACTAGTATTTGCTTCATCCACTCTGAATTTCTTTGTGAACTTGGGTAAGAGAATTAATTATCTGTAACCTAGGTTTGCCTGGCCATTAAATTAGGACAGAAGACAGGTTTAGAAAGGATGGATGCTCCTATTAAATGTGGGAGTCTGTGCTTGATCTTCAATAAATTTCCACCTTTGCTGTAACATCTTCTTCCATCCGAGGAGGTTTTCTTCTTTGACTTCAACAAAGAGCCCAGGGAAGCCATCCTGCCCAGTGGAACACCATGTGTTCCTGTCCAAAAATCCTGTTTCACTAATGAATTAGAACATGGGAACGAAAGGATTGCTTTGTATAACCTGTCAGAGTTTCTGGGCAATCATTTAAAGAACAAAACAAAATTAGGTGAATTTTGCTAATGATGAACCATAACTATTATAAACTAGAGGCCTGGTGCATGAAATTGGTGGCATGGGTACAGTCCCTAGGCCTGGCCAGTGATCAAAGCATGAGTGTCTGGCGTGGAAGGCTGGTGCCAGCTGACCTCTGGGCCCTGGGCAGCACCTGGGCCCCTGGACCGCTGTGTACCCCTCCCCACCTGAGTCACGGCACCCAAGTCCCCACATAGGGATGCAGTGAGCAAAGCCAGACGCTATGGGCCGGGGCACAGCGTGGGCCTCTGGGCCGCCCAGGGGCACCAACACAGAAGCCAGCCTCGCAGATTTACTCCTGTGTGAACCCATGGGGAGCCTGACCAGCTCCTGTGGTCTTGGTGGCTGCAGCACCTGCTCACCCAGAAGACACCTCTCAGGTGTGGGGAAGGCTCCTTGCAGGCACCTGGCACCTGAGCATGGGGGCTTCCCTGGTGTGTAAGCTCTGGTGCCCCTGGAGAGGGCAGCAGAGGGAGTGAGAGTGAGCTCGGCAGACACCCCACATTCTCACTGCACCAGGTAGCCAGTGAGTGGTCACAGTGCATCACGGACACCTGCTATGTTCTGCACCTCTCCCTGGTGGTCAGCACAGGTCCTAGCGAGTGGTTGAACTCCTGGTGTCTTGGTCAAACTTCCAGTTGAAAGACTGCCCAAAGGGACAATTTGCATATTAGGCTTTTATTATATAGGACTGATAATGTTTCAAACAGACTATGCATTTCTTTTTACCTGACTATTGAATTTCAATTGGTTTGAAAATACAGGGGACTGTGTTGGATGTTCCTTATTTAGCTTTAGTTTTACAGTATGTTACTCAAATAATAGAATAGAACAATCAGACAATTTTAGATTGAACTTAGAAAAAGCTATTGTTTACCTCCAAGATTGATTTTCCAGAAAATCAATATTTTTATGGTTTATAGTGTGACAATAATTGAATGAGGTAATACTGAGTTAAGAAAATGATTCTGTAAGTTCATTTCATTTTGAAGACAGTGGCTTAGGATTTTTGTTTGTTTGTTTATTTGTTTGAGTTTCTTTGTTTAGTTGGTCAATTGTTTTTTTTTGTTTGTTTTTTTATTTGTTGTTGTTGTTTTTGTTTTGTTGGAAGCAATGAATATTTTCCTAATAAATCTCTTTGCTGTAACAGAAAAAGAAGAAAGTGTCTCATTCTGCTGAAATTGCTATAGGGCTATTTGTTTACATATTGACTTACATTTTTGTGAGAGTACTTTGTTTTTGTGTTGTTTTAATTGTTATTAAGTTATGAATAAGTAATGAAATTTAGCTCATAAAACTTACATGTAAAGTTATTACTCCGAAGTAAGCTAAATTTGCATTTTTTAATTATTCAGCTTGCTTACAAATGTAAATGACATTTTAAGTATTAATGATATTGATGTGACTACAGTGGAATTTTTTTTCCCAAGGAAAATATCCTATTTATTTGCAAGATACAAAGTGAGGGCTCTCTGAGCATTTGTGGTTGTTTAGATTGTAAACATCTCAAGTGTGCATGTGAAAGATTCATCAAGTATATGTTATGAGATGGATGCATAAACACTTCATAGAGAATTATTTACTTGTATAATTATGGCATTTCTTTATTCCAATAAAGTAAAACTCTTTCTCTCTTGATGACATTTCCTTAGAAAGACTATTTGGCCATTAAAAGAATATTTGCATAACAAAGAAATGTCTCTATTAAAGTAAATTAAAATATTCCCAAATGTGATTTCCTCCTATCAGATTTGTAATTTAACATTTCATGCCAGCTGCCTAGTGTCAAGAAGGTGCTCTATAAAGCCTCATTCTTTGAATGGATACCAGTTAAGAGCCTATTATAATTTCCAGTTAAGAGATGATGATAAATTGAACTATGAATGTGGCAATAGAAATGGCAAGATATACCTAGATTACTGAGATGATCGAGGGATAAATGCACACTGCTTGCCATATAAGAGAAGTTTAAAAGAGGAAGATGTCAAAGTGTGACTGGACCTTAATTGTCAGGTTCTTGAGTTTCAATGTCATAGAAATGAACACTGAACTCGGTACAAGATCAGGCAGATAGAGTTGATTGAGATTTTGCACACAAGGGACTTCACCAGAAAAGAGAAGTCAAGCTCCCAGCAGGGTTCATGTGGCTGGCTTATATAGGACCTTTGGGTGGGTGTAGAGCTTGGAAATGAGGATGAGGTCAGTTGTCTTATGACGGTCATCTGAGGCAGTTGATCAGGGGTTAGTCATAGATGTTTTCTATGATCTATGGGCCATCCAGAGGGCCTGTGAAACAATGCTTATGCAAACATTCCGATTACCATTTAATTGACAAAACAACTGTTTTGCTTAACATGATGTTCAGAGAGATATTATCATCATACATTCTTTCCTTAAATGTTATGGTTATGTTAGTTTCAATTACAGAATTTTACTGAAACCAAGGAATCATAGGTCTCTAAGATGGAGTAAGTCTTGGGGACAGAATATGTTTTAGGAATTGTTGAATCTGAAGTATTTTTGAAACATCAGGAAATGGACCTAATTTCAAAAAATTTGTTTGGACTTATTGATGTGTATTTGAGAAACATGTAATAGGTTAAATTGCCTAGGAAGAAAGTGTTTCTTAAAAAAACAGAACCTAGGGAAGTATTTTGAGAAAACAACTGCAGTATTTATCAGAAAGCAAACGAAGAAAGAGAAACAGATAAAGAAGATTAAGGACAAATAAAAGAAAGGGATACTTCAAGAATTAAAAACCTTGTGTGGTAGAAATAAAGACAGACATAACATATCAATTTTATTAGGCATGTCTAAAGCCCTAGTGACTCAATCATTTACTTATCACTGAATCAAAAGAAATATTTATAGCAATGGAAGCAAGGAAGCCTATGATAAGAAGGGTACTTTTGACCCTGGGTAGTAAACACAAGTAAGAGTTTGCTTGAGTATATGACTTGTGGGAAACAATTTAAGAAGAAAACCGCATATGCAAGGGCACAGACTGAACAAGGACAAGACATAAATCAAGGAACAAGAGATAAGGTTTAGCCGAAACCGGTTTGGCTCAATGGATAGAGCGTCAGCTTGGGGACTGAAGGGTCTCGTGTTTGATTCCGGTCAAGGGCATGTACCTTGGTTGCCGGCATATCCCCAGTAGGGGGTGTGCAAGAGGCAGCTGATCGGTGACTCTCTCATCGATGTTTCTAACTCTCTATCTCTCTCCCTTCCTCTCTGTACAAAATCAATAAAATATATTTAAAAAAAAAAAAAAAAGAGAGAGATAAGGTTTAGGCTTAGGTTGTGAAGAACTGTGAAGCCAGCAGAAGTTAAGTAGGATAGCACCTTCTACCACAAACTGACCACAATATTATCATCTAAATCCATTACTCCCCTCTTTATCTCCTGCTATAAAATATGCAGCTAACCAAGCGATGACTCCCATTTTGTTGCATTTTTTAAAATAAAAGTTCTACAGTTCATCCAAAATACAGTATCTTGAAAAATCACACATTACATATTGACCGCTAGATTGCTATCCATGATGAAATACTATTGTAAAATTTAGTATCTTCATATATCTTTAAAGAAGGCAAGATACAGGCTTTTTAAATTCTCATTTTCACTACATTATATTAAAGACTGTTATTGATCTTCTAACCTGCAGAGCAAATTAAGTCTTCAACCCATTGTTTCCTACTTAGCATGAAACACAGCAGTTTAAATGTGTTTCTGCAAATTATTTTCAAATACTCTGACAGGAAATAAAGATCAAATCCATAGTTTATGGATATTAAAAATACATACAAAATTATGTAATAATTAGTTACCAACACACAAAGAAATAGGTCATTATAGAGCTGGTGGAAAATAAGCCCTGCTCAGAAATAATTCACTTTGATATATTGCTGATTTTTAAAACGTTTCCTCTCTCTTTCTTTATTAATGGGGATATTTGCATTCAAATAGAGATCATTTGTTTTTAGGAATTCATCTGCTCCTGCTGTTTATTCTCCACCTACTATTTTAATCCACGGTTTATAGCACAGGCATCAGTTGCAGTGAAAATGATTAGGATGTCATGAAAGTTTATGCCTTCAGGTGAGAAATATGGTCTATTCTCAGTGCAGTATAACTTGTAAATTAACGTTGTATTCATTCAGATTGTTTCAAATTAAAATAACCAAAGACTGAGAAATCTAAAGAAAATGGTACAAGTGTTTTGTTTTTTATCCTAACTGAACTTTCTTTGGATGGTATATCTTTTTGCAACATGCCCCCTGTTTTCCAGAAATAGAATCACAGTATGATAGATATGCTAAATCATTGCCTTGGAAAACTCACAAGTTGCAGAGCTATGAGATCAACATGTTGACAGGACCTTTCTAGAAATTCCCATTTATGGGGTTGGAAATGACTCTTTACTAGAGGTGAGTATAAATTAATCAAAGTAATTCTGCATAGCATTGATATACAGAGACTTTACATGTTGCATATTTGTGAGATTGTAGACTATTGCATTTCTTGTTTCTGTAATCAGTGGAGATTTAAGTTTATGGAGAGAAAATGTGACTGGTACTCTATGTTGCAATGCTTTGTGACAAAGCCAAATGTTATTATGCGTTCCATTTCAAGTGCAAAACTACTAATCTAATGAAAATGTTACTGTTCTAAGCAATATGTTATAGAATGCAATGGAAATGACTGAATTAATATTATACAGTAAGAAAAATAACAGAGAATTTAAAATTCTTATCTATAAGTGTTTAGAGAAATAATCAACACAACAAAATACATTACTGCTTAGTTGAGTAGAAAATGCTGGTGGGTAGACAGCAATGAAGTAGGGCAGGTTATAGAATAGATAGGGTGGTTCTCCGGGTATAGATAAGAATGATATTTTAAGGATTGGGGAGGGGAGAGTTCTGTTTACAATCAGTTCTCAAATTTTTGATAAAAATACTTTAAAGTAAAAAGGAACAGCTTAGTTCAATCAAAAAATGAACAATAGAGCCATTCATTTTGGCTATACAGATCACATATTTAGTCTTATTACTTTTTCTCTCTCTCAATCTTGCTACCTCTCTCAATAGTTGGGTCACCATTGGTAATGAAATTCTTAACCATGCCTTATTTTGGAAACCTGTTGGTAATGGAATTCTTTACCTTGCCTTATTATGGAAGAGCTTTTCTATAAATAGACTGCTTATTTTGAAGTAGAATCTATGAACAATTTTTCTTCTAAATTTATTCTTAGAATAATGTTTTTTTAAATGTGATTTTATTATCTCACTAGAGCTGATGCACCGGGGGATGGGAGGGAGTGGAGAGGGGGAGATTTCTGTGTCCCTCAGCCCAGCCTGCACCCTCTCTAATCTGGGACCCCTTGAGGGATGTCTGACTGGATCAGGACTAAATAGGCAGTCGGACATCCCTCTCACAATCCAGGACTGCTGGTTCCCAACTGCTCCCCTGCCTGCCTTCCTGATTGCCCCTAACCACTTCTGCCTGTCAGCCTGATTAATGCTTAACTGCTCCCCTGCCAGCCTGTATGCCCCTAACTGCCCTAACTGCCCTCCTCTGAAGGCCTGGTGACCCCCAACTCCCCTCCCCTTCAAGCCTGCCCCCGTCTCCCAAACTGCTCTCCTCTACAGGCCTGGGTTTCTCCCAAGTGCCCTTCCCTACAGGCCCAGTTGCCCTCAACTTCCCTCCTCTGCTGGCCAGGTCACGACTAACTGCCCTGCCCTTCAGGCTTGATCACTCCCAACTGCCCTCCCTTGCAGGCCTGGTACCTTCCAACTGCCTTCTCTTGCTGGCCTGATTGCTCCCAACTGCCCTCCCTTGCAGACCAGATCCCTCCTAGCTGCCCTCTACTGCTGGCCAGCTTGTGGTGGCCTTCTTGTGTCCACATGAGTTCAGTCATCTTTGACCACATGCTAGAAGCCATCTTGCATATTGGAGTGATGGTCAAATTGCATATTATTCTTTTATTACATAAGAGAATTAGATAGGATAGAGGCCTGGTACACAGGTAAGGGCAGGCTAGTTTGCCCTTGTAGGGTGTCCTAGATCAGGATGGGCATTCCTTTGGGGTATGGGGCGGCCTCAGTGAGAGGCCTGTGGTGGTTTTCAGGCTGGCCATATCCCCTAGTGACCCCCTGGGATTTATTTATCTTCTATAATTCAAACTTTGTAACCTGTAATGAAGCCAAGCCTCCTGCTCACCCTGTGGCCGCAGCCATTTTTGTTGCAATTTATTTATCTTCTATAATTGAAGCTTTGTAGCCTTAAGCAGAGGCCAAGGCAGGCCAGGACTACAGGAACTTGGCTTCCTCCATTGCTGAGGACCACTTTAGCTTCCTTCTCTCTCCAGCTCTGTGGCTGCTGCCATTTTTGTTGGGATTTATTTATCTTCTATAATGAAACTTTGTAGCCTTAAGCAAAGGCTAAGGCAGGCCAGGGCAGGCAGAAAGCTTGGCTTCTTCCATTGCCAGGGAAACCCAAGCCTTCTGCTCTCTCCGTGGCACAACCATTTTGGTTGGGTCAATTCGCATACTTGTTCCTGATTGGTTGGTGTGCATGCCTTGTGGATGTAGCGGAGGTATGGTCAATTTGCATATCACACTTTTATGAGATAGGCTTACTAGTTATAGAATCAAATTAATGAATCTTGATCAGCATCTTAGTTATTACATTTAATAAAATACAATAGAACATAGTACAATATATATATCAACCAAAAAATTAATGAATATACAGTGAATATTTTGTTTCAGTTTGTGTATCTGACTGTATTTGTATGTTTTGGTTTGGAAGGTGGAGTATTTTTCATGATAAAAAGTTTGTGGAGTCAACCAATAAAGAAAATCTTATACATGTGTGCAACATAGAGTATTGTTAGAAATGACAATAATTAATAACCTAAATATTTAACAAAATTATAAACTCATTTTTGTACATTGATATAATTGAGTACTGTATAATACTTAATATGTATAAACTAGATTTGCATGTTTCAAAAATAACATTCCATAATATAATATCAAGTGAGAAAATAAAAAAATAAAATAAAATAAAATACCATTTATATAAAATTTAACATAAACACCAGGCCTGTGTGATTCAGTGGTTGAGTGTCGACCCATGAACCAGAAGGTCGTGGTTTGATTCCCTGTCAGAGCTCACGCATTGGTTGCTGGCTCGATGCCCAGTAGGGAGCATACAGGAGGCAGTTGGTCAATAATTCTCACTATTAATGTTTCTCTCTTTCCCTCTATGTTCCTCTCTCTGAAATTAATTTTTAAAATATTTTTACAATTAACATGCACAACACAATTCTATATATTGTGTACATTCAGGATGGGGGAAAAGTGGGTTTATAGTTGCTTGTATGGAAAATAATACAATAATTAATAAATAATAATAAAAGAACTGTGTTCCAAGTACTTGTAACTGTAAACCTACTTTTGCCCCAACTTGCATGTGTGTGTGTGTATACACACTAGGGGCCTAGTGCATGAAATTTGTGCACTATGTGGGGGTCCCTTAGCCCAGCCTGCCCCCTCTCACAGACTGGGAGCCCTATTGATAGCTTAGGTCGCACTCTGGTCTCCCTCTGCAAGAGGCGATGGGCTGATCAAGGGAAGGCATTAGCCCTGTCACCCCACTGCTGCAGCCACTGCCAGTCACTGCAACTGCCAAGGTGTTTTCATCAAGATGAACTCCAATCCCTTCACCATTAAAAAGTGACAACTTTCTTTTTTTTTAAATATATATTTTATTGATTTTTTACAGAGAGGAAGGGAGAGGGATAGACAGTTAGAGACATCAATGAGAGAGAAACATTGACCAGCTGCCTTTTGCACAACCCCTACTGGGGATGAGCCCACAACCAAGGTACATGCCCTTGACCGGAATTGAACCCGGGACCTTTCAGTCCGCAGGCTGACGCTCTATCCACTGAGCCAAACCGGTTTCAGCATGACAACTTTCTTTAGGCATTTTCAAGATGTGTCTTTCATAGGATATGACATTTCTTTCTTTCTTTCTTTCTTTCTTTCTTTCTTTCTTTCTTTCTTTTTTTTTTTTTTTTTATCCTCACCTGAGGATATGTTTCTATTGATTTTTAGAGAGTGTGGAAGAGAGAGGGAAAGACAGAGAGAAACATCAATGTGAGAGGGACACTTTGATTGGTTTCCTTCATGAGCCCTGACTTGAGCCCTAGCCAGGGAGGAGCCTGTAACCTAGGTACATGCCTTGATCAGAATCGAACCCAGACCCTGCAGTCAGCAGACCAAGGCTCTGTCCACTGAGCCAAACTGGCTAGAGCAGGATACAACATTTCTTAGCCCCTCCAGCAGTGGACCTTCTTTTTTTACTACAGGGGTATGGTGGAAAAACCCTAGATCACTTTCTTGGATTCTTATTACCCAAGTTACCAAGAACACTGCAATTGGTGGCTTACAGGGAGCTTAGCCAATGAATGGTCAGAAAAGGTGTTTAAGCTTGAATTGGTTTGGCTTAGTGGATAGAGTGTCAGCCTGCAAACTGAAGGGTCCCAAGTTTGATTCCTGTTAAGGGCATGTACCTTGATTGGGGGCACATCCCAGTGGGGAGTGTGCAGGAGGCAGTTGATCAATATTTCTCTCATATCAATGTTTCTGACTGTCTATCCCTCTCCCCTCTTCTCTGTAAAAGAGAAATAAAATATATGTTTTTAAAAAGTGTTTTCACTATAGCTCATTAACAGAGGACCCCCTGCTTTGTGTCCAGTGGGCTAGGGGTGTGCCCCCACTGCCTGGGAACATGCCCTCAAGGGCAGCAGCCAGCCTCGAATTGTGGGCACCAAACTTGGGGGTGTGAGGACCCCAGGCTGCATGGCAGAAGCCGGGTCCGCATGCCCCCAAGGCCGGCAACCCCAAGGCTGACAGCCAGCCTCACCAGCCTATGGGCTAGGAGTGGCCTGTGTTCTGAGGATATTCCCAGGACCCAAGTCGTTAGGCACCTACATATACAAATTATCCTGATAAATTTGGATGGTTAATTTGCATACTCATTCATAATTGGCTGGTGGGTGTTGCAGAGGTACAGTAAATTTGCATCTTTCTCTTTTATTAGTGTAGATTATTTAAATGTCAGTGTAAAATTGGGAATTTTAAGTAATTCATAATTGCAGTATCATTAGGGTAAAATGGACAGCAATGGGAGAGAAAAAGAAAGAGAAAAAATTCCACTAAGAATGTCAACTATTATTTCTTTAAAAAGAAAGAGTTCAAAAATGTTAAATATTAACATTTGGTAGACTTAAATGATATGTACAATTTTTATGTTGTATATGTTTTTTGCTCGAAATATTTCATAAGAAAAATGTTAGAAAATTGGAATGCAGTAAAAACACAGAGAAGATGAATGGCTTTTGACAAAATTATGTGGCATTCACCACTTCAGTTTAGCCCTTCAACACACAATCTAACTCTATGGACTTTGAGAGGGAGCAGATGCTCATACCTCAAAGAAAGTTTTATTTCTAGGGAGTAAGAAAGTTGTGCCAAATAACAAAAAATTATTCTCTTATAGAAGAGCATAGAAGTCAGGGTGACAGCTGAATAGCCTACTATCAATATTTGTTTTCTAACAGTTTTTGAGATTACACAAGACATCTATATTTTTAGAGATATAAAATTTAGTAATATGGTGTGTTACTGCCTAGAGAACAATCAGCAGTAGAAGTGATGTACAAAGTACAATGAAAGGGGTGGGCTGAGATTGGAATTAAGATGTAAGGAAAAGTATGAATATACCAGATAGTCATATACTTCTTTACACACTTCAGGTTTTACATTTTACAATTTCAGTGAGGAGAGTATTGAAGGAAGAAAAAGATAAATTAGTTACTTAGTAATTTTTTCTTGTTTTCTCTATCAAATTCCTGAAGTATTATGAACATATGATAAAGGCAAGAAAGAACATTATTAGACAGATGCAAAATACTAGGAAGGAAATATTAGAACAAAGTACCAGAAGATTTAATCTAATCTATAATAATAGAAACATAATATGCTAATTAGGCCAGACAGCTGAACGACCTTCCGGATGTCATTCTGGACATCCTTCTGGATGAAGCCCCCCTGGTGGGGGCCGAGGCAGAGGTGGTTAGGGACATCAGGAAGTCATGCAATCAGGGGTGATCAGGCAGGCAGGCAGAGGCAGTTAGGGGCGATCAGGCAGGTAGGCCAGTAGTCAGGGGCAATTAGGCAGGCAGGCAGAGTGGGTAGGGGCAATCCAGTAGGCAGAGGGGTTAGGGCAATTAGGAAGGCAGGTGAGTGTTTAGGGGTGATCAGGCAGGCAGGTGAGTGGTTAGGAGTGATCAGGCAGGCACTCAGGTAGAGGGGTTAGGGACAATCAGGCGGGCAGGCAGGTGAGCAGTTAGGAGCCAACAGTCTCAGATTGAGAGAAGGTGCAGGCCAGGCTGAGGGACCCCGCAACCCCTACACATGAATTTCATGCACCAAGCCTCTAGTATTCAATAAATTTATAAACTGAAAGCGTGTGTGCATGCACACATACACAGGAACACACAGACCTTTTTTTTTTTTTTTACAAAAGTGGTTTAACATATTCTCCTCAAAGTGACCTCTCTGGTTTTAGTTAAATGAAAGACAAATAGAATCCTCCTAGGATCTTGTATATTATTTCAAGAATTTTTTTATAGTGATCTTATTTTATTTGAATTTGATGTTTTAATTGAATTTAATGACATGACATTGGTTAATAAAATTAGATAGGTTTCAGGTAAACAATTCTACAATAATCTCTATATTACATCATGTGTTTACTTTCCCAAGTCAAATTTATTAAACATTTATATTTGCCCTATATTTGTATTTCTAATAGTCAATGCTAGAAAGATTTGTGTCAAACAAGTGAGAAATATGTTAGAAACTGGGATATGGATCATTTGGTCTATTAAATTACTAGATGGGTCGGCTCCCTTTGTTGGAGTCTTAAAGTCAAAACTTGTTTTTATTACATTAAAACCTGTATGGTATGCTAAAAAAATCTGTGAGCTATTTTTTATTTCCGTAGGAGATAGTATTCTGATATCTGAAATCATTCTTTTTAAACTATTTATCACATGAATCCTCTGATCAGCATAGTTTTAATTTGAAGTTCCACACCTTCAAATTAAAATAAGAAAGATCTCTTTTGTTTAATAGGCACATTTGTAAAAATTATTCAACTTTATATAGAGATAGAAAGCTATAGTAATTCATTTTTACATGTAATAAGTCCTGCAAATAGAAAAGTTCAAGAATTGAAGACCACTTTGAGAATCAAATACCCTACAAGATATTTTAAAATTATATCAATATATTTGAAACACACGTTTATTATGTCTTAATTGTGACAAACTAATACATAAATTTTTACCATTTTTTTATTTTGATTAAATTGAGATAACACACAAAAAACAGTTTTAGTGATAATTTACATTAGTATATGAGATTCATTGTTATTTTTTCTTTGGAAGATTTTCCATTTCATATGGGTGAAGGGGCATGGGACTTTGAAACCAAATAAATATAATTCCACTCCAATAGAAGCCATTCACTCTCCTGTGCAAGTCTTAGAAAATTCGTTTTCTCAAGATATCCCAAGAGCCATCCCACCCCTCTTACTGCTGGGGAAATTGGAACCACTAATTTATTTGGCAACAATATAATATACAAAAGGAAATTTAAGATGAGCTGCTTTAGAGTGTAAAGAGTTGTTATTGGAATCTATATAGACAAAGTAGAATATACATATGGGTGAGTGCCCAGAAATTAAGATGATTAGAAGTTTCCTTGTTCTATATACAAACAGTATATAGAAGTCTTTAGAGTATATAAAGACTTCTATATAAAAAAGAAGAAGTCTTTAGAGTATATACAAACAGTATATAGAACAAGGTAACTTTCAGTATTTTACATTCTTGTATCAACAGAACACTTAAGGAATGCAAACCAGCTATGCTAAGGCACAGAGGGGTTCTTCTACTATTAGATAGCATCTGATTAGCACTAATTATAACTTGCCTCTTTTTCCTTTTTCACTTACCTCCTACATCCCTCCTCTACTCTCCTCAGATACGTTTTGAACCACATGGCTGTCAAACAACAGTAATAAATAGATGTCTCATCTTTGTTCTAGAGTAAGCTGCCTGCTGGGTTTAACCAATTAATCTTTCCCCCAATAATCAAAAGATTAGTGCAATTTTTCTTTATCCATGATTTGGGCTTATATTTGTTTTACCTCAGGCCCTCTCATTACTCCCACTTATCAAGGGCTGATTGTTTGTAACTAATGTTCTGTTAAATTTTACTTACAAAATCTCCCCAGCCATGCATCTTTTTCCTGATATAATTTTATGAGAGGTGACATTTCATAGTGCTAATGACATGTAGTATCTTTGGCAACTGTCCCAGTGAATAACACTTAAGTTATTTGTCCCATTTCCCTTCACTTTGACATCTCAACCTGAAATGCATCATGTATTGCTTGGAGCTAAGGAGAAATAATAAATTCAATATATATGAGGTAAACTTGTAAGTCTAAATTTTCTTACCTTCAGAAGAGTGTTTTTCAGGTGTTTTCTCTAGGTTATCTTTATCCTAAGAAGTATTTATGGTGAGAACTAAAATTAGAAATTAGAGTACCCACTTCAGTGATTCCTATTTACATTAAACTTTGTGAATGAATAGAAGGAAACGTTGGAAGGGTTCTGATTTCATTTGTATTCTAAATCTGGATTCAAAGTGATTGCTGATTAAATTAAGCCTTCCATAATTTAAAAAAAGAAGAAGTCTTTAGAGTGAAATCATTACAGTCCCCAAAATTCAAGTATAATTTGAAGACTCTTTGAGGTTGTTTTTATTTTTAAGTATTCATAAAATGTCCATACAATGTATATAAAAGACTAAAAGAGAAATTTCTTCTTATGAGCTCCCAAATTCCAGTGTACTTGGAACTCTATTAAAGAAAACATGATGTAACAATAACCATAGACACTTTTTCTATTCTACAAATTTTCTATTCCATGATCAGGTAGTAATTGATCATTATATGTCCCATTGGGTTATCTACTTGAATGGTATGTAATAGAAGAATGGTTAATAATTAATAATAATAATAATAATAATAATAATAAACAGTATCTGGAAGACTTACATTGGAATTCCAGCTCTGCTGGACTTGCAGTGAAGTTTTTAACAAGTTATCTCTAATAATTTTTCACAGTAGTAAAATTTTTAAAATATATATTATTTTAGTCACTTAAAGGGATAATTCTTGGTTTAATTGTTCAATTGTTTATTTGAATACTAGAGGCCTGGTGCATGAATTTGTGCATGAGTGGGGTCCCTCTGCATAGCCTGTAGAGATTGGGCCAAAATCAGCAGTCCAATGCTGCCTGCTGCTTCTGCCTGACACTCCCTGTCATCCTGGCCCCACTGCAACTGCTGTGTGTACCCACTCAGTCAGTCCCAATCTGGTAGAGGCTCATACCACCACAGCAGCACTCTCCAGATGTGAACCTTGCATCTAATTCCAATCCTGAGGGGGGTGGGGAGACTGGGGCACAATCAGCTCTCTGGGCAGGTGGTGGGGCACCCTTGCAGGCCTGGGATCCAGATCTGTCACACTGCTGTTCTCACCAGTTGTCAGGAGCCACCTGGCAATCACTTTTATGTTGTTTCTTCTTTGTGGAGCATCTAGGAAGGGTAAGTGGCCATAGTGCTTGAGGCTGACTTCCAGGAGCCCCAGGGATGCTGTCAGGATTGTACAGGCAGGGCTGGTCTGTCAGTTCCTGGACTGTTCTTCAAATATTGGACCTGCAGGACTACTGAGGGAATGAATGGCTATCGCAGGGCTGGTGGGCTGCCGGGAAGGGTTGGTCAGCTGAGCGGCACTATCACTATGGGAGTGCACTGACCACCAGGGTGTAGCTCCTGCATTGAATGCCTGCCCCTGGTGGTGAGTGCATGTCCTAGTGACCGGTCGTTTGGTCATTTGGTCATTCGGTCATTTGGTCGCTAAGTCTTTTTTATATAGACGAGGAGTCTGGTGCACAAAATTCATGAATGGGGGGGGGGGGGGTTCCCTCAGCCCAGCCTGCACCCTTTTCCAATCAAATACCTCTTGGGGGATGTCTGACTGCTGATTTAGTCTCTATGGGATCAGGACTAAACCAGAGGTCGGGCATTCCTTTTGCAATCTGGGACTGCTGGCTTCCAAATGCTCACCTGCCTGCCTGCCTGATTGCTCCTAACTGCATCTGCCTGCCTGATCACCCCTAACTCCCCTCCCCTGCCAGCCTGATCTCACCCCTAACTGCCCTCCCTTGCTGGCCTGATCTCGCCCTCAATTGCCCTCCTCTGCTGGTCTGATGTTGCACCTAACTGCCCTCCTCTGCCAGCCTGATTTCCCCTAACTGCCTCAGCCTACCTCATCACCCCTATTGCCCTCCTTTGCCAGCCTGATCTCACCCCCAACTGCTCTCCCCTTCTGGCCAGTTCACCCCTAACAGCCCTCCCCTGCTGGCCTTGTCACCCCCAACTGCCCTCCCCTGCCAGCCTGATCACCCATAACTGCCTCTGCCTTGGCCCCCACCACCATGGCTTTGTCTTGAAGGAAGTCTGACATCTGGAAGATGGCTGGTCGACCTGGTCTAATTAGTATATTACCCCCTTTTGTTTTTTTTAGTATAGATATATTATATAGGATAGAATTGCTTAAATGGTGGTAAGGGATGGGAAAGCCTTTTGAGATGCTCTTGGCAGACAAAAACACATAATCCCTTTATCTGCACTGATAGCCAGCCATATGCACTATTCTACTAAATTGGTCATGAAAAAAATGAATCACTTTCTTAAGCCTTATACCAAGTAGCTGTTGCCCTTAAAACCCCTCTTCAGCCCCTGATTTAAGTTCTGCCTTCACAGTTCACCCAGATTAGGTTCTGATTGGCCAGTTTCTATGCCAGTCAGCATCATAAACTCCACTTCCTCAGCAGCCATTGGCTCCCTGCAATTCACCCAGATTTGGTTCTGATTGGTCAGTTTCTATGCCATCAGAATCTCTGGGCCTATCTCTGGGCCTGATCAGGGAGACGGGGCTGATCAGCAGCTGCCCAGGCTGCTGGTGAGTGAACTGAACTGCTGACCTCTTGGAGAGACAGGCCCAACTGCTCAGAGAGAGAGAGAGAGGCAAGGGTTGATCAACAGCTGCCACAGAGGCTGGGGATCTTACCCTGCCTCTCTCTCTCTCTACAAGCCTCTCTTTGGGCCTCATCTGCAGCCCCCTTGGCAGTCAGTGCTGGGTTGCTGTACCAGCATCCGCTGCAGTCAGTGCTGGGTCGCCATGGCAACCCAGCACTGACTTCCAGTGTTCAGTCAAGCCTTGGTCGTTATGGACACTGGCTCTTTATTATATAGATTAGAGGGTCAGTGTTGTTTTCTATGTGTTTGTTTTAACCTTCCTAAATGCACTTGAATGCCAACATATTCAATAGTATTCAATTCCAGGTCATCATTTGGCTTTTTAATCATTGCTCCTGGCTTGTGTGCATTTTGTTTTTGTTAATGAATACTTAGATGTGTTAAGCATCTTCACTAAACTTTTCTGAGCCTGAATATCTCAGAATTGGAAAAAAAAATTGCAATCATGATTTCAACTGTTAAAAATTTATAAAAACTAAACATTTGGGCTTTGGTGATTATTTTATTTAACCAATATGCTGTATGTTCTTTATATTTGCATGGCTCAGAATATCTTACATATTCTTACATGCTAAATCTAACAAACATAAAATGCTTATTAATTATTTTACAATCTTCAGTGTTATTACCTGAAAATTGACATTCTATTACTTATTTCACAGTGTTCTCAAGAAGGTTAAATGATACAACTAATATAATTAAAATAAATAAATTTTCTTTTTCCATCCCTGCTATGCTTTTTATGGATTTTTTTTAACTTGTATTCAATTGGATAACATATTTAAAACTTACACAAAATGTATTATTTTACACACAAAAAACACATTATAATATGTTTAATTGTATATATATCAAATGCCTTAGGCATTAGTAGAACATGTGAAATGTAATTGGGTATAAATGAATATATATGGCATGTTTAAACATATATTAATATGGGCAACTCATACCCCTTGATACAATCAATGTTCAAACATTTGGGCGTGTGTTAAGTATTTTTTTATTTCTGCTCAGTGGCTTATGCCACCAGACAATAAAACCTAAAATAGTTATTTTAGGATCTTTACATCTTAGATACTATAAGTTGCATTCCAGGATCTCTTCAACTCTACTAGAAAGTGGTTTTAAAAATGAAAAGTATAGCTGGGACCGGTTTGGCTCAGTGGATAGAGCGTCGGCCTGCAGACTGAAAGGTCCCAGGTTCGATTCCAGTCAAGGGCATGTACCTTGGTTGCGAGCACATCCCCAGTAGGGGGTGTGCAAGTGGCAGCTGGTCGATGTTTCTCTCTCATCAACGTTTCTAACTCTCTGTCCCTCTCAATTCCTCTCTGTGTAAAATCAATAAAATATATTTTAAAAAAAAGGAAAAGTATAGAGTTGCTCTATCCACCAAACAGGGTATTTTCCAAAGCAATGTCAGCCCTCAGTGAGTATGTATCCACATAGATTTGATTATTGGCCTGGAAATGAGGTTCATTTGTTCATTTTCACCTAGCAACTGTTAGCAAAGAATAAAGCTAATATCTTATATTATTATTATTATTATTATTATTATTATTATTATTAAAAGTTGAATTTTATTTGGAGTGTCAGAATTCACTCATAATAATATTAATAAAATATATAAATCTATTCCCCACAAGCATAATTTTAATATAGTCTAAGTATAACACTAATCTGGAATGTGTGGTAACTTGGTGACAGCTACAGCACAGCTTGACTCAGCAATCATTCCCATATATTTTGCAATTATTTTTAATCATAGATATTCAACAGTTCTTATACTGTCAGGCTAAAAACCTGAGACATTGTTTCCTGATTTTATAATCATCTCCTTGAGAAGTTCAATCTAGAAGGGAACACTGCTGAGCTGAGTGTCTGTGAATGAATAAAGATCTCTATAAATACATGTGCAGCATTATGAACATGCAGCTGTTCCTTCTTATTCTGACACCATTTTGAAAATCTGTATTAATGACTACAATGAGGGGTGAGGAAAGAGAAATCCTCACATAATTAAAGCAGAAAACTCCTCAAGTTTTGTACTTTACCGATGTTCTGTCATCACATTCTTCTGTGAATGACAGTAAATACCAGTAAACATTTTCCTACCTCTCTGTATGAATATATGAAGAAATAAAATGCAAAATATCTTAAAAACAACTTTGATTTCCTTTTATAATTGAACTAGAGGCCTGGTGCATGATATTCGTGGATGGAGTGGAGGTGTCCCTCAGCCCAGCCTGCACCCTCTCTAATCTGCGACCCCTCAAGGGATTGGGCCAAACATCCCTCTCACCTGCCTGCCTGCCTGACTGCCCCTAACTGCCTCTGCCTGCCAGCCACATCAGCCCTTAACCACTCTCCTGACAGCCAGCCTGATCAATGCCTAACTGCTTCCTGAAAGCTGATTGCCCTTAACTGCCCTCTCCTGCAGGTCTGATCACCCTCATCTGCCCTCCCCTGCAGGTCTGATCACCCTCAACTGCCCTCCCCTGCCGGCCATCTTATGTCCAAATGGTGGAAGCCATCTTGTGTGTTGGAGTAATGGTCAATTTGCATATTACCTCTTTATTATATAGGATTTATGCCATTGGGACAAAAATTTCTATTTTAATCATATAGCAGAAGTTTTCTTAGTCCAGCGACTTGTACTTGCTTAGCAAAATACCTTGATGTGCCATTGGGGTTGTTTAGCAGTAGCTTGGTGGGCAATTATATAGATTGTTATTTTTAAAAAGAAAGGGGTGGTCAGCGAGTGTGTTCAGTGGTTCGAGCTTCAGCCCATGCACTAAAAGCTAGTGGATTTGATTTCCAGTCAAAGACACATACCTGGGTTGTAGGTACGATATGTCCCTCTCACATCGATCTCTCTCCTTTCCTCCTTCCTACTCTTCCTCCCTCCCTCCTTTATTTCCACTCTCTCTAAAAGGCAAGCAATGGAAAATATATCCTTGGGTGAGGTTTAAAAATAATAAATAAGGATAAAGAATTAGATGATTCCACCAACTTCTAGTGATGGTGAACATAAATAGGAAGAATCCATAAATTTAATACATGCTTGAGAATTTGAAGCTTTAAGTAATGGCTCTCAAGTTTACCAGAAACAACACCTTTTATGTATTCTATCATAAATGTCTTAATAAATGTTATTAATATATAATTTATCTAAAATAAAATGGAACTGCTTTAAGCATATAGGGCAACGAGTTTTGATATATATTTGACCACCACAACAATCATAATATAAAGGATTGGCAGCACCAGAAAAAGTACTCTTATACTTCACTCCAGTCAGTCCTGATTTATCTTTTTCTCTTTCTCAAATACATTTTTTTAAATATATTTTATTGATTTTTTTACAGAGAGGAAGGGAGAAAGATAGAGAGATAGAAATGTCAACGAGAGAGAAACATCGACAAGCTGCCTCTTGCATACCCCCTACCGGGGATGTGCCCGCAACCAACGTACATGCCCCTGACCGGAATCGAACCCGGGACCTTTCAGTCTGCAGACTGACGCTCTACCACTGAGCCAAACCGGTTTCGGCTCAAATACATTTTTGAACTATTCTCTTTCCCTTATTAACTTTATATTTTCTCAAATTTTAATTGCCATCATATAGCATGTATTATTCCTTTTTCTCTTTTTTTAAACTGGCTTCACTTAGCATGTCTTTGAAGTTCATCCATCAATGCCAATATCAATAGAAAATATTTTATAATGCTCCATTTCTATTATAAAATAAAATTCATATATATATATCCTTAACTTAAAGTAGAAATAAAATTAAAGTAATTTATTTAAGGTATAATATATATTATAGGTAACTATACAGGCATTTATAATAATATGAAATAGCCAGGTACTTGTGCCTATAAGAGAAATGAGGAATTGACATTTTCATCAATTTAAAATATCTCTATTTCTGATATCATTCCTTTAAAATTTTGTTTTTATATTAATTATAGCTATTTTATTCTTTTATATTAAAGTTAACATAGTATATATTTTCCATAATTTTACTTTTAAATCACCCATACTTTATACTTAAAGTGTTTCTTATAGATAACATATAGTTGGATAATGAATTTTTATCCATTCTGACTTTTAATTAAATTATTTAGACGAGTTACATTTAGTGTGATTGTTAATGCAGTTATATTTAGTCTAGCAGGTTGCTATCCATTTTATGTTTTACCTTATCTGTTCTTTGTTTTCTTTTTCTGCCTTCTTTTGTATTGAGTTTTTTTTATGATACAAATTAATTCCCATTGTTGGCTTTTAAACTATAGATTATTTTTATTGGTTACTTAGGGTTTATTATACAAATGTTAACTTATTACATAATTTTAAGTGATATCACACTTCCTTGCTTTGAACTTTTAGATCTGAAATTATAGTTTTCATTAAATTTGAGTAATCATAAGCTATTCTTTCTTCAATTAATGTTTTATTGTATCCTTTTTTAAATTCTATCATTTGGGAAATCCAGTTACCCACATATGAAGCCAACTAAAACTGCACAACAGTTCACTGATGCTCCTCATTTTTTAAAAAATATATTTTATTGAATTTTTTTTGCCCCCCTTCCTCCCATTCATACTCTCCCTCCCCAGAGTTTTATGTCCATTGGTTGTACTTATATGCATGTATACAAGTCCTTTGGTTGATCTATTATCTCCCCCAAATCTCCCTCCCCTTCCTGTTGTAATTTGACAGTCTGCTTGTTGCTTTACTATCTCTATATCTATCTTTTGGTTCATCAGTTTATACTGTTCTTTATTATCCATAAATGAGTGAGGTCATGTGGTGTTTCTCTTTAATTGATTCCATCCAGGTTGCTGCAAATGATGAGAATTCCTTCTTTTTTGTAGCAGGATACAAAATTAACGCCAAGAAATCCATGGCATTTCTATACTCCTCATTTTTTAATTTCTTTCTGTGTTTAATTTGAGGTGTCTCTATTGCTATATCATGAAGTTCACTATCTTTTACCTTCTGAAAATTTTTGTCTAGCTTTAATTCATTCAATATATGTTTCTTCTCACTTAATAAAATTTCCATCTCTCTAAGTTTTATTTTATTTTTATTTTCAGTGTTTATATTTATTTTCAGTGTTTATATTTTACTTTTTAACTCAATTGAATATGGTTTTAACTGTTTTACTGTATTTATCTGCTAAGATAGTATCTGTTAGTTCTTAATGACATTTAGTTCATTGATTTCTCTCCTAATTAGAGTATCACTTTGCTATTTGTTGGCATGCCTCTTAGTCTTTAATTACAATGTGTATTTTATGTTATTGGGTGCAGGAGTAATGAATACTTCTGAATTGTAAATATCCTTGTGCTGTCTTTGAAAGTATTAATTTATTTGGCATCAGTGTGATCTTTATAGATCATGCCTTTAAGATTTATATGGCATAAGTCAATCATTGTTCAATGATTACCTAATAATTTATTGGTACTAAGGCAAGACTCTTCTGTGTACTCTACCCTGGTTTCCAAAAAAATTAGGAGATTTACCCATCTGGCTGGTGAAAATAGTCACCCACCATGAGGGAGTGCCAGGTATGTTTCTTCTGTCCTTTGGATGATTTCTTTCTATCTTTCTTTTCTTTTCCTTTCTTTCTCCTTTCTTCCTTCCTTCCTTCCTTCCTTCCTTCCTTCCTTCCTTCCTTCCTTCCTTCCTTCCTTCTTTCCTTCCTTCCTTTTTTTCTTTATTTTTTAAATATATTTTATTGATTTTTCACAGAGAGGAAGAGAGGGATAGAAAGTTAGAGACATTGATGAGAGATAATCATCAATCAGATGCCTCTTGCACACCACCCACTGGGGATGTGCCAGCAACCAAGATACATGCCCTTGACAGGAATCGAACCCAGGACCTTCAGTGTGCTCTATCCACTAAGCCAAACCAGTTTCAGCCTTTCTTTCTTTTTTCCTTCCTTCCTTCCTTCCTTCCTTCCTTCCTTCCTTCCTTCCTTCCTTCCTTCCTTCCTTCCTCCCTCCCTCCCTCCCTCCCTCCCTCCCTCCCTCCCTCCCTCCCTCCCTCTCTCTCTCTCTCTCTCTCTCTCTCTCTCTCTCTCTCTCTCTCTCTCTTTCTTCTCTCTCTCTCGCTCTCTTGCTCTCTTCTTTCTTAGTAGTTTTCTCACAAGCATGTATTAAATGTCAAAATAACCCTCTCCTGAAAATTTGAGGAGGATCCTATGCAGATTTTTGGTATACACCATGAGTTTTCTCCTCACTGGTACTCTGCCCAATAACTTCTAGTTACATTGTTTTCCCAGAACCCTTAGCTCTGTCTTCAAAATGCAATCGGTCTAGATAGGCCTGTGTTCATCCCCCTAAGCTGCAGCCTAGAAATTGTTGTAGAGCAATAAGCCCAGGGGGTGAGGGGGGGTGGTAGTGGCAGTCATAGGGCTTACTTCGTGTATTTCCTGTCTCTCTGGAACATGTATCCTTTGTTGCCTGATATCCGATATTACAAAAATCATTTAATAAATTTGTTTTTGGTTTATTTTCTGGTCATTTCAGATCAGAGAGAAAGTCCAATCCAAGTTAATCCATTTTTATAGGAAGCAAAAGTCAGATTTTGTGGGGTTTTTTTTGTATTTTTTTAAAAGAGTATTTTACAGAAGTATTTCTACAAGCTGACCAAAAATAACTGCCAACTTTGACTTTATGCTGAGTAAAAAATATATATTTTTTAATCAAAAGTCAGGGTTTTTTAATGATTTTTCAAAATTTATTTTTTTATATATAAAAAGGGGTGATAAATGGTGATGGAAGGAGACTTAATTTGGGGGTAGTGAACACACAATAAAATGTATAGATGATGTATTATAGAATTATACACTTGAAATCTATACAATTTTATTAATTGTCATCCCCAATAAATTCAGTAAAAAATATACAGTTTCCTTCACCTCCAAAAAAGGGAAAAGTGACAGATGGGGTGCGGCGGTGGGTGGGTGGGGGGGACTGTATCTCAAATGCCCCCACCATCACTGCCTGCCTGCCCATGTAGCTGCCAACCTTGCTGCAATCAGCTCCTGTGGCCTGTGGGGGAGGGCCTAAGAAGTGCTTTATGCACCTCATGGTGACCAGTCGTTTGGTCGTTTTCATTGTAAGGCCTTTTATTATTATGGTGTCTTCAGTGATGGTTTGCCCTTTACCAATATTGCTTGAGTTTGAAATAATTCTTGATTTTATAATTTGCTATCATTTGTGTTTTTCTGAAAACTCTGAGCCATTATCTCTTCAAATATTTTCCTCATTCTTGTTTTTGATGACTCAGATTATCATGAAGTATAATTCCTACATCTTTCTTACTTTTCACTGTTTTCTTTGTTTTGACTTTCTATTCTTTATTTTGCTTACTTACTTCTTACCTATTTTCAGTTTCCATATTATCTTTTTTATTGTGTTTAATCTGTGTTAAACCCATCTATTAAATGAATAAATTCACCAATGCATATTTCAAATTTAGAACTTTCATTAAGTATTTCAATAGTTCCCATGTAACTGTGGGGATTTTATATGTTTTGTTTTTTTCTTTTCTATCACTTCTAACACAAGTTTTAGAATCCATATCTGTTAACTCCATTTCCTGTCTATTCTTTCTCAATGTATCTGCCGGGCAGGGCCAGATCCCTGCACGAGTTCTGCTACTCTCAGTATCTCTGAGTGGCTGTGAGTCCACATATTCTTCTAAATTTTCCTCTCTGACTACCCCAGGCCTGGTTATTCTCCAACCCTGCCTGCTATACAAACTGTTGGGAACTTACTCCAAGTTCTTCCTTTATCCCCTGCTCATTAGTAACAGGTGTTAGGTCTGAGCCCCTCTTCTGGGGGCTGGGCCTCCGAGGACACTGGGTCTCAGACGGAGAAGCTATGAGAGGTTGTGAGTGTATAAGAATGTCTTTATTGCAGAAGCCAAAGGCCAAAGAGCCATCAGACAAGAACAGTCCTCACAGCAAGGTCCATGCAGGCAGGCAGTCAGACACCAGCTGGTGAACATATATCTTTCCCATAAACAGCACAGTCTCTGAACCCACAGCTATTGTCTGAGCAGCCGCTCACTGCCTCCTAGACCCACCACCTCACATCATAGCAGTCCCTGAGCTCTCTGATTCAGCAGCTTCTCCACTCTCTCCTGCCCAGCTGCTCTCTCCAGCAGACTTCTCACTCCATCCTCAGCTGACTTGTGCTGAATCACGCCAACTAGCTGGTCAGTAACCTTCTTCTACACTATTAAGACAAAGACAAAGAAAGCTTCATGCCAACAGTGACATCAATCATATTTGCTACTGAAGGATCATGTGTCCTTGCACCCACCCATGGTACCTTGGCCTGATTAGGATTCCCAGGCTCAGAGAGTCCTTGGACATCCCTTTGAGACACATGCTCAGAGCAGCCTTTGGCCATTCTGGTGTATTGTTATCAAGGCCGCTATGCTCCCACCAGCCTTGACTATCTGGGGACATGGCATGATTCCCACAGTATCAACTATAATATATTATATTAATATATATATATATATATATATATATATATATATATATATATATATGTGTGTGTGTGTGTGTGTGTGTGTGTTTATTGATTAGAGAGAGAGAGAGAAATATCAGTGAAGAGAGAGTCATTGATTGGTTGCCTCCTGTACTCTACCTACTGGGTATGGAGCCCACAATCTAGGCCTGTGCCCTGACCAGGAATGGAACCTTGACCTCTTAGATCAGTGGTCAGCAAACTCATTAGTTAACAGAGCCAAATATCAACAATGACTGAATTTTCTTTTGAGAGCCAAATTTTTTAAACTTAAACTATATAGGTAGGTAAATTGTTACTAACTTAATTAGGGTACTCCTAAATTGGCCTTTGCTAAAAACTCAAGGGGCAAAAGAGCCACATTGGCTCCTGAGCCACAGTTTGCTGACCACAGTCCTAGATCGGGCCTCAACATTCATCCATTGAGCAACACTAGCCAAGCTACCTTGTTTCTTTGTATGCCTCTTTATTTTATATTGTGTGTTGACAGTCATATTATAGACATAAACTGAGTGTTATCTTCTAGAATATATTTTTGAGATTGTACAGAAATTAGGGTTACTTGCAACCCATTATCACCTTAAATATAATCAGGGCTTAAAAATATTTTAATGCTAGGCATCAATCCTTCAATGTATTATTTGTGACCTGACACCAATATGTCTTTTTAACTCCTAAAAGCTTTATTGTCTGCCTGTACATAATCTTTAGTGCTCCTAAAAGATGTTGCCTACAATTCTTTGTACCATTGAGTGTTTCACATCTCTCTACTTTGTCATCTACTTCTACATTTACCTGAAATGTCATCAGCCACTCCTAGAAACATTTGCTCATTTTCCACACCCCAGATTAAATGTTACCTACCTGTAATACCATCTCTCTCCCCCACTGCCAAAGCAAATAGCTGATTTCCCTAGACTCTCATAGTCATTTTAGCAAAATTACTTGGCTAGTATTTTAACTTTCTATTATTAGGTATCTCTCTTGTCCCTTTGTAATATGAACTGTTTGAGGAAAGAACTAGGTCAAATTTGTAATTGCAATAAGGGACCAAAACCGCAAAATCTCTATGTCCCCAATGTGTAATACATTACCTGAAATATAGTAGGTTGTCTAATAATGGTTGCTGAATTGTGGTCCTGGGGTTTCGTTGTTCTATCCTTTAGTACATTTCATGCCTTCTAGCATTCTCTGGAAATATGCTCCTGTGATTTCTGACCAAATCTAACTGTAACATTTCTGTATTAAAGTACTGTGAATCCCTAAGCAGTGATTTTTAGCATGTTTCCACTCGTATGGCAAATCTAAACCACATGCTGTCAAAAGCATTGCCCCAGGGTTAAAATCAGATCCAGAAAATGTAAGTGTTTCCATGAATGTAGCTTAATTTCCAGTAGTTATTCTTGTTCCAATTCTTGTTTTCAAACTATTAAAAAAGATATGGCAAAGTAGGTTAAAAGGTCTGTTTTCATATGGTATAAATTGAAAAAATATTATTTGTAGCAAGAACATGTGTATTTAAAATTTGAGCTCAGATGTATTGGTTCTTTAAGATGCCAGTGTAGATCTAGAAAGTTAAATGGGTGGTGAGATAGCTGGATTCAAATATAAAATATATAAAACATTGGACAAATTCAGTACCCAAAGAAAGAGATAAGAGAAAACATGGGAAGACCGGTAGAGACAGGTGTCCAGAATGAATGGTAAACACTCAGTGGTACACTTTTGAAGCAGCTGTCATGGATGTCCAGTATGGGAAGGCCTCTCTGCAGGTGGAGATAGGCATTACACTTGGGACTGCATGCACTGTAGATATTCTGAGGAATAGAAAATGCCAGGAAAGAGTATCAGTAGATGAAAGTCCTTTATGTTCCTAGAGCTATTTGACAAGGAAACGGAGGAATCCAAATTTTGAATAAATTAAATACAGAGCTTTTTAAAACTCAAATTTAATTCTGTTCTGCATTCTACCCCAGACTTGCATGCACGCGCACACACACACACACCCGTTTCAATGATTTCTCAGTACTCAGTATTTCAGAGTTTTTAAAGAAAGAAATGAAAACAATAATAACAAATAAGACATAAAGTTCTCAACATTATCTACTGGGCCCTGTGTGACCTGAACTTGGCCAACTACTTTAACCCAAGCTCAGGATATGATCCCCCTAGTTTGCTCTTTTAAAATCCTTCACCTGTAAAGTTTGACATTTTTATTTTTGCATCGAGTGTTGCACCAAATGTGTTTGTGTGTATCAGAGAGGATAAGGATGCATTTTTCATAGAATATAAGTAATAAATATTATATTATTGTAACCTTTACTATATAGTATCTTATTTTTCCCTTTGGTATGTCACGTGGGGTTTTTTACTTGTTAGGCTTCTATATATTTATGGGCTCGAACTGGACTCTCTTTTTTCTCTCTTGGTTTATTTGTTTACCACTGGGTCAGTACTATCTTGTCTTAAGTTTTGCTTTTGGGAAGATCAAGTATACAATACATTGTTAAACTTCAGCCATATCTTGGTCATTCCAGTCCCTTTTGATCTTTCATATAAGTTTTAGAGGCAAATTGTCCAATTTCCTAAAGTCTTGTTGATGAAATGGGGGATAATTTAATTATCTATGAACATCATCTCTTCATTCAATTAGTTCTTCCAATAAAGTTTCAAAATGATTTATTTTCTACTTAGTTGATATTTTTATTGATATTATATCTAGCTGCTTAACTGAATTCTATCATTAATTGTAATTATCTGTGTGGAGATTCTCTGCATTTTTAAAGTAGACATTGATATTTGTAAATAATTGCACCATTTGTATTTCACTTTGATTTTGTGCCTATTATTTGCATTTTCTCTTATATCATTAAGGAGGATCACAAATATGATATTCAGTAGACACGTCTTATTGATTATTAAAGGACATTATTCTAAGAATTTATCATCCTGAAAACACCTAAATTTTCTTTATAAATACATTTTTATCAAGTTTAACAGGTTTTCTTGTCTTTGTTTATTAAAATTCTTTCTAATCATGAAGATCTGTTGATTTCTTGATATTGTACATTTTTAGTTAGCATATTACTTTTCTCTGTTAATATTGGATTATATAAATAATTTCTTAAATATTAAAATATATGTTAGTTCAAGACTAAGTCTACTTGATCATGATGTATAATAAGTTTGATATTTTAGAGTGTTTTGTTTCAGACATTTTTGTTTAGGGTTATTGCATATATGTAAGCAGTGGCCACAAATTGAAAAAGTGCAATTAATATTCTCTCTGTTTTCTAAAAATGTTCTGTAAGTCTTGAGATAATGTTTGTTTAAAGTTTAATAAAATTATATTTAAAAAAGTTTTGACCTATATTGATTTTTGTTGTTTTTTTAATAAAGAATTTCATTATCAGTACTTTTTTTTAAGACAGTTATAATCTTTGACATTTATTTTTTTTCTCAAACTAATCTTAGTGTGTCAGATTTAGTTAAAATTCTTACTTCCTTTAAATTTTCATATGCAGGTCCATAACATTGCTGGGATTCAATTTTAAATTTTTTCTCCTAATTATATTACCTTTTTATTGCTAATAATTCTCATTGACACTTGTCTTTTATTTTGTTTTCTTTAATTGGCATTCTTAAAGAATCAATTTTTATTTCTGCTAATAATATCAATTTTATATCTGTTTTTATAATTTTTTTTATTATTTCTCTCTTTGTAAATTTCTGGCACTTATTCTGTTGTTCTTTTTATTCCTTATAGTGAATGCTATATACTTTAGTTTTTTTATTATTTAACATAATATTAATTTTTAAATACCATAAACCTCTTTAATTTTACATCTGCATTATTTACAGTGAAAATTTTTTCAGCACTTAGTTTTAAATTTATCTTAATATTTATTTCCAAATTAATTGCATGAATTTAAGTTCATGGAGTCTGTTTGATGCAAATTTTGAAAATCTCTTTCAAGGATTTATTTAATAAGCAACGTTTTATAAAAATTTTATTTTATTTGCCAAGATAATTTACTCCCCTAAAATAGAGATCTCTATATGTCCACTAAGTCAAACTTATGTTTTATATTTTATACTTTTAATAATATTTTGATTTTATTTACTTGGCTCTTCTAACTTTGTTTTTTAATGAGTCTGGCTAGGGTTCATCAATCTTATTTATCTTTTTAAAGTTCTTTCACTTATTAATCTTCCTTGCTGTTTGTTTAGTATCTATGTCATTTATTCCCACTCTTTATTATTTCCTTCCTTCTACTCCCTTTGGGCTCTTCTTGCTGTTCTCCTTCTAATTCATTTAGTTGCTATTGGGCCCATCAATAATTCACTAATCCAGCAGATATTTATCGAGTATCTTCTTGGTGTTAACTGATATTTACAAAAACTTTATATGCTAAAATCAGAATGTGCCTCCCCAACATTCATATGTTAAACCCTAACTATCAAAGATGATGTTATTAGGAGGTAGGGCCTTTGAGGGGAGATTTGATCATGAGGTTACAGAGTTCCCTAGCCCTTTCTGACATGTGAAAATTACAATAAGAAGCTGCTACCTAAATGTAAGCCTTCATTTTACTGAGCTGGTGCCCTGATGATCGCAGACCGCCAGTCTCCAGAACCCGGAGAAATGCATTTCTTTCATTTTAGAACTTCCCAGACTGTGGTATTTCATGACAGCAAACCAAACTGACTGATAAAAGAGGGTTTGGTAATTAGGAAAGAGACAAAAACATCTGAGTTCATGCAGCTTACTTTATTTATTAATTATGAGAGAGATGGGTCCCATATGAAATATGTTAGGGAATTATCATCCCCCTTGCATTTTCAAAAATCATTACATTAATTACTTTTATATTCTTGAATATAACTTAGAAAATGTAAAACATCATAGAAACTAACACTTTTACCATTCTCTGCTGATTCTCCTCTTCCTTAATAACCTTTAAAAATTATAACATTTTTGTCTGATATTAGTATAGCTGGTCAATATTATTATTGTTGTTATTAGGTTGGTAGTAGACATAATCCAAATTAAAAAATATTTCTACTTTCTTTAGTTTTAATCTTCCAATGTATTTTTATATTTGTCATGTGCAATTCTTGAAAATTATTTAACTGGGTATCTTCCTTATATCCAAAGTAAAAATATGTTTCTGAGATGCTGAAGTTAGACTTTTTAACTTTATTTTGATTAGTGATAAACATGTTCTTATTTCTGCCATCTTATTTTGTGTTGTTTACCTTTTTATCGTATAGACTAGATATTTCTAGTAATATACAATTATATAAAGGAAGACATGACCATACAGCAAAGGGGATTGCTTTGAGAATCTGATCTTTGCATGAAACTAACTTGGGTCCTCAGATCTATTCAAGCACAATCACATGTGAAATTAATCTTCAAGCAGGAAGTGCTCCTGTGCAAACCCAGCTATGCAGCTGGATGGTTTAGCAACTACCCAAATCATATTTGGTGACTCCTTTAGTATGGCCACTGTGGGTTCCATATTTAGGTGTTTTAGTGTCCAAGACATTGTTCATTAGCAACTGTTTTCTAAAAAAACTGTTGTCTCCAAAAGAATGCCATAAAACTGTGTTGAAATTCTCCTATTGACATTAGCATATGCTCCATATTATATCACAATCTAATACAGACACTTGCATCTTCAAGATCATAGGCCCAAATGGTAAAACTTCTTGTGCTGTGATTTGGATCTTCTTCAGAACCATCTCTTATTCTGAGTCTTGCCCCAAAACTAGTAGCCTTGTGGAATGATTACGTTGCAAAAGGTTCAATCCAACATAGTAAAATGACATAGTTGTTGCCTAAAAATTTCACAGAGGCCCAATAAGTGTAGTGACTTCTTCTTAATGAAAGATGTCACGGTATTCATCTTTTGCTCTGAGGGGATAATTTTTATTTAAATTTATTGTGGTCAAATAGAGAGATCATAATTTTTATCAATTTGGAGTGTACATTCATGATTTTTAGAAGGTTTACTGAGTTCTAAAACCATTATCATAATTTTTATCGGATATCTTAATATGACTTAGACCACTGACTGGCTCCACAGAAACTCTACTGAGATGGACTTCTTTTAAATTTGGTGAGGCATATTTCACATTGCCGTGCATGTGGTATATGAAGGTTTTTTGCTACTTCCTCTTAGGTAAGCTCATTTGGCATGAGGTCATCCATGAAATTAGGATGTCCTGTGAGATAATAAAACAATCAGATTCACTCCAAGCTGGATGGTGACTGTGGGAGAATTGGCATGGCCCTCAGTAAGACAGCACCACGTTTCTGCTTTCCACCCAAACTGTTCTGGTGGTCTATGCTCAATGACACAAATGAAAAAGCATGCCAGCTCATTAGTTGCATACCATGTGCTAGGGCTATGCTGATTTGCTCCATAACAGAGAAAAAATCTGGAACAGCAGCTGTAATTGGAGTCGCCACCTGTTTTGATAATCCAGTGCCTTTCACCAAAGCTGTCCGATGTCAGCACGGGCCAAATGAGTGAGCTTAATAAGTGTGAAGGAGGGCTAAACAACCCTGCCTTTCTTATGTTTTCACTGATGTCTCTGGGTAAGTAATGTTGCTTTAGATTGCTAGTTTTATCTGGATAGAAAATTTCAGGCTACCTGTAGCACTCTGAAGCTCTAGTTTTGGTTTTTAGCTTTTGTACCTGGATACAGTCCCAAATTGAGTGCTTGTTTATTGCTCACTCATTTTCATTTTTACTGTGTCTCCTCATCTTCATTTTCCTCCCTGACTCTCCTCTCCTTTCTTCTTGTTCTTGTTTATTTTTTTCTTTCTCTATTCTTTTGCTATCTTTCGTCCCTTCTCAGCTCACTCTTTCTTTTTCTTGAGATATTTTTCACTTTCATATGTCACAATACATTTATAAGTGTGTTGTAGAATATTCATATTCTAATTGCATTATAAGAGGAGATTCTTTTATAATATTTTGTCCAACATTTTGCTAGAAGTGTAATTGAAAATATGCAGTAATTACTCTTTAAATAGAGTAGGATACACAATTAAAAAATTATTGGAAAAAGCTCAAGCTCAAACATCCTCTGGCACTTTATAAATTTTTTTTTCTTATTGAAACACTAGAGGCCCGGTGAATGGATTCATGTACTGGTGGAGTCCCTTGCCCTGGCCTGGGACATCTCAGGAAATGTCAGACTGCCAGTTTTGGCCTGATCCCCACAGGCCAGGCCAAGGAACCCTACTGATGCACAAATACATGCACGTGGCCTCTAGTATGCATATAAGATCTTTGGTTAATCTTCTCCCCACCCTCCCACCTGCCCTTTCCTCTGAGATTCATCAGTCTGTTCCATGTTTCCCTGTCTGTGCATTGAGCATCTGCCCCCTGGTGGTCAGTGCACACCATAGTTACTAGTCAAACGGTCTAATGGTCCAACAGTCACTTAGGTTTTAGATCATAGCAACAATTTCTTACACTAAAAATTTCTCTATGCCCAACATTTTATAAACATTTATTTAGATATCAAGTTATAACATTGTTTATAAAATCTTTATTTATACTTAAAATAGTGTATTTTTCTGATTGTCCCTGTATGTAGAGACTTAAAATAATTACTATGTCAGTCTCTAATTCATAAAAGATAATCTATTTTTGGGTTTTGTTCCTTGTCTCCAGGACTTGGACCTTCCAGAAAATTCTAGTCTGTAGGAAGTTGAACTTATCCAGTCTCTAATAACGGTGGCTTTACCCATAAACAATTTCACCCTTATTTGTTTTAGTCATTATTATAGAGACATAATTTAATATATAGTAAAATTTACCAATATTGTGTATATAATTTGATGAATTTTGAAAATGTATACAGTTTTATAAGCACCATGATAGTCATGATGTGAAACATATTAATGAAGTTACGTCATACGTATTAATAGTCAATTTTCTCTCCACATAGTCAGGTCCTGACAACCATGGTCTTGCATTCTCTCACTGTAGTTTTATAACTAGTTTTATAAAAATCATATAAATAGAATCAAACAATATATAATTTCATGTGTTTGACACCTGAGATTATTTCAAGTTGATAATACATGCAAAAGTACTTTGTTCCTAATCTATTTAATTTAATTATGGCCAAATGTTAATGGAACACTTGGTTGATTCCAGTTTTTGGCTATTATGAATAAAGCTGCTATATACAATAAAGTACAAAGATATCTGTGATCAAATGTTTTCCTTTCTTTTGAAAGGACTTTTGAGATTGCTGGTTGGAAATATGTTTAGCTTTATAAAAAACTGCCACACTGTTCTCCAAAGTGGCTATCCCACTCTTAATTTTCATAAAAATATATGTAAGAAAGCAGAAGTAAATAAGTTCTAGAGTTCTAATGCATAATATAATAAATATACGTGGTAATATTGTTTTATAATGTTATAATTAATGTGATAAATATTGCTACCTGGCCAATTATATTAATATATAAATAAATATTTCAAGTAGCAGTCTGTATACTTTAAACTTATACAATATATATGTCAAATATATTCATTAAAAAAAGAAATACATAAGAGTGTGAGTAGCTCCAAATTATGTCTACTACTTGGTATTATCAGATTTTTGTTTTGTTCTGTTTTGTGGTCATTTTATAGCAGCAATGGTTTTAGTTTGCATGTTTCCAAGAAAAAGGATAATAAGCATCTTTGTATATACTATTGCCTTGTAATTCATCTTATGTGTATGCACTTACTTTTACATATATATGTGGTGATTTATTTATTATTAGGGTTGTGATACTATTTTATATACCTAGAAAAAGTAATTTATCATCTATTTTTTATGTATATGGTTTTATTTTCATTTTTCTAATATTGTATTTAAAAAGAAAATACTTTTTTTTACTTTGGTTTAGTTCAGTGTTTTTCAACCTTTTTTGGGCAAAGGCACACTTGTTTCATGAAAAAAATCACGAGGCACACCACCATTAGAAAATGTTAAAAAATTTAACTCTGTGCCTATATTGACTATATATAAAGTAATTCTCTTGAATAGGAATCAAATAAACACAAAGAAAGTATTTTATAATTACTTTATTATGAAATATTAAGTAAACAAAATAGTGAAAAATTATAAAATTCTTGTCTTGTCTGCACCTACGGCACACCAAGCAACATCTCGCGGCACACTAGGTTGAAAAACGCTGGTTTAGTTCAATTTACCCCATTTAGGTATGTTTTATAATTTATATATGCAACCTAAGATCCCAAAGGTTTTCTCTTACATTTTCTTTCAGAAGTTGTATAACTTTAGGTCTTAAGTCTCTAATCAATTTTGAGATAATTTTTATGGTGTTAGAAAATCCTTTTTTTTTTTTTTTTCATCATGTCCATCACCCTCTTTTTCCCCCTCAGTTTTATTTGCTGTAAAGATAATCTTTTCCTGTTGATTTTTTTTTGTTTTTCTTTAAATAAATTGATCATATATGTGAATATAACTATTTATTTTTTTAAGTTGAGTTCACTCAAAATTTTAATATAAACTTTTCTAACAGCATACATTTTAACAGCATTTCAGTAGAGGGGGTGTCACAATTTGAACATCACGCATTTAGAAATTAATAGAGCTGAGGTATTAAATCATTGTCTGTCAGACTACAAATTTCACACCTTTCCCCAGGATTCTATGCTAATTTCCCATACTAAGTCTTCACTATGCTAAAATTCATTCATACTAACGTATTGGTATAAAGTTAGACAGCAGTCTATTGACCTAAGGATAAATATAGAAATTAATAGAATTAGAAGAACCTAGAAATACACTTGAAGGACAAAACAGGCAGATTTAGAAAATGAGGATGATTTAATGGGGGAGGAATACATATGTGAAGGACAGAGGTATCTCTCACCTGAGCAATTAAAGCAAGTATAAGGTAGATCTAAAGCAGCCCTGACCTGATCAGCTTGGAAACACCAAAATGCTTATCTTACTTGTACAAAGGATAGAGAAATTCCAAGGATGAGAGGGAAAGAAGACATATATTCACATAGGATAAAGAAAAATCACAGGGTGATGGGAGAAAGGAAACATATTTTCACAGACAATAGAGGAATGTTGCAATATAAAGGGGAGAAAAAAAGGGGCACCCAGCTGCTTTGGCTTTGAAACTGATGCTATGTAAGAAAATAACCAATGAGGAACACATGGGGGCCCTAAATTAATGAAAGGTCCAATTCCAAAGGGTCAGGTTCAAACCAAGAACTGCAGCATATATAAACTGGAGACAAAGGGAAATGAGGGAGGATTTTTTCAAATGTATTTTTCCCATTAGAGAGAGAGCAGGCTTTTCCCATTTGGGGGGCCTTCTACATTTTATTAAAGAAGTCTGTTAGTCCACAGATTTATTCTTCGTATTTTGTTGGGCAAGAACCCCCAAGAAGAAATCTGTACCCCAAATTTTACATTTCATTATTAATACGATGTTCTGATTGTGACTTTTTTCCCCCTGAATATCAGCTTCTCATTTTAAGATTGTTATAGGGAATGAACAACATCCTATGTAATAAAAGGCTAATATGCAAATCGATTGAACAGTGGAAGGACCTGGTTGCTTTGACACACACTGACCTCTAGGGGGCAGACGCTCGATGCAAGAGCTGTCCCTGGTGGTCAGAGTGCTAGAAGCTGGGCTCAGGTCTGGCGAGCGCAGCAGCGGTGGCACCACCACGGCAACACGAAGGATGTCTGACTGCTGGCTTAGGCCTGCTCCCTGCAACATCAGTCGAGCATCCCCCGAGGGCTCCTGGACTGTGATAGGGCACAGACCAGGCTGAGGGGACCCGCTCCACTGAGTGCATGAATTTCATGCACCAGGCCTCTAGTCTATCTCATAAAAGGCCTGTGGTCCTGAAGCTGTAACAATGTTACAAACAACCAGTCACCAGGAGGTGCATGGAGCACCTCTCATGGGCTGGGGTTCGAGCAGCAAGGCGGGGCTCTCGCGGGGCAGGCAGCGGGGGCTGCACAGTGAACAGGGTGTAGGAAAGCTGGCAGTGGGCAGGCGGGGCTGTGCAGTGAAGAGGGCACGGGGGATGGGCAGCGGCTGGGCAGGAAGCAAGCACTGAGTGGGTCCCCAGGTGGCAAGCAGAGGTGCTTCTGCTCCAGGGAAAGGGGCAAGGCACAGGCAGCCAGTTTGTAAGGCAATGTGTGGGGGAAGGGCACAAGCTGGGAGCGTCGCGGGGTGTCAGCAATGTCCACGGACATTGTGTGAGGAGTTGCAGGGCGGTGGACATGGCCCTGATGGAAGGCGAGGCCTAGGGGACCCTACATGTACATCATTTAATCCTGTGCTAGGCCTCTAATTTAATTATATGAAGTGTATCCCAGTGTCTGAGCGTCTGATAAATAGAAAACACTTCATAAATGCCAGATCCCTTTATCCTTTGTTCAGAATGTTTTAAGAGGAAAAAAAAAAAAAAAAAGAAAAGAGATTAACTCCTTTGACTGTGCTAGATAGTAACAACCATGTTATACATTTATCTATAAAAAGGGGGGGGGAGATAACTTATTTAGCTAAGCATGTTCTTATACCTTGATACAATAATTTCTACCATATTTTGAGTAAAATATTTTTTTGGCCATGCTTAATTGCAACATATAAAAAGAAGGCCTAATTTACTATCTTTTCAAATGGCATAGCTTCCTACAGAATTATTTATGCTTTTATTTAGAACAAATTGTATCAAAATATAGTAACGATGTTCTTTCCATTGTAGTGAATAAAATTGTTTTTTAGCATTTTAATATATTTACATTAGAATCTAGTGGCCTAATTTAGAAGACATTTGCAATTTTGTATTTTACATAAATCACAAAGCAATTTATGCCTTCTAGCTTGTGCTGCTAAATCTCTTTCATGAATATTGGGAAGACATTTAACTTACAAAGAAGCATTTCGTATTTGAATGGATGTTTTTGAAGTACGGTAGAGAATGAAAATTGGAAGGAAATCTGGGTTTTAGAATTCAGTAAAAGCATTGTTTATGTTTGCTCTGTAACTCTGCGACACAGATTCTGTGTCGTGATAAAAGTGGTTCTAACCACTGTCACCCCTTATTTCTCAAAGCCTCACAGATTAAATGGATAGATAGTGTATGAAATAGCCAATGTTACCACTTAACACTAGCTATCATAAAACTTGGTTATTTTGTAATTGAAAGTGGTAAAAGCTAACTTTCTCTCAATTAGCAAGTGTTATGTCTGATTTAAAGGTTAGTTAAATGTAGATAAAGTCTGACTTGAGGAGTTTAAAATATTTGGTAGTTCCAATATGCTGGAAATCTTGAGCCTTCCATTTTTTTTAAGAATACAGAACAACAGAATATTTACAAAACTCTTTAAATTATATACAAGTTTATGCCACATATCCCATTCTTATAGAAGGCAAAATAATTTTAAACAAATATTGTTATAGTTATTAAAACAATTCTACTCTCTGTGTTTTTTTATTATTCACCAAATTGGCTAACCTCAAAATGTAGTGGGGACACCCAACACGTATTTGACTCTCTTGTGATATAAAATGTAGGCTAAGAAATTTATTTGATTTTTAAATATTTGAGTTATAGGTGACACAAAACACAGTCTTATTGTTTATTTGCTTTTCAACAATTATTTTCTCTTAATCTATCCATATAGTTGTCAGTTTTACATTGAAATAAGATTTTTTTAGTCAGATATCTCTACTATAACATATGAATATTATTAAGTACAGAAATCATAAAGTCATAGCTTGCTGAGTTTCAGAAGTGAATACCCCATGAAATCACTGGAGTTAAAATACATATATATACACTCAGAACATTGCTTACTGGCATCCCATAAATACCCCTGTTCCCTTTCCCAGTCACTAGCCTCCCCAATATTTTTACTTCTCCCAACAAATAGATTTTCCTTCTTTTTAACTTTATGTAAATGAAATCAAACAGGCCTTTTTTATTGATATATGATATGCATAAATGTTGAAAATATCAGTAATTTATTTTCATTGCTTTATAGCAATCTATCTATAATCTATCTATCATCTATCTATCTATCTATCTATCTATCTATCTATCTATCTATCTATCTATCATCTATTGGAAGTGTCCGTCTTGAAGATGACCAAAGGACCAACCAGTTGCCTCCCCCCAGCCCATAGGGGACCCACTGGCGAGCTGCAGCGGGTGGCAAGCAGCTCACAGCTTGCACTGGGCCAGCCCCTACTTCCCTCCCCCTCCCCCTGCCAGTGGGTCAGCACAGCCCATGCCAGGCGGAGGCAGGAGAGGCTAATATGCAAATAAACCCAATCTTGGAACAGTCAGTTGCTATGATGCACACTGATCACCAGGGGGCAGACGCTCAATGCAGGAGCTGCCCCCTGGTGGTCAATGCACTCCCACAGGGGAAGTGCCACTCAGCCAGAAGCCCTGAGCTGGGCTCACGGCTGGCAAGCGCAGCACCAGTGGCAGGAGCCTCTCCTGCCTCCGAAACAGAGCTAAGGATGTCTGACCGCTGGCTTAGGTTTGCTCCCCCGAGGTCATCCCCCAGGGCTCCTGGACTGTGAGAGGGCACAGGCTGGGCTGTGGGACCCCAGCCATATGCACATTGGGAGCAACCAGGCCGGCAGGGGAGCATTTAGGGGCATTAGGCAGGCAGGCAGGTGAGTGATTAGGAGCAGTGGCCCTGGATCGTGAGAGTGATGTCCCAGGTTGGAGAGGGTGCAAGCTGGGCTGAGAGAACCCCCTACCCATGCATGAATTTCATGCACCAGGCCTCTAATCTATTATATGATACCACAATTTATTTATGTATTTTGTTCTTGACTATCATTTTGGACATTTCCAATTTTTGGCTATTATACATTGTACTATATAATTGTGCTAATATGAGCTCTGTTTGCATGTATTTTAGAGAATATATTTGTGTGTGTGTGTGTGATATAGGAAATTCGAGTAAATTTTAAGCAGTTTTCTAGAGTCTATTTCAATTTGTACCGCTACCAGAAATATCTGAATGCTCTGATTTCTCCTCTGGTTTATACAATACCTCGGGCTTACATTTAGTATGTTAGTCATTCTAGAGTATGTGCGGATGTGTCGCATTATAATTTTAATTTACATTTCTCTGGAGATTAATGATGTTGAGGGCCTTTTCCTGGGTCCTGGCAGTTGGATACCCTTTTTAAGTGAGATGTCTGTTCAAGCTTTTGAACCACGGTTCTCTCAGGCATTGTATATACTGCATGGTCCCAGTTTTGTTACTCGATTGTGTATTTTCTTGATGAAAAACTAAAGATTATACTAACGATAAAGTGTCTTTCCCCTTAAATTAAGCTTTTAAATATTTTTCTTCCCTATTTTATATATTGATATATATATATATATATATTTTTTTAAATTTTTTTTTAAATTGTGCCTTGCCGAAACCGGTTTGGATCCGTGGATAGAGTGTTGGTCTGCAGACTGAAGGGTCCCAGATTCGATTCCGATCAAGGGCATGTGCCTTGGTTGCGGGCACATCCCCAGTGGGAGTGTGTGCAGGGGGCAGGTGATCGATGATTCTCTCTCATCGATGTTTCTAACTCTCTATCCCTCTCTCTTACTCTCTGTAAAAAATCAGTAAAATATATATATTTTTTAAATTGTGCCTTGAGGGATTGAAAAGATGCACAATTTGTCCCACGGCGTTTTAACAAAGTCCAGATTTTTGTCCAGATGTCCAAAAATCTGGACTTTTTTAAAACGCCACGGGACTTGGGACAAATTGTTGAAAATCGGGACTGTCCTGCCAAAAGCAGGATGTCTGGTCACCTTAGTGTTGGGCCAGGGCCTCAGAAACCCACTGAGGACTTGCTGGAAGCCTGAAACCCTGAGGTGGAAGGAGCCGCTTCCCAGGTGTTATCAATCAGGCCTGGGCGAACCTGCAGCTCAACCAGCCGCTCCCAGACACCCCCCTGCAAGCCAAGCCTGGAGCTGCAGACCTCCCAGCTCCTGACTATGCTGAGCTTTGTCTCTGCCCTGCCGCAGGTCCCTGCCTACCCGGGCCTGTGCAGCCCCTCTCTCCAGCCCCTGAGCCTCAGGAAGCAGGTCTGTGGTTGTCTTTGTTGATATCCTTGTTTGGTGTTTTTTTTGTTTGTTTGTTTTTTACATTTGTCTTTATTGTTGAAAGTATTACAATATCCTCTCTCCCCTCCGTCCCTCCCAACCTCCCCAGCCACCATTGACTCCCTCCAGGCCTTGAACACACTATTGTCTGTGTCCCTGTTTTGTTTTTAGATTTCACAAGTGAGCTCATACAGTATGTGTCATTCTCTGATGTATTTCACTGAGCATAATGCTCTCAAGGTCTACATACTTACACGCATAGGCTATGAACGCAGACAATAGAATGGTGAAGGCCTGGGAGTGGGTAGAGTCAGGACAGAGAAGGGACATCTATAAGATTTGCCACAATAGAAATATTAATTAATTAAAAACAAAACATAGAGGCACACAATTCCTAAGGCTACAGCTTTCCCCAAAGATACCAACATAGCTTGGCTAGACTGTTTATCATAATGATCCCCAGGTGGTTTCCCTGTTTGCCCGTTCACCCCTATAATCTGGAGGTTTTCAAGTGTGTGTGCAACAGCAGGCACACCATTGTACCACAGGAATTTTAAAATATGCAATACCTGACTTTACTCAGGATCATGACCTCTTTTCCCTTATACTGTCAAATAAACTTTTTAAAAAATGAAAACAGTTAATACAGTAGCCACCCACTGTGAATGAATCAAAACTATACCTGTTTTTGCTAGATTGGCAAAAATTTTATACCTTTTTTTTGGTGTGCCAACAAATTTTCGTAATTAGTTTGTGTGCCATGGGAAGAGAAAGGTTGAAAATCACTACTATAGCATATTCACACAGAAACCAGAGGGCTTTTAGTCACTGTGTCATATTTCTTCTCAAAACTCTTCAGTGCCTTCCTATGTTACTCAGGACAAAAGCCAAAACCCTTAGCATTATACCCGTGGGCTTTCTGTAGGATCTGAAATATCTTTTACCCAATTCTGTGGTCAAATCACATTATAACAAAGTTTTCTCTAACTTTTCCACGTAAAATAGCAAACCCTCAGAAAACTCACCCTGTTTTATTTTTTCCTCATTGAAATTATTACTAAGACACGTATCACTATATAGGTTCACATGCCTTATACATATGAATCAAATATACCTATGTATATACACATGTACACACACACACACACACACACACATATACACCTAATACAACTATACATATTCACATCTTTAATATAACTGTACTTATACATATCTATACTTAATATCTGTATTTTATCAGTGGGTGTGTGTGCTTGTACACATGCCAGTGTACCCCTTGTTTTTCTTGTCTTTTGTCATGAGAATGTAGTGTCTATGGGAGGATATATTTATTTCCTTTCATTAACACTGCATTTCTTGGTTTAATAAAAGTCCCTGCACATGAATAGCAGCCACTGAAAACTTTTTACTAAGTAAATCTTTAAAGAAATGCATTTTATGTAGTCATTATTCCTACTTTAATAAGGAAGATGTGATGGTTAATGTCAATATATAATACTAGACGCCTAGTGCAGGACATTTGTGCATGGTGTGTGTGGGGGGAATCCCTCAGCCAGCCTGCACCCTCTCCAATCAGGGACTCCTTGGGGGATGTCCAACAGCTGTTGCCCTTAAAACTCCTCCTCACCCTCATCTTAGGTTCTAAACTGGCAGTCAGACATCCCTCTCACAATCTGGGACTGATGGCTCCTAACCCCTCACCTGCCTGCCTACCTGATCACCCCTCACTGCCTCTGCCTGCCTGGCTGATTGCCCCTAACCCCGCTGCCTTTCTGATCACTTCCAACTGCCCTCTCCTGTCAGCCTGATCTCTTCCCTAACTGCCTCTGACTTGGCCCCCACCATCATGGTTTTATCCAGAAGGAAGTCGGATGTCCAGAAGAATGCCGGTTTGGTTTACTCGGTCTAATTAGCATATTACCCTTTTATCAGTATAGATGAGAGAAATTTCCAAACTATCTACTCATTATATATATATATATATATATATATATATATATATATATATATATATATATTCCACTGATTTGATAAATTGATAAATATGTTGCACTACCTACCTGTCTGTATCTATGACCTCTCTTATGCTTACGTTGTTTTAACAACTTTAAACTTATTTTGTAATATATTTTATCAATTTTAAACAGAGAGGAGGAGAGAGAGATAGAGTTAGAAACATCGATGAGAGAGAACATTGATCAGCTGCCTCTAGCACACCCCCTACTGGGGATGTGCCCACAACCAAGGTACATGACCTTGACGGGAATCGAACCCAGGACCTTTCAGTCCCCAAGCTGATGCTCTATCCACTGAGCCAAACCAGTGTCGGCTGTTTTAACAACTTTAAGCCAGTGAGTTTCTCTGCAGCTGCTGCCACTCCTTTCTCTTCTCTGGCCAGCCCAACACAATGTAAAATGTAAGTGGGAATTTGAAGAAATTGATCACAATGGCATTCTAATTTTAACTAATTCTAACAAACTATTCCTATATCAGGTGTGGCATAAGGAGAGGGTGAAAAAATCTACACATATTATTCCACACACCCCAAGAGAGCATGAGTTTTATGTGATTTTAGATGACTGATTCCTCCAGGCCCATTTGGAAGAGATTAGAGCTGACTGAGAGTCTCTCCTAAAGTGATTATGTGATTATCTCGAGATTCCCTTTTTATTGCTCTTCCTCCTACATCTTATCAGTTGGGAAAGGAAATCTTTAGAATTGTATATGTTGGTGTCTAGTATTTTGTGTGTATTGAGTATGCTAGCCTCTGAGACATAAGACTCGTAGGATATTCATGAAGATAAATATCAGTTCTCACATCTGCCCTGTCTATTCAAGTATATGTGTTTCATGGTCTGTATATACCTAAATTGGTAGTGAGTGGTTATTTTTTTAAAATATCATGACTGATATTTCTATGATCTAGAGAAAGTACCTTGCATTAGAATGGCAAGATTAGTGCCCAGCACATCTGAAACATTATTCTTAACTTAATTTGCTAACTTCTTACTTTCTTAGCTAAGGAAATAAAATTGATAATGCTACAGTAATTATCTAGGGATTATCCCTCATTATTTAAGTTTTAAAAAACTGCTTTAAAATACCTTTACTTAAGTAATTGTCTCTTAAAAAAAGTTAAACAGAATTCTCACCCAGGCCAGTGCAGCTCACTTGGTTGGAGTGTCATCCTATGCACCAAGGGTCACGGGTTTGATTCCTGGTCTGGGCACATAGCCAGTTGCAGGTTTGATCCCTAGTCAAGGTGGTCTATGTTTCCCCTGTCAGTGTTTCTCTTTCTACCCCTCTCTGTTTCTCTCCAAAATCAATGAAAACAAATCTTTGGTGAGGATGAAAAAAATAAATGAACATAATTTTCATGACATTAGATTAAGCTTAAGCTAGTGGTCACACTTTAGGTCATCATCTGTGTATATAAAAATAACAAACATTGAATGAGTATTACAAAATAAATTAAAATATCTGAGTTTTTCCAGGGTTGATTATTTCCCATTCAAGCAGAAACCTTAGCATTGGCAAACAATTGTTAGAGGAATTGTTTCCCCTAAGAAAAGTATTTCTGTTTGTTATCTTGTTTGCTTTAGAAAAAAAAATTTATTTGAAGTGAATATTTGTTTTGGGGATATGGCAACTGGAATTGCACTATTTCTGTTAATCGAGTAGATTCAAAAATTTCTTTGATAAAAAGCTCCATTCATATTTTTAATAATTTATTAGAGATTTATTTAATTTAATTTATTGGGGTGACATTGATTAATAAAATTATATAGGTTTCAGTTGTACAATTCTATAATACATCATCTGTGTATAGTTTTGTGTGTTCGCCAACTAAAGTGAAGTCTTCTTCCCTCACAATGTATCACTCTTTATCCTCGTCTATCTTCCACCATCTTTCCCTTTGGTAATCACCATAATGTTGTCTGTATCAAGAGGGTTTTTGTTTTGTTTTGTTTTGTTTTGTTGTTTGCTTTTGCTTAACCCCTTCATTGTTTTTATTCAAACTTCCACCCCCCTTTCCTTTGACAGCTATAAGTCTGTTCTATGTATTATATTTATGAGTCTGTTTCTATTTTGTTTGTTAGTTTATTTTGTTCATTAGATTCCATATACACTGAGTGACCAGATTATTATGATCTCTGAACGCATAATAATCTGGCCACTCAATGTATGTGTATAAATATATATTAATATGTTAGAGGCCCGGTGCATGAATTCGTGCATGGGTAGTGTCCAGCCAGCCTGGCCAGGGGGAGGGGACATGAGCAGTTGGCCAGCCTGCCTGGTGGTTGAACTTCTGGTCCAGGGGACAATTTTCATATTAGCCTTATATTACATAGGGTATACAATAAGTGGCCAGATTATTATGCATTCAGAGATTATAATAATTTCACCACTCTGTGTATAAGTGAAATCATATGTTATTTTTCTTCCTATGACTGGCTTTGCCACAAAAGGGAAGGTTTCCTTCTTTTTTATCATTGAGTAATATTCCATTGTGTAAATGTACCACAGCTTTTTATCCACTCACTTACTGATGGGTAACGTGGGATGCTTCCAAATGTTGGCTATTATAAGTAATACTGCAAATAAATAGGAGTGCTTATATTCTTTTTAATCAATATTTCACATTTCTTTGGATATATTCCCAGAAGTGGAAAGCTGGGTCATAAGGTAGTTCTATTTTTAATTTATGAGGAACTTCATACTGTTTTGTACTGTGGCTGTACCACTCTGCATTCCTACAGCAAGGGTTCCCTTTTCTCCACATCCTCCATCAGCACATGTTTGTTGCTTTATTGATGATATCCATTCTGATAGATGTGAGATGATATCTCATTGCAGTTTTAATTTGCATTTCTAAATTGGTCACTAAATATGATTAATGATCATTTTTTTCAAAGTATATTTGTATTGACTTCAGAGAGGAAGGGAGGGGCAGGGAGGAAGAGATGGAGAGGGGGAGAGAGAGAGAGAGAGAGAGAGAGAGAGAGAGAGAGAGAGAGAGAGAGAGGGAGAGAAGACATCAATAATGAGAAAAATCATTGATTGGGCTGCCTCCTGTATGACCACACTGGGGACTAAGCCTGCAAGTTGGGCATGTGCCCTGATTCATAGGTCGATACTCAACCACTGAATGATGCAGGCTGGGCTAGTGAGCATCTTTTTATATGTCTTTTGGTCATCTGCATGTCCTCTTTTGTAAATAACTCCACTCTTGAAAAATCTATTCTAGAGATGAAAATTAATGAGAATTTTGGTCAAGTTAATGACAGTTAGGCAGAGGATAAATAAATATATTTATCTTTTAGAATTGGAAATATAATTTTTATTAGTTATCAAGTAAAACCAGAGTATACCAAAATATTCAAACATATTTGGTTTCAGATTATTTAAATAGTTTTTTTTTAATATATTTTATTGATTTTTATACAGAGAGGAAGGGAGAGAGATAGAGAGTTAGAAACATCAATGAGAGAGAGAGTCATCGATCAGCTGCCTCTTGCACACCCCCTACTGGGGATATGCCCGCAACCAAGGTACATGCCCTTGACGGGAATCGAACCCGGGGCCCTTCAGTCCCCAAGCCGATGCTCTATCCATTGAGCCAAACCGGTCCCGGCTCAGATTATTTAAATAGCTTTATTTTTAATCTTAATAGTGTGGCTGACATCAAAGTAAGTGTGGCAGCAAGCATTCACGTTTCCAGAGTTATTTATGGCAATTCAGTAAGGCTGAGAGGTTGGATCAGTAACTGGCAGTGAGATAATAGGAGTTGCCAACACAAAATCTATTGATGTACTTGCAGAGACTAGGGAGATATTTCAAGTGGAAAAACACACACAAACTAATTCTGGCCAAGATGGAATTATAAGAATACTCCAGGGGACAGAAGCAGAGTAGATTTGCAGTGCAAGAAACTTGACTTTTCTATTGAAATAGCACAGGACATAATGAATTCAAATCAACTGTTAAACTGGATTTTTCAGATTATGTTACATTTTGGGAATGAGTTGAAAGGCAATGATGCTAATTCTTACTGCAAACTATAATATCCCTGTGGACCAAGGGAGGAGATATCTATGTGTGTTACCATTTTAGAAATATTTAGTACAGAGTAGGAAGTTATAGAATATTTTGTTCATGTTTGTTGAATGGATAGACACATACATCTTTGAATGGGTGTGTTTGCTTTAAAATTTGTTCATAAATTGTTTGCCATTCTACTCTTCAAAAGATGGAGTTTGATTTCCCTCTTCTTGAATATGTTTGGATTTAATGACTCTCAAAAAGAATCTGGGAAAAGTGGTGCAATGTGAGTTTGAAAACTAAATCATAAAGAGAATAGCTTCTCCCTGGTAAATGTTCTCCCTCTCCATCTCCCTCTGTCCCTCTCTCCCTCTCCCTTCCCTTCTCCCTCTCTCTTTCCTTCTCCCTCTCCCTTTCCATCTCCCTCTCCCTCTCCCTTCCTCTCTCATTTTGAGGAAGTCAGCTGCCAAATTATATTCAGGGAGCTTGCTGGGGAGAACATGAGGCCCCAAACTAACAACCATCAAATATTGATTGTTTATTCATATGAGTGAATCACCTTACAAATAAAAACTCCTGCTCCAATCAAGGTTTAGCGCGACTGTATTTAGCCTTGACTGATATTGTGACATTTAGTTTCAGACATTTAGTTTCATTCTCAACCTAAAAGGAACTGAAGTCGGAGTCACCTAGCTAAGCCACTCCAAAACTCCTGAAAGTTGAAGGTATATGAGAAGTAGAATTGGGAAAAAGTAGTTATACTATCAAAATTAGCATTGCAAAAACTGTTCTAGCCCTCAAATTACAAATAAGTCAACACATTTATATTTTTCAACAGTATCCCCTGCTTCTTCTCAGCTATTACCCAAATGTTTCCATAATTTTTGGAAGAAATGAAAGAGTCCTTATTTGGATCAAATAGGATGGGAAAATCAGATTATCTCTTGCAGTCATTATTTTTTCACACTCTCTGAGGATCCTTATTTAGGGATAATCACATTGAAATGCAACTGCTCGGACTTTGTGAATTTACTTGAATTGACCCACATTTGCTTCCTTCCGGTCTCTCTTGAGTTTAGAACTATGTGTGCTTCCGGAGGACCAGTTAATGTCCGGTTTGATGTGCTTCCATAAAGCCTTGTTACACCATCCTTTACATTTACTCTTTAGACTTGAGCACAATTAAGGATTTTGCTCCGCAAAGTGCTCAAGTATTTTGTGTTTTGGCTCCTGAGAGGTTTCCCATGCAGCAAGACGTGGATTGTTTCTGGAAAATCAGAAAAGACAGTTGGGTAGCATTAAACATCCCCTTTTGCTTATGCTTCCGGACATCTGATCTAAATGTAAATGAAATGTAGTAGATCCCTACCACAACTTATGATTCTTTACTTTGTAACAAAATATACACTAAGTCCTTCTCACGTCCGTACCCCTTCATCTCAAGGCTTCTTTAAAAACCTCTTCTCAGAGGGGACAGCAAATTCAAACATTATAACATAGGTAAGTATTAGAGACTCACATTGTCTTGCAAAGAATATATGCCTTCTACAAAGGGCTTCCTGAATGAGGAGGAATGACATTCTAGGGATACAATGCCAGACATTGAGGAGTCCTGATAGGGAGATATTTGGAGATAAGACACACTTCAAATTTTGTTGGATTGACAATTCCCTACTTTATTTATTTTTTAAAATTGCCCTATAAGGCCTATGTTATGGTTAAAGATAAATGTGTACTACTGTTTCCAAATTATAGCTATTAGCATTTTTTTTTCTCAGCATGACATTTACAATTTATTTTAAATTGCTCTGGTGTATATTATTTTTTAAAAGCATGAAAATAGGTCAGGCTTTTTTTTTTTTTTTTTTTTTTTTGTATTTGAATCTGGCTTCCACTTACTCTGTAAAAGCATGGATAAACCACTCAACCCAGACATTTAGTTTCATTCTCATCAGAAAAAAAAATGATGATTAAAATTTTGCAGGTACATTATTTCAGTCATTGGCTTACATATTTGGTAGCAGTGCCTCCTCTTTACATTTGCTAAAATGTATTCATTTCTGTTCTTTTTCTGAAACTAGAGGAAAAATTAAGTTTACTTAATGCAAATATATACACATTTTATTTTTTTTATTTTTTAATGTATTTTTATTGATTTTAGAGAGAAAAGGAGAGGGAGAGAGAAATGGAAACATCAAGGATGAGAGAGAATTATTGACTGGCTACCTCCTGCATGTTCCCTACTGGGGATGGAGCCCCAAACCCAGGCATGTGCCCTTGACTGGAATCGAACCCGGGACCTTTCAGTCTACAGGCCAACACTCTATCCACTGAGCCAGACCGGCTAGGGCTATACACATTTTTTTTTTTTTTTTTTTTTTTTTTTTTGCCATTTAATTTTTTTTTTAAATTTTTTTTAAAATATATTTTATTGATTTTTTTTGCCCCCCTCCCTCCCTCCCATACATCCCCCCCTCCCCAGAGTTTTGTGTCCATTGGTTGTACTTACATGCATGTATAAAAGTCCTTCAGTTGATCTCTTATCTCCCCCAGATCTTCCTCCCCTCCCCGCTGTAATTTGACAGTCTACTTGTTGCTTTACTGTCTCTATATCTATCTTTTGGTTCATCAGTTTATAGTGTTCTTTATTATCCACAAATGAGTGAGGTCATGTGGTATTTCTCTTTCATTGATTTAATTCACCTTAGACAAATTAGAGACTTCTTTCAGGTAAAAAATGTCAATAAAAATTCAAATGTATAAGTAAATTTTATTGGTATTTTTGCCTGTGCTGATCAATTAGAGGTCTCTCATGGTCTGCATTTGAAATATAAACCTCTTTGTGAGAACTTTATATAGTTACTTTTTAATTAAAGTTAACAGACAAAGGCAAATAAGTAAATGATCCTTTCTTTAAAGTATACAATCCTATAGATACATAGTTTGTCTATTTCTTATTTAGAAAGTTCTAAGTATCTAATTAGAATTTTATTTCAAAGAGTTCTTTTTTGTTTATTTTAGAGGGGTGCCATTTTCTATATATTGATAGGTTATATAAAACATTTTGTTTTATTTTGCTTTTATTAACTGCTAAATGATCAGTGAAAAAGTGGATATTAGAGAAATGCAATAAAAACTGGCAGAGAATGCATGTGTTCTTTTTTATATAATACAAAGTTCTTCAAGTGAATGCTCATTAGATAATGACTTTAGATAAAAAAAAGTTTTCTGCAACAAATATCTTTATCAGTTTCTGGATAAGCCAGAAGGAAGACATTATTTTGACTATAAATGATTTCAATGTCTATCTTTTCCTTATCTCCTAGTTCAACATTCTACATACCAATGCTGTGGCCATAAGCTTAAAATTAATACAGAATGTACTTGGACATAAAAAAATATGACATTGATGGGAATTATTTTTTTTATTTATTTTGGTAATGCACTATCATTAATCACAAGTGTTTAATTTAAGGACAGAACTCAAGAAATGTGTAACTATTATAAAAGTTACAAAAACATAAATAAGAAAAGAGCAAAAATGTAGCTATGCATAGAAGCACAAAGCAATAAACGAGGCTCAGGATAATAGCGCGCACTAACTGTTTTAGAAATTGAAGTTCACACAGGAGTAGATAAGATTTACATAAAATGAGGAAATAAAATGGTTATGAAGAAGAGGTTGGAAGGTAAGTTTTCTTTATCTTTGGAAAGAGTATGAGGAGAAGGTAAACAAATGAATAAATCTTAATTTCATGAGTCTTTCAGAAGGTACATAATATTTATCACAAAACTATATACTCAGTACTACTTATACTAATACTTCCATATTTCTATATTCCATATATTCTTAAATATGTTATATAGTCTATAATGAATGGAAATAATAGTTTATAATTACTTTTATCTGAAATAAAAGTATACTATTTTAAGTAATAATGTGTCTTTTATTTTTTAAATTGTTTTAAAAATTTTTAGTTACACTTGACATTTACTTTTTTCTTTCTCCAGGTGTTGTACGGCATAGTGACTAGTCATGTCATTCTTTTTGCGCAGTAAGTACTATTACTGAGTAGCTATCTTATATTTGGACTTCTAAAAATCCAGTTAAAATACACTTTTTTAAATTAAAAATATGCTTTCAATATGCCAGCCCAGCTTTACTGCTTTTCTGGGCCTGGAACTGAAGTACAACTTTTATTTCAAGATAATTTTTTTCTTAATTACATTTTATTTTGGGGAAATTTATCAGTATTTTAAAATTGAATACACTAGCCTCACACCTGAACTAAAAGTCTAAGTAAAATGTTTCCATCATAATTAAAATATATATGAGAAAGAAAAAAAACCACAAACAATCTATTTAGATTCTGTCTTGACATTATTATATGATTTGAATTTTTTTCTTTGGAAACCAATTTGCATCCATTCAACAACACTGTTTAACATAGACATTAAATGGGTTGATTATTTTTATGACCACATATGTCCCTTTCTATTTCCTACTGAATTTCAGATAAAAAGCACAATTATCCTTACTCCTAATTCCTGAGTACCTTGAAACGTCCCCAAATAATGTTGGCATTACATTCTTTATTGATAAATTATCTTTGTTTTGCTAAATTTATATTCAACATCTTTTACTTACCTTCCTTCCTCTTTCTCTCTTTTCTTTTTTTATTAAGGTATTACATATGTGTCCCTATTTCCCCGCATGCCCCCCCTCCCTCATTCCCTTACCCTCCTGTTGTCTGTATCCATTGGTTAGGCTTATATGCATGCCTACAAGTCCTTTGGTTGGTCTCTCCCCCTTACTCCCACCCTTCCCTATTTTCCCTCTGAGGTTTAATGGTCTGATCGATGTTTCTTTGTATCTGGATCTATTTTTGATTATATTCCATAAATGAGTGAGATCATGTGATATTTATCTTTCTCTTCCTAGCTTATTTCACTTAGCATAATGCTCTCCAGTTTCATCTGTGCTATTGCAAATGGTAAAAACTCCTTTTTACCACAGTATAGCATTCCATTGTGTAGATGTACCACTGTTTTTCAATCTACTCATCTGCTGATGGGCCCTTAAGCTGTTTCCAAATCTTAGCTATTGTAAATTGTGCTGCTATGAACAGAGGTTGCATTTATCTTTTCTAATTGGTGTTTCTATTTTCTTGGGATATATTCCTAGAAGTGGGGTCAAATGGTTTAGGTTTTTTTTTGTTTTGTTTTGTTTTTTTGAGAAAACTCTATACTGTTCTCCACAGTGGTTGCACCATTCTGCATTCCCACCAGCAGTGCATGAGGGTTCCTTTTTCTCCACATCCTGGCCAGTACTTGTCCTTGGTTGATTTGTTGATGATAGCCATTCTGACAGGTGCGAGATGGTACCTCATTGTGGTTTTGACTTGCATCTCTGGGATGATTAGTGACTGAGCATGCTTTCATATGCCTCTTGCCCTTCCTTCTGTCTTCTTTTGAACAGCATCTATTTAGGTTCCTTGCCCCTTTTTTGATTGGGTTGTTTATCTTCCTTTTGTTGAGTTATATGAGTTCCCTGAAGATGTTGGAGATTAAGCCCTTATCAGTGATAACATTGACAAATATGTTCTCCCATGCAGTGGGCTTTCTTTCTTTTTTTTGTTGGTTTCTTTTGCTGTAAAAAAAAAAATAAAAAAAAATTTATTTTGGTGTAGTAGTCCCATTTGTTTATTTTTTCTTTAGTTTCCATTGCCCTAGGAGCAGTATCAGTGAAGAAATCACTTCAGCATATATCTGAGATTTTGCTGCCTATAGATTCCTCTAGTATTTTAATGATTTCCCATCTTATGTTTAAGTCCTTTATCCATTTTGAGTTTATTTTTGTGTATGGTGTAAGTTGGTGATCCAGTTTCATTCTTTTGCATGTATCTGTCCAGTTTTCCAAACATCATTTGTTGAAGAGACTGTCTTGACTCCATTATATGTTCATGCCTCCTTTGTCAAATATTAATTGAGCATAGTGTTTTGGGTCGATATCTGGATTCTCTATTCTATTCCATTGGTATATATGTCTGTTCTTGTGCCAGTACCAAACTGTTTTAAAAACAGTGGCTTTGTAATATAGCTTGAAATCTGGTATTGAGATCCCACCTAATTTGTTCTTCTTTCTCAGGATTGCTGCAGCAATTTGGGGTCTTTTTTTTTTATTCCAAAAATTTTTTGGAAAGTTTGTTCTCGGTCTGTGAAATATACCATTGGTATTTTAATGAGGAGTGCATTAAATCTATAGGTAGCTTTGGGTAGTATGGACATTTTAATGATGTTGATTCTACCAATCCATGAACATGGTATGTTCTTCCATCTGTTTATATATTCCTCCACCTCTTTTTTCAGTGTCCTATAGTTTTCCACATCTAGGTCTTTTACCTCCTTAGTTAAGTTTATTCTTAGATATCTAAATTTTTTTGGTGCGATGGTAAATGGGATTGCTTTTTTTAGTCTCTCTTTCTGTAAGTTTCACTATTGGTGTGTAGAAATGCAACAGATTTGTTGGCGTTAATTTTGTATCCTGCTACTTTGCCAAATTCATTTATTAACTCTAATAATTTTTCTTTATGAAGTCTTTAGAGTTTTCTTTGTACAGTATCATGTCATCTAAAAATAAGGACAGTTTTACTTCTTCTTTTCCAATTTGGATGACTCTTATTTCTTCTTTTTGTCTGATTGCAATGACTAGTACTTCCAGTACTATGTTGAATAGGAATGGTGAGAGTGGGCATCCCTGTCTTGTTCTTTTCTTAGGGAAAATGGTTTTAGTTTTTGCCCATTGAGTATGAAGTTGGCTGTGGTTTTGTCATATATGGCTTTTATTATGTTGAGGTATGATCATTCTATTCCCACCTTGCTGATAGTTTTTATCAAGAAAGAATGTTGCCTTTTGTCAAATGCTTTTTCTGCATCAATTGATATGACTGTGTGGTTTTTATTTCTCAATTTGTTTATAAGATGCATCACATTTATTGCTTTGCGGATATTGTGCCATCCTTGAATCCCCAGGATAAGTTCTACTTGGTCATAGTGTATAATCTTTCTGATGTACTACTGGATCTTTTTTGCTAGAATTTTGATGAGGATTTTGGCATGTATATTCATGAGGGATATTGGCCTGTAATTCTCTTTCATTGTGTTCTCTTTATCTGGTTTTGATATTAGGGTGATGCTAGCTTCATAGAATGTCCTTGGAAAAATTCCTTGTTGGAATAGAGTTGTTCATAGTATTTTTTAACAATCCTTAGTATTTCTGTGGAGTCTGATTTTTTTTGCCTCTTTTGTTTCTGATTTTGTTTATTTGGGTCCTCTCTCTTTGCTTCTTGGTGAGCCTGGCTAGAGGTCCATCAATTTTGTTTATCCTTTCAAAGAACCAGCTCTTGGTTTCATTGATCTTTTGTGTTTTTTGATTGTTTGTTTTTTGTCCCTAGGTCATTTATTTTTGCTCTGATCTTTATCATCTCCTTCCTTGTGCTTACTCTTGGCTTTTCTTATTCCTCTCTTTTTAATCTTTGAGTTGTAGAGTTAGATCATTTAATACTTTTTTTTTTTTTTTTGAGGTAGGCTGTAGCACAATAAATTTCCCTCTCAGGACTGCTTTCATTGTGTCTCATAGATTTTGGATTGTTGTGTTTTTATTGCCATTAGTTTCCAGGATGTTTTTAATTTCTTCTTTGATCTCTTTGGTAACCCAATCACTGTTTAATAGCATGCTATTCAGCTTCCAAGTGTTTGAATTTTGGGGGCTGTTTTTATTATAGTTTATTTCTAATATTATGCCATTGTTGTCTGAAAAAAATGCTTGATATGATTTCAATCTTCTTGAATTTGGGGAGACTTTGCTTGTGACCCAATATGTGTTCTATTTTTTAAAATGTCTCATGTAAATGAGAATAATGTATATTCCATGGCTTCGGGGTGAAATGTTCAGAAGATGTCAATTAAGTAGATCTGATATAGTGAGTCATTTAGGATTGCTGTTTCTTTGTTGATTTTTTTTTGTCTAGAGGATTTATCCAGTGATGTCAGTGGTGTATAAAAGTCCCCTACTATGATTGTATTGTTGTCAATCTCTCCCTTGATATCTTCCAGGAGGTTTTTTGTTTCGTTTTGTTTTGTTGTTGTTGTTTTTTTTTTGTGTGTGTGTGTGTGTGTGTTTGGGTGCTCCTGCATTGGGTGCATATATGTTTATCAGGGTTATATCTTCTTATTATATCAATCCCTTTTGTATTATGAAATGGCCTTCCATATCTCTTGTTATGCCCTTAACTTTGAGGTCTATTTTGTCAGATATAAGTATTGCCACCCCAGCTTTTTTTCATTTCCATTGCCTGAAATATATTTTTCCATCCCTTCACTTTCAGACCATGTGAATCCCTTGTTCTAAGATGGGTCTCTTGTAGACAGCATATATATGGGTCATGTTTTTTTTTTTTTATCTATTCACTCACTCGATGTCTCTTGATTGAAGCATTTCATCCATTTATGTTTAAAGTTATTATTGAAAAGCAATTGTTTATAGCCATTTTTTTTAATTTTTTGTGTTCTTTCTTACTTTTTTATTTATTCTTTTTATACCAGTCCTTTTAGCATTCCTTGCATTGCTGGCTTGGTAGTGGTAAATTCCCTTAGCATTTTAAAAAAAAAAATTTTTTTTGTCATTGAAGTTCCTTATTTCCCCTTCAATTTTGCATGATAGCCTTGCGGAATAGAGTAATAGAGTAATTCAGTCCCTTGCTTTACATCACTTTGTAAATTTCCTCCCATTCTTTTTTGGCCTGATGTGTTTCTGTTGAGAAATCACTTGACAATTTAATGGGAGCTCACTTGTATGTAACTTTCTGTCTCTCGCTTGCAGCCCTTAGCATTCTCTCTTTGTCCTGAATATTTGCTATCATTATTATGATGTGTCTTGGTGTGGGTATTTTCATGTCCATCTTATTTGGGACTCTGAGCTTTTTTACTTTTTTCTTCCCCACATCAGGGAAGGTTTCTGACATTATTTCTTCAAATAAGTTTCAAACCCTTGTTCCTCTTCCTGTTGTTCTGGCTATTATTTGTACGTTGCTTCGTTTCATGTTGTTCCATAGCTCCCTTAGGCTCTCCTCCTGTCTTTTAATTTTTTTCTCCAATTGCAGTTTAGTTTGAGTGTATTTTGCTTTCCTGTCTCCTAATTTGCTAACTTAGTCCTCTGCTTCTCCTAGTATACTGTTAAAACTTTCCATGGTGTTTTTGTTTGTTTGTTTGTTTATTTGTTTTTATAGCTATACCACTCCTCACTTTTTCTTGATTCTTACAAAAGTTATTGATTTTTTTCTTCCATTTCTTCTTGATTCTTACATAAGTTGTTGATTTTTTTCCTCTATCTGGTTTATGAACTGTATAATCCTTATTGTGAATTATTTTTCTGACACATTGCTTGCCTCTGTTTTGCTTAGCTGCTTTTCTGGCTATTCCTCCTTTTCTTTCCTTTGGGGGTTTCTTTGTTTACCCATTTTTGGTGTCACGGATTGACCTAGATGTAGAGTCATGCAGGGGCTGCTCCTTGGGTGGCAGTGGCTCCTTGGGCTACAGTTGCTCCTCAGGCAGTCACTGAAGTGGCTGCTCCTCAGTTGGCAGCAGCTTCTCCGGTGGGTGCTTTTCGCAGCAGTGGTGTCTCCTCTGGCTGGTGGGGAAGGCTGCTCACACAGCTGCTGTTCTTTGATGGGGATGGGCTGCTTGTGTGGCTGCTTCTCCTCAGACAGGGACAGACTGCTCCATGGCTACTTCTCCATGGATCAGTTCTGACTGCACACTGATGCTGTTCCTCAGATGAGGCAGGCTGCTTGTGAGGCTGCAGCTTCTTGGAAAGGGACAGGTTGCTGGTGCACTTCGTATGGGTGCAGGCTCCACGTGCAGCTGCTGCTCCTCAGATTGGGGACAGGCTGATTGCTTGGCTGTTGCTCCTCAGGTGGGAGTGAGCTGTTACTCCTCAGACAGGGGTGGGCTGCTCACCCAGCTGCTCCTTGTTGGACGGGTGCAGGTTGCATGTGGCTGCTGCTTCTTGGACCAGTGCAGGCAGCTCAGGACTGCAGCTCCTCGAACGTGGGCAGTCTGCTCGTGTGGCTGCTGCTCCTCGGATGGGTCCTTCCTCTTTCTTCTGTTTATTAGTAATATCTAAATTTATATTCAACTTATTTTATTTATCTTTCTTCCATTTATTTGTAATGTATTCTGTCATTTTCTAAGATCTCCAAGGTCGGATACTCCTAACCTCATTTCTCTCAGGCTTACCAGCTCCCCTGCAAGCCACCAAATTTTGTTGAGCCTCTGCCCATATGTTCTCTTTATTTACTTCCAAGTATTACCAGTTAGGTCAGGCTCCTACCACTCTGCTATTGTACTATGACAATAGCAATATAATCCGGTTTCCAGCCTCCAAGGAGAAGTAAAACTTTGTTCATTTTTGAATATTGTACTTTAGAAAATACAAAACAAGACAATGAACAAAAATGATCTTAGGAGAATCTATCTTCTAGCAGGTTATTTTTCTGTTATTTTTAATATGTGGAAATCTCATTATAGACTGTGATTCTCATATTTCTTGTAACACATAAAAAAAGAATTGAAGATATAATTTTGATGGAAGATATCAGCTGGATTCTAGAACTCTGACCTATTTTCCAAACAATTCTAATTACTCATATGGGAGGTATTGACCTAGGTCTACAAACTCAATTTTAATTCAAAGGAAGATCTAATGAGGAATACAGTAGAGGCTCTGCAACATTTTCAACTACACATGTGCTTTAGCTTTTTAAACAGAAATTCCTGTAGCCTGTTTCTAAAAGAAAAATCAATGACAAAATCTATACTAAATTTGAAGTGTAGCACGCACAATAAATGCACATTTACACATAAACATAACTTAAAAACCAAGAACTAGTTCTGTTATACCTCTAAACTGAAAGTTATACACAGCAAAAACACAAGCTGATTAGCTAAAACTGTCTACATTTTTCATTGATAGAAGCCAAAAAAAAGCAAATAATACCTTTAAAATACCTTTAATATACAGTAAGTCTTTTACCTTACTTTATAGTCTCTGAACACTTCAACTTCTTTTGTTTCAAATATTTTAAATTACCTATTGTATGTATGACACTATGGTAGTTGTTTGATGTTGCTGAAAATAAAAAATAAAAGCAAAAAACAGAGGCCCTGATAAGAAAGAGCTAAGTATGTAATTTTTACAAATTTGGTCCCTTTCTTCTTAATTGGATGGAACTTTATATTTCTTTTTCAAAAATGGCATTTAAGGCATGGCAATATTGATTTCCTCATTAATCTATAAGCTCCGTGACAGCCTGGGCTACATCTGCTTTGCATATTCTTCATCCCTGCAGTGGAGCTTAATTCCTGTCAGGTGTCAAGATTTTATAAATAGTTCTTGAATGAATGGATGATGCAAGTTTTCAATGTAGAGCTGAATAAGATGTCCTTTAAAGAGATACAATTCAAAGGCCTAGTATTTAGCATCCAGTTGACAGGATGACAAAAATAATATTTGAGAATGGATTTTAAAAATGCATCAGATTGAGGCAGACTGCCATGAGTATAGATATTCAGGGAGGAAGACATGTAGAAAGAAAGGGAATGCAATTGGAAAAGCATAATTATAGTATGTATGTATTTTTAATTCATGGGTATACTTGTTGTTTGTATATAGCTTTTGATGTTTTGGTAAGATAAGAATGAATGACTTCTGAACCTGCCCCCTTTAAGTTCTTTATTGTCACCACATATTAATTTAATATATTAATTTCTCATGTGTGTATTTTGGGACAAGAGTAAGTTATATGAGAATACTCTTCTGGAATTTGATATTGAAGAGTAGAAATGAGTGAGTGGGGAGAGGGCATCAGGTAAGAGGGTAGCCTGTAAAAACTGTGTTAATGAGCTGTTTCTTCTGTAGCCAATTTCACTGGCAACTATGTACAATACTCTTCAGGATTGTGTTTGTTTCCACGTAACTTCCCTCTACTCTCTTTAAGAAAAAGCCAATGAAAGTCGTTCTGGCTTGGGTCACTTTCTTTTCAGTTTCCTTTCTTTCTTGCCTCCCCCTCCCCCTTCCCCATCCCCTCACCTGACCCCACACTTCATTTCCTTTCATCTTATATCATCAAAGTTATTATGAAGGCAGTGCTTTAAGATTATGATAAGAATCCTATGGAGAAGAATTTATAAATTGAGATCTTTGTTTTTGCTAAAAACATGAAAAGAGTTATTTTGTTCACATTTCAATACATGTGTAATGGTCCGTACCTTTAGGTAGATTTAATCTGCTTTGTTATTACAACTTTTAATCAGTTGTTGCAGAAGACCAAAGAAAAACCAAGCAATGCTTTTAGAGAAAAGGAGTGACACTGTATGTATACATGGGTGGACTCAGGGAATAACTTCCCAAATCTGAGTAAAGTAACATGCAGGAGGTTTCTCTTTTATATCTTTCTGGAGTCTTTGTCCTACAAACATGGATTATGCTTCTGGGCCTTTTCACAGTGTTGTGGCTGGCAAGACCCGGTGGAGGCAGGGCTCCAGATGGCTAGCAAAACCCTGTCGAGGCAGGACTCCAGGCCAGGGAAGGAACGAGCAACCAGACTCACAACAAAGAATGTAGCATAACTGTTAGTCATAAAGTAGTTCTGTTGCAAGGCTCAACCCCCAGGCAGGCACATCCTGTTTCCAGTAGCCAAGAGGCAGGACAAACAGACCAAACCAGGTCAAACAGAGACTGCTTAAGCTGAAAATAAACCCCCACCCCAGGTGTTGTATAAACTTTAAATGTTACTGTACTAGTGGAATTTTTCTATAACTTATAATTGACGTTTCTTTGTTAAAACTTTTAGCCAATCATAGTCTGCCAGGCGTCCCTAAGACAGGGATAAAAGTAGCATGCTTAGAGTGGGTCAGGGCTCTCTTTGCTCGCTGCTGTGTCAGTTGAGACGTGAGCCCGTACTCGAGTTTGTAATAAAGGCTTCCTAAATTCCAATTTGGCTGACTGGTGGTCGTCATTCGCGGGTTGCCCACAATGTCGGGCCTTGCAAGAAGGCCCCCAGGTGTTGGGGGTCTCCAGGCCACATCTGATGGTCTGGCCTGGTGCCAGCATTAATAACCCTCCCTCCATGGCAGTGCACTGTCCACAGCCCCATGGCCTCTGTAACAGGTTCTGCAAGACCAGTTTCTGGGAAAGAGGTTGTGAATTAATTATAGGATATCAAGAATGTACACTGAGCTTGCTGGCATGATTTCAGATTGTCAAGCCCCCCCCACCCCCATCCCAAATATCAGAGTTACATTGGAATTAGTCTTTTAGCCTCCTGAAGTCACAACTATTTTTGGTTGTTTATTAGGTTTAAGTTTGAGTATTTATTTATAAAAGGGAATAAATTGCTTTAGATTTTTTTTTTTGTTTGCTTTTAATGTGGTTAGGCTAAGAGCACCATCATAGAGTAGGCAAAAGTCTTGTCCTCTTTTGGAAGTTTAGCATGTGATTTCCAACACACCCTGAGGAGGAAATGGTTCCAACTATTATACAAATAAATATTATCACTTTCTACTCCAATGGCATTAGTGACTCCACATTCTTTCCAATACTTAGTTTAAACAGACATATATTTGTGAGTGTGTAGTGGTATCTAAAATTCAGATTTAATTTTTATTCTCCCAATTAATAGTGAAGTTAAACACTTTCATATGCAATTAGATATTTGCATTTTCTCTATTGTGAAAAAACCATTTAAGTTAACTTCCCATTTTTCTCTTAATTGACTATAGTTTTCAATAGATTTGTGGTAGTGTTTATATACTCTGAATATGGGAGTTTTTTTTTAATTTAATTCTTTTTTTTAATATATATTTTATTGATTTTTTACAGAGAGGAAGGGAGAGAGATAGAGAGCTAGAAACATCGATGAGAGAGAAACATCGACCAGCTGCCTCTTGCACACTCTTTACCAGGGATGTGCCCGCAACCAATGTACATGCCCTTGACCGGAATCGAACCCTGGACCTTTCAGTCCGCAGAGACTCTACCGCTGAGCCAAACTGGTTTCGGCTTAATTCTTTGTTGTTTAAAGTATTACATAAGTCTCCTTTTCTCCCCATTGACCTCTCCCCAATCCCCCTCACCGCCCCCCAGCACATACACTCAAACAATACCATCTCCCCTCCCCTGCCCCATCTGTGTCCATTGGTTTTCCTCATATGCATGCATATAGTCCTTTGGTTGATCTCTTACCCCCTCAATGCAGGCCCCCCCCCCCCCCCCCGCCTTCCCTCATAGTTTGGATAGTCTTTTCTATGCTTCTATGACTGAATATGAGAGTTTTTTAATAAATTACAATTATCAGACTCAAAAACATGCTTCCCTATTATTGGAATGGTTTCTTTTGATAAGTCCTAATTTCAATGAAGTCAAATTTATCACTCACTGAATTTAAAGTTAGTAAATTTTTGCCTTGTTTAAGGAAGTTTTTGCTCTACTGACATTAAGAAGACAGTTTTGTATATTTTCTTCTAAGTATGGCCTTCCAAATTAGCTGTGTAATATACCTGAAATTGATTTAAGGATATGAAGTTTAATGAACCTATGTTTATTTTGATTTCCAAATAGGACACCCAAAAGACTCTTTTCTAAGCATTGTAATTATCATAAATTCCCACTGCTCTTTAGTATTATCATTATAATAAATCAAAATGACATTTTACCACTTACACCTGTACTTAGAATTATCATTCTTTAATCAGATATTCATAGAATTATATCCTCTCTTGGCCCAGTTTTCATTTTCTCATGAAGATCCTTCTCAAAAACTTTATCTAAAAATGTCCATTCTATATTAGTGTCGCTTTCTTTATACAGTTTTTCTGTATAATATTAATAAATACTTTAAATTATATATTATTAACTATTATATTGCTTTATTTAAATTCAATATGGAAAGAGAATTTACCTTGTATATATCTATGTGTCTAGTGCTGTGCATGATACATTGTAAAAATGCAATAAACAGTCATTGAATGAATGAATTAATTTAAATAAAGGGAATATTATCCTTCTTGTAACAATATCCAATTGTATAATATTTTCATGTTATATCAGTATACAATTAAAGAGAAAGTTAGAAACATAGGAAAAATCAGACCACAGTTCAAAGAAAGGGTTTGAGAAGGGCATAATAGGGAAACAAAGTAAGAGATTATGTAGAATACTAGCTATAGTAGTTAGGGCTATCCAGGGAAACATAACCAATTGGATGGATGGATGGATGGATGGATAGGTAGGTAGGTAGATAGATAGATAGATAGATAGATAGATAGATAGATATTATATGTATTATAATTGGTTCATATATTATGGAGGATGAGAAATTCCAAGATCTGTAGTCTGCCAGCTGGAGACTAAGGAGAGCTGATGGTATAAGTAGACTTAAGACTCAAGAAAAATTAAGTTTCAGTTAGAATCTTAAAGCAGCTCTAAAGAGTCAGGAGAAAGGAGTTCCTCTTATGCAATGGAGGGTCAGCCTTTTTGTTCAAATTCAGGCCTTCTACTAATTATATGAAAGCCCCCACCCATTAGGAAGGACAATCTGATTTACTTAACCCACCCTTTCAAATGTTAATCTTATCCTAAAATGTCCTCACAGACATTCCCAGAATAAGATTTAACCAAGTAACCAGGTATCTCATAGTCTAGTCAATATACTTTTGTATAGAAAATACTCATAGAATTAACCATAACATTAGCACTGATCAGTAAGGGAATCATGACAATAGAGGTGAAATTAAAAATTGGACAGAGTCAGCATTTTCTGGAGAGCATCAATGGGATTTGCTGATCAGGTAACTGAAGCTTGTTGGAGGGAATAATTTCAATAGTTAAAATAGGAACTTAGGAATACAGTAAAGGCTTAGGAAGGTGAACATTAAGAGAATTTGCAGATAATTAAATGAAGCCTGTTGGAATAAATAATTCTATTAGTTGGATTAGTAATTTAGGAAAACAATGAAGTCTTAGGAAGGCAATCATGGAACTTTTTTTAACAAATGAAAAATTGTTTAAATGACTTGAGAGAGAAAATTGTAGCAGCTCAGTAAAGGATCTATATGCAAGGAGTAATGCTTGGAGTATTATAGGGAGAGTCATATAGTAATTGATAGGAGGGGGTCATAGAGATATACTTGATTAAAACTTTAGCATTAGGTTAAAAAGAGAGATTAAATGTAAGGCTATTTGACCTTAATTCGTGCCATTCATGGCCTTTGAAATAAATAAGCAATTTGGTGACTGAAAAAGCTGTTGTAAAATTGGGTTATTTTCATAGCAATCTTTTAAAAGAGTCTCTCATGTTCTCCATTATTTTAGGTAATATATTTACATAACAATTTAAAAATAAATGCAGCACCACAGGTCATAAAACATTATAAATAAGATAACTATACTGTGGTTATAGTCATCTTTAGAAACTTCAAGTGTTCTTTTTTAAATTAAAAGGGAGTAACTCTCCATCAATACGATAGCACTAATGCTCAGTCTGCTAAAAGTAACTCATTTTATACAACATAGATTTGTTTTTGGTTAATGTGAAAAGCTTATTCAGGGACTAGGCAGGGGTCTTCAAACTTTTTAAAGTGGGGGGCAGATCACGGTCCCTCAGAGAGCTGGAGGGCCGGACTATATGAACTACTAATTCCTACTGTAACACCTTGGCTGCGCTCACTGCCCAAAAAACCTGGCGGGCAGGATCAGACTCCTCTGCGGGCCGCATGTGGCCCGTGGGCCGTAGTTTGAAGACCCCTGGACTAGAGTAATACAAAAACTACCAGTTTATATTTAGTATGCATCTTAAAGCAAACCAAATAGACACATTCAGCTCTGTATTTGTAAAGATATTACAGGGGATTAACAATCCAAAGTAATAGTTTTTTGAGAAAATCCAATGTCCTTTTCTGTGTCTCTTTCTCTGATAGAACCAAAGTGAGGTTAACCTTAGAATAGCTTCATATGAAAAGGAAACACCCCAACACATCCATTCATGTGAATGAGAGGCATCTAGTACCGATTGTGTGCAATGTCATTGTTGAATAAAATGCTGTTAGATGCCTTTGAAATTACCAATAAAATTCTCTTTCCCCCCAAAAAAATCAGTGAACAAAAAAATAAAAAAATGAAAAAAAATCAACAATCGATTGCTGAGGATGTAGAGAAAAGGCAACCCTCATGAACTGTTTTTGAGAATACAAATCAGTACAGCCAATATGGAAAACAGTATGGAAGTTCCTCAAAATATTAAAAATAGAAATTACCTTATTACCCAGAAACGATTTTTGGTATCTATATATATAAAAGCCTAAGTGACTGTTAGACCATTTAACCAGTAGCTATGACACACACTGACCACCAGTGGGAAGACACTCAATGCACAGGCATGGAAAATGAAATAGACTGATGAAACTCAGATGAAAGTGGAGGGGGGCAGGAAGAGATTAACCAAAGATTTTATATGCATACAAGAGGCCCAGAGCATGGATTTGTGCACCAGTGGGGTCCTGCATCCTGGCCTGAGAGATTGGGCCAAAACTGGCCCAGTGCATGGATTCATGCACTGATGAGGTCACCTGGCCTGTGGGGATCAGGCCGAATCTGTGCACCAGGCCTACAATATAATGCAAGGAGTCCCAGAATGTGAGAGGGCACAGGCCAGGCCAAGGGTCCCCTCTGGGGCACTAATTTGTGCACTGGGCCTCTAGTATAAATACAAAGAAACCAAAACACTACAAAATATATGTGCACCTCTATGTTCATTGCAGCATTTTTATAATAGCTGAGATATGGAGGCAACTCAAGTGCCACCAATAAAAGAGTGGATAAAGAAAGTGAATATATATATATATATATATATATATATATATATATATATATATATTCTCAGCCATAAAAAAGTATAAAATCTAATCATCTATGACAACATGAATAGACTTATAGGATATTATGCTAATTAAAATAAGTCAGACAGAAAAATACAAATACTGTATGTTTTCACTTATATGTGAAATCTCAAAATCTAAGGTACAAAATAAACAAGTGAAACCATACCAGACTCACAGATGCAGTAAACAAACTAATGGTTGCCAGATGGAAGGAGGTTTGGTTTGTGGAAACTGAGTGAAAAAGGTACAGGGATTAAGAAATACAAATACTAGTTGCAAATAGTTACAGGGATATAATGTATAGCACAGATAATACAATCAATTATATATATATTTAGAGGCAGTGTCCATACATCCAAAATGACCAAAGGCTCAATCAAACATCATGCTGCACACAAAGCATGCCGAGCGGGCTGAACTGCTGACCTCTGGGAGAGAGAGAGAGGTGGATACTTGCAGTGGGGACTTGCTTGAGGCAACTCATGGCACCCCGCATCCCTTCCTGACCAACCACTGTGATGCCAAGCCAGTGAGGGCCGCTTCCAGGCTGCAGAAATAACTGTTCTTCAATATAAAGATCTTTGAAATCCAGGAGAGAAATGGATTTTGTTCTTTTGATAGTTTAGATGGATGTTATTTAAATCGATAGTGCACCCTTTGTCTTGCTTATTAAGATAGGCCAATTGACTAAATTCTCACACTACATTAAATTCTGTGCCATTATTCCTTCTTTTTACATAAATTTTTAACATTTTGTTTATATTTGATTGAATTCTGAGAAAAAACATTAACTTTTGCTACATCTTAATTTAATACAAATACTATTTTAAATGTAGCATTGATACAGTTTTAAATAAAACAAAATTAATTTACATATGTGTGTATATATAGTAAATAGATATTTTGTTAATTTCTGAATACTAACGTATCCATTGTTATATTTCAAAGTATATTTTAGATATATTTCATAAGGAAAGTGTTTTTTGAGGGCTTTAAAGATTCATCAAATGGATTTTTTATTTTGAAAACATATACATTTATAAAAATATATATTTTACTCTAACAGTCTTTTTCCCACAGTAATGCCCACATTTTAGTATGTTTCTCATCAAATCTGATGTACCAAAGGCAAAAATAAGTCTCATATTTTGCAATGTATTCTAGTATGTGAGTGTACAAGTGTTTATACAGCCTGATAGTGATATCAATGTAATTAGTTACTTATTAATAACAGAAAAGGAGCACAGGGAAGAGGCGAGGTATTGTGGTCATGTTATTTGGGCAGTTTCACTAGGAACCTGCAATTTCACAATCCCCAGGGAACCACCAGCCTTTACCTACAAAACATTAGGGGAAGGAAATCCAAGAAAGGGAAGTTAGACACGTGCCCAATAAAGTTGGGGGACTAGGAGGACTAGGGCTAAGTTTGATTTCCCCTGTCAATCAAACCTGGGGATAGAGATGGTTGGCCAAAATGGCTGTGGCCACTGCAAGCAGGCAAAAATTTGGGAATATATAATTTACACAAAGGAATTCTCTCTGTAGTGCTCTTGGTGCCTCTTGTTTCTTGGGAGTTTTTTCCTCTTGCTTCCTTGCATTTGCCCTATGGTTCATGGCTATGTGGACCCAATGTGCTATGGACTGAAAGCCTACAGCTGAAACACAAGCTAAGCTAGGCTGATGCCGGACTGAACTTGGCTCCAATTTGGACACTGGCTCTTATTCTGGCTCTGCTAAAGCCCCAGCTACAATTTAATGTCTGGGCTAAGGGAAATGGGACTCTGAAAACTCGGAGATTTAATTCCACAGAAATAAAGCTTTCTAGAATACCTCACATTCCTGTGGGAGCCTCCAGAAATTCTTATTCCAGCAGTATCCCTACAACCCCAGGCCCATGAGAAAGCCAGGGAGACGAGCCCCTCTCCTATCCTATAAAAATAGCAGTCCTTAAAGGGAAAAACATGAAATGTAAGCTCTCTAATGGTATATTTTCATACTTCAAGCTGTTTTTACTCCTTTTTTTGGTTAAAGTTTACATTAGTTTAAGAAAACTCCTATTTTAAACAAACCATTTTATTTCAAGCTTTCAAATATTGTACTAAAATTGCATTTTGCTTGATTACAGTAAAACTTGAATTTAGTACTTTAAAAAATAAATATTTAGTTTAAAAATAACATGGACCAAGACCAATCATTCATATTTTATATCAGAGGAAAAAGTAGTCCATATGTAATATAAGATCATAAATCAATATTTTTTGCATGCTAGATCACATTCTAAAGAGTTTCAACATGATATAGACATTAAGAAGAAAAAAATTACAGAGATTTGACTTATATAACAAATATTCTCACTAACTCATTGGCATTTCCTTGTTAACAGATATGACAAAACATGTGATTGATTATAATTCATTGTCATTCCTATATTCTACATTACTGCATAATTTAGAATAATTGATGACTAGTTTCAATAAATATGATTTCTAGAACATAGTATTCTTTGTCAATCTCTTATTTCTAAATAGAAAGATGAAAGTAATATACTTTAAAAACATATGTTACATCAACAACAGAAATCTAAGATGGTTTCAGATGTGTAAAAACTGGAGAGATCTTCACTTGAGGCAGAATTCATTGCCTAAATTTTAAAACAGTGTGTTGAGAAATAAATGTATCTGCAAAATGGAAGTCAAGATATCTATTAAGTTCCAAATTTTGAAAAGACTGAAGAGGGCAATTCAATACAATTGGATCCTGAATCAGAAGAAAAAATGATAACACATATTTGAACGGGCAAAATGAATAAATAAATAACATATAGACGGTATCAGGTAATAGTATTTTATCAATGTTAAATTGCCTAAAGCTTATCATTGTAGTGTAGTTATGTAAGATAATGTCCCTGTTATTAAGAATTACACATTATCTATGTATATAAAGATCCAGGGTCCGTAACCGACCAAGTCTTGGCTGAGCACCAGAAGTCAGTGCTGGGTAGCTGTCCTGACCCAGTAGAGGCTGTAGTCAGGGTCAGGGCAACGACCCAGCACTGACTGTGAAGGGGCTGTGGATGAGACCCAGAGAGAGAGGCAGGGTTTGATCTTCAGCCTCAGTGGCAGCTGTTAATCAGCTGTTGCCTCTCTCTTTCTCTCTTCACCAGCAGCCATGGCTCTGTTTCTCTCCAGCCACTGTGGGGCTGCTGATAAGCCTTGCCTCTTTGATCAGGGCCAGAGATAGGCCCAGAGACACTGACTGGCATAGAAACTGACCAATCAGAACCAAATCTGGATGAAGTGCAAGGAGCCAATGGCTGCCTAGGAGGTGGAGCTTTTGATGCTGACTGGCATAGATACCGAGCATTCAAAACCTAATCTGGGTGAACTAGGAAGGCAGAACCTAAGGTGGGGGCTGAGGAGGGGTTTTATGGGCAACTGTTTGGTGTAAGGTGTAAGAAAGTGGTTCAATTTTTTAATGACCCTTTGGTAGTATAGTGCATATGGCTATCAGTCCAGATATTATATGTTTTTGTTTGCCAAGAGCATCTCCTCCTGCTGAAAATGGCTCCCTCCATTTATGTAATCCTAGCCTATATAATCTATCTATAGTAATAAAACAAGGTATAATATGCTAATTAGACCAGGAGACCTTCTGGACATCCTTCCAGACAAAGCCATGGAGGTGGGGCCGAGGCAGAGGTGGCAGTTGGGAGCAACCATGCTAGCAGGGGGCGGGGGGGAGTTGAGGGTGAACAGGCTGGCCCGGAAGGGCAGTTGGGTGCCATAAGGCTGGCAGGGGAGGGTAGTTGGGAACAATCAAGTTGGGGGTGCAGTTGGGGGCAAGCCAGCATGGAGAGGCAGTTGGGGGCCATGAGGCCAGCTGGGAGGGGCAGTTGGGGGCCATGAAGCCAGCAGGGAGGAGCAGTTGGGGTTAATCATGTTGGCAAGGGGTGTCAGTTGGGGATGTGCAGGCCAGCAGGCAAAGTGGTTAGAGACAATCAGGCAGGCAGGTAGGTGAGGAGCCAGCAGTTCCAGATTGCAGGCCGTGCAGAGGGACACCCCCCCCACACACAAGTCCCATTCATGAATTTTGTGTACCAGGCCACTAGTAATATTCAAAGATAAAGAAACATGATGACTAAATGTACTTTCAGATAGTTCAGAAAAATTAATATGACATATGTCTATATCTATATTCAAATTTATATCATATATATATATATATATATATATATATATATATATATAAATCTGTATAAATACCTATACCATAACTATACTCATCTATTTTTTACTTATCTGTGTTTATATCTATATATGGAGAGGGTGTCGGGAAGAGACAAGGAGAGGGAGAGAAGAGGGAAAGGAAAATCCTAAGGATAACCTTCTCTTTACCTCTATCCTAATAGTTAACTATTCTGTGCTACCTGTTTTCCATTTGTTCCTCCAGAAACACTATTCTTCCTTCTCCATTCTACTGTTTGCCCCTGGGTAACTGACATGGATGGACCATATGATCAGTGTTTCTGTTTATGTTCCACTGTTGGGGGTCCCTGGAAAGGAAGGAAGCACTTGAGGTAAGTTATCACCTGGTCAAGATACTGCTCCTTGGTTTTAGTAGCCTCTGTCTTTCTTCATGCCTAAAAAGTTGGAAATAATGAAAGCTTTTAACTAACCCAATTTCCCTACTAGTTTCCCTTATACTTCACTAACATCATGGCAATTATCCCTTTGTCTATAAACCTAGGATTGACCTATAGTGTATCTTCTGTTTCTCTTTGTGATACTGACTAATTTAGCTGCTAATACTCATTGAGCACTATCATTCCTGATAAAAAGATTGAAAGCATTACATTAACTTTTTAAATTCTTACAAATATTTGTATGTATTATGTTTGTATCACATCATTTCCATTTTAGAGATGAGAAATTTGAGGGTCATATTTAAGTATCAATAACTTGCTATTATGGACTGAATTGTGTCCTCTCATTAAATTCATATATTTAAATCTTTATCTTAAGAACTTTACAATGAAACTTTATTTGGAGATAAAGTCTTTATAGAATGACTAGAAGCCCAATTAATGAATTCATGCACAGATGTGGTCACTCAACCTGGCCTGTGCTCAGGACTGATCAGGGGAAGGGAGGATGGCTGACTGGAGGAGGGGGAGGGAGAGCAGCAACCTAACTAATGGCTGATTCTGTGAGGAACTGGGCTTCCTTTTCCCTCCTGTCTGGGTCCGATGTGCGGGTGAAACAGATTCTGGGCTGTCAGTGCCCCAGCAGCAAGGTCTGGGTCAGTGCATGTCATAACTATTCATGCATGTCATCTGGTCATTCGAGTCATTCTGGTCATTCAGTCATAATGGTCACTTAGGCTTTTATATATATACTCAGCCCAGCCTACTCCCTCTCCAATCTGGGACCCTTTGAGGGATGTTAAACTGCCTGGTGGGATCAGGTCTAAATAGGCAGTGGATATCCCTCTCACAATCCAGGACAGCTGGCTCCCAACTGCTCGCCTGCCTGCCTTCATGATTGCCCCTAATCGCTTCTGCCTGCCAGCCTGATCACCCCCTAACCACTCCCATGCCAGCCTGATTGATATGTAACTGCTCCCCTGTGAGCCTGTTTGCCCCCAACTTTCCTCCCCTGCAGGCCTGGTCACCCCTAACTGCCCTCCCCTGCAGGGTTGATCGCCTCCAACTGTCCTCCCTTGCAGACCTGGTCACTCCCAACTGCCCTTCCTTTCTGGCCATCTTGTGGTGGCCATCTTGTGTCCACATGGGGGCAGAATCTTTGACTAAATGGAGATAGCCATCTTGTGTGTTGGAGTGATAGTCAATCTGAATATTACTCTTTAATTAGATAGGATAGAGGCTTGGTGCACTGGTGGGGGCCAGCTGGTTTGCCCTGCAGGGTATCCTGGATCAGGGGTGGCCTGGGCCAGGGACCTGTGGTGGTTTGCAGCTCCAGGCCACACCCCCTGGCGACCCAAGTGGAGGTCCTGGTATCTGGAATTGATTTACCTTCTACAATTGAAACTCTTTAGCCTGGATCAGAGCCAAGCCCCCTGCTCAATCTGTGGCTGCCACAGTTTCTGTTTGGTTTTATGTATCTTCTATAAATGAAACTTTGTAGCCTTGTGTGGAGGCCTAGGAGGGCGAGGGTGTGTGGAAAGCTTGGCTTCCTCAATTGAAACCCAAGCCTCTCAACTGCTCTCTGTGGCTGAAGCCATCTTGGTTGGGGTTAATTTGCAAAATTGCTCTGATTGGCTTGTGGGCGTGACTGGCGAGCATGGCTTGAGCAGAGTGATGGTTAATTTGCATATTACTCTTTTATTAGGTAGTATATAGATTATATTAAAATGAGCCCATTAGGGTGGGCCCTAATTCAATCTGACAAATGTTTTAAGGATAAGCTATTGTATTAAGATACAGAGACATGGGCCAAGAGATGACCTAGTGGGGAGGACACAGCAAAAAGTATCTACCTGCAACCTAAGGAGATAGGTCTCAAAACGAACAGACTCTCCATTCAGAACCTAGAATTGTTTTTTAAGCCACTCAGTCTATTATATTTTGTTAGGACAGTCCAAGAAAACAAATAAACTTGCTTAACCCATATGTAAAATAATCATTCCAAAAAAAAAAAAGTAGAATTTATCATAGTTCTATCAATCTAGTACTGTGTTTACCACATCATTTTTCTTTTCTAGTTAATTTTGACAATTTTTTATCAGTTACTGATTGCCTTGGGATATGCATGGATTTTGTAAGTAGATTATAGAGTTATTGAAAGCATTTTTATAGTTTGTATTCTTAAATGACAAGAACAGCTAATAATTATTTAAGACTTGCCATGTACCAGGCTAGTTGTAATTGCATCTCTTGTATTATGTCCCTTAATCCTTCAAAATAGCTATTATTTGGTTATCAATTTTATATGCATTTTATAGATGAGAAAGTGAAGTGTAAAGAACTTTAGCAATGTGCCTAAGTGTACAGGATTGGCAAATTGCAGAGCCAGGCTTCTTACCTTGGCACACTCAGGAATTTAACTATATAGATTATGATCAATCATTATCCCTAGTCCAGACTAACATGATGCAGGGCACATACATATTAAATGGTGTCATTTTTCCATTTGTTTTTAAAGGTTATTGCAAGGTGATTCTTTTTTTTCTTCATAGTCCTTATCACTATCTGGAACCTCATAATATTATTAGATTGTGTTTTTTTCCTGCCTCTTATAACTAACCTGTAAGTTCCATGAGAGAAAAATGTTTTCCTGTGTTGCTTACTGCTGTTTATGTAGGCCGATAATGATAACTGACAGAATGCAGGAAGCAATAGATATTAGTGAAGTATAAGTGGGGAATATGAATGAATATAAATAACATCCAATAATAGCTGTTATTCTTAAAATAAGGACAAGGTGGACAAGGAACACTGAAGGTACATTCATTCCTCTCACAAAATACAACTATTGCGCAGACTGCTGGGGGAAAAAAAATAGCAATAGGGGTTTTAAAATAACTTGTTGACATAATGTTACATTAACATAAATATGCTTCCTAGTTCCAATTTCAGTGTTTTCACCACTGTCATTCAGAACAATAATTTCCAAACATGGGTCTAAGAAACCTTTCCATAATACTTACTCCTAAACCTTATTTCATAATTGGTAAATCTAACTGTGGTAACAATGACTTAAAATTTTAGTAGTTATGATAGTTATGATTTAGGCAATGATACTAATAATACCCATTGTGTAAATTATATATATATATAATATTTTAGTATAGAAAAGTTATAAAGATCTTAATGATTTAGCAGAATGAAAGAACTATACATAATGATAATGTAAAAATATTGATTGCAAAGGAGAATTATATCATTAAATAAATTCATATCTGTTTAGTATCTAGCTTTGCTGGGTAGAATAATTTTGGTTGTAAGCACTGTTTTTCATCACTTTTAATATTTTGTGTCAATCCCTTCCGGACTTCAAAATTTCGGTTGAGAAATCAGCTGACAGTTTTATGGGAGCTTCCTTGTAGGGTACTAACTAATTTTCTCTTGCTGCTTTTAAGATTCTCTTTTTGTCTTTAACCTTTGGTATCGATTTTTCCCTTAAGCTCATTGAGCATTCTTATTATCACTGTTTTGAACTCTGTGTCTGGTGCATTGCTTGTTGCCATTTTGTTTAGTTATTTTTTTCTAGAGTTTTGTTCTGTTTCTTCCTTTGGGACATGTTTCTTTGTCTTCTAAACACAGCCTCCTTGTGTTTGTTTCCATGTACTAGGTAGAGCTGCTATGTTTCCTGGCCTTAGTACAGTGGCCTTATTTGGTAGGTGTCCTGTAGAGTCCAGTGCCACAGCCTCCTGATTCACCAGAATTGGAAATTCCAGATGTTCTCCCCCCCCCCCCATGTGGGCTGTGTACACCCTCCTATTGTAGTTAATCCTTGACTGCTGTTGGTACATCAATGGGAGGTATTCACCATCAGGCCTAAGAACTAGCTGCAACTACTCTGAAAGAACAGCTCACAGAGGCCCACCCCAAAGCACAGGGTTTATTTCTGTGGGGCAATGGTTTCCACAGCATCTGTCCCTTGGTTGTGTTGCTTGTAGAGGTGTTTGGGAGGTGCTTTGATGAGGTCTGAAACTGTACACTGGTGTGCTGGCTCTAGGGCCTCCTGGGAGGTACAAGACAAGTTCATCTTCCATCTGTGTTTTGCCCAGGGCCACCCAGCATGAGATACAAAGTGATCTGCAGATGACTGCTTTTTATTTTTTTATTTTTATTGATTATGGTCTTACATAACTGTCCTTATTCCCCCATTCCCATCCCAAACCCCTCCCTAGATATGCCCCCCAACCCCCATTGTCCATGGCCACTGCTAGGCCCATATGTATGCACACAAGTCCTTTGGTTGATCTCTTCTCCTTACCCCCATCCTCCCTTACTTTCCCTCTGATGTTTGAGAGTCTGATTGCTGATTCTCTTTTTCTGGATCTGTTTATGTTGTTCATTAATTCCTCTAGATGTGTGAGATCATGTGATCCAAGAAATACCCCTGTAAGAACCTAAACTGCAACAAGCCATAATGGTTATGCTGAGAGGCAAATGAATCAGTCTGTAGTGAGTTCCTTTCTGGGCCAACAGTTCTTTTGAGTCCCAATTTCAATGCCAGATAGTTCCTTATGTGTACATGCCAGCCATGATATTTCAGATCTGGTTGGTGGACAAATGGTGGTAATGCAGGTCCTCCCTTCTCTGGTTTGGTCCTGGGCATCCTTCAGCAACTGGCAGCTGCTGTCTGCTCGTATGCTGAGGCGTTGTCAGCATCTTCCATCTCTGAATTGTGTCTCTTCTGTCTTCATGGCTGAAGCTCTTCTGTCTATTCCTCTCTATTATAGGATTCCAGATGGTCTCAGAGTTGTTTTCTGAAAATATACAAACATATTCTCAACCAAAAGTTAATAAAGGGATATTTTCTTTAAATTTGATTTGGGATTCTTTTCCATTTTTTTCCCCCAAAATGATTTTCCCCTGGCTTGTTTTGTCACCATGTGTGTATTTTCATGGGTATCTTGCTATTAGCATTTCGAATGAAGGTTAATTTTCTAAAGCACAATTTTTTTAGATGTAAATTATTGTTACTTGTGTTGGGCTTGGAGATATACAGGAGAATCCAAGCTGTGAACCAAGGCAAGCTGCTGCTATTGCCAGGCCTGGGACCACTTAGTAAGCTGTATAGAGCATGCCTAGGTGAGATGCTGCTAGTTTTAGAGATTTTAGGAAAGTCTGAAGCATGAGACAGGGTAGGCCATTCATATGGAAAAGGTACTGCAAGCAGTTTGAGTGGGCCGGTAAGTTAGGTGTGATGGTGTATCAATGAATCACCAAGGCAGAACAAACAGTGATAGGTAGGTTGATGGAAACTCAGATATCATGCTCACTTCTGGCTGTGTGGTAGGAGGGCTCAGTAAAGGGAAAATGTACTCTGTCAGCACTTTTCTCTGGGAGAAAGCTGCTCCTCCAGCTATAGTCCTGATGTCAGATAACTCACTTCCTCCTTGTATGTTCCTGGTGATTTTTTTGCTGCTACCCTGTGCTGGAGCTCAGAGTGAATGACTCCGAGTAAGTCTGTGTACGGACCCTTTAAGAGGAACACCTGGGACTCCAGCAGTGCGCTCCATCTCAATCAGCCAACATTCCTGTTTGATTTTACAGTCCATAGTTATGGGAACTTTTCTTCCTGGCACTGGAACCCTGGGCTAGGTGACCTGGTATGGGGCTAGGACCCCTTACTCCTCAAGGGGACTTCCACAGCTGAGATATCCCTCCTAAACTTTACCTGCCACACATGGGTGTGGGAACACCCCATTTCTTATCTCTGTTCCTCCCGCCAGTCTTGAGGTGATTTCTTTATATCTGCAGTTGTAGGATTTCTGTTTAGTACATGTTAAGCAGTTCCAAGTGATAGTTGTTTTGTAATTTAGTTGTGCCATCAACTTTTCTAGAGGCCATTTCTTGTTAACTTTGACCCCACAATCTTTTCAACAATACCTGATCAATCAACATATTATAGTTTCAAAATACCCAGATGGTAACTCTTTCTCACTGTCTTCTACATCTTGTACATCTTGGTCTAATTCACCATCCTCTCTCATGGGGATTATTGCCCCTCTTATACTTCATTCTTGCCCCTCTTATGCTTCATTCTCTCGACAGGGTGACATAATCAGACAATACCAGTTGTGGAATTCGTCTGCTCAAACTCCTCGGTCATCTCACAACTAATTCAGAATGACCTTCATAGTCCAGCAACCTCTTTCGGCAAGCCCAATGACCTAATCACCTTCATTTACTCCTCTCTTTCCCATAGACTTCTTTTTTGGTCTGCGAACACATCAGGTATACTTGTTTTGTTTTGCTTTTTGTCTGTTTGCTTGTTTGTTTTTGGCTTAAGAGTCTTTGCAGTTGCTCTCACTCTATTGAGACACTTTTGTGCATGTCCTACTCTCTCACTCTCTTCAAGTGTTTGCTCAAATGTCCTATTTTGAATGAGTCCTTCCTTGACTAGCCTACTTAAAATATTCCTATCCCATTATCAGCTTTCCTTACTTATACCTTTTTTTTAAAAAAAAATTAGCTGATACACTGTATATCTTATTTGTTTAAAATCTGTGCCTGCCCCATTAAAATTAAAGAAAAAAATTATGGATTTTTGTCAGTTTTCTTGACTGCTGTATTTCCAATACCTTGGAATACTGCTTGATTTATAATCTTATGCTCATGAATTGATGAATTGTTATAAATGAAATATTATATTTTATGGCTGGTGGTTTTTGTTCTTCTAGAAAATTGATCACCTATTATTACCAGTAGAGATACCATCCCTAGAAAAATGTTGCCTCTATTTTATGTACAGTTTTGATCTAGATAAAGGACTAAGTGTTAATTTATTTCATGCAGGTAATATTAAAGTTCACATTATGGAATAACAAAATATAGATCTTTTGCAGTGTTCAGAAAAGTGCTGACATTTCATTCAGTAAACAAAATACTCAAAATAAATATAATATGTGACAGTATTACTAGTTCTCTAATAAATAAGTTGGCAAAAACAATAAATTAAATTACATAATCATTGTAAATTGTGGAAAACCACAATGCATATCAAATATTAGATATGTCTGATATGGTGTATAAAAATCCATTCACATAATTTACATAGCATTTTCCCCATTAGCCTTATTGCCGATACCCGAGTTATTTAAAATACTTTTATCTCATAATATTATTAGAAAATATGAAATAATAAACTCTTTTGCTTATGAAGAATACCAAGTTTTTGTTTTCCTCTTAAACCAATTCTTTCATTAAATATCAATGAAATATAGCATACAAGGTCACATTAACTACATAATACGTTAGGAAAATGTATTCAGTGATAAGCCTATATTCATTTTAAGATCACTCATTAATGAAATGAAAAGATACATTAATTCACAACTTTGTAAATATACACATATACAAATATGCTCTGCAAGTTGATAAATGAAGCATTTATCATGGAAAATGAACTGTCAGAATCTTTTTGCTTTCCACTCCTTTTTAGAAACCCTTTTAACTTTCTATATAGCATCTTTTTGTTCAGGGAAATTTGTGTTCAATAATATATGTAATCATTGTATTTTTATTTTTGTTTTCCTCCAAACTAAGTTTCTCTATCTCTATCTCTATCTCTGTCTCTGTCTCTGTCTCTGTCTCTATCTATGTGTATATATATCTATATATATTCACATATGTATTTTCCTCTATTATCTAACTCTTTATGCTCCTTATATTTATTTTTTGAATTGTTTTAAACAAGTGTTTTCATAATAGTTGTTTTTCTTGCTTTTTTGGTTTCAACAATTTTTCAAGGTTCTTTGTATTTTAGATAAGTACATATTTTACCATGTACTATTCCTTGGCAATCAATTACTTTTTTAGTGATACATCATTTTCATAACTGTAGGTTATAATTTATTTAAATGTACATCAAGATAAGTTCTTAAGGTTGGGTGTATATGATTTGGTCATGTTTGTAAACTAAAAAAAAATATGAAAGAGGAAAAGAGAAACTTTAACATACATAAAAGAGGATGCATTATAGGAAAATGTCTTAATGTAAATGTTAGTCCTAAGAATCAAAACATTTGACTCCTCAATTTAAGACAACATATAAGGAGACAGAGATGGTTTTGACTATATATATGTTTATGTACTAGTATATGAAAACAAAAATAAAAATTGCACTTCAAATTTGGTTATCTCACTTCTGTGAAGTAAGAGGAAAGGTTGCCAAAATATATGATTTTTAGAGTATTAAATTTCTGTTTTAAGTGAGTTGCATTTTAGAAGAGAAACTGTTATACCCTTTAGAGGTTAACAATTCAATATAACAAGTCTTCTCTTTTGGTTTGAACAAAGTTACAAAGTTCAAAGTTGATTACATATTAGGTGACAAATATAAATATGTGAAAGGACTAAAAAGTCAATGTTACTTCAACACTTATATCACTATAGTGGAATAGACACTATGAGAAGCTATCAGGGATGCTTTGTTCTGGTTCTTTGTGTTTTCTAAATTAATAGGATCTTTAGTTCTTTAATCAGTGGAATAAAAATAGGTATCACCCCAAATATTATGCAACTTATTTGGAAAAACATAGAAGGTTATTTGGGTAATAGTCTGTGCAGAAGGAAGGATCAATTATCATCTACGTTTTTTTGAGAATGGGAAATTTATACTATGTGAGGTAGAGACAGAATTTGTGTTTGGCTTTTCACATTGCTTTGACTGGTGGTGGTGTAGTGATGATGTTATGTCATCATTAATTCTTCATGGCAATGTGCTTGTGTTTATTTTTGGTTTATTGCGTACATCAATTGTTAGCAAAACTAAGGATTAGAAGTCAGCATTTAACATATGATTATTTAGTTAATCCACCTGCAAATATTTGGCTTATTTTTTTTTTGACCTTGCAGTAACTTTAAGCAGTTTAAATGGCAGGTGTATATGTTATGCCCAACATATACTGAAGAATTACTGTAATGATTTGAGTTTTTGTTTGGGAAATAGGAATCAAGATTGTCCAGATCATCAAGGTCATGTGAATTTACTAATACCTGGAATTACTGTAAATATTTAGTAGGAGCTAGAATGGGGCATTTGAAGTGTCATTCACTTAGTTACAGGAAGACAAGAGCACCAGTTCAGAAGTTGTAACACAGGTATTGTATGGAAACTCTTGTGCATTCTCAGTATTTCTCTTTGTGTGATCTAAAAACCCAAACTATCAAAGTGTTTCTTTGCCCATGAACTGTTTCATATCTTGTTGTTGCACCAGTATAACATAGCAATTTGCCCATGTTCTTCACTGGCACAGGTATCAGGCTGGCTCCCCTAGCTTCTCTGGCTGGCTCTCATTTTACCAAGTTATATATAATCCTTCATTTGCTTTCTTTTGTGGTGGCAAAGCAGCTCTCCCTATCTCTAACTTTGCATTCTTCCATATTTCTAGTTTTGCTTGTTGCTTTAACTATATTTTAAACATGTATCCTCACAGTTGATTGAAAACTGAAGAAAAGCCTACTACTTGTTTAGATTCTTTGCGGTGAACAGTTAGTCTTTGCCACCTACTAAACTGCTTTAAACCATGGTGCAGAAACTTCTTGCAATATGTTTTAAGTAACCAAAATGGAAAATCCAAGCAGACTGTTGCCTGTGTTTAGCCTTGTGATTTACAGACAGCTGGTAGAGATAAGCACTAACATAATCTAAATCTTGTCTGAGTTTCCCAAACCCAGCATATGAACTGCAAATTCTTTATAGCCTTTTTTTGGAAGTTTAACCATAGGAGATAGTGATAGAGCAGAAAGAACATTGAATTTGGATTTAGCAAATATTGGTTTATACCCTTACTCACTAGCTAGTTATTTGACCTTGGGAAAGTACCTGCACTCACCCCACCCAAGCTTTCACCTCTATTGTGTGTGTCCATGCATTTAAATTTCTAGGTTGATATGTAACCAATAAAGTGATTTGACTCAACCTTTTGATTAAATATTATGTTGGCCATCTTGTCTTATCTGAAACTTGGTTGTCAACTAAAGATCCTACTTCTGTTGCACCTCCCTCCAGTTGAAAATGTAAATTCTCTCTCACAGTATAGATCTCATGGTATCTATATGTGTTTGAAATCCTCCTACTGAACTATACCCTTCCCTACAATTTTGGAGATGAGGAAATTGAGGCTAGGGGAAAATATACAATTCCTAAAGTTTTTAAAGCTAGAAATTGCCAGAGATAGTGAAGTAGATGTTTTGACCTCAAACCTATGCTCAGTCACTACACAGAGTGTCCAAGACTTTTTGCTTTTATGTTTTTTTAATGATATATTGCAATAATGCATTTTAAATTTATCTTTATTGTTGCTGAAACCGGTTTGGCTCAGTGGTAGAGTGTTGGTCTGCAGACTGAAAGGTCCCAGGTTTGATTCCGGTCAAGGGCATGTACATTGGTTGCGGGCACATCCCTAATAGGGGGTGTGCAGGAGGCAGCTGGTTGATGTTTCTTTCTCATCGACGTTTCTAGCTTTCTATCTCTCTCCCTTCCTCTCTGTAAAAAATCAATAAAATATGTTTTAAAAAATTATCTTTATTGTTGAAAGTCTTACAGATGTCCTTTTTTTTGTTTGTTTTATTATTCAATTGACTTCCCTCCACCCTGCGCACACCCATCCTTCCAAAGTTTTCACCAAACCCTTGTCTGTGTCCATGGGTTATGCATATATGCATGTAAATTTTCAGGTTAATCTCTTCAACCCCCACCCTGGCCTTCCCTCTGAATATGTAATAATATGTTTGTAAAGCAATGCTCATTGCTAGAACTCAGCCTTATTTTAAAAGCTATGTTGCTTGGGGTCGATTGCTACCTACTGATGTGACCCAGTTTTTTACCAGGCTGCAGTTGAATCCTTTGCTCTTGATTATTCTTTCTCTTTTTTTTGGGCTTATTTTATAATTGAATTCACAAGGACCTTTTTCCTGCAGTCAAAACAGTATATCTTCTCTTCTCACATATTTCCATTCATATACTTAACTTTTTATTTTCCTTCTCTGAGCAAATCATTCTTTCCTTTTTTAAAAATTCAATTCTAATATGTAATTAATAAAGTGTAATCTGATTCAAACTTTTGATTAAATATTTTCTTGACTTTCTTATCTTATCTGAAACTTAGTCATCAACTAAAGATCCTATACTTCTGTTGTACCTCCCTCCAGCTGAGAATGTACTACATAGGTCCTATGATATCTATACTAGAGGCCCGGTGCATGAAATTCATGCATGGGGTGGGGGGAAGTATCCCTTAACCCAGCCTGCATCCTTTCCAATCTGGGACCCCTCATGGGATGTCCCACTGGTCTTATAGGCCCGATCCTACTGTCCCCTGGTGGTCAGTGCACATCATAGCTAGTGATCCCGAGGGGACACTTTGCATATTAATCTTATATAGATAGATAAAAGAAAACACATATTTCTAATGGAATAGGGACGATACTCAATGTATCTTTCCTGTGGTTGATAATATATTTAAGAAGGCCAGGATCCTTTCTTTGAAGTTCCAAAAGATACAGTATCATGTGAATTATTCTTAAAACTGAGTAAAATTAATGAAAGTATTGTGTATGGGGAAAATGAGTTTATTTGCATTTGTAATAGGTTTTGCCTGCAGCAGCAGCTGTGCCTGTATCAAAAATATGCCATGCTGAAAAATTGATTTCTGTTGTTTTTATTCCCCCCCCTTATATTAGTTGTTTATTGTTTTAAAGATAATGAGAATTATTTTTAATTATATTATTATACACCAGGGAAGAATACCGGTGTGCCTGGAAATGCAGCTACGACTAACTTACACTTACTTACATTTAAATGACTTTCTCAGTCACTTAAGTTTGTTCAAATACCATGAATTGCAGAAATAAATCAATCCTAACTATCAAAGTCACATGAAAATGAGTTTTAGATCTTTCAGAAAGAAGCCAGAATTTTATTAGGTAGAAGCTTTATACAAATCATTTAGTTGAATACTATTGGGATACATTTTTGCTCTGAGTCCATAACATATGCATTAAGCTCATCTAAAAAAATCCCCATCAAGAGGTTAATATTAGCATTGTACATTTTTATATGTACAAGAAAATATCAACAATGAAAATTATTATCTCTCTCGGGATATTGGAAATTAAAATAGTTAATATTTATACTAGATGCCCAATGCACAAACATTTGTGCAAGAGCAGGCCTTCCTTCCCCTGGCTGCCAGCACTGGCTTCCCTCTGGCACCTGGGACCCGGGCCGCTGTCTGGAAGCACCTGGGACCTGGGCTGGCTTCCCTCAGGCCCCGGTTTCATCAGGAAAGACGTCCGGTCTAATTAGCATGTTACCCTTTTATTTAGCATGTTACCCTTTTTATTATAGATTGTTTGACTTTCCACATGATTGGTAATATGTGCTAACAAGTAAGTGATTCTTTAATTCATACATTGTCCCATGTAACCCTCAATATAGTTCTTGGAAGAAAGTATCCTTATTTTCTTTTAGCAAAAGAGAACAGCTCCCATCTGTAGCACACTCCCTGTCCCTACGTCATCCTATAGACAAGTAACAGAAGGAGGAACCTGAGGAAACTGACAAAGAGGCTGTGCTACTAGTGAAAAGTCACATAATTTTTCCTGAGAACATCCCTGAACTTAATTAAGAACAAAATTTTAAGGACAATATAATATTGAGAACATAAACATTGGACTCACTGTGACAAACAAGAATCTTAAGGATATAAAATCATGGCTATCTCATAGCCTTTTAGCTAAGATTAAGTGCAGAATAATATAATATAATTCACTCTTTCATTCATTATCCACCCACCTGGTATACATCCTATCTAATAAAGAGGGAACATGCAAATTGACTGTCACACCATCACAAAGATGGAAGCACCCATAGCAGAGGCGGGGTTTCCATAACACAAGATGGTTGAGCCCAAAGCAGTGATAGGGTTTCCATAACTCAAAATAGCTGCACGCACAGTGGAGGCTGAGTTCCTGTAATGAGCCTTAAGGAGCAATCAGCAGGGACCCGAGGCTGTGTGGCGCTGGGCTGGAGCAAAGGACCTGAATCTGCCACCCCCACCCCCTACCTGGTGGGGCTTGACAGGAGACCTCAGGCTGTCAAGTTGGGGGATCTCAGACCTTGCCCCCTGCTCCGGTACCAGGACAGGGGACCTGAGGATGTACCCCCCCCCCAGTAGAGCTTGAAGGGGGACCTCAAGGTGTCCCCCCCCCCCCGCTGCCCCAGTGCTGGACCAGAGGACCTCAGGTTGCTCCCCCTGCCCTGGGCAAAGGAACCTGAGGCCATGTCCCCCACTCTGCAGGGCTTGACTGGGGACCTGAGGCTGTGCCACCCTCCTGGCACCAGGCTGGGGCACCTGAGGCTGCACTCCTGCCTACTGGAGCTTGACAGGGGCCCTGAGGTTGTGCCCCTGCCCAGCACCAAACCAGGAAACCTGAGACTGCGCCCTCAGCCTGGTGGGTCTTGATGGGGGTGGGGCTGGCCTGCTCTGGATCTCACCCAATAGGGGTGAGCCAGCTGGGTCTGGGTATCACGCGATTTTGAGGGACCACAGGTAGACAGGGAGTTGACTCTGTGTCTCATGGTACACCCCACACTCTGACAGGAGGAAGATTTTCATATATATTTTATTAATTTTCTTTCATCTCTGACACTTCTATTGTAGAGAAAGGGCAAAAAGCAATATTAAAATATTTCCTCTAATTAATCCACCTTTAATGTACACAAATTTTGTGCACTGGGCCACTAGTATATATAGATATATATATAGATATATATATATATATATATATATATATATATATATATATATATATATAGAGAGAGAGAGAGAGAGAGAGAGAGAGAGAGAGTTCAATGTTCTGGGTGCTAGAGATATAAAGCAACAAGAAACAAGCAGACTGTCAAATTACAGCAGGTAGGGTAGGGAGATCTGGGGGAGATAATAGATCAACCGAAGGACTTGTATACATGCATATAAGTACAACCAATGGACACAAAACTCTGGGGAGGGAGGGTATGTATGGGAGGGGGGGGGCAATGTTAAAATATGTACACAGATAATAATTTAATAAAAAAGTAAAAATAATAAATAAATAAATAAATAAAATAAAATAAAATAAAAAGAACAAAACAGATAAAGCCCCCACCCAATTGGACTTTCGATCAACTGAGGAAGATAGAATACAGGTAATATTTCAGATAGTTTGGTTGTATTAAAAAAAAAATACTTCAGGATGTAGTAGGATTTGACTCAATTTTTCAAGGCAATTTGTTTTGGAAAAAATAATAATACTGGAATATTTTATATGTACAGGACACCCCACATACAAGGTTGTTAAGAATGATTTTTATTTTTAAGCTAAAATTTATACAAATAGAGAAACAAACTTAAGTATTGATACAATATTATATATATTTAATTTTAACAATATTAAAAGATTAGTTACAATATAAAGAGTGGAATTATTATTAGTTTGATCAAAATCAGTCATCTGTCTTATAATATAGCAAAAATATTCATATTCAATTCCATCCTTTATTAAATATTGAAGTTCCCACTCTCTTTCAAAAGAAAATGTTTAGATAAAGAAAGATGCTGTGGGGAAGTTTTCATTTCTTAGCTTCTCTCTGACATGAAACAGACACTATAGTTGCTACAAGCACAGTCTATTACAAATGTCAGAGACATTATTCTTAAAGATTTTATCATTAATTAAAGAATCCCCCAAGCATAAATTACACACACACACACACACACACACACACATATTTGTATATATGTATATATGTATATGTGTATATACATACTAGAGACCCGTTGCAGGAAGATTCCTGCAGTAGGGCTTCCTGCTGTGGTCATTGCCCCACCTGCTTCCCTGCCTTCTTCCCAACTCTTGGCCAGGCTGGCTGGACCCCACCCATGCACAAATTCATGCACCAGGCCTCTAATATATATATATTTCTACACTAATAAAAGAGAAACATGCAAATTGACCATACCTCCACTATGCCCACCAGCCACGCCCACCAGCCAATCAGGAGTGAGTATGCAAATTAGCCCAACCAAGATGGCTGTGGACACAGAGTGAGCAGGAGGCTTCGGTTTCCCCAGCAATGGAGGAAGCCAAGCTTACCGCCCGTTCTGGTGGGCCCTGGCCTACACTCAAGGCTACAAATTTTTAATTATAAAAGATAAATAAATCCCAGATACCAGGGCCTCCACTTGGGTCACCAGGGGTTGTGGCCGGCCTGCAAACCATCAGAGGGCCTCTCCCAGGCCAGTCCATACCCCAAGGAACCCTCCACCCTGATTTGGGACACCATTCATGGCAAACTAGCTGACCCCTACCCATGTACCAGGACTCTATCTTACCTAATAAAAGGGTAATATGCAAATTGACCGTCACTCCAACACACAAGATAGCTGGCCCCATGTGGTCAAAGATGGCTTTCCCCATGTGGACACAAGATGGCTGCCACAAAATGGCCAGCAGGAGAAGGCAATTGGGAGGGACCAGGCCTGCAAGGGAGGGCAGTTAGGGTCAATCAGACTGGCAGGGGATCATTTAGGCATCCATCAGGCTGGCAGGGGAGTGGTTAGGGGGTGATCAGGCTGGTAGGCAGAAGCAGTTAGGGACAATCACAAAGGCAAGCAGTTGAGCAATTGGGAGCCAGTAGTCCTGGATTGTGAGAGGCCTGATCCTACTTGGCCTCTATTCTATCTAATTCCTGCCAGGTTCAGGCCTAAATGGGTCTTTGGAGATTCCTCGAGGGGTCCCAGATTTGAGAGGGTGCAGGATGGGCTAAGGGACACAACACCTTGTGCACGAATTTGGTGCACCAGGCCTCTAGTACATATATACTGAGTGGCCAGATTATTATGCGTTCAGAGATCATAATAATCTGGCCACTCAGTATATATTTAATAGTAAATAATTACAATGAGTTTTTTTGTTTGTTTGTTTTTTGTCCTAAGTTAGTGGAAGAAATGCATAATCTTTATTTCTCACTAGTGAAGAATGTTTCCGTTTCAATTCATTGATGAAAATATTTCATTTTCTTCAAGAATGGGGGGAAAAAAAGCCACCAAAAAACAAATGCAAGGCATAGAGTTCTTTAATTCAAACTTACACAATATATTACAGAGTTGACAATAACTTGTGTAAGGTGGGACACCCTTGGCATAGTCAGTACAACCAATACCCAAGAACACACAGGTTAATCTCCAAATAAACAATGCTGAGAATGTCTCTTAGGGTTCTAGGGTTTTACCTTCCTCATTTCTACAATGAGTATGATGAAAATAATCCATCCTAGCCAAAACTAGTTTGTCTCAGTGGATAGAGCTTCGGCCTGCGGACTGAAAGGTCCTGGGTTTGATTCTGGTCAAGGGCATGTACCTTGGTTGCGGGCACATCCCCAGTAGCGGCTGCGCAAGAAGCAACTGGTCGATGACTCTCTCCCATCAATGTTTCTAACTCTCTATCCCTCTCTTTTGCTCTCTGTAAAAAATCAATAAAATATATTTTAAAAAATAATCTGTCCTTTATAATAAAAGGGTAATATGTAAATTGATCAAACAGTGGAACAACTGGTTGCTATGATGCACACTGACCACCAGGGGGAAGACACTCAATGCAGGAACTGCCCCTGGTGATCAGTGCACTCCCATAGCTGGGGCACCATTTCTGGGGGCCCACCAGACTGGTGGTAGCCACTGAGTCCCTCAGTAGTCCTGAGATTAAGCGAGGCACTCATGGACCAGGGCCATCTGCACGATTCAATCCCAATTGTGCCACCAGCCTCCTGGAAGTTGACTTCAGACACCCGCAGCTGCTTCACCTCCCTGGATGCTCCAGAAGGAAGAAACAATATAAAAGTGGCTACCAGGTGACTCCCAACAACTTCAGGAACATATCCGAGATGGATTCAGATTCCTGGCTGGCGAGGGCATCCCACTGGCCATCTGGAGGGCTGATCAGGTCCAAGCTCTCCCTCAGGATCCCACCCATTTCTGAATTTCTGCCCTGGGCTTCTAGTTAAATATATGATGTATAGACTTGGGAGGTACCAAATCTCCTCTTTAATTTTTTTGATTACTTTAGAAATTTGTACTACCATCAACATCAGATTTACTGAATCTAAGCAATTGACATTGAGAATTACAAAATTCCCAGATGTATAGTAACTTTTTGGAGAATCTAATGCAAAGAATCTTAAAGATGTAAATTGTAAACAAAACAGACTAAGGCCATTGTCAACCAGATTTCATTTGTAAAAACATCATGTCAATGGGAATATTCAGCGAATTAATTATGTGAGGGAAATATGTGCAAGGAAGTTTCTAAACAACACCTTGCTTTAAGTGTTATAGCAAATATAGTAATACATTTGAAGTGTTGGTTATTCTAGATGACAGTTGTTTTCCTAGTACCTGTATTTCCAGATGTGCTAAAAAAGAATATTGAATTGGGACTCAGAAGATTTAGATTCTGACATAAGGTCTGGTAATCATATAAGCCATCAGTTAAATTACATCACTTCTATCAACTACAATCTTCTTAATTTCTTTATCTTTCTCTGAGTGTCAGTTCTCTTACTTGAGAAGTTATTAGGCTAAACTAAATGCAATTACAGGTACCTTATACTTTCCCTCATTGTGAATATAGTGTCTCTTCAATTTTCTTCTAGAAGGAGGCAGCAGCAGTGACCTGTCATTCCTGACTTTGGAGAAATAATTTGACTGAAATCTGCTTATTCTGGTTAAATTATTAGCCCAGCTTCGATGTAAACAATTGTACAAAAGACATGTAGGCTTTCAATAACTCAATAAGACTTCAGGTATTTGCTTAGTGTTTTTTGAGATAATCAGTATTCGATATATGTTTGTAAGGGAACAACTATCAAAGCTGTTTTTCTTGCCCAATATTTTACTTCATGAATAGACAGAGTTTGGGATAGACTTAACAGTATTTTTTCTCAGCATCTTGGTATTAGAGGAATTTCTTCACATTGCTTAGTTGCTCATTTCTTTGTGTTTATTTTTCTTCTTCCTATTCATAAACTTAGCATCTTGAAGTGTATGTTGTGTGTGAATGTGTTGGTGTGTGAGTTTTTGTGAGTATCATGATTTCTTGTTAACTCTTAGAGGAGGGTTGAAGTCTCCTATTGGATAGTGAACCACAGTTAAACCAAAGACCTAAAGGGAAAATTCAATGGAGAAATGTATTACACACACGATGTAGCAAAGGTCCAGGCATACCTTGAGGGACTATTTGGGGAGATCAAGAAGATATGGTGCCCACAAAGAGAATGCAGCAGGACTTGGGGCACACACTTTTCTTAGGGTTTGCAAGTGGATCACTTTGGGGTAAATAGGCCAAGGCTGAATTGACAAATTAAAAACAAAAAGAAGGGGGCTTGGTAAGCTCTGTGAGGGTCTTATCCAAGTGATACATAAGGTAAAGGAACTAAGATGCAGGAGAGACTGTCACAAGGGGTGTTGGTGATCACATCAAGAATTTACATTCTTGCCTCTGTGGGCTATTGTCTCAGCTGTAGGGCATGCACTTGCAGGAAGGGCTAGTGTAAATCATAGGCCCCTAAACACTATGTAAACACACAAAATAGATGCCAGGGCAGTGGTACTTTGTACTAGTTTAGCTAAACTCTCATCGGTGAGAGAGAGATTGTTTCACTCCATTGCATTTTTTTTTTAATTAATCTGAAATGAAGTTGGGGACTAACTAAAGGAAAAGGTACTATAGTGGCACTCTTAGTACTTTTTCCACTCATGGTATTCCACTGCATGTATCATGTATGGGATCTGGGTGAATCTTTGCCCAATTATACACATCAAAGTAAAGGGTATGTTTTACATCAACTCATAGTAACTTTCTAATTTAAATGGAAAGCTCTCTTCTTCTTTTTTGTTCCTTTATGGTATCTCACCTAATATCTGTATAGTTCTCCACTGTACAGTTTTAGTCATCTTTATTGAGAGATGATTCACATATAGTAATTGCACTCATTTTAAGTATAAAGTTCCGTTGGTTTTGAAAATTGAAATCCCCCATATAAGCACAGTCAAGGTGTAGAATATATGTATCTCCACATATGCCTCTGACTGTTTTCTGTCAATTCAACCTAACTCTGGACCCTGGCAACTACAGATTTGCTGCCACTATAAATTAGTTTAGTATGCCCTATGATTTGATATAATGGAATTTTTCAGTTTTACTCTAATGTATCCAGATTCTTTCACTCAACATAATGCTTTTGCAATTCAATCACATTGTTACATGCATTGGTATTATGTCATTTTACGTTACTGAACAGTATCTTATTCTTTAGCTATATCAGAAAATGTTTATATGCTCATTATTGAGAGCATTTGAGCTGTTTCCAGTTCTGAACTGGAAGGAAGTTCAGAAAGAAGTTGCTAGGAAAATCCTTGTTAAAGTGTCTGTGTCGACTTATTTTCAATACTCTGGATAAATACCTTGGAGAAGACTAGCTAGGATATATGGCAAGTGTGTTTTTAAATAATAATAAAAAAATTCAAGGTGTTTTTTAAAGTAGTTGTGTCACATTTTATTACCACCAAAATGTTTGGGAGTTCTAGTGGATCCACATCCTTGCTACTATTGCTATTATAATTCATTTACATTTTATCAATTTAATAGTATATAGTTATTTAAATTTATATTCTCTGAATAGGTAATAATATTAAACAATCTTCAGATGTAATGGCTATTTTTGTTTTGGACAGTATCTATACAGGGCTCTTTCCCATATTTGAGATTGCATTCTCATTACTTATTTGTATGTTTTTATATATTTAGACATGATTTTATATATCCTATATTAAGTACTTTGTCATATATAATTTTTAAGTAATAGTAATATGTCATATTTAATAATTTGTGATAAAATAAAAATAATAGTTTTCCAGTCTGTGGCTTGTATTTTTTTTTCTTAAATATAGTATATCTTACAAAGATCAGAATTCTTTTAGTTTTTTTAAAAAATCAATCTTATTGATTTCAGAGAAGAAGGGAGAATAAGAGAGAGAGAGAGATAGAAACATCAATGATGAGAGTGAATCATTGACTGGCTGCCTCCTGCATAGGGTATTGAGCCTGCAAACAGGACAAGTGCTCTTAACTAGAATCAAACTAGGGACCCTTCAGTCCACAGGCTGATGCTCTATCCACTGAGCAAAACCAGCTAGGGCCAGAATTCTTTTTAATTTTTTTAATATATAGTTTACAAATTATATAGAAAAGAATTTCAATTTATTAATTTTCTTCTTTCCTTTTTAGTGCTTATTGTATCCTGGTAGGAAATCTTTGCCTATTCCAAGGCTACAAATATGTTTTATAAATTTAGCTTTCATGTAGGTTCATGATCAATTTCAAGTTTATATTGTATATGATGTGAGGTAAACAATAGGGTAATTATTTTCCATGAGATGCCCAGTGGCTTGAATATCATTTTTTGAATAGGCTATCTTTTATACACTAAACTACTTTTGTATATTTGTTGAAAATCCTTGCAAATACCACCATCTTAATTACAATGGTACTATACTAAATTTTCAAGTAAGGTCCTTTAACTTTGGTTTTCTTCCCAAAATTATTTACCCAATTTCTATTTCATTTATTGCTCCAGACAAATTTTGTAGTAAATTTGCCATTTTCTTTAATGAAACCTGCTGAGATTTTGACTGGGGTAGAATTGAATCTATAGAATGAAAATCAGTAAGATAGTGCTAGATCTTATTATAAAGGACTTTTCAGATCTTCAGAAAATCCTTCAGTCTGGCAGTCAATAAATCCTAAACAAATGTATGTGTCATTTAGAATGTAATATCATGTTTTAGGGTACAGCCCCAAGATATATTTCCTGAGTTTGATTTCATTGTACTGTTTATTATTTAGATGAACTAGAGTATGTTATTCAGCCTCTCTGTGCCTTAATTTCCTGTTTTGTCCAATTGGAATACTAATAATAGTGACTCTCTTAAAGGGATCTTGAAAGAATCAAATTAGTCAATATTTAAAAAGCATGGCAGCCGAAACCGGTTTGGCTCAGTGGTAGAGCGTCGGCCTGCGGACTAAAAGGCCCCGGGTTTGATTCCAGTCAGGGGCATGTACGTTGGTTGTGGGCACATCTCCGGTAGGGGTTGTGCAGGAGGCAGCTGGTCGATGTTTCTCTCTCATCGATGTTTCTAGCTCTCTATCTCTCTCCCTTCCTCTCTGTAAAAAATCAATAAAATATATTTAAAAAAAATAAAATAAAAAAAGCATGGCAGATCCTGTCAAATATTATGTAACATGTAAGTATGTGCGTATTTTGTTTATTTTTGCTATTGAAATTACTGCTATGCTCATGGCAATTTTCCTATGAAGACCAAGAAAAATTATTTTTAAGTGAACAATAGGCTGCATGCTAAGATATCCTATATAATAAAGAGGTAATATGTAAATTGACCATCACTTCAACACACAATATGGCCACCCCCATGTGGACACAAGATGGCCAGCAGGGGAGGGCAATTGGGAGGGACCAGGCCTGTAAGGGAGGGAAGTCGGGGTAATTAGGCTAATCAAAGCATAATGTCTTAATGATATGCTAAGATCACTCAACCACTCGCTATGATATGCACTGACCACCAGGGGTCAGACACTCCAACCGGTAGGTTAGCTTGCTGCTGGGGTCTGGCAGATCAGGACTGTGTGAGACAGGCTGGATATGCCCTGGTGACCCACATGCAGCCCCTCCCTAGCTGGCCAACTTCCTGCGTCCCCCCAGGCCTCAATCATGCACTGGTGGGGTCCCTCAGCCTGGCCTGTGCCCTCTCGTAATTCTGGGCCCTTGGGGGATGTCAATGAGATGATTTAGGCCTGATGGTGGAATGACTTGTTTCTATGACATGCACTGACCACCAGGAGGCAGACGCTCAATGCAGGAGCTGCACCGTGGTGGACAGTGTGCTCCTACTCGGGAAACACTGCTCAGCCAGAAATGGGACTCATAGCTGCTGAGCACCACAGCAGTGGTAGGAGCCTCTCCTGCCTCTGTGGCAGTGCTAAGCCACTAGTTGGACATCCCCCGAGGGCTCCTGGACTGAGAGAGGGTGCAGGCCAGGCTGAGGGATCCTTTGTCCTATATAATAAAAGGGTACTATGCAAATAGACCAGATGGCAGAACAACCGAACAAACAATCAAAATGTAATACGTTAGTGATATGCTAAGGTTGCTCAACTACTACTCACTTTGACATGCACTGACCACCAGGGGGCAGATCCTGCAATTGTTAGGTTAGCTTGCTGCTGTGGTATGGCCAATTGGGACTGATTGTGGTGGGTGGACACACCCTGGAGTCCTCCTGCAATTGTTCCCTGGCCTGATTGTGCACCCATGGGGTCACTCAGCCTGGCCTGCATCCTCTCGGGGGATGTTGAAGAGCCAGTTTCAGCCCAATCCTGCAAGCCATTCCCCTTGGGAGGGCGCCAGATTCAGGGCTCATGGCTGATGAGGACTGCTGTAGCAGTACAATCCTCTCCCAATTGTGACTAAATGGACATGAGCCCATGGCAGGTACAGTGTGGTCAGGATGAGTGGGAGTGGCAGGTAGGAGCTGCAGGTGTGTTGGACTGCAGATTTTGGCCCAATCCTTGCAGGCCACCCAGAGAGACCCAACCGTGCACAAATTCTTGCACAGGGCCTCTAGTCTATTATAATCTAAATGTGCAGGAACTGACCAAAGATAACTGCCCCATTTAGATACTGAGATGTTTTTAACAACTTCTCTGTTAGGATGTGTTCTCATTACAAATCTGATTCTCTCCGATTGCCCCATATAAAAGGTCAATGGCAGGAGTACTGAAGATGTAATGGAGATATAGCAGTAGGACATTTGAGATGTACTTTTTGACTTCACTTGACAAAGTTGTGTGAGGTTAGAAAGTGTGTGCTAACCGTGATAAAGGCAACAAAGGAGTATAGAGGAAGCAGATTTGGAATGGGCTCAGAAAGTTTAGGCATATATTCCAAATCCATTCTTTGCTTTGGCAGAAACCAAGTTATTATATGCCATTTATTGATCTCTGGCTTCCATAATGCTAAATAATAAAGTCTTTTCTCACTACATTGACAATATTACTTTATTTTATTATTTTTTAAGTATTTTTATTGATTTTAGAAAGGAATGGAGAGGGAGAGAGAGATAGAAACATCAATGATGAGAGAGAATCATTGATTGGGTACGTCTTGCATGTCCCCTACTGGGTATTGAGACAGCAACCCAGGGATGTGCTCTTGACTGAAATTGAACTTAGGACCTTTCAGCCTGCAGTCTGACACTCTAACTGCTGAGCCAAACCAGCTGGGGCCATACTATTATTTTAAACTAGAGGCCTGTTGCATGAATTCGTGCACCAGTGGGGTCCCTGGGCCTGGCTTGTGGGATCAGGCTGAAACCAGCTCTCTGACATCCCCTGAGGGGTTCCAGATTGCAAGTGGGCACAGGTCAGGCCAAGGGACCCCATTGGTGCACAATAGGGGCCAGGGAGGGACATGGGAGGTTGGCCAGCTAGGGAAGGACTGTCTGGCCCCTGTTAGTCAGTGCACCTAATAGCAAGTGGTTGAGTGGCTTTAGCACATCTTTAGAATATTATACTTTGATTGGTTGAACAGACAACCAGACTACTGGGCACTTGGCATATTAGGATTTTATTATATAGGATAGTAGTTTTCATCTTCAAGAATAGCATGATTACACTTAGAGTAAAGTATGTTCTTTGCCTGAGGATTAATCAAGTCCACCAAAACCAATGGACTCTGCTGATAATATCAGTAGCCGATAACCTAAGGTCTGGATATATATATATCTCATATAAAAGAAAATAGCTGGTCATCCTGTAATTATTCTATGTACCCTTACACATCTGCCAGTGGAGGATCTCAAAACCCAGAATGACGTGTGTTAGTTACTTGGAATTTCAAATGGGCCAACACCCATGCATGTGTTTATCGTGCCGATTTGTATTCAGTGAAATTCTTTAGCATTATTAACCCATCATTAGTAATCTAGACGAAGTTTAATGATTCACAACCCTGACTTCATTATTTTTCCATTTGTGACACAGACGATCATTAAAAGTCTCATGCTATTTTGACTGTCACCAGTGCTCAGCGGCTAGTTTGCAAGCAGGAAACATTTCCTTGGGACCATGTACAGCAGCTTTGTGTATCTGTGCCTGTGTGTTTCTCCTCCAAATTGAATTTATTAGATTACATATGCTTGCATTTCATTAAGAGACCATAAAATGCAATATACTCTATAAATATTGACTTGATGCAGTACCTAAATTGCATTTAGACTCTGCCAAAGACAACCACCACAAAGCAATGAAAAATTAAGTCTCTTATGATAAGAGAGTTACTCAGAGCAAAAACAACAACAAATCACCACAACTTATTTTGAGTGTAGCACAAATAAGATGCTTGTCTTTCAATAACCGTAAACTGAATAAGAATATTTAATTTAAAAGTATAACAAAATATGCTATAGGAAAATGAAATAATAGACACCATAAAAAATTGATGCGATTTAAACTGTGAATGGATGGCAGAGAAAAATCTGTCATAGCAAAAATAAGCCATCACTGTTCTAGACAATGTGCTAAGAGAGTGCTTTATAGGGGACTACTTCTTTGATTCCTTACAGCAGCCATTTTTTAGGAATTAGTATACAGTTAGTTGTGGTATAGCTTTGTACTACAGCTCATTTGTTGGATAATTCCTGTATTTCTAGAAGTAATTTCTTATGATTCATTCTGGAACTCACTCCTTAGAGCTCTTCCATCTTTGTTATACTGTTTCTTGCTTTAACTATCTGTAGTTGTTTCTTTTTCTTGAATTGAACTGGACTTATATAATTATTAAGCTTTGCTTGGTCTTGGGAGAGAAAAACAAAAAGAGAAAACAGACCAGTTATGTAGCCCAGTTGAGAACCATGGTGACAAAGATGGTCTGACTTCTCAGCGATAATGAGAAATCACTTGATGTATTATATGATATGTTTTGTTGTTATGCTGAACTCATTTGTAATGAATTGAATATGTGGTGTTTGGATGGGAAAGGAAATAAAAGAAACTATACTCGGCTAAGTACAATAAAATCTAATCCATTTTTATTTTTATTTTTGACTGATGACAGATTTCAAGCCCAACCATTCCCCTCCTCCTTTCTTCCCAAACCTGGCAAGTTGATAAGAAAGCACAGGTTCTTCCTCCTTAGGTCCCAGCAGAAAGCTTAATTCATGTAAGCCCCAGCTGGAGTGGGAACCCTCATACCAGTGCCATACCATGACCACCATAAAAACCCCAGTACATGCTCCTTTATAACCACCATAAAAACCAGTACATGCTCCTTTCCCAGATCTCTCAAGCCATTTCAGATCAGCACAAGTGCCAGGCTGCTGTCACCCACCCCCCCGCCCCCCACACACAAAAAAATCTCATCATGTGAAAAAAACACCACCAAAAATAAAAACAAACAAACAGACAAACAAAAAAAAAACCTTCCATACTTTTCTGGTACAAATGTGGCATCATCAGTCTTAATGTCAGAACCAAATTTAGGTAGAACTCATTCACAATATTGTGACCAACCTCCCGCATCCCTCCCTGGCCCCAATCGTGCATATCTATCCTGCACCAGTAGGGTCCTTCACCCTGGCCTGCGCCACCCCCTCGCATCTGAGACTCTTTGGGGAATGTTGGAGAGCCAATTTTGGCCTGATCCTGCAGGCAGGCCAAGGGACCCCAATGGTGCACAAATTTATATTCCATAATGGGCATGAATATCCAGACCTAATGTGTAAAAATAAAATAAAATTAAATATTTAGAGCATAAATTCAGCTTGACAAAATAGAATCTAATTGTGTTGCCTCCCCTTGTTATTTAATTAGTGCAAAAATAAACTCTTATGCATACTCACAACTGTAAACATACTTTTTTCACACCCTTTTTATATATAAACATGTACATACATATAAGTGAAAAAACTAAAATATTGTTAAATGTCTTATACTTAAGTTCAAGAATGGGTGGTAATAACTTTTTAGGTTGTTGCATGTTATTGAAAAATTAGGAGATAAATTTTACTTTTGGTTCTCAAATATACCTCATGTCATTCACCACTCACAAATATTCAAATTTACCATTTTACGTGGAAAAAAAGTGTAAATGTGTCATCTTCACCATGGCTATGAAGTTATATGCAAAAGGTCAATCTGTTCTTAGAGGGGAGACTCATGCTGGGAAGGCTGAGATTTGTAACATTTCCTAGAGTTTAACATCCTCTCCTACAACAGACATTAATTATTAGCAATGGTTTTTGTCATCATTTTGTAAGAACATCTCTTGGTAGCTACTTAAGATCTAATGGAACAAAAGAAATTTAAGAAGCACTCTGAATATTAGGGAGAAAAATAGAAGTGCTTATCCCACTAATAACTTTTCATAAGTAAATAAGTAATTCTTGCTTTTCCTTCAGTGGTCTGTAATGTCAACACTGGCTGTTAGGTGCCTCTGGCTACTTGAAGCTGCTCCTTTCCTACAGAGATGGGTACTTAGAACCATTTACTCAGCCATACCAAATCATCAACTAGGCTTGATTTCTCATGATAGCGATGGTATTTGAAGGTCATTATTTTAACAAAAATTAGAGCTATATTAATATCAAGCCTATGTAACTTTTATTTTAGCTTTGGCAGGGCACAGACTCCTCTCTCCTCCTGAATGCAGAGTGAGTTTCTCTGTTCTATTAAACTGTCTTTCCTGCAGAGATATTATAAATATTGAGCATAGTATTCTCTCTTGCTAATGGCCCAAAATGTAGGGTACTTGGTAAGCATTTCTAATTTCTCATTCATTTCATTTCCTCTAGCCTTCCCTCCCATCAGTATTCACCTTGGGTGATATTACAACCATGCAAATCACATTCTGGGGGAGGCTTGGGCTCTCATATCATCCCCCAAAGCTAATAAGCATTCTAAGCCATAAATGTGATCTAACACTACACTCACATGGACAGCCCAATGGAAATACTTTTTTTCCGGTGGAAGTTTAAAAATGGAATAGGTAATGGTAGTGTACGGTGAGGGAACATTCTTGCCTACAACAGAGAAATAATTCTAATCAGGCAATTAGTAATCCCTGAATGTCTAATTTATCCATTCAGCAAACACCTATTTTTTTTAGACATTACTATGGATAAGATACTCTCTTGGCTGCCAAGAATTCAACAATGAGAAAAACAGACCAAAATCCCTGGCTTGCAATATTTGACAGAACCTTGCAATACTTATAACTGACTTCATGAAATATACTTATTTGGATACATATTTCATTTGTATTCCTTTCTCTACTAAATTTAAAAATGTATGAGGGAAGGAAATCATCTGACATGATCATACCCATATTTTCAATGCCTATATTCATGCCTTGCATAAGTGGACACTCAAGATATATTGGCATTGAGTAAAAGAATAAATAAATGAATAAAAGGCAGGTGGGTGAAATTAGACTCTCCTCTAGTATCTGAACATATGCTTAGGAAATGCTGGCTACCCTAATAATTCACTCCAAACTTTTAGAAGTTTAACACAATGAAGGTTTACCTTATCTATATTAAATACTTATTCTAAATTGGCTTGGGTCTATGCTCTACATGTCTTCACTCTACAGTCAAGACTGAAGGTGAAGCTATGTTATTTCTACCAGTCATTGGGAGAAAAGGAAAGAGAACTTTAAAGGGCCTCATACCATTGAGAAAATGCCCCATAACCCAAACAATATACAACACTATTGCTCGCACATTATTATCCAGACCTAGTCACATGTTCCCACACAAACATGAAAGGGCCAGAAAGAGTAATCCTTCCACGTGCCCAGAAGATAGAAAGCTATATGTTTTTCAAGAGCACCACAAAATTACTACCACATTTGTATTGGCTTATAAAAATAAATCAAATAAACAGAATATATAGATTTATAAATGTTTTTGGACTAAAATAGGAAATTTGAGTAGAAAACAATATAAGGCCACTTCAAGGTTTGAACAGCAATTAAAATAATATTTCCTATAGATTAATAGGTACTTCCTATTGTGCTTGGTTGACAATGGACTACATGGGGGATAGGGTAAAAATGCAATGAAGCATTCATCCAGGCAAGAGACATAATAGTCTTGGACCATGTTGATAGCAATGAAACAAGTATGATATCTGAATTCTGGTTATATTTTGAATATTAAACAACATATTTTGCTAATGAAAAATATGTGGGTAAAGAAAGTAAGAAATAAAATATTAGGGTCTTATCTTGGGAAAAAATAATAGTAGCTTGTCCTATAAGCTCCAATTTTAAATATAGTTACATGGTCTCTCTCTATTGCTACTATTTCCACTGTACATCTGTTAGCCAATAAATAAAAAGCCAAAATTAAGAGACAAGTGTTTATTTGGTATTAACAAGAATTACAAATTGGGAAGCACAGACTCAAGCAGAAATCCAAATAGCATCCCAGTTATAGGATGAAAGCAAAGGGTTTTTATAGGAAAAAGAAGGGAATGATACATGGCAGAAGAAAGGAATTTCTACCAGGGTAAATAAGCTGAGTTACTGTTTAGCTTTACATGGCTGGTTACTGCTTCCATCTTCAGAAAGAATGTCCTTAATCATCAGTCTTTGTGGTCAAGTTGTCTACTTTCTCTGTTGGTTTTGCAAGCCCTTGTTTGTGGGACAATGTTGTTTTGCCCCAATTTAGAGCTATTTTGTCCAGGTCATGCATTACAGAGGTTCAAGGAACAAGACATGCAAGAAAGTTCCTTTGGAATGGTTGTTCTGACTCCATTATAAAATAGGTCTCTTCAGTCAACTTTTCCTTCATGCTTTTCCAGGGAGTCAACTCGCCATCTCTCTAGAACCACTGCAACAGGGTCCAACTAGTATGACTGTCCACTGCTTCAATAATCAGTTACTTCTCCAGGTGGTAGCCCAAGTGATTTTTTTTTAAAGAAAACATTTTCCATGTCAGAGACTAAATACCAAAGTCTTGCTTTAAATTTTAGAGGCCCCACATGATGTGGCATTTCATAATCCCTGATCTCATTTATAATCAATCAATAACCTCTGCTCAATCAGCTCCAGTAAGCCAGCATTTTTGCAATATAAACGTAACATATAGTTCCTCATCTTTCCCCTGTTGTCTCTGTGCCTGGAACTGTTGTTTCCTCAAATAATTGAGTTTTTGACTCACCTTATGCAGATTCTTTTCAAAAGTCATCTCTGCAGGTTGTTTCTGACCATTCCATCTGTAATGCTTTTCCCTCACCCACTCATGCTACTTTTTCATTTTACTCCTCTTTATTTTCCTTGCAATAATTACAACTGACTTCATGAAATGCATTGATTTGGATACATACTTAGTTTTTTATTGTCTTCCCTCACTAAGTTTAATAATTTATGAGAACTGCCGAAACCGGTTTGGCTCAGTGGTAGAGCGTCGGCCTGCGGATGGAAAGGTCCCAGGTTTAATTCCCGTCAAGGACATGTACATTGGTTACTGGCACATCCACGGTAGGGGGTGTGGAAGAGGCAGCTGGTCAATGTTTCTCTCTCATCGACTTTTCTAGCTCTCTATCCCTCTCCTCCTCTCTGTAAAAAATCAATAAAATATATTTTAAAAAAATGCATCAGAATTTATGAGAATTATCTGACTTGCTCATACCTTTCTCCCCAGCACCTGTATTCATGCCTGGCATAGAGTGGGCACTCAAGATATATTGGTATTGCATGAAAGAAGAAATACATGAATAAAATAAAGGTGGGTGAAATTAGAGTATTCGCCAGTGTTCCACTTTTTGAAGTTTAAGTTAAGCAGTAAACTGCCAGAAACTAGAGATGTCATAATGTAGCCAGCACCGTGAATGAAAGGGGAAAAAGATTCAATTACTGATACTGTTAATATCTTGACAAAAGCAATTGAGTTCTGCTGACATTCTGAAACAATTTACAGAGTTCAAATATTGTTGTCTAGAAAATAGAATGAGGGCAAAGATAAATCCACAGCATAAGGCTTAAAGAGTATTTATCTACTTTCAGTATGAAAATATGTGCTTGGGCCATGCTGTTAAGTTTTAAAAATGAATGTGAGAAGAAAAAAATTCTTCCAGAACATAATCTTAGGAAATTTAATGAACAGCCTGAGATGGAAAATTGAAACCCCGTAGGCTCACTAATTGCAAATAGTATTTAAAATAGCATTTAAATCAAGAGATGACACTTTCTTTTAATGCAAACCTTTACATTGAGTCAGAATACTGAACATTATGTCTCGGCTTGCTAAAAAGTTCCCCGAGGTCTCTGACAGTTGCAGCCTTATCATCTCTGTACGTATAGCCATATGGTTAAAAATATGGAGCTTCGGTGCTTTGATCTTTTGTCCTATGCTAAAGAGAGAGTTGAATTGTCAAATTACTTTTAAAAAGTATATCTATTATGAAATCGTTTTACCATGAGCTAAAGAATGCTCTTAAGTTTCAAAATGTATTTATATTTTCATAAGTGCATTTCAAATGTTGACAAATTAGCTGAATGAAAAGTTGCAAAAGCAAGAGTAATGATTAGAATATTTGGAAACAACTATTTACTATTGATATGGTTAATAATTTTAGGTGGCAATTAATAGTAAGTAATATAGTTGACAGAAGAAGCAAATTTGATATGATGTGCTTTAAAAAGTTCAACATAGAAAGAACCTTGTGAGTAATGTTTAAGTCTGCTTAATAATTTTATTACATCGTAAGTATGATAGTTAGTATCATATAAGAATGATATTAAAATTCAGATAAGGAAATGGAGCCTGATTTACCCTTATAGTATTGACAAGATCACAAGAAGTCAAGGTAAGAGCAAGCAGCAGAACAAAGAATATATTTCTTGTTTGTGATTTAATATGCTTTTAAGGGATACTGTCAATAATGACAGGGCAAATATGAAATTACCATGCATGTACATTGTTGTATTTGGCTCCTTCAATACCCGGGATCCTAGGATTTTTAACCCAATAATCTGGGCTGCATGCATCTATTAATAGAGAGGCTTATGCATCAAGGAGTTAGTAGAAAAGCGGTGTATTTTTTCCCTGTATTCAAATGGTATTCCATATTCATGGTGACTATGAAACTAAATGTGTGGGAATGTGGAATATCTGAAGAACTTGTGTCCTGTGTGCAATGATATTATTACCTAAAGCTACTCTGTTTTCCAGAAAATAAGACAGTGTCTTATATTAATTTTTTCTCCCAAAGTTGCGCTAGGTCTTATTTTCAGATGTCTTATCTTTCCATGCGCTAGGTCTTATTTTCGGAGGATGTCTTATTTTCGGGGAAACACGGGGTATATATATATATATATATATATATATATATACACACACACACACACAAACATAGCTATATATGTATATATGTATATATAGCTTTATATATATTTACACATTTTAATATATAATACTTATATATATTTATTTATATATATTTATATATAATTAAATCTATGCTTGCTATATGTTAGTTTCTGAAATATATTTTACTCTCAGTTTCTGATTTCAGAGAGAGATTAAATGTGCACAAAAACACCAATTTGATCATCATTTCTTTGTTTGACCCATGCTTATCTGATTGAAATATCCATATTCTTTCCACTATAAAACAGCCTTTCAACGCAGAGTAAATTTAACATTTTAGAGAAAAACTGCTTAAATAAACATTTTTCTTTTTAGTTGCTACCTACAGTCCCTCCACACCTCCTAAATAAAACCACACACCACAAGATTATACATAAGTGAAATGTATAAACTCAAGGGGTTTTATTTAATTTTTTTTTATTAAATACTTTATTAAATACTAAGAACTAAATATTAAGAATGTTATAACTCGTGAGATTTTTTAGTAATTTATAGATACACAATCTTAAGTGACTAGTATTACTTTGATTTACATTCATAAATTCTAAGGACCTTTAAATGTGTACTTTTTGTATTTGTGACCTGTTGTCACTAAACAATACTGTAGAAAATGTTAGTTCTAATATTTTATTCAGTTGAACATATGATTGGTTGCATTTTGTTCAGTAAGAACAGCTAATATCCAAATATATTTGTGTTTCTTGCTTGTCCCTTGACATTGAAATTACCCTCAATCACTCGGCATGTGTCTCCTTTCAGAATGAGGGCAGCATTTCAATTGCTACTTCTTTGTGCCAAATTCTGGCTAAACTATTTCATACACATGGACCTGAAGGAATGGTAGCTGTGGGCAGTGTTTGTTCTTGTCCCTGTAAATCATAGGACAAGACAGGTTTCAGGGCACTGTTTGAATCAGCCCCTCGGGTGCCCCTTAACAAATGGGTGTCACTTTCCATGGCTGGCGATGATGACTTCCTGATTTCAATTGCACTTTTAGAGGCCTGGAAAGGTGACCTATGGCCTTTCCTGTAGGAAGATGGGAAATAGTAATTATAGTGTAATAAAGCACACACGAGGACTCTATTTAAATGGCAGAATTTGCATTTAAATGGAAATTTTAAAATGAAAACATGTAAAAGCTTGATAGGTACAATATTTAGTACACAGCTCATGCCAGCAGTTAGAGGCGCACTTAAGCATATGTCATGGGCAGATGTGCAGAGGTGGGCTTTGGTGCATGCTCAAAGGGCAGGCCAGAGGATGTGAGTGAGACTGAAAAGGAAAAGGTACAACTAGCCATAGGTATGACACCTTTAATGAAACTGAATTAATGAGCATATTTTTTTTTTAAAGAGCGGGGAATGGTTTCTCTGGGGGCACTACCAGGTTATGACCTATAGCTAATGAAAATGACTAATTGATTAAAACACTCAGGGAATGTAGTGGAATTTACTCTCTAATCTGCTCACAGCAACTCTGCATTAAATCCATTCATTGAAAGTGTTTATTTGCATCCTGGATAGAAAATTAAGGTCTATATGTGTTTCAGTATATTTGACAATCAGGATATATTTTGAAATTGACATGAAAATCTGTCATGAAGGTGATAACCCTTTTTAAAAATAAAGGAGATGCTAATGAAGATATCTTTGCCATTTGTAAGAAGATGGATGAACTCACTGTAGTGTAATGCAAGAAATAATTCGGTGAAGAAATTATGTTTAAAAATCATGTGTTAATTTAACTGTAATTTATTTTGCTTAGGTAATGATTTTATAGGATAATTCAACCAATACAGCATATCAAAAAGGAATTATAAAAGACAATCTTTCAAAGATTTTCAATTTATAAATGCTCTGTTAGAAGTATGGGTTTTTATTAACTATTTAATGAATAGCTATAGGCCAATTAATTTTCTAATCACAAGGCAAGGTAAAAAATTATACTATTGTGTTTCAAATCTTGGAATATAAAAATAGTATTCTTTGGCAGCTGAATGAATAATATATACCTGGCATCTTGTTTCTTGGGTTTTACATATTTAAACACAGACATCATATCTATCTATCTCTCATCTATCATCTATCATGGGTAATCTAAGTTTGAGATTACCCATGTGAAAGAGTTACCAAAATGTAGATTATTTTCACCAAGTCAATTTAGTTCAGTGAAGTAATTAATATATGTGAGTGTTTCTTATAATTTCATGTTCTGCTCTTTCTATTTAATAATAAAGCACTAGTGCCAAAGTTACCATAGACAGACTTACTTTGTTATTTGGCTTTTCTTTAGCAGGTCTATTTCTAGTATTGAGCAGTGGGGAAGAAAAGTTATCAGACATATAGAGAAATTCTGCTGTCTAAATACGTTTGTGCACTCATAATTTTAGTGATTGCATGAGTTATATAATGGAAAAAGATCATACTTGTGATCCAGTAGATTTCCAAGATTTAGGGTGGACCTAATTATAGAGTAAAAACTTTTAAAATACAACATTGTCCATGTCAAAAAGTAGCAAATATTATGATGAATTTTAGTGTGATAAACAGTTTCTTGGAATACGTAATTTTTAAATAGGATTTTACCTTAGTTGTAAGAGGTGAGGGGATTCTCAAATACCTGAAGATATGGCTCCAAAGCCTCAAAGACTTTCATTTTCAGTGATGATGAGCTGTTTCCTTCTACCTGCAATTATGCTTTCTAATTTTCATTTCATTTTTTAACTCCCCAATTGGATTTAGCAAGGTTCTCTTGCCCTAAAAGTAAGGGAAGTTAATAAAAGATAAGTAAAGAGGGGAGCTCTGAAAATTTCATTAATGTGTTTGTTCATCCAACACTTATTTATTGATCTCTTACTACATTCCAGGTGCCATTTTAGATACTGAACATGCAGCAGTGGATGTAATAATAAAATCCTCAAACTTAAATTATATTGCCTAATGTAATCTAATGCTAAGTAATGAAAGCAAATCAAACACGTTAAGACACAAAAAGATAATAAAATGTGAAAGAAGTATTTTATATAAGGTTGTAGGAGACCTGAATAAATTTAAGCAGCTGACTATGATGGAGTCATCCTGGGCAGCATTTGTGTGGATGATACTAAGTATCCAGTCTCTACTTTGCTAGATATTTTAGGCAGTGCCACCCTTGGTCAAGCTTTATTTGTTTTTCTTATTATTTTTCATCTACTTTGAGTAGAATCTTCTGTTCTTTTACAATACATCTCTGTATTCATATTTTCCCCAGCTATTTTAGATTTTAGGACTTTGAGATTCACTGAAGTAACCTCACCCAACAATTGTAGTAACATCCACTTGAGTTTTGTTCAGTTGCCTGAAATCTCTGATGGTGTGGGTGGACAATAATGAATTCATTTTACCAAAATAAACAGATGCTGTTATTACATTAGTAGTATAATACATTAATCAATTAAAATGCAATCTCCATAGAGATAGCCAAAGGTATATCTCTGAGAGAAGTATCTGTGTGAAGTATGCCAAATTTAATGACTTACTTGAAATGAAATCTCCATCATATTTTTACCTTTTAAAAAATATATTTTATTGATTTTCCACAGAGGGGAAGGGAAAGGGATAGAGATCTAGAAATGTCAATGAGAGAGAAACACCAACCAGCTGCCCCCTGCACACCCCTCACCGGAGATGTGCCCGCAACCAATGTACATGCCCTTGAAAGGAATCAAACCTGGGATCCTTCAGTCCACAAATCGACACTCTATCCACTGAGCCAAACCTGTTTTGGCATATTTTTACCTTTTGATCCCATATCTGAAGCACTTACCTTTATACACTCTCTGTAAGCATTATAATTACTTTCTGAAGTTTTTAAATCTTGTCCCTGATTACTAGCTTGGCAATTGGGGTTATATGAACTGCTGCTTCATCACACGTATTCACCATCTATCTACCTGATGTCAGAAAATTTATTTATTTACACCTATTTATTTAATAAATGTTGCTGGCATGCAAAATATATATCAGGCCCCATGCCTGACTCACTGGTGCCATATTACATTTTACCTCTGCAATTATAAGAATCCCTATTGTTTTTCTTCACTAAAGCAATCTGTTAAAAATGCTACAAGGACATTCCTTATTCATTAAATATCTGGGCCATTATACAAATCTCAGAGGGAAGACTGGGGTAGGAAGGTGAATGGGGAGAGATTAACTAAAGAACTTATATTCATAACCAATGGACACAGACAATACTGTAGTGAAGGCCTGAGGAGGGAAGCAGGTATGGGATGGAGTGGGTCAATGGTAAATAAAAGGGGACATTTGTAATATTTTCAAATATACATATACATATATATATATATATATATATATATATATATATATAATTTAATTTAATTATTTTGAATATCCACTATTTTCCAAATACAAAAATAAATATCCTATATATTTTTTTCATCCATTCATTTGTGATCCAAATTTTGATATGCCCTTTGTATAATTTTAGGAAGTTTGGCTTTTATACTGAAGATTAGAGGCACGGTGCACAAAATTCATGCATTGGGGGGAAGGGTGTGTGTGTGTCCCTCAGTCCAGCCTGTACCCTCTATAATCTGGGACACTTTAAAGGGTGTCCAACTCACAATCCAGGACTGCTGGCTCTAAACCACTCACCTGCCTGCCTGCTTGATTGCCCCAACAGCTTCTGCCTGTCAGCCTGATCACTCCCTAACCACTCAGCTGCCTGCCTGTTTAATACCTAACTGTTCCCCTGCAGGCCCAATTGCCCCTAATTGCCCTCCCTTGCTGGCCTGGTCACCCCCAACGTCTCTCCCTTGTTGGTCAGGTCACCCCTAAAGGCCCTCCCTTTCAGGCCTGGTCAACTCCAACTGCCCTCCCCTGCTGGCCTGGTCACCCCTAACCGCCCTAACCCGCAGGCTTGGTCCCCCCAACTGCCCTTACTTATAGGCCTGGTCACCCCCAACTTCCCTCCCCTGCAGGCCTTGTCCCTGCAAGCTGCCTTCTCCTACAGGCCTGTTTCCCCCCACCCTCCAACTGCCCTCTGCTTCAGACCTGGTCACCCCCAACTGCTCTCCCCTGCAGGCCTTATTCCTGTCAACTGCCTTCTCCTACAGGCCTGGTCACCCCCAACTAACTGCCCTCCACTGCAGACCTGGATTCCCCCAAGTGCCCTCCCCTGCAGGGCAGGTCCCCCCCCAACTGCCCTACCCTGCAGGCCTGGGTCCCTCCCAAGTGCCCTCCTCTGTTGGCCTGGTCACCCCTGACTGCCCTCCCTTGCAGGCCTGGTCCCTCCCAACTGCTCTCCCCTGCTTACTTGATCACTCACAATTACCCTCCCCTGCTGGCCATCTTGTGTCCACATGGGGGTGGCCATCTTTGACCCCACGGGGTAGCCATTTTGTGTGTTGGAGTGATGGTCAATTTGCATATTACTTCTTTATTATATAGGATTTTTATATAAGATAATAAGGACTCACTGAAAATTATTTGGCAGTGGTGCAAAATAATTTTTTGCTTTGCACTTCAGAAAAATACTACTCTACAATTGGAATTAATGAGTGTAGTTAGTGAGCTATGGCAATGATACAGGAAGAGATCAGGGTGCTCTGAGGTAAGATGATAGCAATTGGGTAAGAGAGAAGTGAATGAATTTAAAAAATATTAAATAAATAAATATGGTCTTTTTTTTCGATTTGACTTTCTAGATTTAATACAATTCTTTTCATCTGTGTTCATGCAGAAATGAATGCCTGCATTGTTTGAGGATGTGAATTGATTATTTCATTGTTATATGGAATCTAATAGGGTGAAGTAAATGGAAGTAGTTGCAGGAAAGTTTTATCATCAAAATATTTATGAATTATCTTAGGTACATTATTTTAAAGCTTATGTATTAAGTACTTTTCAAAATTCCATTAATAATATTTATAAAATCAGGGAAATTATTGATTATAATATGGATTATAATTATCACTTTCTCAATTAAGGCCCTCACTAACTCCACTAGAGAAGGTTAGGCACCCTGATGTATATGCCAATGGCATCTTGCATAATCCTACATTAGCATTTTATACTTCATGAATAAGTTGTCTCATATCTCTCTTCTTCATTGGAAACAAGATATATGAATTAAAAAACTGTCTGTTCAAGATTTTTAGATCTCTAGCACCTAGCACATTCATGGAAAAGTAAATTCTGAAAATATATTTGTGGAATAAATGGATGAATAAGAAGGAGACAGTATTGTACATGTAATTTTCTACATAATTGAAATTTTTATCAAAATCAGAGGATCCAAGATGGTTATTGAGTGTGTGGATGTTATACTCACCTCCTTCTAGGACCAAACTAATTACAACTAATATATTGAATATTCAATCTGAATAACCAATGGATAAAAAGGATTATTTTAGAACAATAATGGAGTTAATTAATAAAAATACCTAACAATTTTAAACATCTATGCATCTAATATTACCACTTTCATATACCTGCACCTAATATTGATAAAAATACATATAAAAATAAATATAACCACAATTATAGTCAGACCTAGTGGACACTTTTGGCAGAATGTCCAGAATACCATGTGGCTCAGAACTATTTTGTGATTAATAGGTTAGAAGTGCAACTGTTTTATAGTGCTGCCATAGTACAATACCACATGGATGCCTTAATTAGCAGAAATTTATTGTTCCATGATTCTGAAGACTAGGAGTCCAGTCAAGGTTTTGATAGTGCCATGCTCCCTCTCAAGTCTGAAAGGGAGAATCTGCCCTTCCCTCTCCTAGCTTCTGGTGGTGGCCATTGATCATTGGGATTCCTTGGCTTGCAGCACCATTATATCAATCTTATAATCCTATGGTATTTTTCCTATAGCTCTGTCTCTCTTCTTTTTATAAGAACATGGAATAGGTGCTCACCCTACTCAAGTATGACCTCATCTTAATCACATCTGCAATAACCCTTGTTCTAAAGAACTTTATATTTTGAGGTACTGGAGGTTAGGACATCAATATATCTTTGATGGGGTGGGGGAGAAGAGGGCACAATTCAGTCGCAATAGCAATATTTTTAAATATAGAGTATGCATTTAGGCTAAACTGAATTCCAGTTGCCTAAATAACTGTTGGATATGCTAGGAAAAAAAAAAAAGGCAAACATGACTCCAAATCTGAGGCACTAGGAAAAATATAGAACCATTAACAAAAAAGAGGGAATAAGGTAGAAACTGTATCCTATTTTAAATATTTTTTAACTTGAACCTATAATGGACCATTATTTGCCATTTTTGTTGACTGATTTTCTTTCTGCAGGAAGAAAAAGAGGAGGAATAGAAGTTGACTTAAGCAAAGATCACATTTTCCTAGCTCTGTCAAATTTTCCTTCTCTACCCATTACAATAAATCAAATCATTTATTGAGTGAATGGTATGCAAGTATCCTATAATCCAGTATGTTTTGGGGTACTTAAATCTGTGTAGTCATACTGTATTATCAAATTCAAAAATGTTAATATAATTTTAAGAAATATTAATTGTTCTAAAAATCATGGGTTTTGGTTTCTAGTCTATATAATTTTTATTCTTTTATAGTTGTTAATTGTTATGATTAAAATGTTACATTATTTTATCAATCTTTTTTTTTGGCAATTCATCAGTAAATATAAGTAGAGCTACCATTTAGTGAGTGCCTACTATTTTCTAGGCAAAACCAAGTCATTGAATCATCACAATAACTATATTAAACAGGCTTATTTTCACTTATATTCCAGGAAACCGTTACACAGAAAAATTGTTAAAATCCCAAGGTGACTTCTCATTAAAAAGTGAAGTGAAGTTGGGATAGGAGCTAAGCAATCTGTTTTTTAAGTCCTTATTTATATTTGCTATACAGTGCTGTCTATAATTAAGGCTCAATTCATGTGTCTTCCTGTGATTTACAGGAGTTGTATAGTAGTATTTCCCTTCTGTTTATTGCCTTCTATGAACTTTAAACATAATATAAAAAGAACATAACTTAAGGGAACAAAATATGAAGTGTGTGTGTGTGTGTGTGTGTGTGTGTGTGTGTGTGAGGGTGTGCTTTTGCTCCTCTTTGCCCCTCCAATGAACCTTAGGTTCAGGCAATAATTCCAGAAGTAAAAATTCTGCTGCACTTTAATATTCTCAAATAACTGAACTATGAACTATCTGAAATAGTCAAGATATTACAAGAGATACTTATAAAGGACAAGCCAGCCAATACTTGACATATATAATGTTAGAGACCTGAGCACTGCAATGTCTCAGAGGTAATGGAAAGGTTAATGGAATTGGAATTTGTGTAGACATGACTGATTTTTCTCCTGCAGGAAATAGAAGGAAGGGGGAAAGAAGCAGATTTGGACAAAGACCTTTAAGGTCATTCACATCTGCATCTTCCTTTCTCAAGGGCGCCAAAGCACCAGTCTCTTCTACACTAAATCACTCTAATCTCTTCGAGGAATCCAAAGCTTGTCAGAGAAAACACTGCACATCCAAGAATAAGCTAAGAGACTAGATAAAATAGTGTGAGGAGAGCAAAAACCAACACCGTGAATCGAGTCTGAGTAGCGATTCTGTTAAGTCCATGTCTTACTGGTGGGAAACCTTCATATTTAAGGGTACAACTTCTGGCTTCTGAATATCATATAAGGGTGATTTTGGAGTACACGCCTGTAAAATGGCATTAAACCATTGTTTTAAGTTGTATGAAGATGACACCTTATATCAGTTTGTTACTGAAAGAAGTTACTTATTTTTCTCTTACACACTAAAGAAACACTGCAAATTTTTGTTTGTTCGTTTGTTTGTTTGTTAATCTTTGCTTTAGGAAATCTTTATTCTGCCTTTGGCTATTTGTGGGAATGTAGCTGTCACCTAATGGTGTAGCATGTCCTTACAGAAAAATGGGACCACAGCTATCAGATCTAATCAAGCCAGATTTCAGACCATTTATTCAGCACAACATTAAAAACAAACAAACAAACAAAAAAAACTGCTTTAGGATCATACATGTAATACAAACTTTTGGGACATTAATATGTTTTACAGCTCGATATTTTTATAGCTGAATAATTGCCTCTGAAGGAAAAGTGAGGCTTTACAGTGTGAAAAAGTGCTGCCATTTTGGGTATGTTGTATTCTTAAGTGCAGATATGGACATACCATGTTTGTTTAAATCATTATTACTAAAAGTTGTAATTGTAACCCCAATCACATGGTACATTTTAGATGTATTTCTTTTGTGTATCCCTTTGTATTTTTTTAATGTTCATGAAAAGCTTAATTTATTACCACTTAGTTTTTATATATGTTCTAGGTGGCTTTTCTCCTAACTTTCCAAGTCATAAACTTTTTCTCAAATTGGTCTAAATCATCAATCTGACTGCTACATCTGGGCCTGAAAAATCTGTTAATATAAGACACTGTGAAGTCTATTGTTAAGGGTAGATATTAAAGGAAACTGTCAACATAGTCTTATTTGAAACAAAAGTTAGCTGTCACACAAGAGGGATTTTTGTTTCAATATATTTTCACTTGAACTTTCCCTCCAGTCTATTTTCTCCAGGTCCTATGGCAAAGAAGGAGAGAAGTGGTTAGAGGAAATGGTATGGCTAAAAGTGAAAGATTAGCCGGGACCGGTTTGGCTCAGTGGATAGAGCGTAGGCCTGCGGACTGAAAGGTCCCGGGTTCGATTCTGGGCAAGGGCATGTACCTTGGTTGCGGGCACATCCCCAGTAGGGGGTGTGCAAAAGGCAGCTGGTCGATGATTCTCTCTCATCAATGTTTCTGACTTTCTCTTCCTCTCTGTGAAAAATCAATAAAATATATAAAAATAAATAAATAAATAAATAAATAAAGTGAAAGATTATAATTATAAAACATCTTTAAAACATTGAAGCCCATAAAAGCTAGTTATGCCACATGACAAAGAGCATAACACTAAATGTGGAGATTTTGCTTTACCACAGGACAGTGTGCCTTGGCACCTCTAGGCCATTACAAGAAGTGGGACCAGCCAGTGTTGCACTGGTGCCCAGCAGAAAAAATACAAGTGACAAATGGTAATTTGTGTCAGTAGTGACAGTACTAAGGATGTAAGCATACATATTAGTACCTCATGGATGAGGATCAAAGTTAGAGAAAAGAGAAAAATGTTTTCTATGGTAGAGTATGGACTCTATCCAATAAACAAAAGGAATGCTTAAATAACTGACAAAGGGCCATCCCAGCTAATAAAGAGGTAATATGCAAATTGACCATCATTCCAACACACAAGATGGCAGCCCCCATGTGGACATAAGATGGCCACCACAAGATGGCTGGCAGGAGAGGGCATTTGTGGGTAATAAAGTCCAGCAGGTGAGGACAGTTGGGAGGGACCAGGCCTGAGAGGATGGACAGTTGGTGGTTATCAGGCTGCAAGGCAGGGGCGGGGCGCAGTTAGGGGCAACTAGGCCAGCAGGGGATTGCAGTTAGGGGTGACCAGGCTGGCAGTGGAGTTTAGTTAGGGGCAATCAGGTCAGCAGGGGAGCAGTTAGGCATTGATTAGGCAGGCAGGGGAGCAATTAGGGGGTGATCAGGCTGACAAGCAGAAGCAGTTAGGGGCAATCAGGCAAACAGGCAGACAAGTAGTTGGGAGCCAGTAGTCCTGGATTGTGAGAGAGATATCTGACTGTCCGTTTAGGCCTGATCCCAGTGAGATCAGTTGGACATCTTTTGAGGGGTCTCAGATTGGAGAGGGTGATGGCTGGGCTGAGAGACACACACTCCCTGTGTATGGATTTTGTGCTCTAGGTCTCTAGTATACTTATATCCTATACCCCAGCATTCTAATATGTGACTAGAGAACTTTCTGCCATCTACTGTCATTCTTACCCAACATTCATTCATTTAACTACTTAAGTGCTGACTAATCCCTAGCATCGTAATAGGGTAATTTCTAAACAGTATATAGGCAGAGTAGCTGCTTTTGAAAAAACTTATATAGATGAATTAAAGGCACATACATGCTTGCTCACTGTGCTGTTTTATCTCAAATAGTTTGAATTTGGCCCAGATCAAATTGTTCATTGACACTTAATATGTGGTAATAACACATTCACCTGATGTATTGTTTTTTCCTGAAAGCTCATTTCTATTTTGAGTAGCATGAGAACTAAGAGACTTAAGATAGTGTCTTGAAATGGATAGATACAATGATTAATACTGAGATAAATATATATACATAATTTAAAGCTAAGATATTAAAAATGGCCTTAGTTCAATGTAAACTGTCCAAAATTTAAATCAGTCATTGAGTTGATCATTTCATATATAATTACTTTCTTAGAATATTGGCTATTTATTGTTTCTAAATCATGGAGATAATATTTCTCATTGAAAAATGATTTTTTTTTCAAAAACAATAAAATAACTCAGAATTATACTTGAAAATCTCTTTTAAAAAATATATATTATCAATTTTTTTATAGAGAGGAAGGGAGAGGGATAGAAAGTTAGAAATACCGATCAGCTGCCTCCTGCACACCCCGTACTGGGGATGTTCCCCCAACCAAAGTACACGCCCTTGACCAGAATCGAACCTGGGACTTTTCAGTCCACAGGCCGATGCTCACTGAGCCAAACCAGTTTCGGCTTGAAAATCTCCTTTATATTGAGTTAGGAATTCGAAATTCAAAATTCTTCCACATCATATAAAATGAATCTTGTTAAATTGTACATTCCAAGGGCATTTAGTGTACTCATAGTGTTATATAACTACCAGCTCTATCTAGTTTTAAAGTTTTTCATCATCCAAGATGAACTCTCCATATTATTAATCAATTAATTGCCCTCCCCCTTCCTCAATCATCGATATCACCACTAATCTGCTGACTGTCTCTATAGATTTGTCTATTATAGATATTTTAATGAAGAATAAGCTTGCTTTGATTTAGGAGCTTTCATAGCTTCTGCCATAATTCAAAATCTGCCTATAAAGGCAACCTTGAAGAATATCTATGATAAGTGGATAAGCAACTTTATTTAAATCAACAAATTGATAACCAGTTAATACATACATTAAAAAGAGCCACTGAGACAAAAATATGACTGCAATTATTGGCAAATCAATTGAGTCTAATGAGATGTTAGCCAACACTTACTATGCATGTTCTTATATTCATTAACCAATATTCCTAACATATACTAATAGGCAGATGTCTGAAAAGACCATTGAATATTATGTAAAGCTTTGAAACAGCCAGCACTCAGATGATAAGCACTTCTAATCTATGTTTATGCCAGATGGCTTGCTATTTTATTAGTCCCAGACTAATTATTTTAAAGATAAGTGCCTCTTTCCATTATAATATCTTAAAATATGCATGTATCTTCAGGAAGTGAAGGACTTAATTTCAGACAGGATTTAAAAATTCATTTTAGAATGACATAAAAGATTGTATTATTATAAATTCAAGTGTCAAAATATTTTAATAGGAAGACAGTTCAAGCTCAACCTCCAAATAAAAATATAAATAACTAAAAAATTATATTTTTAATAATAATTTAAAGACTGAACTGAAAAACAAAATGGAAAGAATGAGGTAAAAAGCAGATAGGTTTCTTTAGCTTCATAGTGAGTTATTAACAGTGGAAGAGTTAAAATGAATAAAATACCACAGACTCTCTCCTCCGGGCCTATCTGCCTGGATGACAGATATCTGGATGGGTTGTTCTTCTTTTTGTCTTCCTTATCAGTGCCACATTCTAGCTGAGGGCATTTATGACCAAGCATCTACTAGAACTCTCTCCAGTTTTATTTAACTCCACAACAATTGTCATATATATGAATGATATGTAGTTTATATAATAATATACACAAACTTTATTTTTGAATAATTTGAGACAGGAAAGCTCAAAGATGGTAGAGGTTTCATCCGGTTTCCTCTAATCTTATTCACAGTAAGCATTTATTTGTCAAAATTAAGACCTTAACTTTAGTACAATACTATTAACTAACCCAACAATTTTCAATATTTTTCATCTCATGGCACACATAAACTAATTAATAAAATTCTGCAGCACACCAAAAATATATTTCTTGACTATATGAAAAAAATAGATGTACTTTTGATTGCTTTGCATAAAAATATAGTAATTACCTACCCTTTTTGCTCCAAAGTGACATTTTAAAAAGTCAGATGCCTTTATATAAGGACTTCTGGTGCCAAGAATTAACCAATCAGGTGCAACCTTATTATGCATCATGACCAATGAGATGTAACTCTATTATATGACCTATATATTTATGGCTTAAACAAGGCATTAACAACCGAAGGATATTGTTTTATTGGCTGTTGTTATTTTTTCTTTGACAATCTAAGGGAAAAGGGGTCAGTGTCCCTAATTAACAGTCACACATTACATGTTTTAAAAATTCTTGCAGTACACTGATTAAATATTGAAATTACTGAACTAAACTATAGAAGTATTCAGATTACTCTAGTTTTTCAACTAACATCCCTTTTTTGTTCCAAGATCCAATCCAGGTTACTGACACTTTTAGATACCTTGTCTCCTTAGTCCTTCCCATCTCTGATATCATCTTAGTTTCTCCTTGTTTTTCATGACCTTCACTCAGCCTTTGGAAAGTTTGGTCAGGCATTATGTTTGCCCTTCAGTTTGGGTCTTCTTGATGTTTAGACTAGGGCTATGATGTGAGATGAGGTGGGGGACAGCAAGGGAGAAGACCACAAACATAAAGAGTTATTTTATACCATCATTCCAGAGACACATGGTACCAACCTGACTAGCCACTGATGGGATTAACCTTGAATATGTGGGGAAAGTGATTTCTCACAGATTTATTGTCACTAATTTCCCCTTTCTATGTTCTATTCAAGTTTCTACATCCTGCCCATACTTTAAGGCAGTAATTCTCAACCTTTCTAATGCTGTGACCTTTTAATACAGTTCCTCATGTTGTGGTGACTTCCAACCAAAAAATTATTTTTGTTGCTAACTCATAACTGTAATTTTGCTACTGTTATGAATCATAATGAAAATAACTGTTCTCCAATGGTCTTAGGTGACCCTGCTAGCGGTTCTCAACTTGTGGGTACTCTCCAGTAATGTGACTGCAATGTCACAGTTTGCCTTCAGAAATTAGTTGTAAGTTACTTCCAATGTGAAATCCTATTTGTAGTTTCTAAAGATTTTAAACAAAACCCATTTACCTCCCTAACCTGGTCAGAAGTTTCTACCCAATGGGAGAGGTATGCTGGGCAGCCTAGCCCAGATTACCCTCCTTCCCCTAATCTCCAATCACTCAGCTGGGGGTAAGGGAAGTTCTAAAGAGGACTCCCCTAGACTGCCTGTGGGACAGGATCACTTGCCCAGTTGCAGGCCCTTCTGAGCATGAGACCCTGAGGCTATAGGTGTATGTGTGGGATCTCTCTGTAGGGGTGCAGCCGCCTCCTAGGCTGACACCCCAGGTTGCCACTGGGAGGGGATCGCTCCTTAGGGGTAAGGTGCTTCCAAGGCTAAGATCCCAGGCTGCAGGTGTGTGTGGAGGATTATTCTGTGGGGAGTGAATTTTTTTTTTTTTTATAAAGGGTCAGGAGGGCTTTGGGGCAGCATTCTGCCAGGTTCCTGACACTGCTGCCTCTCAGCTGCAGCCCTCCCTGGGACTGGGGACTCCAGCAGGGCTGAGACTGGGTGCCATCATCTTGTGGCTATGGGTGCCGCCATTTTTGTCATAGAGTGATGGTTAATTTGCATATTACTCTTTTATTAGATTGGATGTATGTCTGTGCTTGTTTGCTTGTTGGTGTATTTAGCACGTCCGTACATCCTAGCAGGCTAAGATATCACAGGCTCATCTTGAATTTCCTCTGTTCCAGATCTAGAATCATCCATTTATCTGGAGAGCCTGGTTCCCTATATAACTGTTTTAATTAATTACCTTCTATTTCTTTATGTAAGTTTAATGTGAGTAAAATTTTTGTTTTTTCACCTACTGTATTGTCAGTGCTAACAACAATGTTATCAGCATGCAATAATAATGTAAAACAGGTGAATGAACATAAACAAAATTAAGTTAAAACTACACTTACTTATCATAAACATAGTTTTAAAATGTTTTTCATCATTTTTTCTCAAAGAAAAATTCCTCAAAACAAACAAAAACAAACAAACAAAAAAACTGACCAGAAAATATAGACCATCATGAAATTACTTTTCTTAGATGGTTTTTTATAATAACTAAGACTTTAAAAAATGTGACTAATGTTGCTAAGGTGTTCTTTTTTCTGGTCTTTCTCCCATCACCAGCATCACATCTTCTAATTGAGCTGAGAGCATGGCCATAGCTGCAAAAAAACTCTCATTTTTTTTTAACCTAACATTCTTTTTAATATTTCTTTACAACTAATATGCTTTCTTGATCTATTATACTTTTTATTGCTTTGATGAAACCTAAGATGTTATCATAGAATTCATTATTGGCCATCTGTTTTGGCCAAACATTTGATTCCTTTTCAACATTAAAATAAGATAGGAGGGAAACAAAATGAGAGAAATAAAAGGAGGAAAGGATTCATGAAAAACTATTAGACCTTAAATCCAAAAAAAAGTTTACTTCGTTGTTTGAAAGTGTTACAGTGGTTCCAATCTATTAACCTTGCGTATTCTGATTATTATTCTTTAAATATTTGCTCACCACACACATTGAACACATGCCACGTTTCCCCCTCACTCAGAAACTCTCTAAAGTTCTAATTGAATGTATTTCAAAGTCATATCAGCCAATACAGTTTAATCTTTTGAATTATGCAACACTAAGTTTACTGTCAGGAACTTACATAAAAAGTAACTAAAAATTGAGAAGTCACTAAAATGGAAATCTTATTTATCAATGCAATTGTTATTCCAGCACAAATCTCCCGACTGTATCAGGTGTTGTCATGCCGTGGAGGGGTTTGTTTTTTGGATGATGGAGATGATATATATATGATAGAAACTGAATAAAGAGATGCATTCGCATACCGGGAAATGCTGATTCCAAAATTGCTTTTCAATCACAATTTTCACATTCTATCCATAATCTCAGTGTGTGATAGAACCTTAGTCATTGTGGTTTAATTTCTTTCAGTAAGTACTACTTGCATTTCTCATAAAACACATGAATTTTGTCAATATTTTAGACTCAGGTTGTGCTATATGGTGATAAATGACTGGCTAACATTAAGAAAATTTGAAATAATTCTAAAATATAACAGAATCTTTTAAACTTTGAAATCATTATTCTAAAACGAAAGTATTTACTTTTCATATACTACTTACTTAACCTCTGGGTAGAAAAATGCACTAACAGGCTCAAAACTGAGGAAAGTCTTACTAAATGTATAAAGCTTTTCTATTCTAAGTAAGTATTGACATTGTTTGTTATGAAAGCGTCTTTTCTCCCTCCTCTTATATTATCTTTAATAGGATTAGAGAGAATTGATTCCATGGGATCAGAATGCAACATCCATCACTGATGGATGGAGTGTGTGAAAATATTTCACCAGAACTGTATACCACATGGATCACTGTGTCCTAAATTTTATAGTGGAAAGTTTATCCAGCCAAGACTTAAGTTACTATGTATTTAAACAGACTTATTTTTCTTTTTGAAAATATGTGGATTCTTGTCTGCACTTCAGCTACACTCTACACATAGTATAGCTGCATTTCTTGACTACTTTTTTTGAAGGGTGCTTCACAGAAAGTTTCTGAATAATCCAATTAGGAATTATTCAAGTAAAGATGAATAAAATATTCATCAACATTTGAAATGATAGCTGATTTTACTTTGGTATTTTTATTATTATTCTTGAGCAGTAGGAATGACATACTACTTGCTATGAGATTTGTTGCTATTATTTTCTTAGATAATTCAGTTTGCTTTTGATGATGTATTTATGTGTGGGAATATGTATAAGAGTGTTTAATGAGTATTTATTTTCTTACCCCATATTAAATTTTGGTAACTTCATTACTGACTTCAGTATAAAATATAGGGGTTATGTAGCTGTAAATACCTGTAACATTCTAAAGACCCATCATGCAATGTTATTAAAGCCAAATTAGGCTACTAAAATATTTGCATTATATTAAAAAAGCTTATAACATGTGAAGACTTTTAAAAATAACTATACAATATGATGGAAGATAATATCATATAGAATCCTAGATAATATTCTTATTTGATTAATGTTAATTTAATGGCTGATATTTTAAATTCTAAAGGTAAATGAAAATTGACTAAGTAATATAATACAAAATGATATGAGGTGGAATTGATCAATATCGGTATTGATATTGATACATATCTGAAAGTTTAACACATACACATGTGAAACATTTTTAAGTAATAACATAGAGAGTCTATGCATTCTGAGTATTTAGGTAAAGCTGAACATATTTAAAAGAAGAACAGTTTTCAGCATATTTTTTTTTTAGAAAAGAGTAAAAATACTTCAGAGGGATACATTCAAAGCCTTCATAAATTAAAAAAATAATTAATAACTTCTCCATTGCATGTACTATCTTTACTCTCTACAATATAAAGGTCAAGGTAGTGGTTCTGTAATAATATGTACTAAGTGAATACTTGCCTAAAAACAAATGTTAATGCATCTGCTACTTCACAAAGAATTTTCTCACAGATTAATTTATGCCAGTTTTCTATAATTATTTTAGAATTCAATATAATGTTACTGATTCTTTCATGTTGCAATGCAGTTTGTTCTATATATGTCTCTACTATATCTGAGCTTGTGGGAGAGGGGAACAACACTGTACTTGCATTGCATAGGGGAGAGTTTATCCATCCAAGACTTAAAGATTTGTTCAATATTTCCTTGCATACTGATATCTATAATGATAAACGCGTAATATTCTAATTAGACTGGATATCTTGCTGGACATCCTTTCAGATGACCTTCTGGACAAAGCCATGGTGGTGGGGGTTGAGGCAGTGGTGGCGGGGACTGAGTCGCTTGCATGAATTTCGTGCATCGGGCCTCTAGTTCTTTTTATAAGGCATAGGGGTTTGATTTAGAAATGATTATTCCCTTATTAAGTAAATTGAAGAAAAAAAATATAAGTAAAATAGCATAAACAAGGTAGATGTAGAAGAGCAGGGAAAAGGGAAGGCACAGGTGGGAAGTGGATTATTGCAGGTAATAATTTTCAATGTTTCTCTGTCTATATCTTCTTAGTGATTTAATTATGTCCTTTTTTAGATTTAAACATTTAACTACTTAAAACTCTGTGACTATTTTTTACCTGGTTGAAGGAGGTGGGGATTGTTATAGCTATAGCTGGAAAAGGAAGACAGTCACCAATTAATGCCCCTTTGGAACTTTCCCTTTCCACCTCCTGGCCTGGTTATCCCTTCCTCATAGTTTTCCCTAACTGTGAAAATAAGAGGTGTTAAATGTCCCAAGTCTAAATTTCTTTAACTCTTCACAAATTATTTTGTTGTTTCTGAAAATCACATATTTTTTTAAAATCAGTTTTCACAAGTGAAAAATGAGAGGGATTGAACATCACTTCTAGGATGTATCATTCGATTTTAGTTGTAACTCAGGGAGGTTAACAATGCAACGAAACCTTTTTTTGTGTGTTTGTTTTAGCAGAACCCTTCAGGTTAAGTCTAGTTTGGGTTCTACTTTCAAGTAACAGGGCAGTGATGTCAGAGCATTTCAATCCATAAGTAGGGGATCACTCTATCAGCTGGAACTCAGATATAGATAAGAGAAACCATTCTAATTCAGAATGGATTTTATTATTTGGAACGAGATACTTACAGCATTGTTCAAAATGTTGGAAGGGCAGATCTTCTGTCGGCCTTCTATAATGCCATGGCAGAACTGGTCTAAACAAGGGAGCTGTGACCTCTGTTATAATAAAAAAGCTCTCCCAATCAGAATTGTCAAACACACTATTGGCTCTACAAATAAACCTTAGCTGCAATGTGAAGATTGGGGGTGAGTGCTCAGAATTTTTGGTCTGCACAGCACCTGTCCACTCGCATTATAAACTGATAGCTCCTCACTTTTTCTTGCATCTGGATTCAAGTCTTACATAAATACCTTCTGAATGAATTCCAATCTGCTAGTACATGAGCAGGAGCCTAGAAATTGTGAATTTAGTTCTCTTGTAAATTCAGTCCACCAATGTACACTAGAAGTTTCAACAAATATTAGACAAACTAATTTACCATATTAAGTCTTTGACTTCATAGAGTGCTTAATAAAGTAATAATAATAATAATAATAATAACTTTAAAATAAAATTTTATTTTTAATCTTATTTCTATTTATACCAAAATTAAAAATCTTATCTTTTGAAAATAATGGGCCACCTGCTTGCCTTCCTTCTCTGCTGCCCTGCTTGCTTGCTTCACCACAGCTTCTCTCTCTTCTGCAGCACGTGGCTTTTTTCTATGCTGTCTTCAGTCTTCTCTGTGGCCTGGATATGCTAATCAACCACCATCTTGATTGGGTTAATTTGCATACTGACCCCGATTGGCTGATGAGCGAGGCTTGTTGTGTAGGGAAGGTACGGTCAATTTGCATGTTTCTCTTTATTATTAGAGAGGATAGGACTTAGCTCCCGGCCATGACTAGAAGTATTTTAGATGAAATCTTCTGGAAAACAAATTGGTTTCAAACAGCTACGCATGAGTTATTGGGTTGTATGTCAGTCTTCTCTTTGCAAAGCACTCGGAGTGTGCTTGAACTCTATGTGGTGAAAGGAAAAGAGAAGGCTTGGCTGGGTAGCTCCGTTGTTAGAGCATTGTCAGAAAAGCCAAGGATGCAGGTTAAATCCCTTGTCAGAATAAACAAATGAATCATAAATAAGTGGAACAACAAATCAATGTTTCTCTATATCTCTCCTTTCATCCCTCTCTCCAAAAATCAACAAATTAAAAAGAAAAAAAAAATAGAAGGATTAAAAAAAAAAGACAATGAGGGGATGAGGACAAGTATGTGATGCCTTAATCAATAAAGAAATTTAATAAAATAAAAAAGAACAGCAAAATGAAAAAAAATAAAGACATTAAAATGATAATTTAGAAATATAATTTTTAAAAATATAAATTATTAACCCCAAATGGAAGAAAACAAACAGCAAAATGACAAAATTAAAATTTATATTTAAATATGGCTAATATCTTTTGAGTTAAAAATATTAGCCATATTTAAATATAAATTTAAATACATTATTATAAATTCTATTGTAATTTAATAAGTTTTAAATATAAAAACTTATTAAATTAAAATTTATAATAATATAGGAGTTATTTTCATAGTCACTGGTAATGATAAAAATAGAAAGTTTAGTACAAAGCTATTCACAATATGTAATATATTCTGGACAAATACATTTTGAAAGTATCTCAGTCTACAAAAGGAACATCTTTGCTGTGACTTATGCAGGCGAAAAAGTGTGATTTTAAGTTCTTATTGACATAAATAACCGAAAGAGATGATAAAGTACTTTGTTGACAGCCTTCCTAAGACATTGCTTTTATTTTCATGCATCTCAGCAGGAAACTTATAAATCAAAGAAGGCAATTCTCTCGCTTGAAATCGAGATGTTCAGCAAGCATTTGTGAGGGAGAAGGGTGGGCGGGAATTGTACTCCACCTGGCTTTTCTTAGCAAGGAAACTGTTGCCATCTATTTTTACGTGAAATAGTAAAACTCCAAAGAACAAGGACTCAGATTAGTATGAAATCTTGAAGTATCAGTCTCAGGCCTCAAAGCCTACTATCTCTTGTCTCATGATATATAGAGACAATTGATTAGAATTTTATTTCTACTTCTGTAACAAAACCAATACTCTCATTTTAGGGAAAACATATTTAAAACTCATGAAGGAGAGGGGAAGCAGGAGGACCATTTAATTATGTATTTAACCACAGCAAATGTTCATGTGTTAATATAAAAAGAGACAGGTTTATGTGGAAGAATGAAGACACTGCTGATGAAGCTAGAGTTATTAATTTATATGTTTGCTTGTTTTATGAGGTTTGTACACTTCAAAGTTGGGTAAGAGGGTAAACATGCTCAATAGAGAGAACCTTCAGATACTCCACATTTCTTTTGTTTAAATTCCTTCAAAAAGTATACAAGAATATTTTTTCCCCTAACAGACAAAAAAATCCCAAATTCTCAGTATTTTACAATAGAGAACATATACTAGGTGTATTGGTTAATAATGTGGATTTTATAATAAAAGAAATCGCTATAATTTCAAGAGAAACAACAAAAGTGCTTTATTCAAAGTAATGTCTATCACTAGCTACACATTTCCCCACCTTTTAAGTAATTTGTGGATATCTTCCCAATTGAACTTTACTTGTTTTGAGGGAAACCATTCAGAGACCCAATTTTCCACTTCTTTTTATGTTTTGAAGTGCTGCTCAGAAAGTGTGTGTGCCATTGATCAGAACAAGTAGTCATCTGAAGGAGCAAGGTCTGTTGAATACAGCAGGTGGGTTAATACTTTCTAGGCAAGAAATTTAATGTGTCTTTCACTGGTTTTGAAGTGTGTGATGGTGCATCATCATGAAGCAAAATTACTTTGCCTTGTCTTCTGGCACATTCTGGTCCTTTCACAATCATAGCATGGTTCAAATTGATTATTTGTTGTCGGTAGCGATCAGTGTTAACAGTTTCACCTGGTTTTAGAAGCTCATAATACACCACACCTTCCTGATACCACAAAATGCAGAGCATTGTCCTTTTTCCGAAGTAATTTGGCCTTGCAGTTGATGTGCAATTAGGATTCTCAAAATAAATTCACTTTTCATCACCAGTCACAATTTGATGGGGGGGAAAAATAACAACTTTCTTTTGTGTTGAAGCAAGATTTTACTGATAACTTTTCATTTTTCCATTTGTCTTGTTCAGTTGATGTGGCATTCATTTTCCTTTTTTAAAAATCTTTCCCATTGGTTGTAAATGATCAGTATTTGTTTGCTGAGCAATGTTTAATCCTTCTGCAAGTTGTTTTTGAATTTGACACTCAACTTCATCCAATAATGCTTGTAACTGGTTGGCCTTCAAACTTTTTCAGTTGACCTAGACATTCTTTGTCTTTCACATCAAAACCATCACTTTTAAAACATTTAAACCAGCGTTCATAAATAGCTTGAGATAGAGCATGTTCACCATAAGCTTTCCAAAGTATTCAGCAGCACTTTTCTTCAAAATAAAGTACTGAATTATGACTTTCCTCAAATGCTGCTTTTTTTGGCATGAAATTTGACACTTGTTAGCCTAAAAATATCCATGATGTTAACAGATTCAGCAATTTGGACATATGAAGTTTTGAATCTTGTTGTCAGTACAACAAAATAGCATATATATCAAATCACATATATGTTAACATGTGTGTAACTCCATCTATTGAAAAAATCCACATTATTACTGCTTTACCTGGTATCATGCTTAGATTAAACCAAGCACATCTCCTTGTTGATGTGTCCAGCATAATGTAAAAATTAACTTAATACTTCTGAAAATCCAATAATAAAATTAGATGGTTTTCTCCAATGTACTGTAGCAAAGTTGAGGGAGGGATTGACCAAGTGCCAGGAAATACTATTAGTGACAGAGCAAGGATTTGACACCCTTGCCTCTGATGATTGGGCTTCTCTCAATCATTGCATTATATTGCCTCCAGAATATTGATGATCCAAAGTGATCTTTAGTATTACCACCCACAGGAGGTAGAAATTTGAAATTGAAACATTTCTGATTTCTTGGGAATATATTGTTGTCTTTAAATTATGTTTAAACAATTCTTTTGAATTTTCTAGTCTAAAATTATTCTCTTAATTAAAATAATACAGTTTTTCAGATACATGTAGATCTTTTTCCTTTTATACATTTTCTAAAATTTTAAATTTTAAAATATATTAGAAATTAAAATATATAGGTGCTTTAAAGTTGATAGTTAAGAGGGAATGCCTCCCCAAATATAAGCATAAGTTAAATCTGCCAGGATATTACAAACGAGCCATCTACCTAACAAAAGAGTAACATGCTAATTGACTGTACATTCACAACACCCACCAGCCAATCAGGAATTAGTATGCAAATTAACTCAACAAAGCTGCTCCAGGCTGGAGCAGAAAGGTGGCTTCGGCCAGAGCAGAGGTGGTGCCAGCATCCAGGGGAAGAAAGCCCACTCTTGCACAAATTTTTGTGCATCAGGCCTCTAGTATTTAAGATATAATATGTGTTTAATGTATATTGCATATTATATATTACATATTATATGTGTACTAGAGGCCCAGTGCATGGAATTTGTGCACAGGGGAGGGGGTAGTGTCCCTCAGCCCAGCCTGTACCCTCTCCAATGTTGAACCCCTTAAGGGATGTCCGACTGCCTGTTTAGGCCCAATCCCAGATCTGGCCTAAATGGTCAGTCAGACATCGTTCTCATAATCCAGGATTGCTGGCTCCCAACTACTCACCTACTTGCCCCTAACTGCTTGTCTACCAGCCTGATCACCCCCTAACCACTCCCATGCCAGCCTGATTGATGTCTAATGCTCTCCTGCCAGCCTGTTTGTCCCCAACTTTCCTCCTCTGCTGGCCTGGTCATCCATAACCGCTCCCCTGCAGGCTTGATTGCCCCCAACTACCCTTTCTTAAAGGTCTGGTGCCTCCCAACTGCCCTCCCCTGCTGGCCATCTTGTGGTGGCTATCTTGTGTCCACATGAGGGCAGCTATCTTGATCTTGTGTGTTGGAGTGATGGTCAGTCTGCATATTACTCTTTTATTAGATAGGAGAGAGGCCTGGTGCATGGGTGGGGGCCAGCTGGTTTGCCCTGAAAGATGTCCGGGATCAGGGTGGGGGTTCCCTTGGGCATGGAGCACCCTAGACGAGGAGCCTGTGGTGGTTTGCAGGCCCCCTGCGACTGAAGCAGAGACCCTGGTAACCGAGGTTTATTTCTTTGTAGCCTGAAGCAGAGCCAAGCTTTCTACTTCCTCCATGGTGGCAGGGGATTTATTTATCTTCTATAGTTGAAACTTTGTAGCCTTAAGTAGAGGTCTGAGCCAGCCAGGGTGTGGGGATAGCTTGGCTTCTTCTATCGCCTTGGAAACCCAAGCCTCCCTCCTGCTTTCTCCTTGGCCACAGCCATCTTAGTTGGGTTAATTTGCATACACGCTCTGATTGGCTTTTGGGCCTGGCTGTGTGGGTGTGGTTTCTGGGTGTGGCTAATGTAGCGGATTGATAGTTAATTTGCATATTATTCTTTTATTAGATAGGATAATGTATAATATTTATAATCTTCATTCAAATTATGTTGTTTTCTTTAATTATAGTCTTAGAATCTCTGAAAGGAAAAGTAGGTAATCTTCATATTTTAAAAAATAAATAGCTGTCATATTGGAGTTGTAGAGCTACTAATTAAGATTTCATATTAATAATAAAATATTTGTTGTCTGTCTACCTTATGTAAGTCTGGTACTAAGCAATGGGCATGGAAAAATGTAAGTTACCTTAAGAGGTATTTTATTCTTTTAAAAGAGGAGGAAATGTGAAGTCAAAATTATAACAAATACTAGAGGCCCAATGCATGAAGATTCAATTCTGGGAGGTGACAAAGCCAGGATGGGATGGCAAGGGCCATTGGGCTAAGCTGACCAGCAGGGGGCCAGTTGGAGGTGAGCAAGCCATCATTGGGAGTCATTTGGAGGTGATCAAGACAGTGGAGGTGCAGTTTGGAGTGAGCAGGCTAGCAGGGTGTCAGTTGGGGGTGAGAAGGCCAATGGGGAGGGAAGATGGGAGAAAGCAGGCCAGCAGGGAGGGCAGTTGGGGTGAGGAGGCTGGCACAAGGGACGGTTGTGGGTGAGCAGGCTGGTGGGAGGGGGGGGCATTTAGGTGAGCAGACTGGCAGACATAGTGGTTAGGGGCAATCAGGCAGGCAGACAGGCAGGTGAGCGGGATTGTAAGAGGGATATCTGACTGTCGGTTTAAGCCTGATCCCTGTAAACTGGCAGTAGGACATCCTTCGAGGGGTCCCAGATTGGAAAGGATGCAGGCCAGGCTGAGGAACATCCCCTTACTGTGCATGAATTTCACACACCGGGCCACTAGTAATAATAAAGGTCACATTTTACTTGGATTATATACTTAATTAACAAAGTATTACACTTCGTTTAAAGATGTTTTTACCTGCTTGTCTCTTTATGTAATGATAAATTTCAAGGATTCTGTATTTAAATTAGAGTACAGAAAAGGGGGAACTCATGGTTATAGAGGAACTTGACCAATTCATCACATCTTCTCAGAAGTTGTCATAAGATTTATGATAACTTAAACATGGAGGTTTGATCCATGTACTTATTACTGCTTTTTGCTGAAACTAAATATCAGTGATGCTCAATGATTTCTTCTAAACAACAGGAATACTTTAGCAATTATTCCTCATCCTTTGAATATAGTGAAAAAAGGAACAAATGAATTTCTCCAGGTGTGCTGATAGCTTAATTTGGTTCATGTAACTAAACCTGAAGCTCTTTATGCATATCATGCTATCTGTAAATAGAAATATAGACAATGTATACAAATTACCTGTTGTAACTGAATTCAAAGGCTCATCTTTTTTTATGTTATGTCCTACAATGGGAATAATTTGAATTAATTTAAATTTATATTGTTAACATATTTACTCGCTTGTTATGGAATCATAATACGTGCTATTAACTAAAAGGATCTCCTTCTTAAGAAATTTCAGTTTGTTTCTTCATTAAACAGAAGCAAAGAAAGCATTTCTTCCATAGAAGGAGTATGTTGAGATAGAGTTTTCTACTAACAACTCTCAGGATTAATCATATAGTAGATTATGAGAGAAAAATACAAATAGTAAAGTAATAACAAAGTGAGTTTGTGGGGCTTATGTTCTAATCAATTACTAAAGCTATAACAGAAAAATAGGAGACAGAGAAAAAGAAAATTAAGAAATAATGTATAGTTAAAAATTAATTTGGGGCTAATTAGAAGAGCTAAAACAAATAAGAATTTCTTGCCCTAGGAGAAAGAAATGTATTGAAAGTGTTAAAACCTGCTTTCTAAAAAATGCCTAGTGCTGAAGAATCTTTTATTTGTCTGAAAGTAAAATGCTTATGTGAAATCTTATATTTTATTATACATACAGATTAAATGAAATTATTTATGGCTGCAGATTAAGTGAAATTATTCATACAATACATGCAGCATGCAGTTGACAAACGCTGATTAAATATCCTCTCTGTTGAAACGTACTGTGTGGATGTTTAGACTGTAGTTATGAACCAGGCAGACGAGTCACAACCCTTTTGAAGTTTACAGCACAGCAGGCAAAGCATGCTTAAAGACAGCAAATAATCCATTAGAAAGTTAGGAGTAAGAGTTGGCATAATGGGGAAACTGATCCCATAATGGTGCTATGGGATCCTATAATGAGATCTAATCTAATCTGGTAGGGAGTCAGGAACAAAGTCCTACAAAATTGAAATCTCAGCTGGTTTAAAGAGTATAGAGGGAGAGAGGAATTCCTGTGGTGGGGGATTTTCCAGTTGCTGAGTATGTGTATTCCTGTTATCCTCCTGTACTCGCAGAAATAATTACAGGATGGGTTTGGGGACCCACTGAACACACTATAAAAAGGATCTGAGCTAAAACTTTATTGATCACCAGACCTCCACAAGCCCCTACTCTATGGGTAGACCAAAGCAACGTTTTTGGGAATTAGTGTTTGTTCAGAGCCAGTGTTCAGCAATTCCCAAAATTTTTTATTATTTTTTTCCCCCCCAACACAGAATCACTCTGGTAAAAGACCATAAATCCCTTTGGGGAAGTCTGGGAGAAAGACTAAATTTATTCATTTTAGGAATTTTGTTACTTTTCTTTGTTGGAGAGATTCTGGGTCTGTTAACGGGTTCAAGTTGGGGTTGTGAACCTTCAGGTTTTATGATTTAAATTAGACTTCTTTTCACTCTTTTCCCACACATCTCATTTCCTTCATATCTGACTTCAAACAATTGCCTGCCTCCACTACTATTTTTAAAGTTATCATGATCTCTGTTACTGAATTTAATTTTAGTCACCTTACATGATCCCTCAGCAACATTCCACACAATGAACCTCTCTGCTTATTAAAACATTCTACTAAAAACAAGAGATTTGCGAAAATTTCACTCCTCAAATCTCTTTGATAGCTTTTTATATCCTTAGGATAGCATTCTAAATTCTAGGAGTCGCTTCATAAAGTCATCTCTCATTAATTACATTTACTTTTTTCTAAAGTATTACATAAATTATGACTTCTTTCAAAATAATCTATAAAAAAAAAAAGACCCAGAGAAAGTGAAGCAGCGATCAGACTCTCAAACCTCAGAGGGAAAGTAAAGGTGAGTGGGGGTAAGGGGAAGAGATCAACCAAAGGACTTGTGTGCATGCATATGGGCCTACCCAGTGGCCATGGACAATAGGGGGGTGGGGGCATATGTAGGGAGGGGTTTGGGATGGGAATGGGGGGATAAGGACAATTATGTGAGATCATAATCAATAAAATAAAATAAAAAATTATAAAGAAATTTTAAAAATAATGAAAAAAATAAACAAAGTATTAATTTCCAAAACAAACTAGAAATATTTGAAATACATGAAATTTCATATTACATTAAAACAAGCATATAGAAACAATCAAAATCTGACATGATTCATTGAGAGTACTTAGCAAATAAGAAAAGCAGTTTAGGATAAAACTAAGGACAACAAAACTGGAAGATAATTGATGAGTGGAGGTGATCGTAATGTCAGAGACTCAGAGAGAAAAGACCCTAAGCTCATGAAGCAGAGACAGTTACCCCAAATCAGAGAGAAAGGGGAAAATAATATCTGGAAAAGAAAACCATATTATGAATAAATTCTGGCATAAAATCATGATGCATCAGTCCACCACTAGAGACTTCACTAAAAAATAAAATCTCATCAATTATGTTGTCACCCACCCCTATCAGGAGTTTCTCTAAACATTTCAAATATCCAGCAATTATATGCAGACACCATAACTGCAATCAATGAAGAATTCATCAGAGGCTTCTCATTATGAAACAGAAAATATCAAAAGAAGGGAGAAAATTAGCAGTGTTTAGAGGTTTAAGTAATGGAAATTAGTCCATAATTGAATGCAGAAGAGATGATTCCGGTTGACAATAGATATTGATGATGATCAAGATAAAATAAAGAAGGTGAAAGCAAGAGACAGGAAGAACTGGCAATCAGGACACCAGAGAAAGAAGAAAAATACAAAGTAGGATTTTACTTTTATGTAAAGAAATTGTAAGGGGTGTATTTCTTTTCAGTGAGTAGGCAAAAAGCATTCCTTTGATTTATTTATAATATTGAAATTGCATAGTCTAAGTATTACTTTCATAAATGTTTTCTAAAATAGTTGCTTTGTTTATAAGCAGAATATTCTGTTGTGTCTATAAACAGAATTAGAGGCTGGTGCACTAAATTTGTGCACTTGTTGGGCGGGGGGGGGGGGGGGGGGTCCTCAGCTCAATCTTCCTCCCTCTCACATTCTGGGAGCCCTCAAGTGATGTCCTGCTGACTGCATAGGCCCATTCACCCTATGGGAGCAGGCTTAAATCACAGTCTGGCCTTCCTCTGCGGGGTGATCAGGGGAAGGCACCACCCCTATCACCCCACTGCATCAATGTGGACTCTGATCCCATCACCATATATAAATGATAACTTTCTTTAGGCATTTTCATGATTTCTCTTTCATAGGATATGACCTTTCTTTCTTTCTTTCTTTCTTTCTTTCTTTCTTTCTTTCTTTCTTTCTTTCTTTCTTTCTTTATTTCTTCTTTTTTTTTCTCACCTGAGGATATGTTTCTATTGATTTTTTAGAGAGTGGGGAAGATAAAGGGAAAGACAGAGAGAAACATCAATTTGAGAGGGACACTTTGATTGGTTGCCTCCTGCATGAACCCACACTTGGCCCCAACCAGGAAGGAGCCTACAACCTAAGTACATACTCTTGAGCAGAATTGAACCCAGACCCTGTGGTCCACAGGCTGAGGCTCTATCCCCTGAGCCAAACCAGCTAGGACATGATATGACATTTCTTAGCCCCTCCAGCGATGGACCTTCATTTTTTCCTCCAGGAATGAGGTAGAAAAACCCTAGATCACCTTCTTGGATTCTTGTTACCCAAGTTATCAAGAACACTGCAGTGGTGTACAGGGAGCTTAGCCAATGAGCTGTAAGAAAAGGTGTTTCCTCTGCAGCTCACATGCAGAGATGGACCTGCTGGGGTGCTGTCTCCCACTGATGGTGGCCTGGGCACGCCCACCCACTCCCCTCCGCCTCTCCACTCCTGCTGCAGGGCCTGCTGGGGCGCTGTCTCCTGGCAGCGGTGCCTGGGCATGCACCCCTGTCTCTCCGCTTTCTTGGCTGCTGGGGCTAGGTAGCAGTGAAGGTTTGAGCACACCCACCTGCCTCTCGACTCTGGGGCTGTGCCATCCATGGCTTTCCTCACAACACAAGCAGTCCCCTCCTGCCCATCTACACGCGCAACCTCCTCCTGAGCCAGTCATGACTGTTATGGTGTCCCAGCTAATTTGTATATTACCTTTTTATAGATGATAGATAGATGATGATGATAGATAGATAGGTAGATAGATAGATGGGTGCTAGATAGATAGTGCCCTGCCCAAGAGCTAGGTTCCTTCTCTTGACATCTTTAGTCCATTTCATGTAACACCTGATAGCACGCTATTGACAGTCATGTCATCAACTTACTTTTCCCAGGTATTTAAAGATGTTATTAGGCCTTAGGCTTTTTTGTAGTAAGGAAGGATGTATGCTTGGGTAATTTTTCTCATGTCATATTTGGAAGCCTTTCTGTTAAATTACTGCAATATTCTCATTGGCCACATATCAATGAAACTTGAAGGAACTGGATCAGTACTATAGACATTTCAGTAAAAATGGGCTTTAAGATTAAAGAAAAAGGTACAAACTCACAGACTTAACAATTACTTTTAAATGGCTTTCCTTCATGGCATTTAAATATATGAAAATGGAAAAGAAAAAGTTAGTATCAGAGATATATTCTTATATATGTGTGTGCATATGTACAGAAATGAAATGAATCAAAAGAAAAATAAGCGATAAATGAAAACTTTGAAAATTAGGAAAATGAACAGAAAGTTTTTTTAAAGGGGAAGAAGACAAAGGTAGCAAATAATGAGTAGAGAAACCAAGAAAAATCTATCAAAGCAATTTAGAGAGTCCACAATGTTCTACCTGAACAAAATAAATCTGTATTTATTCATTTAATTTTTATTTTATTTGACTGCATATACTTGAATAAAATGTCTTCTTATATATATGTATGTATATTTACTCTCTATAATTGGTTCAGGCATTGTCAGGCTTTGTAGAAATGAATTATGATGAATTATTAGCTAGTTAATATATTAGAACCATTTTTTGATGGTGCAGCTAAACACAGAGCCCTGAGGTAATAAAATTTATTAGCTCTCTTGATTTATAAAGGCATTTATAAATTGTATTAGCACAAGTTTTTATCTAATTATCCTGTCAGTCTGGGAAATATACAAGGCAAGTGTTGTTGTATATTACAGATGAAGAAATTGAGACCTAAAACAAAACACTGCTAAACAACGGCAATATGAGTAGATATCTGGTTTTCTTCCTCCAAACCAGGTCTCTTATGGTGTTACAATGTACCTCCTACCACATTAGGGGAGGCAGAAATGTTTCAGACAAATAATGTAATAAATAAACAATGAAACAACTAAAATATTAGAGTAAAAACATATGGATATTACCCAGAAACTTCATTTTAATATTCCTGATTTTTTAAAGATGTAAATAATGAAAAGGCCATGTGAAACATGAAAAAGGGGAGAGTGGAAGTTAAGTGTGATGCTCAGTTTCATATCACTGTTCTTCTTGGTGAAGTATGCTATAAGATGTTTCTTTACAAAGTCTGTTTTTAAGGGTGTATTATTCAAAGTTGTCAAAAGAGCCGGGACTGGTTTGGCTCAATGGATAGAGCGTCGGCTTGGGGACTGAAGGGTCCCGGGTTCGATTCCGGTCAAGGGCATGTACCTTGGTTGCGGGCATATCCCCAGTAGGGGGTGTGCAAGAGGCAGTTGATCAATGACTCTCTCTCATTGATGTTTCTAACTCTCTATCTCTCTCCCTCTCTGTAAAAAATCAATAAAATATATATTTAAAAAAAAAATTGTCAAAAGAAATAGAACCAATAGGATATATAGATATAATATCTATCTATCTATCTATCTATCATCTATCTATCTATCATATATCATCTATTATATATCATCTATCTATATCACCTATCTATTATCCATCTAACATTGGTTTATTATTATAACAAGTAGGTTCACATGGTTATTCTGGAGGCAGGCTAGTTCACTAGCTGTAGTTTGGTCCTGCAGATGAAGAGTTCCAGGAGCATCCCCACTGCAGATGAAGTCGAAGGCAGTCTGCTGGAGAATTCTTTCTTGCTGGAATGAGAATAGTCTTTTATTCTATTTTTGGTGTTAGGTTGTGTAAATCTTTATAAATTTTGGATATTAACTCCTCACCTGATGTATCATTGGAGAATATGTACTTCCATTCAGTGAGTTGTTGTCTTTTCACTTGTTGATAGTTTGCTTTGCAAAAACTTTTTAGTTTGATGAAGTGCCATTTGTTAATTTTTCCTTTCATTTCTGTTTTCTGAGGAAAAATGTTAGAAAAAAAATGGCGGTATAAGAAATGTGTGAGATTTTACTGCCTGTATTTTCTTTTAGGAGTTTTTTTTTTTTTTAATCATTTTGATTTTTACATTTAAGTCTTTAATCTATTTTGACTTTTTTCTTGTAAATGATGTAAGACGGTGGTATAATTCATTTTTTGCATGGGTTGGTCCAATTTTTCTAGTGGCTTATTGTATACAGTATCTTTACCCTATTATATGTTTTGCCTTCTTTGTAAAAAAATGAAAAAAAGCATTTCCCTTAAGATCAAGAAGAAGAAGGTGATGTCTTTCTCCACCACTCTTATTCTACATAGTACTGGGCATCCTAGCCACAGCAATTGGACAAGAAAAAGAAAGAAAATGCATCTAAAAGAAAGAAGTAACACTGTTGTTTTTTGCAGATGACATGATACTATAGACAACCCTAAAAATTCCACAAAAAAACTACTAGAAATAAGAAAAGTAGTGGCATATAAAATAAATATTCAGAAATCAGTTGCATTTTTATACACCAATAATGAACTCTCAGAATAGGAAAATAAGGAAACTATCATGTCTACAATTGCATCATAGAAGACAAAATACCTATAAATATATTTAACCAAGGATGTAAAAGACTTTTACTTGGAAAATTTTGACACTGAAGAAAGAAGTTGAAGAACATATAAATAAGTATTGGGTCGGCAGCTAAGTAATTGCGGATTTTTTAAAGAAAATCAAAGACAATTTTTTCATGGAACTAAATAACTTTATTCTTTAATGTATTGCCCATTTTGATCAATGACCTTTTGCCATCTTTCAGGCAGCATCATAATCCCACGTTCAAAAAACTTCTATTTTTTATTAGCAAAAAACTGAATCAGGTACGATTTGACATCATCATCATTATTGAAATTTTTACCATTCAAGGAGTTTTGTAAAGATCGAAACAAAAAGTAATCAGATGGTGCAAGGTCAGGACTATATGGTGGATGTGGCAAAACATCCCAACCAAGCTCCATTAATTTTTGCCGAGTGACCAAAGATGTGTGTGGCCTTGCATTGTCATGATGGAATACAACACCTTTTCTATTTGTCAATTCGGGCCACTTTTCTTCAACTGCATTGTTTAATTTCATTAGTTGTTCAATGTAGACATCAGAATTGATCGTTTGGTTGGGTGGTAAGAGTTCAAAGTAGACAATTCCTTTGTAATCCCACCAAACTGATAACAAAACTTTCTTTTGATGAATCTCAGCTTTTGATGTTGTTTGAGTTGGTTCACCTGGCCTGCTCCACGATCTTTTCCGCTTGATATTGTTGTAAACAACCCATTTTTCATCGCCAGTTATCAGTCGTTTTAAAAATGGATCATTTTCATTACGTTTCTTTAGCAAATCGCAGCTGCTAATGGGTTGCGTTAACTGTGATTCTTTCAGTTCGTGAGGAACCCATGTATCGAGTTTTTGAACATAGCCAAGTTGTTTTAAGTGATTTTCAATGCATGTATGTGATATATGAAGCTTCTCTGCAATCTCACGTGTTGTACTGTGACAGTCCGAATTGATTATTGCTTTGATTAGGGCGTCATCAACTTCAACTGGACGACCAGAGCGTCTTTCATCTTTGAGTGAAAAATCACCAGAACGAAATTTGGCAAACCAATTTTGACACTGCCATTCTTTTAAGGCTTCGTCACCATAAACAGCACATAACTTTTTATGAGCTTGTGATGCGTTTTTCCCTTGCGGAAATAAAAAAGCAAAATATGACGAAAATGTTCCTTTTGATTTTCCATTTTTCAACGAACGCCAAACAAAAACTACAAAACAGATCAAAAAACTTTTTTTACTGATTAACAGCTGAATAGCCAACTATCAAATACAAAATGTGTTTTACATTTGTACTACGTCTGCAAACTAAAAATTCAACTGAAGCCATATGTGTGAAACCCGCAATTACTTAGTTGCCGACCCAATAGAAGCATTTACCATGTTCATAAATACAAATGATTTGCATTATTAAAATGCCCATACTACCCAAAAGAATCTATGTATTCAACATAGTTCATAGAAAAATACCAATGATATATTTCATAGAACTGGACTATTTTCTTGTGATTGGTATTGGTTCAGACTTTGACGCATAATTGAACTAGGTACTGTTATGTGGACGGGCTAAACATATTTACTTAGGGGTAATGGGGGAAGATGTTATATTATCTCTTATAACAGTATGAATAACAAACCCTTTGTAAAGATTTTGATTTTTGTCTTTTGAGGTGCTTTTTCAACAGAAAGAGGATATGGATTTTTATGTAGGGTCAAAGAAAGGGCACTGACCAATGAAAACAGGAATGAATTATTGAAGTGTTCTGAAGCTAAGGAGATCTGAAATCAGTTTTAGTATTTGCAGTAAGGCCATGTTCCTGAGGGAAAGCTTGAATATTTGCTTTTGGATAGGTAGTATTAGACAAGAATGTACCCTTAGCATGGGCAAAGAGACTCACACTTGATCATCTTGACAGAAAGGTTGTAGGAAATAAATATGTTACATATAAAGGAACATGTTGACATGATTTATATGGAAATCATGTTATACACTGGAATGCACTGTACAAATGGAGGCTTTTTTATCCCTGAAACTTAGTATGTTAATTCATTGTAATGTCTCAGAATTTATAGCTCGAAAATATAGAACAGATACACTTTTTACATGGGAGTTGATATCAACTCATATTTTTCCAACATTAGAATTCCTAATACAATGTATAGCATCAAATTGCAGAAAGATGAAGTTTAGAGGCTCTCTCTAAATTATCAGCCAAGGCAATTGGTGTAAAGCAGGTTGAATGAACTAAATAAAAGAGTGGTGACTTCTATGAGCTCAGGGGGGGAAAAAAAAGTGGAAGCCAAGAAGTGAACTGGTACAGGGTTTAAATAAAACATCATAAAATTTCAGAGAAATAATATCATATATAATCCAAACAGAACACTTGATTTGAATAAGATCTCCAGAATAGTAGGAACATCAGCACACCAAGGTGTTATCTTCACTCTCTTTAATGTTTAAAATACTTTACATTTTATCTACCCAAGGAAATGTGTGACTTATAATTCCCATTGATAAGTAATTAACACATTTTACATGATTATTGTACATAAAACAAAATACAATTGTAAGCTTTCTACATCTCACTACATCACTTAATTAAAAAAGTATAAGTTCACTCTCATTCTTCAAATCATGCCCTTGCCTGTCTCAGGCACATTACCTTTCCTTTCCCTCTCCTAAGCTCCAAGGGCCCTTCTTTTGTTTCTGTCACTTATTTACATCTACTACCTCTATAACTTTTTAATTTGAGTTTTTGGCTCTGAAATCTTTCTTTATCAAACTCAAGAACTGAGATTTCCCCAAGAAATTATATTAAAAAATGGTCTTTAAAATATTAAAATGCATTTTTCTTATTTTTTGTTTTTCTAATGAACAAAAATACTTAGTTTATAAATTTAAAATATTTAGAATTTAATCAATTGAACAAATATATACTCATTACCTCCTTTTCCCTTAAAATAAGTACATATTAATATATTATTTTACATTTGTATATATATACTGTATATAACTATCTATTAATATATAGATAGATATAGATAGATAAAAGTAGGTTTACAGTTGTGATTATGAAAAACACAGTTTATTCTTATATTCTTATTTATTTATTTATTATTTATTTTTTTAAATATGTATTTTATTGATTTTTTACAGAGAGGAAGAGAGAGGGATAGAGGGTCAGAAACATCGATGAGAGAGAATCATCGATCAGTTGCCTCTTGCACACCCCCTCCTGGGGATGTGCCCGCAACCAAGGTACATGCTCTTGACCAGATTATTATTTATTTATTATTTTATTATTTTCCATACTGTTAGAATGTACAGGATACTTAAAAATTGCAATTTGTCATCTAATTAGTTTAAAACAACTTTCTGAGCACAAACACTATGTTCATCATCTTGATGAAGACTAGATCTTGCAATTAGCAGTAGTTAATCATTGGAGGATCATTTGTTTGAATATATAACACACTGGCCCTAAAGAGAAATGGGTTTGTTGTTTGATAATGGGGTATGAAGAGCCTTGGAAGGTTTTCAAGCAATGTACGTTCATTCCACCACCTGATTCATCTCACCCTCTTTGTTCGATTCAGCAACCACCCTACCCAGAACAGATTAAAAACCTCTTTTTAATATTCTCCTCACTACCCCCTGTCCCACAGTATCTAGGCAATGGTTCTCAAACTTTAATACAGTTCCTCATGTTGTGGTGACCCCAACCATAAAATTATTTTTGTTGCTACTTCATAACTGTAATTTTGCTACTGTTATGAATCGTAATGTAAATATCTGTGTTTTCCAATGGTCTTAGACTCTATAGCAGCGGTTCTAAACCTGTGGATCACGATTCTCTACGAGAAATTAATTCATTACTTACAAGAAATTAATTCACTACTAAAGCAGGGAAGTAGAGAAAAATAAAATTTAATTTATTAAAAAACTTGAAATGTGTATAGTTTACTATTTTTCCAGTTGCTACTATTACACCAAGACATTATTTCTTCTGATAAAAACATATTACAAATCCATAATTAATCAATTTCATAATAAATGCCTGGTGGCAATGAAATAACTTTCTAGCTCTATAAAGTAGTTTAAAATATGAAGTATTTATAAGACATTCAAAGCTGCACATGGTGGGTTATTTTTAAAAGAAATATTCACTTCATAATATTTATTTTACTTATGTATATATATATGTATATAGATATGCATGTATATATGTATATCTATATACATAAATATACATATATATGTGTGTGTGTGTGTGCAGTTATTACTTATAGTTAATGTAAGATATATATGAGTATTACGAGTAGAAAGACAAATTTACTTATAGCAATTTGATTAAAAAACTTACAGATAATTTTGAATGTCTATATATTATTATTCAAAAAAGAATAAGTACAGATATCATGGTAGTTGGAAATGGTAACATTATATTAGAAAATTTTAATGTCATAAAATTGAAATTATTCCTCAGCCAGTGTGGCTCAGGTTTTGCGCATCGATCCATGAGCCAGGAAGTCACAGTTTGATTCCTGATCAGGATACATGACTGGGTTTCAGCCTTGATTGCTCAGTATGGGGAGTTCGGGAGGCAGCCAATCTATGCTTCTCTCTTCTCATTTATGCTTCTCTCTCTCTCTCCCCCTCTCCATTCCTCTCTGAAATAAATTAAAATATGCTTTAAAATGTTGAAAACGTTGAATTTCTTCTAGGTTACAATATAACTTCCATACTTTCCTCTTATGAATTTCTTATAAATATCTTGTGTAGGAAAAATTAATATCACTAAAAAATCAATTAAACTAAAAAGATAATTAATACAGAAATTTTTATTACAAGGAAAAGAAAAGCAGGGGCATGGAAGAGAGAAAGAGACAGCCAAGAGGGAGACAAAGTGAAAACAGAAAATTGAAAAATTTAAGAATACTCATCAGAAATATATTATGAAAAAATATATATGAATATCTATGGTACTGTAATGCAAAATAGTTAATTCATTGCTTTTATATACCAAGAGACCAAAGCCTTATACAAAATGGTACATCTCTATATATAAAAGCCTAAGAAACTCTTATGACCAGAACGACCAATCAACCAGTTGCTATGACATGCACTGACCACCAGGGGACAGATGCTCAATGCACCACTCAGTCAGAAGCTGGCTCATGGCTGATGAGCATAGCTGTCTTGGCAGGAGCTTCTATCGCCTCTGTGGCTACGTTACCAAGCAGTAGCGGCAGCAGGTGCAGCAGGGCTGGGATGAGCGGTGGTGTGGTGCCAGACCCTGGATGGGGCTCCTCTCCAGCCGCCTGCCACTTTGGCACTGCCACATCCCTCAGGGGATATCAGCCTGCCAGTTTCAGGCTGATCCTGCAGGACAGGCAGAGGGACCCCACCCATGCACAAATCTGTGCACCAGGCCTCTAACATACACACACACCCACACACACACACACACACACACACACACACACACACACACACACACACACCAAGCTACTGGAACGACGGCACAACTGGAATGACTGGAATGACTGGTCACTATAACATGCACTGCTGGAGCCAACTGGCTTGATCAGGGCCCCAATTCCCCCCCCGCCCCCCATCACCCATGGTCCTACCTCCTGGATCAGTGGTGGGGCCAGCTGGCCAACCTCCCATGTCTCCTTCCCGCCACCAGACCAGCCCCTATCGGGGCAGGCTGGCTGAATCCATGAATTTGTGAATGAATTTGTGCACCCGGCCTGTAAGTATGTTCATAATTGATAATAGCCCATCTTGCATGAATGCCTATATTTCCTCAATATCAGAAATAAGTAATAAAATCGGGCTTTAGCTAAAAATAACTGCCATTTTGTATCTTTTTGAAATTATTTATTCTAAAAATATTTTCGATTTCCCTACTATATTCTAGAACCTTATATAGTGCCAGCAATACCATGCTCATCTCCCATGGACCACTGTCCCATGGGCTTGCCTACCAGAGACATCTGCCCCCACTCCCCTGCCCTGGCCCATATGGCTGCCACATGGAGACTTGGGGTGGGTGGGGCCCAGGAGGCTGCTCAGTGAATTTGCGTCCCACTCAATCCACGCCCCGCTCTCTCTGCAGGTATATTTTAAAAACCCTCATATGATCTGTTTCCAAGGAGTTATAGTCCAGTAGAAATAAGGATATAATAAATAAGGTAAATATATAAAATATAAAATTATAACGTACATGAATATTTATATTATATATTATTGTAATATATATAAGTGTGTATAATATAAACACAAAATAAATTTAGGTAAGTGTAAACAGTACCAATTAATATTAAGAGGGACAACTTATGGTGAGGATTTGGAGTAGATATTTTACATACAGTGGTACAGAGAAGACCTTTATAAGAAGGACCATAAATGATGCCAATTGGTCATGCAAAAATCATTGGGAGAATGTTTCAGTCAGATGGAATAAAGAAAAAGACATACGTAAGTTAAAAATAAATAGTATGAGACTGTGGAGGGAAATTATAATAAAATATAAGAATGGCAGACAAGTGGCAGATTTAAGTTGGAACCCTTATACATGGAATAATTTTAAACAGGGGCATGTATAAATTTTAATTTTAGAAAATCATATTGACTGAGAATAAAGAGAAAAGATGAGTTCAAAGTATTAATGAAACAATTTACTCCAGACAGGATGTCCTAGCCCACAGTGTCTTTGGATGGAAAATGTAGATAGCATTACACTGTACTGAAACAAAATGTGAACCTAATTTTGCCAATGGCCTTATCAGCTTTGCCTGGCATCTGCCATTCTGTTCTCTAGAGAAAATAAATGACTAATTCGTGTCTTCTCACTCTTGATATTTCTATTTAAAGTTATCCTCATATTCATTGTTATAAATTTGTCTAGTTCAATTTAAGTTATAGTATACTTCTGTTTCTTATTTATTTTTTTGTTTGAGTTGTTCTAAAACAAAAACAGAAAAAAGAGAAACCTAGCAATCTTCACTTAGCCATTTCATATTCAAATGTCAATAAAACATTGTTTTTCTAAGGGTTCCAAATATTTCATTGTTGGGATGCATAATAGTTGTTAAAATAATGGGCTATTCTGTGTTTTGTGCAAGAGCTACAGATGTTTCAATCACCAGAAAAGGAGTGAATTAACATAACTGGAATTTACCAGAATCTAGTTTGGCACTAGCTAGGAGCAAAACAAACAAAACAAAACCAAGTAAAAATGTCAATAAAATAATTACACATACATCATTTGTTTGCTGAAAGGAGTCTCTCTGTGAGTCAAGAAGAGAGACTCCACTTTGTGAAACACTTCTCTAAGTTCTGTTCTGTAGAGAAAAGAAATGACTAATCCAACCTATTCTTGCACAACTCTATGCTATGAAGAATCTTACTATGATCCAAAGATAATTTTTTTTCTGGGCTACAACATAACTTCATACTTTACTCATTTGAATCTCTTATAAATATTCTATGTAGGAAAAACTAATACCCTAATATCACTCAAAAATTAATGAAATAAAAAGACAATCAGCACAGGAATTTTAATTACAAGGAAAAGAAAAACAGGGTGAAAGGGGGGAGAAACTCACAGAGAGACAGACAAACAGCAGAAAATTAGAAAAATCAAAAATCCTAATCAGAAACATATTATGAACAAAAAATATGAGTATGTATAGTACCATTATGCAACACTGTTAATTAATTAATTATTTCATTAATTAATCTATACAATAAGAAACCAAAGCCTTCTATAAAAAAAGACATGGTGGGACAATAAAAGATAAAATATTACCTCATGATGTCTAGAAAGGTTAAAAAAATAATAGTCTTGCAAATGAATGCCTCTTTGGGAGTAGCAGAAAGGAGAGAAGTCTGTGCTGAACAAACAGAGTTCAGGGCATGGAGAAAACCTTGAGATGAAAAAGGAAATGAATGATGGTCTAAAAGGTAACTGAGAAAAAAATGATTAATTTTAAACTGCTTCAAAATGTTTCGCCATATTCATAATTGTTATCTCTGTAGGCAAGAGATTATATAATTGGATAGTGAAAATCCCAATAGTATAATTACATACTCTTTTTCAGACAGAAGGAAAAATCTCCAATTTAAACTTAAAAGCTTTCCAGTCCATCAGTTCTGCTTCTACAGATTTATATTACATTGGTAGTACCATAGTAGCAAAATGATATATGTAAACTGAGACCCTAAATAGCCACTATCAGTAAGACTTCCTCACTCAGAGCACCAAATAGATTTATAGAAAACCCGATGGACAAGAAAAGCAGGAATGTCCTCCACAGAGCTTATATGATGAACAGTCAATCATAGCAGCAAAGACAAATTTCCAGGCAGGTTCTGCTACCAATATAAGTTAATTCACAATATTTTTGAAAAGGCAAAATAGAGTAGAATATGAATAAAGTAATAGAGTTGATGACAAAGCTGTAAAGGAGAATAACTGCATTAAACCCAGTATAGTCAGATTGTCATAAAGTCATTGGTTGATTCCCTTGAGATATTTCTAAATTGCGGATTCAGTGCTGATCTTTTTAAGAATTCTTGGAATTTCAGCATAGCAATAGCTAATAAGAATCCATGCTATTGTGTTCCTAGATACCATCTGTATATGCCTCCTTGACCCCTTTTCTGTGATTAGAATGTAAGTTCCAAAATGGTTGATTAAGAAGCTTGGCTAACATGGACTGACTAAGTCATTTTGTCTGTGTTGTTGTCCTGTACTTCATTGTGGTATATGTTTTCTAATAGGTTATAACATGTGTACTACAAAAGTCTTCTACTATGTACCCACTTTCATATATGTATTCATGTGCTTGTACCACAGATCGTCATGTCTCTAGTTGTATTAAGTTTTTATTGCTACTATATCAAATTACTGCAAATTCAATAGTGTAAAAAACACTCATTTATTCTGACCTGCAACTTCTCAAAATCTGGGACCCCTCGGGAATTTTGGAGAGCCAGTTTCAGCCCAATCTCCACAGGCCAGACTGAGGGACCCCACTGGTACAGGAGTCCATGCACTGGGCCTCTAATATGCATATACAATCTTTGGTTAATCTCTTCCTGCCTTCCCCCACTTCCCTCTGAGATTCACCAGTCTGTTCCATGTTTCCATGCCTATGGTTTCCACTCCTGCATTGAGCATCTTCCCCCTGGTGGTCAGTGCACATCATAGCTACTGGTCAACCTTTGGCTCATTGCTTAGGCTTTTATAGATAGATGATAGATAGATAGATAGATAGATAGATAGATAGATAGATAGATAGATAGATAGTTTGGTAGGTTAGAAGTCTAACATTGGTATCAGTAGGCTAGAATGAAAGTCTTGGCAGGGCTAAGTTTCTCTCTGGCAGCTCTAGGGGAATATCTGTGTGTTGTTTTTTGTTGGTTTTTTTGTCTTTCACTTTCTAAATGTTTCCACATTCCTTAATTGTGGCCTTTTCACTCCACATTCAAAGCCAGCAAGGTTGCATTCCTCTTAGTGTTCTTTCTCACAACTCCCCCTTAAAGTAGATAGAAAAGGTTCTTCTATTTCAAGAATCTAGGTTCTTACTAGTAGATACAGTCCACCCAAATCATATAGTCATCACCCGTTTCAAAGTCTTACCTTATATCACGTCTGCAAAGTCCCTTTTGTCATGTAATTAACATATTCTCAGGTTCCAAGAATTAGGTATGGACATCTTTGGGGTAAGTGGAATTATTCTTCCTAATACACTGATTTTCTAGTTCTTTTTCTCCAAGACTCCTAAACACATAGATAGGCCATTGGTCTCTGTCTTGGAATCTGCATGAATTCTCACCTCCAGTCACCTTATCTCTTTCATGGATAACTAGGTAAACTGTTGTAGTTATGTCCATGGAGAAGATATTTTATCTCCACCATTGTTCAAGACCACTCCTGGATATAGTCTTAATGCAGCTGACATTTATTTTTGGTTTTCACCCTGATATAATCTATTTGTGAACCAATCTTCTATCCCTTTTTCTCCTTTAACTGGCTATTAATACCCATCTCCACACTATGGCCAGAAGCACAGTGTGGGTACTTGATCATGCAGCTTACTCAGATTTCCATCCTGCTTAGGCTCAACGTAGGGTAAAATCTTTCCAAATTACATTGTGTGCTGCCAGACTCATGTGATTTTGCATTTATTATAGTGCTTCAAATAAACCTACAATTCTTCATAGTCCAAACTTCATTGGACTCTACTGTGATTGAGAGTGGAAGAGTTAACGTAAATGTGAAGCAAAATGGCAAATTATATTGTTCATCTCATAAGAATGCAAACTGTTTCTCATCTTCTTATCTAATTGGAATGGGAAATATAGTATTTACCAAGGTAATGATCACATTGCATATACACAAGACTTGATGAGTGTGCTCTCTCAGAAATACAATGACCGTCAAAGCAGCTGTGATTGGGACCACTGCTAGGTTAAGCCTGTAGTATTTTCACAGTCATCTTCAGTAACCACCTGGTTTTTGCAGGAACCAGCCTGGCAAATGAAGTGGAGATATAATGGAGACAATGAGTCATGCATCATTTATGTCTTTACTGATGACACTAATCTATTCTTATCTTATTTCACAGTCTGAGAACTTGATGTGGGAATAACTCTGTGGGGTACCATTTAAATATATACTTAAGTGTATCCATTCCAAGTATATACTTGGGGACTGGAGAAACTATTTCTAGGTGGGTTCATGGACTTTGTGGACCCACTTAGAGAAAGGGTTTTACCCAGGACTTTAATAATTATTTGATCCTTGTTAGCTCTCACTCATATTAGGGGAGGCATCGTAGCTTTTTGGGTCTCTTAGTTCCAATGTCAAGTCAGATCTTGAGTGCAAGAGTACTTGAAATAATTGGGTATTTCTCTTTCCCTAAGTCCGGGAGAATCATCAGAGTATATACTTTTTATGGTGTTGTATTTTTCTTCATCATGACATAAATATTGCTTCAATCAACTAATTCCAGGTCTGCAATCTTGCTGACATCTGGGACTGAGTAAGCAATTTTGGCTTGGATTGCAGGGAATACCCTCAACCTCATACAGGTTTTTATACAAATGGCTAGACCCTAGATTTAATAGAGTTAATTTTTCTATGGACCAGTATTGACAATTAGAGGCAAAGTTCCTCATTGACTAGGACCACATAACATTGCTGCGCTGTGGGTAGGTATGTATAAAACTATACTACATAATAGTTTACTTCTCACTGGTGTAGCAGCCAACCATTTTCTCTAATGAAACCGAAACTGCTCTGCTTGTCTATGTAACCATTTTCTTTGTTTCTATGGTAACTGTTGGCAGTACAAATCTTTCTGTATTGATATAACATGGAGGGGTGAAGAGCATAGTGTAAAAGGGAAATTACATAGAGGCAATTGTTTCTATACCTATATTAAAAGGAAGGAGGTAGAAATTCTGGAGGTTAGACCTTATCATTAGGAATGTGATCAGAGGGTAAAGGGCTGAAGTCTAGAACACAGTGAACATAACAAAAGGGCAATGAGCAGTTTGCATGAAAAAGGGAAGACCTAGAAAGTACATGACAATTGTCTTCCGCTGGCTGCAAGTTTGCTATGAGTAACATTTGCACAGGGATTTTCAGCTTACTTTAAAATGATCTTCATGAATTTGCAGGTTACTAGGTACCTGCACGGCTGTAGAATTCTACCAAAAAGCCTTGCAAGAGTATCAGTAGCTCTTCACTTTTGAAAATTAACACCTATGAAATTAAATTAAAATTTATGAAAATCCTTGTCTTCAGACAAAAGTCATGTCTTAAATTCCAGGAAATTAGTGTGTGTGTGTGTATGTGTGTGTGTGAAAAATCTGGAACTCTTATAATAATTTAAGTTTTCATTTTCAGTCTCATTAGGAAACACAAAATATAAATTAATATTTCCTTTCTTTCAATATGTGAATCAAATGTAAGTCTCAGACTTCAAATAATTCACTTTAAGTGTTCTACAAAGAAATAGTCATCTTGACCCAACGTATATCTGAATTTTACAGTTCAGTTATATCCTATTTTAAATCTGCCTATAAAATTATATTCATTAGTAGTTTCAAATAGCTGTTATTAATAGTAATATAACTTACATTTTATCCTTCAAAGCACATTATTTGTTTAATCTTAAAAAACATATCTGTAAAAATAAAATAAAAAATATCCTGTATAATAAAAGACTAATATACAAATTGTCCCCTTTACTGGAAGTTCCACCAGGGGATGAGGCTGGCCCACCAACTTCCCGTAGCCCCTCCCCCTGGTCAGCCCTGCCCTATTGGCCCCAATCAGGGCGGGCAGGTCAGACCCACGCATGCACGAATTCATGCACTAGGCTTTTAGTATTATTATACACAGTTTACACTGAGGAATTAGAGGGCAAAGAAGCAGTAGGTTAATTTCCAAAAGTTACCTAGCCAGTAAGTAATAAGACCAGGAATGTAAAGATCTTTTACCTTGTAGTGCAAATTTTTCTTCACAGTTTTATCATTTGCCTAACTAAATTCATGTATTTCAGAGATTAAAGATGGCTTTTAGTCATTATGTACTTATAGCCAGGTGTAAATAATTAGAAATCAATTAATGTTTTAATTGAAATGGTATGATTAATGAGTTATGTATCTAGAAACAACTTTTTTTTTTTTCCAATGAACTTATGTAAGTGGCTTTGGAGTCAGATTGCTCATTGCTTTAATAATTGTATGAATTCAAACATGTTTTCTAAAATTTATAAATCACAATTTACTCATTTGTAAATTAGAATAGTAATAGTGCCTAACTCGTAGTGTTTCAATATGGATTAATCAAATTAATATGGATATAAGGTGACTAACACATTGCCTGGTATAAATAAGATTTAAGGAAACATTGCTATCATTCTGGAATATTTTCACCATGGAAATATAATGGTTGGCTTATGTAGGAAAAAAAATAGAGCTTCTCAAGACTTCTATGATGGTCACTTAAGTCATATATAACTTCATAGCTACCAATTGTTTATATTGTTCATAGAAGCTGTTATAATTTACACTAGAGGCCCGATGCATGAAAATCCATGCAGGAGTAGGCCTTCCTTCCCCAAGCTGCTGGCTCCGGCTTCCCTCCTGCACCTGGAACCCGGGCTGCTTCCCTTTGGCTGCTGCCACCAGGTACCCGGGACTCAGGCTGCTTCCCTTGGGCTGCCACCGCCAGGCACCCAGGACCTGGGCTATGCTCCAGCCCCAGCGTTGCCCAGAAGGACTTCTGGAATGATACCCGAAAGGACATTCAGTCTAATTAGCATATTATACTTTTATTATTATAGATTTGAGGAAACTAAGACCTATAGTGGTTATAGGCCTTCTCAAAGATAATATCTTTTGGGGATGGCATGTGGTCTGTAACTTTTTACTCTCAGAAAGCAATCTCAGAAATATTACTTGGAATTCATTTTACTTGTATTAATACCGAAGTTTTTACAGTTTTACAATTTTTATGAAAATAATCAACTTCCTGCTAATAAAAAGTAAGATTGTATTTTATTAAAATATTTTTAGCTAATTTTGAATTAAGAAATGCAATTGTACTTTTTAATTTTAAATATAATGATAAGTAACTATCTAAATTGGATAAACACAAATGGTATGATTCATGGAAAAATGGCTTAATGTTTAATGTTTAATTCAGATCTCCTGATCATTGTAGACACTCCCTATTAATTATTTTTTGCTCTTGAAAAATAATACACTTTTTGAAGTGTCAGAAAACTTAGAATTAGTTATGATCTAAGAACTAAAGAAGACAAAGAACCATTATTATATTTATTATTGTTAATAATAATTGAGGAGAGTTTCAGATTTCAGAGTATGTTTTTAGCTTATTCTATATAATAAAGAGGTAATACGCAAATTTACCATCATTCCAACACACAAGGTGGCTGTCCCCATGTGGTCAAAAATGGCCACCCCCATATGTACACACAAGATGGCCAGCAGGGGAAGGAAGTTGTGGGTGATCAGGCATGCAGGGGACGGCAGTTGGGGGGGACAAGGCTTACAGGGAAGGGTAGTTGGGAGGACCAGGTCTGCAAGGGAGGACAGTTAGGGGCAACAAGGCCAGCAGGGGAGCAGTTAGGTGTTGATCATGCTGTCAGGGGAGTGGTTAGGGGATGATCAGGCTGGCAGGCAGAAGCAGTTAGGGGCAGTCAGGAAGGCAGGCAGGCAATCAGTTGGGAGCCAGCAGTCCTGGATTGTGAGAGGGATGTCTGACTGCCCGTTTAGGTCTGATCCCAAATGGGCAGTTGGACATCCTTTAAGGGGTCACAGATTGGAGAGGGTGCATACTGGGCTGAGGGACACAACACCCCATGCATGAATTTCATGCTCCAGGCCTCTAGTTTATAATAAAATTTAATTTAGTTAATAAGGATATAAAAATTATTTTTCTGACCCAATGCTGATTATGTGAATAATATGAATTGAATATTTAAATTTAATTTTAAATTATATTATGAGCATATTATATGCATATAGAAAACTGTTATATTTATCTTTGAAATTAAGTGGACATAGGAGTAAGGAATTATGCAGATGAATGTATATATCCATTGTTAGAATTTTATTATATTTGTAATATGCTTAAATGGTTAAAGTATAATATCTTTTGCTCAGGTTTCCATGCATGTATGCAGTTTAAAATATTTTTTTTCCAGTTCATTAAAAATGAACCATGTAGCCGGGACCGGTTTGGCTCAGTGGATAGAGTGTTAGCCTGTGGACTGAAAGGTCATGGGTTGGATTCTGGTTGAGGGCATGTGCCTTGGTTGTGGGCACATACCTAGTAGGGGGTGTGCAAGAGGCAACTGATCGATGATTCTCTCTCATTGATGTTTCTAGCTCTCTATCCCTCTCTCTTCCTCTCTGTGAAAAATCAATAAAATATATATTAAAAAAATGAACCATGTAATTAATTAAGTTAATTAATATATAGAAGTTCACTTCTTCAACATGTGAAATCATTTGATTTGTGCACTCTCAAAAATAGACAGTATTTATCCTAACAGAGCTAAATAGAGTGAATGTTTCAATCAGAATTTCACTTTATTCAACAATGGGGAGCTTTCTGTTCAGATATGTGAAAAATCACATTGACTTAAATTTTTAGATATGAGTGCTTGCTTTTCCAATGAAAATGATTGCATCTACAGTAGTCCCCTTTTATCCTTGGGGGATATGTTTTAAAACCCTCCGCAGTAGATGTATGAAACCATGAATAGTACTGACTCCTACATATACTAGTAGAGGCCTGGCACACAAAATTGTGTGCAGATATGGTCCCTAGGCCTAGCCTGTGATCAGGGCCATCTTCCCTGGCTGCCAGCAGCTGGACTCACCCCGCCCCCACCTGCCACCCTTCTGGGTGTATTCCCAGTTGGCCGTTGGGTGATTGGAGCTTAATGGCCTGGGGGGTGGGAGGGTGGACCAAGAGGCCCCACCTACTCATGGTCCCGCCCCTGCTGTGGGTAAATCTCTGTGTGTGGGGTGACCAGAGGAGCAGAGGCCTTGGCCTGGCACTACCTACATCATCCACCACCCACCCCGTTTCCCAGTTTGCCACCAGGCAATGGGAGACTGCCAGCTGGGAAAAGGGACTAAAAGGTGGTCAGTGCACCTCATAGTGACTGGTCCAGTGGTTGTTCTGGTCATTCTACCATTGTGGTCACTGGGTTTTTATTATATAGGATGTGTGTGTGTGTGTGTGTGTGTGTGTGTGTGTTTTGTGCTTTTTTTCCCCCTATAAAAACTTTTTATGATAAAGTTTAATTTATAAAGTTGGCACAGTACAAAATTAACAACTGATATTAAAAATAGAATATGCCAAAACTAGTTTGGCTCAGTAGAAAGAACGTTGGCCAGCAGACTGAAGGGATCCGGGTTCGATTCCGGTCAAGAGCATGTACCTTGGTTGCAGGCACATCGCTGGTAGGGGGTGTGCAAGAGGCAGCTGATCGATGATTCTCTCTCAAAGGTGTTTCTAACTCTCTATCCCTCTCTCTTCCTCTCTGTAAAAAATCAATAACATGTATTTAAAAATAGAATAATTATAATCATGTAAGGTAATAAAACTTATGTAAATGTAGTCTCTCTCTCCCTCTTTCTCCTATTTTTTCTCTTTAAGCAATAGTCATATATTTTTTAGGCCAAACATATTTCTAAATATATGTAATCATCCCTTACTTGCAGTAAATGCCTTAGTGTCATTCATTTCAGGGGACCCCTTGCTGAAGTTGTCATATAGGTTAAAGTGCTTTCTGGTGCAACACATTGCTGTCCATCAGAACATGCTTTCAGTTCATGACTTCCACACATAAACTTAATACCTTATCCATTTTAGCCAAACACTAATCATACACTGTGGCTGGAACTTTGCAGCTTGAGATGTGACTGCAAAATTAGCATGAATTTCTTTTTCTTTCCTTTATTCATAATTTCCTGGATATAATATTTGTTCTTACAGTATTTTCTAGTGTATAAGACGACCCCCTAATTTTACAGTTAAAACATAGGTTTAGGCCTATATTCGCTGTATAAGACTACCCCCCACTTCCGAGGCAACACCAGTTCTTTTTTTAATAGACCGCCTCTCTAACTCAGCCAATCCAAGCAGGCTTTTTATGCATGCAAATTATACATGTTCTGTACCTGAAGCTACACTGTGTTCTAGTAAAAAGCCTGCTCAGATTGGCCAGAGTCAGAGAGGCGGTCTATTAAAAAAAGAACTGGTGTTGCCTCGGAAGTGGGGGGTAGTCTAATACAGCGAATATAGGCGTAAACCTATGTTTTAACTGTAAAATTAGGGGGTCATCTTATACGCCGGAAAATACTGTAACTCTTAGCAACCCTAGCATACAACTTTTTTTCTTTTCTTATTAACTTGATAACTTTCTTCTTCTTAAAGGAAGCAATTTACAGCTTATCTTTGGAAGAACCAAATTGCCAGTATCACTACTCTTACATTTTTTAGCATTATTAATTAAAATAAGAGTTACTTGAATCCAAGCCCTGTGAGATCTCAATACTTGATCAGATAACTGAGATGCCTACTAAGTGACTAATGTGGGGCTGGAACATATACAGTGTAGATACTAGATATGCAGGAACAGACTAGAATGGTGTGAGTGGTCATCAAGTTACTCAGAATAACCCTTCATTTATTTTTATTTGAGGGTTGATGCTTATCAAGGCACATTAAAGTTTCTGAATTGTTTATTACTGGACTTTTCCACTTACTATTTCAGAAATCATTTGGCCACAGGTAACAGAAACTGTGGAAAGCAAACCTGAGGCTAAGGTGGCACTACATACTCACATTTGCTGTCCTTTCAGTTCCTTTTCAGTTGGTCACAGCTATTTGGATGAATGCAAATTAGGTTTCCAGGGTCATAAAACTTTGAAGTAAGCAGCAGATTTAACAGTGAATCTAAACAGTATCCGCGTTCTTTCACAGTACTGGGCAAAGGAAATTGTAGTAACTAAGCAGAGGGCAACCCTATTACAGATCTGCAATATCGGAAACAGTCCTTTCCATTTTCTCAAGTTGCACATATTAGAATATCTCAGATACAAAGCTGGATGGTGTGATAGCCAATAAAAATCTGAAAATGTGCAGTTCCTGTAGTTCAAGAGACATAACCTTCCGAAAGTACAGTAATAAGAAAATACTTGCGCTTCATTTTCTGGGTTTTGTCATTGTAAATGAGCCAGAAGCTGGTTTGATATTATTCTGACAGTTGCCCTGGCCTGTGAACTCTTCCCAGTTGTGATGACTAGATTGTCATTAGTACTCATGGGGGGATGTTTTGTTAGCAGGGCATTACAGATAAAAAGGAAGTGAGATGTTCGTCAAATATTTTTGTTTAAATTTAAAATGGAAACAGAGCACCAAAGTACATTCTACAATTCAACAGCTCCTCAAACAACAGATGTGTGTGTTGTTCTGTATATACAGTATCTGGCATTGTCAGATGGGATTAGTTTTCTTTCAAACATAAACCAGATGAGTTTTTAAGCAATTCCTGTTTACAGATTCTACTCTTTACACTGAATAGGAATATATTGAGGTCCAAATGTATATAAATTTTGCAAAATAATTTACACAACCAGTACTCTTCCCACAGAAAGATATATTTAAAAACAAAAAAAGCAAAAACAAAAACTAGACTCTAGTGGAGCTCCAGTTACTAATATTTATTTGGCACAGATGCTACAAAATGTTACAGCATTTTTTTTGTGTGTGTACAATATTCCATCTTAGCATATATTTGACTATAACTTTCACTATTACTTTTTTCTAATAATTCTTCTAAATTGGATTTCAAGTTTTCACCTGCTATTCCCCCCCCCCATACTTAGAAATCATTGAGGTTTATTTGTTGTTTATTTTCTAATTTTTGTATTTTCATTTTAGTGCTATCCAAACACACACACACACACACACACACACGTCTATTACATGCTGGATGTGTGTATGGGTTGGATTATCTGCATCAGCATTTTGTATTCAATTAAAAACTATGCCATTGTATCTTCTTTGAATATTCATGTACAATTATTTTGGCAATGATAATTAAACTCCAAAATGCATTGTCAAAAGAAGAGACAGACTCATTATTTTGATACATTTACATTAACTAAAGGCCCAATGATACCCAGCCTGCAACAACAGGGTCTCCTGCATTCTGGGCATGTAGGAAGTGACAGAAGTTTTGAATTATCCCAAGACACATAGTTCTAGAGATGCTCTGGATTTAATGAAACCAGTGCCCTGGCATACGGTATAATACCTCTTTCTAAATGATTCCATTTACAAACCTCATCTGCTCTTAATTATTATTAAGAGCTTTTTCATGTTGTATTACAAATTTTGCTTATTTTGATTTCTTTACATGAGCTATTAGTTTGTACCTAATTTCGTTGTTTCCATATATTTGAATAGCATTATATTAAGAATAATCTAAACCACTATCAGGAATTCATGAAAATAAGTTTACCCTTTCAAATAAGATTTTCTATTACTTAAGCTTGAACAATACAGGGTGAGACAAATGTAACTTAACAGTTGTTTGTATGGAAAATAATATAGTAATTAATAAAGAGTAAACTTGGTGTTTCTCATACTCACACTTTTAAACCTACTTCTGCCCCACCCTGTATTGTGTTATCTCATTAGTGTATTTACTGGGAAAATAAATATATTGTAACTTTCTATATTTTTCTAAATAATAAAATTTTCATTATAATTTAAGAGATGTTCTCTGTTTAACTATACTCTCCATTAAAATATATCTTTGCTTCTGGGCAGCTACTTTGCAAGGTTCATACAACATCTTCATTATTGTGTAAGTAGCGGGAAGCAAATATCAATGGCTGTCCAGGTTTCCTTTGCCAAAACTTAATGCTGAATGTTCATACTATTCACATAAGCCTCTGGCTCTGTTGACAGAATAGTCAACACCATCCAAAGACTTTATATTTCTTTAAGTCAGTGGGATAAGTTCACTAGGAGCATTTTATTCTCATATGAAGTAAGTTGTTTTGGTTTACTCATTATTGACATAATAAATGCAGTGCTAAAAGCAGTATCCCCAGATGGTATCTTTTATTGTCTGTCCAGTTCTCATTTTAACACCTGGGAGACATCATTGTCTTGTACATTCAGAATCTTTAAGGCTTCCTGTCACTGAAGATAGAGTCTTTTGGTGTGTCTTGTTTAAAGGTTTTCCTGCACTGCTAGATGCTATTTGATTTTTTATTTCTTTTCAGTCACTTTGTGAAGGGGAAAGAGCTATTGCTGTATGCCACAAATGACACAATGCAGACTTCTCGCTGCTTATTTTGGAATGTGTGTAGGAATCAGCCCCTAAGATAGCCATTACTGCCCTGTGCCTCTTGGTGTTCACATGCTTGCCTATTTTCTTCACACGATAAAATGGGTTGACTTGGGTCACTGTCTTAGTCAATTAAGGATGCTTTATCAAAACACTGTAGTCTGGGTAGTTTAAACACGCCATCTCACAGTTCTGGAGGCTGAGAGTTCCAAGAGTTCCAAGAGCAAGGTGCCAGTAGATTACAAGTGCTCTTCATAGTGTGTCATCTTCTTGGTGGCAAAACAAATGGCTGTGCTCTTCCTCTTTTTATAAGGGTAGTAATATCCTTATAGGGACTCCCCTCTATTAGTCTGTATAAACTTAATTACCTCCCAAAGGCCATGCCTCAAAATGCTATCACATGGGGAATTGAAGTTTAACGTATGAATTTTGGAGAGAGATAAACATTTAGTCCATAGCAAGAACCAATAAGTTATTGCAGACATTATTGGTGTGATTTCTGAAGTAGGTCATAAAAGATGCTGCAGGGTTTTTGTTGTTGTTGTTTGTTTGTTTGTTTTGTTTTGTTTTATTTTTTTGCCTGTATTTTGGAATCAGTTTTTCTGGGGCAAGCAAACTGACATGCTATGAGGACACTCAACATCGTGAAACACTGAGGCCATCTGTCAACAGCCACGTGTCTGAGTCACTCTGGAAGCAGATCCTCTAATCCCAGTGAAGCCTTCCCACCCAGCTCCAACCCACATCTTGACTGACTGCAACATTATTGGTGACTCCGAGTCCTATCCCTCCTCCTATCCCACCGCAAATTCATAAACTACAGAGATCCCAGATAGCATCTGTCCATTGCTTTAAGATGCTACATTTCAGGGATAGTTAGTTGTTACACAGCAATAGGCAACTGATATATATGTACCACTTAGATATTTGCTGCTGTGATTTTTCTGTTTGGCTTTGAGAAAGCTAAAATCTCCTGACACTAGAAAAAATTCCAGAACTAATATCTAGGCCTTGGCTTTGTTAGAAGTTGTCCTGAAATTCCAAGTTAGGCTGTGGTGTTCTCCCTCTCTCTTTTTTTAATGTATATTTTATTGATTTGTTACAGAGGAAGGGAGAGGGAGAGAGAGTTAGAAACACTGACGAGAGAGAAACATCGATCAGCTGCCTCTTGCATACCCCCTACTGGGAATGTGCCTGCAACCAAGGTACATGCCCTTGACCGGAATCAAACCTGGGACCTTTCAGTCCACAGGCCAAGGCTCTATCCATTGAGCCAAACCTGTTAGGACTGTTTTCTTTTTCACATAAGCAATCTCACAAGACAATCTGTGCCATGATGAAATTAAAAAAAAAAAAAAAAAAAAAGCAAAGAAGGCCACTCTATAATCTTGGTTAAGCACAAAAACAAGGTTACTGTGTAAAATGGAGAAGTACCAAATTTTCCTCTCTCCTGGATAATATGAGTGACCAGTGCTTCTTTGTCAGTAGCAGACTTCATTTTTTTCACCCATTCTATCTTACAGAAAATGTTTTACTAAGATACCAACTCATGAAATCATCCCCTGATCCCTGACACCATCTGATCCAGAGTAAAAACCACATACTCAAATCACCTATTCCAGTGGTCAGCAATCCATGCCTCGTGAGCCACATGTGGCTCTTTGGCCCATTGAGTGTGCCTCTTACACAAAATAGCGTACATGGGCATGCACATACGGTGCAATTGAAACTTCGTGGCGCTTGTGCAGAAGTCAGTTGGTTTTTCGGCCTGGGCAAGTCTATTTTGAAGAAGTGACCTTAGAACACTCAAAGGGCCAAAGAGCTGCATGTGGCTCAAAGGCCGTGGTTTGCGACCACTGACCTATCCTAATCATCTATTTTAATGCCAAATCATGTAGAACACTTTTCTAACACCCTTATAATAAAATTGAAATGTGGGGTTCAGGGTGCAGACTTTTCTTCCTGTGGGTTCCTGTCCTTAGGAAGTTTGAAGAATAAACTCATGGGGAAAAAAATACTTCTTTAAAAAAAATGTAGAAGTTTATTGAAAACAGATGCAAGCTCCATCTGGGCAGGGGGAGTTCCCAAAGGAGATCCCCTGGAAGGGTTCACCAATGGAAAAAGCCTGCTCTCTCTCTAATGGGAAAATCAATGTTAAAAAAAAAAAAAAAATGTGTCTGGTGTCCCTTTATCTCCAGTTTATTTATGCTTCAGTTCTTAGTTTGAACCTGGCTCTTTCTAATTGGCCTCTTTCCTTAATTTGGGATGCCCCCGGCTTTCCTCATTGGTCATTTTGCTGCATAGAATTAATTTCAAAGCTCAAAGCCCCTGGGTGCCTCCTTCTTTCTCTCCTCCTTATCTTGCTGGTTGGAGTTGCCTTTGATATCCCAGCTGCTCAGGCCAGAGATATCTCTGTCCTTGGTTTATGGCTGTTTTAATTGCTCAGGGCAGAAATGTTTCCATCTGCCTGGAACCCTCTTCCTGTGGCATTCATCTGTCCTTTGTATAAGTAAGATCAGCATTTTGGTATCTTCCAAGTCTTCATTTCCCAGAGACCCTCTTTTTTTTTTTTTTTAAATATTTTTTTATTGATTTTTTACAGAAAGGAAGAGAGAGGCATAGAGAATTAGAAACATTGATGAGAGAGAAGTACATGCCCTTGACTGGAATCAAACCTGGGGCCTTTCAGTCCGCAGGCCAATGTTCTATCCACTGGGCCAAACTGGTTTCGGCATCCCAGGGACCCTCTTTATCTCTAAGACTCCCTAATCCTGTCTGTTTTGTCCCTAGAATTCCTTTGAAAATCCATGGTTGCCCTTCAGTATATGGTCCTCTTCATTGAAACAAGTAATAAATCAAACTTTGTTTGACTACAGGTGTATATCTGATGGTATTTTTTTCCTGGAGTTCATTTATAAAGTCTTAAAAACATCCATATATTCATTAATATTTAAAATGTACCTTTATTCATTACAGTGATAGGTAACATGGATTCTTAAGACCAGACTGAATAAAAAATTAGTAATACATTTTGAACAATGGATATAGAGTTTAGATGTTCCTTTTTAAAGTATTTTTTTTTTGATATACAGAAAAAATTAAAACATTTTGGTATGGAAAACACATCAAAATTTATAGAAATAACTGTTTTTTATTATAGTTATTATTTAACACATTTTTATTGTTCATATTATTACAAATGTTCCTTCCCCCCCCCCTCCATTGCTCTCCTCCACCAGGTTCCCACCCTACCTTCTGCCCTTTCCCCACCCCCCATTGTCCTCATCCATAGGTGCACAATTTATGTTCAGTCTCTTCCCACATCCCCTTCTCCCCTTTTCCCCAAGAATCGTCAGTTCATTCCCCTTCCATACCTCTGATTCTATTATATGCAACAGTTAATATTATTTATCAGACTTTTTTTAATTTCCTTGGATTTTAGATTCACTTGTTGATAGTTACGTATTTGTTGTTCATAATTTTTCTATTTATTTACTTTCTCTTCCGAAAGAACCCCCGCCCCAAGTTAAAGAATATATTTTTATCAGTAAAATATTTTTAACTGCTGTTGACTTTCTTCAAAAATATTATCTTATAAAGTAATCTTCAGCCAAATATCAGTTTATCCTTTTAAAATTTATCAGTTATTGGCTAGTCTATCATTTTTATTACCTTTTAGCATTCAAGAGTAATCCTATCTTTTCTTTTTTTGTTAAAACTACATTGCTAATAATTATTTTAATAATTATATCTGTTGGCTATTTCTATGTGCTAGACACCATTCTGAATACCAATTTAATTGTTTCAGAAATCTTAAGAAGCATTATGATTTCTGTTTTACAGTTAATTAAAATGAAACAGAAGATTTGAGCACATTCTCTGAGAGCATGAAGCTGTAAGAGACAGAATTTAAACCCAGGCAAGCCAGTTTCATTGACTTGTTCACTCTAGTCTTTAGATACTACAGAGCTTCTTCCTCGCTCTTAGTTTTTCTAAAAATTTACCATAGTTTCTCTGCTGTGTAATTCATTTTCATAGTTTGTGAATCTATTCTTTTCTCTAGTTCAGGTAACTCTAAATTACTTTTTAAAAGCTTATGTATAATATACTTCTGTCTATAGTTATTTATAACTCAATCAGACATTCAAAGTCTAGTAAAAGTTTGGTAAATATTAAAGCTTTCTATTATAAAAATAATCACTAATAAGATTTTTACTCGATTAGAACAAAACAAATATATGTGAAAGTTAAGAGATTGGCTTATATAGGAACTACTTCTAGAAAAAGAATATGCCAAGTTCCTCATTTTTTTTATTATAACGTGATCAAAAGTTGCCTATTTAGCCTATAAAGTAAAGAGTATATACACATCTCAAAAATGTGTTTTGCACATACATTTTTTTTTATTGTCACCCTTTCCGTGGAAGATTTGCTAGAAACACATTGGTAACTTGCATAATCTAATAATTTGGTACTCATGAAACTAATATTGTTTTAAATTATAGTTTTTTAAAATATATATTTTATTAATTTTTTATAGAGAGGAAGGGAGAGGGAGAGAAAGTTAGAAACATCAATGAGTGAGAAACATCAATCAGCTGCCTCCTGCACACTTCCTACTGGGGATGTGCCCTCAACCAAGGTACATGCCTTTGACCAGAATCGAACCTGGGACCCTTGAGTCACAGGCCGACACTCTATCCACTGAGCCAAATAGGTTAGGGCAAAATTATAGTTTTTAATATTTGTTTATTTTGTATGAGATACTTACACTGAGAGTAAGGAAAGGCCTTAGAAAACTGTTGATGGCCTCATTCAGAAATATTTAAATTCTTTGAACATTTCAAGGATGGCTTCAAAATATCATAGCTCATTCAACACAGATATTTTATATTCATTACAATATAAGTTGGCAGTTGGGGAGGGAGACAGTTCACCCCTTATTACTAAAACATTGCTGGAGTGCTCAACGGAATACACTAATAAATCAGTACTTTTGTGGAAAAAAACAAACAAACTTAGAAGCTTTCTTTCTTTACCTCATTCTTCTTAACTATTTTACCCAAGAACCTGAGCTAGCTAACAGTTTTAGCATTTTTATGAATGGGTGTGGATTTTATATATATAAACCTTTTTGTTCATTTGTTGTTATTTGTTTTTCCTCTTTGTCTTTCAATCAGTTAACTCCAGAAGCTAAAGTATGGGTTTGGAACTTAGACAGACCTTCCTAGAATCCGACCTACAACTAACTTGTGGTCTTGAGCAAATTATTTTACCTCTCCTTATCTCTGATTCTTCTTTTTTAAAATTCTGACATTATAATAATTATCTTAGATGATTATTATATACATTGAACATAATAATTCAGATGAAGTCCTTTTAGCATTTGATGATCGCTCAATGAAACTTCGATTATTTGTCCTCTCTTTACAAAAAGAAAAAAATTACTGTGATGACCTTAAAAATACACTTTGCAGACCTCCAGTTGTAGAGAGTATATAGATCAAGGGCTGCAGCTGCTCTGTTCTGAAACCCACAGCCATGTTCACACTGAGAGCATGCTTCTTGAAGGCCTGGCCCAGCCAAAGACTGGGTGTGGGTGGTATGCTTGCCAAAAGGAGGCATTCCCAGGAGACATAGGACTCTTAAAAGCTTCTTCAGAAGCTCCTGAAGACCTCACCAAACCTTCCTTAGCCTGCATGGGGGTGCAGCACACTTCCACCAACCTCCCCTCCCTCTCTTGTTGCCTCAGGGCCAGACTGCATAATGATTTCTCTCAGGTTCCCCACATTCCTTTACATAGACCAGAGATTTTCAACCTTTTTCATGGCACACAAAAACTATTTACTAAAATTTGTGGCACATCAAAAAACATATTTTTGATCATCTGACAAAAATATATATCATTTTGATTCATTCACATCAGACAATACTCGTGTTGTATGCCATTTTTTTTTTTTTTAATTTGACAATCTAGCAGGGGTGGGGTACCTTGCTTCTGCCAAGGGCCATTTGGATTTTTATAACCTCATTAGCAGGCCATACAAAACTATCAACTTAAAAATTAGCCTGCTATATTTGGTCAAACATTTAATTAACTCACCCCTAATGCCTTTGCATGGTCAGACTAAATGATTTCAAGTGCCTTATACAGCCTCTGGCCAGACAGTCCTCACCCCTGAAAGGGACAAGAAGTCAATGCCCTTGACTAAAAAGTCAGGTATTGCATATTTTAAAAATTCTGTGGCACACCACTTGAACATAGCTGTCACAGATAGTTATCTTATTAAAAATCTTTGCAGCTCTATGCTCAAAGTGTCTGATTCTTAAAGAACCCAGACTTTACACAAGTAATTATCTTCAGAAGACCTAGCCCTTTGCCATCAACTCCACTTGGATGACAAGCAGATATGCATCTTACATTTACCCTTACCCATATTTTCCTGCCTGAGTTCCCTCTCCTGAAGTATCTCGCCAATTAAGCTCGGAATCAATAAATAAAATGCACAAAGGGCCACTTTATAAAATTTAAGGTCTTGCTTCTCAAGAGCTAAATTGCACTGCCCAACATTGCCCTTAGGGATACATCCTGAAAATATCAAACTCATAATAAATGGGTACCTTAGCCTAGTTTAATCATTATTAGAGAATGATTAAAAATTCTCTTGATCATTCCCGTAGTAAAATGGAAAGCAATACTTGCCACATCCTTAGGTGTCAGTCAGTTAAGAAGTTGTAAGTACATTTCACCAAAATGTAATTCAGATTATAGCAATGACCACATGTATCCATGTACTATCTACACATGAATCTATACGTAAGGATATTTGCCACAGTTTTTATAATAAGACTTTGCTTTTCTGTGCTTTATCCTTAGAAGATGAATCTTCAGATGGGAAGGGACCCATCATGAATCAATCTGTTACCTCTCAGAGTGAATCCTCTCTCTTGAGTACTTGGATTCCTGGTTCTCTGACATGAAGACACCCCAGGAGTACATTAGTTTTACTTTTGAGGTTCGATATCAATTTATATCCCAATTCTACTCTTAGTTCAATTTGATCTTAGTACAGGTAGCCTATAAATGTAAATAAACACAAAAATGCATGAGTTAATAAAAAAATCAGAAAGAGTAATAAAAGAAGCAAAGAAAATATAAGAATATAAATATAGACTCGCTTAAAGAAAACATGTGTGTTGTCTTAGCAGAGAGCTGCTCTCAGTGCTGAAAGTGCTGCTCCATTTGCTATTGGGACACAATGAGTTTGTTGGTGCCTCAAAGAGCTGATCCAGCTTTATAGGTGTCGTTCTAAGATTTCCTTTTGCCTAGCTGTTGCCCCATATCTTTACCGCCTTCTTCCTTGATGCTTTTGTGTTAAAGATACAAAGATAGAGCTTACCTGAATGCAGCCCAACTGCACTAGGCCTGCCTCTTTTCCAAGCAACTGGTGCACAGTGAATGTTCTCACCACTCCAGGTGAGACCCTGTTGCTATACCAAGTGGTGTAACTTGAACTCCATTTTGACTCCAAAATTATAGCTCTAATATAATATATCAAAGCTTTCATCGAACGGTTATCAAAAAGTAAGCAAACACTGGATTGTGGATCCATGAAGGAAGTGGGACATTATACCTCTCACAGGAGCTTCAATTTATGGGAAACTCAGTGTAATGTTGAGATGAAATGTTTAATCATTCACTTTCTAAACACTGGGTTTCTGAAGGTTCAATAGTGCCCGGTGTTTCCTCTGCACTGCTGGCCCAGGTGTTAATTAGCAGTGACTCAGTACCAGTCACTGCTCAGTACTTGCCCATGTAGTGCAGGGCCCTTTTCATTCCTTCATCTCTGCATGCCCCAATTTGAAAAGAGCATGGGATAAGGAAAACCAGTAAATCAGGTTAGAAATAAAAAGACACAGAATAGTCTCAGCTTTCAGTTTGAAACCAGCTTCTCTCAAAATGCAATTTTCATGTAGATTGTCTTTTTTATATCTCAACTAGAGGCCTGATATGAAATTCATGCACAGGGGTGTGTCCTTCAGTCCAATCTACACCCTCTCCAATCTGGGACCTCTCGAGGGATGTCCAACTGCCCGTTTAATGGACAGTCAGACATCCCTCTAACAATTCAGGACTGCTGGTTCCAAACTTCTCTCTTGCCTGCCTTCCTGATTCTAACTGCTTCGGCCTGCCAGTCTGATTGCCCCCTAACCACTCCCCTGTCAGCCCGATTGATGCCTAACTGCTCCCCTGTCAGCCTATTTGCCCTAAATGCCCTCCCCTGCAGGCTTGGTCACCCCTAATTGCCCTCCCCTTCAGGCTTGATCACCCCCAACTGCCCTTCCTTGCAGGACTAGTCCATCCCAACTACCCTCCCCAGCTGGCCATCTTGTGGTGGCCTACTTGTATCCACATGGGGCAGCCATCTTTGACTACATGGGGGCAGCATCTTGTGTGTTGGAGTGATGATCAATCTGCATATTACTCTTTTATTAGATAGGATAGAGCACTGGTGCATGGTTGGGGGCCAGCTGGTTTTCCCTGAAGGGTGTCCCAGATCAGAGTGAGGGTTCCCTTGAGGAATGGGATGGCCTGGGTGAGGGGCCTGTGGTGGTTTGCAGGCCAGCCACACCCCCAGTGATCCAAATGGTGGCCCTGATATCTGGGATTTATTTATCTTCTACAATTGAAACTTTGTAGCCTTGAGTAGAGCCAAGCCTCCTGCTTGCTCTGTGGCTGCAGCCATTTTTGTTGGGATTTATTTATCTTCTATAATTAAAACTTGGTAGCCTTGTGTGGAGGCTTGGGCCAACCAGGGTGTGCAGAAAGTGTGGCTTCCTCCATTACCAGGGAAACCCAAGCCTCCTGCTCACTGCGGGGCTGCAGCCATTTTGGTTGGATTAATTTGCATACTCACTTCTGATTGGCTGATGGGTGTGGCTTTGTGGGTGTGGCAGAATGTTGGTTAATTTGAATATTACTTTTATTAGGAAGGATGGTGACTCTAGCTCAAATGTAATTATTAAGAGTAATGAGAAATAAGCCAGATATTTCAAACGCAAATGATTTATTTTGTCTTACAGATTGCAAAAAGTTAGGTATTATCAACTACTATTTTAATCTGGATTTCATTGCAATGAATTGAAATTGAAATATTCTCTCCAGATTTCTTCATTCATGTAGCCAACATATATTTTCAGAGTTTGTGCAATGTGCAAGCCTCTGAGACAGGTAGTAAAGTCACGTAAAGTGATGTAAAATATATAATGAAGACTTAAACTATAAACACAATTTTCACTCAATGCAGCAAACACCAAGATTCCAGAGATAAATATAGAACCAGTAAAGGTCCCTCTCACAAAAATACAATGGTGTCTGTGGTACAGCAAGAGGTCTAACTAATATTCAGCTCTGAAAAAGAATATGAAGGCAGGATATGGGTATTGAAGAAATTTTTCTGGTTTAAAAAAGAAAACAAAACAGTACTAAGACCCTAAATACAAGAAGGAACATGACCAAAACAAAAATATACAGATACTAGTTATGATTGTAAAGGGCTGAGTCACATTCTCCCCACCTCACACACACACACCAAATTAGTATTATACTTTTATGAGCATAGAAGTAAACCTTGATATAACTCTACAATACTGAGCAGACATCGATGTAACTGAAGTGAGCAAGATTTTTCTGGGGTTCAGTTTTTTATTTACTGCTGGTACAGTGAGTGCTAGCTCTTTGCTTTCAATTTATCTAAGAAGATAATTCTTTTATTAATAAAACTAGAAAAAAAATCATAAAATAAAACCCACCACGTTTTTACTTTTTCTTACTATATTAAATAATTTATATGGTTCATAGGGCCTTATATAGAATAGTCTAGAAAAATTCTATAGTAAATATGTTTTCAAGTGCCAGCTCAGAGTATTTCCATTTCTCATTGCTATGTGTATGTTTCTTGACCATGTCCTTTAATAACAGTATACTGAATCAGGTGTAGACATCTGACTCAACCTAACCCAATCAGATTCTTTATCCTGGTAATTTGGATTCAGTGACATGAACCAGGTTACCATTATTTAATCTCTTAAAATAGAATTTAGAGTCTGTGAATCCTTATGCACCAAAGAAAAAGATACATATTTTATTTTATTTTATTTTATTTTATTTTAGTAAGCACATTTGCTTACTGTGCATCAGTTGATATTGTTAGTATGTAGAGAATAAAGAGATAAAAATCAATAACAATATAGGGAAAAATAGGTAAGTGACATGGATAGTTGTTTGGGTTCTTAAAATATTTAAATTTTAGTGTCTAGTTTCTCTGGGGCCTCAGTGCATTACATAAAATTTCTGCAATTTTTTTGGTGAGCTAAGTCTTTACATTTGTACTAAAACTACCTGATAAGCATCTAACTTATTCAATTATTTATTTTATTTAAGCAGGTTTCACTTATTAAAGCACTATCTAAAACTAACCCTAAAATGGGACTGGGCAGATGGTACAACTTTGTCCTCAAAAGTGCAATAATTTTGGAAATTGGATAATATGTGAACAATCTACTAGTATATATATAAAAGCCTACATGACCGTTCAACTGTTTGACCAGTAGCTATGATGTGCAAGGACCATCAGGGGCAGAGCTCAGTGCATAAGCATGGAAATGTAGAACAGTCTGATGAATCTCAAAGGGAAGGGAGAAAGAGGTAGGATGGAAGAGATTAATCAAAGATCTTGTATGCAAACTAGAGGCCCAGTGCATTGAGTCATGCACCAATGGGGTCCCTCGACCTGGCCTGCAGGGATCAGGCTTTGTTTACCAGGCCTCCAACATCCCCCAAGGGGTCCCAGATTGTGAGAGGATGCACACCAGGCTGAGGGGCCCCACCAGTGTTCACTGGCCCCTAGTTACAATATAAACAATGATGTGTATTTATTTAATAATTTAATTCAACAACTTATCTATATATAAAATCCTAAGCAACTGACCAACCATTAGCTAAGATGTGCACTGACCACCGAGAGGCAGATGCTCAACACACAGGCATGGAAACATGGAACAGACTGATGAATCTCAGGGCAAAAGGGGGAGGAGGGAGGGTGGGAAGAGATTAACCAAAGATCTTATACATACTAGAATCCCGGTGCACCAGTGTGGTCTCTCAGTGTGGCTTGTGGGGATCGGGTCAAAACCAGCCCGGTGAACCAATTCGTGCACCAGTGGGGTCCCTTGGTGTGACCTGTGGGAGTTGGGCTGAAACTGGCTCTCCTACATCCTCTGAGGGGTCCTGTATTGTGAGAGGGTGCAGGCCAGGCTGAGGAACCCCACGGATCCCTGCACAAAGTCTCTAGTTAAAGAATAATTTGCACATCATTTAATATTTACTTAGTAATATGAATTTTCTCAACCAAATCTTTTTGAAGACATCATTTTGGGAAAGTGATATGAATAGCATTTGGGAATTATAAATGTTATTCTTAATTAACATTCATGTGCCCCTTATTATGCTTTGATAATGTGAGGATGGTATTTTTCAATCTATAAAAAGTAGTCCATAATTACTACCTTAACTATTACACCACAATTTTAGAGTAATAAAAATTGAATTAAAATGAATTTATAATCTGGCAATGAATATTCTCTGGTGGAGTTGATTTTTAAAAAGTGGCTAAGTGTGGGGATTTTTAAATTTAGTTTCCACTAACAAATTTTCAGGGTATCTTATGTATCAAAAGCTTTTCATATACTGTTTAAAATCTTCACAATTTTCTTCACTTTACAGAAGAGCAAACCAAAAGCAAGAAAGTCTCAGTGACTCCCCTAATAAGTCCATTTAGAATTAAATTCAAGTTATTCAGATTTCATGGTAAAAATGTTTCTGCATTGGGTCATCCTGGCACAAATGGAATTCTGGTTGTTTTCCAGGGGGGAAAAAATATTTTATATGAAAAAGTATTTCTATAACCACTTACAGTTAAAAAATATCATGGTAATGTTTTCCTGTTGAAAATAATTTTAATATACTTATTCATTGAATAGTTTTTCTGCTCCTCTGGTACATGTAATCTCTAAGGAGCAGTGGGACTCACAGTGCATCCATTAGTTCCTAATTACAGGGTCAGATTCTGAAAATCCAGTGGAAAACCCACTGTAGGCTAGTGAAGGCTCCTGAAAGGCAGAGACCTTGCAGAAAGGGCCGTGAAAACTTCACAGGTGTTGGTTTGCTATTAAGTAAGAAGGTGGGCTGAAACCACTTTGGCTCAGTGGTAGAGCGTCGGTCTGCGGACTGAAAGGTCCCAAATTCGATTCCGGTCAAGGGCTGTACCTGGGTTGCAGGCACATCCCCAGTAGGAGGTGTGCAAGAGGCAGCTGGTCGATGTTTCTCTCTCATCGACATTTCTAACTCTCTATCCCTCTCTCTTCCTCTCTGTAAAAAATCAATAAAATATATTTTAAAAAAAGAAGAAAGAAGGTGGAAGAAGCTCTTGTAAATATGTTGCTTCCTTTTTTATGGATTGGGAGATATTTTAAAATTGAAAGAAAAATAATTAATATACTGTTGAAATTTAATATAATATTATTCATTTTTATTGACCAAACATTAAGAAAACAATAACAGTAATAAAAGGTATTTTAAATTGTACATACTTTAGCTGGGAATATACTTTAACAATTAAGAATCATAGACCAAAAAAAAGTTACATCATACTTCTACAGAGGATTCTCCCAGGCATTCTCTTTGGCAATCTACATGTGCTCTGGTACATCATATAGGCCCTACTTCAGAGGAGGTTAGTATTCCTGGTCATTGTGACCAATACCAGTGATTTAACTGATCCCGAACACTGACCAAATTCATTAATAGCTTCTGCTTTCTGATCGATTTATCTCTACTCCCATCTGGATAAAATTCACCAGCACCTCCCTTTAAAACATTTCTTTTTAGGATTTGTTCTTACTTTTTTTTTTAATAGACATTTCTATTTTTAATCATTACTTATGTTTTCAACATTTCATTTTTCTGCTCCATTGTATTCCATTTATATTTCATTATGCTCTCCATCTGTCTATCATACCTTCACATAATGTCTACTGTTTTCTATAATAGTTTCCTTCTTCCCTTTATTAAAGTGGCAGTTTTATGCCTCCTACTTTAATCAATATCTATTTAGAAATGATTTACTTTTCTTCAATGAGTGTCTTTAGTGTATAGTACGTTTGTCATTTATTACATCAAACTCTGATTGCACATATCTATTTTTCTTGATGTCAGCCTTCTATCAATGTTTCAAAAAGCTTCTTATTTTACATCTATTCAGATAGTAATTTTAAATGTAATATGTCTGTCTTCCTAGAATATATCATTTCAACAGTCAACATATGTCAAAAGGTTGTTTTGTTTTTTTTCTCCCCAATTACAATGTTTGAATACATTTCTGAAGTCACTCTAGAGTAGAAAATGCATCTTAGGAATTAATCTTGTTTAAAAAGAATTGTCAAGAGAATATATTTATTTGTGAAAAATGTTGTGCTTTATCAAATGTCATCATTTATAGCTCTTGATAAAATTATTTTATTAGTAATTAATTAAAACATCACCATACATTAATTACATAGAGAGCATTTTATTTATTTTCTTTAATAATTTAGTGTTTAGGTAAATTCAATATTTTCTAATGCTATATCTGTTCATAAGTTTTTATGGAGTTCAGTACAAAAGTGCCATGTAAAAACATTAAATTATGTGTCATTCCATTCTCTTATTCCCCTCTTATTATCATATCTTTCAATAAGTTATTCATAAATTATACCATCTAGATAAACTAAGTTAACCCTCAGGATATACCATGTCAATCTTTGTGATTTATGATATTGATATTGATAATCTTAACAAGTTTGAGAAAAACCTAAAATCTTTCCAAGTAATATTTCTCCCCCATCATTTCCTGAGTAAACTAATTCTCACAAAAGACATCTGGGAATAATAGAGAACATGTTCATTTTAGGATCCAAGGGACCTAAATATGTAGTTTGGAGTATTCTCTTACTAGATGTGTGACTTCGCTCATGTTTTATGATCTTGATGAACATGTGTTTTTTTCATTTACAAACTAGTTTCATCTATTACTTAATATCCTGTCTCACAGGTTATTTGTAAAATTAAAAGATCTAATGCTTGCCATATGCTTCACGTAGAGCTTGGCCCATATTCACTTATTAAATCATTGTTGTTTTTGTTGTCCTTACAATTAAAGAAATGGAAGGAGATCCAGAGTGGTGGTGGGGAGTAGGGTCAATGAAATACTTTCCTTCCACTGGAAAATCAGGTAAAGGGCAGAAAATAATTTTGCACCCTGCTCCAGTGACCAGAGGGTGGTAGAAAGAAAGAAGACACATTACAGTCTCTCTTCCCTCTTTTCAGGTACATATAGAGTGGTTTTAAATAATAGATATACAAAGTGTTAATGTAGAATAATTTTGATATTCCCATATGCTTAAACTGGATTATTAATTTTTAAATTATATCTAAAAATATTCTGGTGTGTTGGAAATTCAGTAGACAACAACTAAAACTGAAATACTGTTAAAAACCAATATTGTAGCCCAACCCATTTTGGCTCAGTGGATAGAGCATCAGCCTGCGGACTGAAAGGTCCCAGGTTTGATTCTGGTCAAGGGCATGTACATTGGTTGCGGGCACATCCCCAATAGGGGGTGTGCAAGAGGCAGCTGATCAATGATTCTCTATCATCAATGTTTCTAACTCTCTATTCCCTCTCTTTCTCTCTGTAAAAAATCAATAAAATGTATTTTTTTAAAAACTAAAATTGTAATTTATTAAAACGTAGGGTGCTTTCCATAATCCAATCAACTTAATATCAAAATGCAAACTTTTAAGGAAATTCCTGGCATTAATCTAGATATGTGCAGGTGGATATTATAGGACTCGAGGCTATTTCTAATCCTATCTGGAGGATAAGTTTTGAGTCTACATATGTCAAAAGGCAATCAATGTACTATACTACAGGCATAAAACTAAGCCAAGGCTATAAAAGTTCCTGTTTTTATAGTCAGCTGTCTGAATTGCTCTACATTTGGAAAACTTATGAAAGCTCTAGGATTGGTGCATTTTGGACAGTTTATGCAATCCACTTATATTCATGAAAAAAAATAGCTATATATAAAAGGTCTAAATTAAGGGAATATTAGAAAAGAGAAACAATTGCATCTGACTTTTGTTGTTTTTTTTTAATATGAATAGCAACTTGGATAAAGATTCAGAACATTAGTTTAAAAACATTACTGTTAAAATACCATTGAATTTAAGAAAATTCAGAAAACACATTTATTCAAATAAAATCATGAAATAGATGTAAATTACATCTCAATAAAACTTAAAAATTAAAAAATGAAATATATAATACTGAAAACATAACTACGATATTGTGGGAAAACATTTAAACTTTTTAATATACCTAATTTATTAAGTCAGAAATTATGGAAGACATGTTTAACTTTTATTTTACTCATCCCCTATCTGATATACCACCTGGTTGTAGATTCTGCCTCTAGATAACTTCTCAATTCAGTTTTCTACCAAGTTGACTTGGGGGTGTTCAGGACCCAGAGAAATAGTTCCTGTGAACTCCCTATGTATATAAACAGTTTGATTTAAAAAAAAAAAAAAAAACAACAAAAACCTTTATCAAGGGATGTCAAGTTAGTGATTTACAAATTAAGATTTAGCATAGTTGATAGAGAAGATGCACTAGATCTACTGACATTTATTAATTTTCTCACCAGTTCATGAGAAATTTATTCATGGTGAGGCACCTTATTTTCCTGTTCAGGATTAGGAACCATCTATGTATGTTCTTTATTGGCAAATGTCTTATTCCTGGCTAATGTCTTACCACCCCATCACCCCTCATGCCTTGAGGAATAGCTATCGAGTCCATCATGGCAGTGGATCTTTAGAACATGTTTATCTTGAAACAGTGCAGGCCTACTTGCCTTTGTAGTTCCCTCATAGCAATTATTTAATGCTGGGGTGACATTGTGGCTCAGTATTATACATTGCCTCCCCCCACCATTTCCAAAATACTGGCTTCGAATGCTTTTCTCAATGGTTGTTGTTGTACTACATTGATGATGACTATGAGTATAAGCCTTACAAGAGTATGTAGGAAAATCTGAGCATTCATGCATTCTCTGCAAGTTGATGTACCACTTAAATATTTTAATAAAATATAGAACAAAATATTTCTATCTTTCTTTTTTCATGAATTACTCTACATTATTACATTCCTAAAATGTGATGTCTTTTAAGATTAATTGCACTTTTACCCTTTACATATATAGTCACTGAGGACAATATACAAGAGTTCTCTAGGCAGAATGATAATAGCATTTGCACAAGGAACATCTGCTCCTAATCTAACAAGGTTTAAGACTGACAATGTCACCACATTGGCTAGACAAGTGCATTAAAGACTGGCTGGCCTGGTGCATGAAGCCAGCATTACAGTGTAACTTTCCTGGGTGCCATGGGAAAGTGGATACACAGGGTAAAATACACTGTCACCACCCAGAATGGGGTGCTGTAGAACAATGGATCCAACCAGGGTTGATTTTGTCACCCAGGGAACATTTATAAAGTATGAAGATCACATAATTTTAAGTGGCAACAACAAGGGAAGGGAAGCAAGGTTTTTACTGGTAGAAAGTAGTTAATGATGCCACTTAACATTCTAGAGTTCACAGACTATTCCCCTATCTCACTCCCCAAACCAGAAATTACTCAACTTGAAATGTTAATAGTGCCAAAGTGGAAGACTCTGCTGTAGACCTAGGTCTGTCTGCATTTAGGTAGAAATTCAGATGCATGAAAGTGGAGGATGATTAAACTTAAAGGTCAGCAGTGCCCTGTTCCAGACTCTTGAACTTACCCTGTGCCCAATGTGTGCATCCTCCCAAATCAATATGCCAGCATCACATAGGCACCAACCCCACACGGTCCTGAAATGAAATATTGACCAGTGGTAGCAATCCACTCATAGCAGTGCCATGCTGAACCTGGACACAGGGCTCTTGGGCAACCTCACAGTACAGATCTACAGCTTCTTTAAAAACCCTGTCAACCCCATTTATGCAGAACAGTGATTTTCAAGATTTTTCATCTCATGATACACATAAACCAATTACTAATATTTCTGGCCTACCAAAAATATATATTTTTTTGCTGATCTGACAAAAAATAGGTATAATTTTGATTCATTTACACCAGATGGTTATAGTTGTGTTGGCTGTTGTCATTTTTTAATTTTTTTTTGATTTGACAATCTATGGCAAAAGAGGTCAGGGTCCCTGACTAGTTAGGTATTGTATTTTTTAAAAGTCCTTGCAGAGCACCAATTGAAAATCGGTAGAGAACTGAGAATTGAAGGGATGAAATGGGTCCCTAGTGCCAGGTAGGCCATGCTGTAAACATAGGATGCCCTGTCTAAATGGCACTGCCATCCTGGCCATTCCAGGAACCAGAGGGACCTTAGAACATTTCAAATAAAACATTTCAAGTTTGGGCCCCAGAAATGTGCATTTTGGTGCCACTTCTTTCTATTCCTGCAACAGTATCACCTATTGATATCTCCAGTGTCTCCCTCCTAATTGTTCTCTCAAAGTCACACACACCAATTCAATAAGAATGAGCTCTCTGAAATAAACACTCATTCAATTCTACTTAAGGCCACTCAACTTTTTTTACTTTTCTCAGAATAAAATCTAAAATCTTTAAACTGTCCTGTAAGAACCTCAGCTATTGTCTAAAATTCCAATTTTTTTTAATTCCTTCTCTTCTTCTCCCTCTTTGTTCACCCACCATACTCCATACCACCAGCCACTGTGTTACCTTTATCTGCCCTTGATTTCTCTTCTTACAGATACTTCTTTCTAGAAGTTTTATTTCATCTTAGGCTAGGTTAGGTTCAACTGTTGAATACTTTTTTAGCATCTCACAGTTTATTCATACTCCTTACAATTACTTAGGCTGTGTCTATCCTCCCCTTTATACTGTATGTTCCATGAGAGCAAGGTCTGAATCAGACCTGCTCACCACATTACTCTCATAGGTTGATAGTCAATGAATAGTAGTTGGCTAAATGGATGAATAAAACCTAAATTTCCTATTTAATTTATTACCAAGTTTACTCTTCCTTTATATTGCTTTTAAATATTAAAATACTTCATACATGCATAAATACAGAAATAAATGATGAAAGGTGAATTCCCACCACCAAGATCTAAAAATTGTCACCATGTAGGGGAGCCACTCATGATTTTAATACCCCAATTATTTCTTGCAGCTAGAATTAAATAGTTTAATTCTTATGATATAGGTGTAGGCTTTAACTTAGTTTATAGTCAAAGATTGAGCAGTGTGCTGGTCATGTTCTGAAGAACTATAGAACATGTTCCAGAAGAAATGTTTAAAACCACACTTTGCTGAGACAATAAAAATAAGGATAACCATGAAACAATGATAGTTTAAACAATGGCAATAGTTAGGGGATATCTATTTTTTGCCTTTTGTTTTAAAGATAACATCACTGCCTCACAATTATGAGATATTTTGCAGAATCTTGGTTCTTCAACCCAGCACTCTTTGTCCTCACAATATAATTTTGTGTTGCCGATGTACTATTCTTTTGTCAATCAAGAAGACATAACTCCAAGGCCACAAAGGAGTCTGATACAAAAATGTGTTATCTATTACTAAAGAAACACAGACTTCTCTTTCAGTTTCCTAAAACAAATCCTCCTTGACTCCCTAGCCAAGTCAAAACTCCCTACTTGTGCTTTTTAGAGAGAGAGATTTGAGAGATCTTTCTCTCCTATCCTCTTGCTTCAGCCAAACTGAACAAATCTTTCTCTGTCTCTAAGTGCTGGTGTCTTAATATTTTGGCCTCTTAATGCATCCAGTACATAAACCTGGATTTCAGGAGGTGATTTTGTAACAACCATGCCCTATATTTACTTCATCTATTTTGCTCTAATATTTAAAAATAACTTCGTTATCTACCCCAAAATACTTTAGTATGAATATCTAAAATCAGAAATATTCTATAATATAACCTAATCAGAATATTTCACATAAAAATGACAAAAAAGTAATTCATTGATATCATCTAACTCCCAGAGTATTTGTTTTTTTTCTCCAGATTATCTTTAAACATATTTTCCAGCTTCTTCAAATCAGTAACTATTCATATCTATATAATTTGACTATTATGTTTTTAATATATTTTATTTATATTTTACAGAGACGAAGGGAGAGGGATAGAGAGTTAGAAACATCGATGAGAGAGAAACATTGATCAGCTGCCTTCTGCACACCCCCCCACTGGGGATGTGCCTGCAACCAAGGTACATGCCCTTGACTGGAATCGAACCCGGGACCCTTCAGTCCACAGGCCGACGCTCTATCCACTGAGCCAAACCAGTTTCGGCGACTATTATGTTTTTAAATCCCTTTGACATAAATGGTGTCAGCTTATTATTGACAACAATTGTTCAGTAAAAAATTCCAGCTTCTGAATTTGTTTCTCATATATGTTTTATAATGTATTATTCCATTATATTTAAAGTCACTGGAAATTAGCTGAAACAGTTTGATTAGATTCAATTTAAGCATTTTTTTTTCAACAATACTTCACAGGAGTGGGATTAGGAATATATCCCAAGAAACTAGAAACACCAATCAGAAAGGATATATGCACCCCTATGTTCATAGCAGCACAATTTTACAATAGCTAGGATTTGGAAACAGCCTACGTGCCCGTCAGCAGATGATTGGCTCAAAAACTATGGTACATCTACACAATGTAATACTATGCTGCCATAATAAAGAAGGAATTCTTATCATTTGCAGCAACCTGGATGGAATTGGAGAACATCATCCTGAGTGAACTAAGCCAATCAATGAAAGAGAAACACCACATGACCTCACTCATTTATGGATAATAAAGAACATTATAAACTGATGAACCAAAAGATAGATATAGAGACAGTAAGGCAACAAGCAGACTGTCAAATTATAGTGGGGAGGATAGCGAGATCTGGGGGAGATAAGAGATCAACCGAAGGACTTGTATACATGCATATAAGTTCAACCAATGGACACAAAACTCTGGGGAGGGAGGGCATGTATAGGAGGGGGGACAATGGTAAGATATGTACACAGATAATAATTTAATAAAATAAATTTTTAAAAAAAGAATACTTCACAGGTGATGTATATGTCATGACCTAATTAATGTCTAATTGTGCTATTACTATTGGTACTAAGATATATCAGTGTATGCTTCAAATGTCCATACCCTGTCATTGAGGAACCTTAAAACATTAGGAAAAAGTATATAACTTAATTAAAAATAATTTAATCAACTTCTTGAGTATTCACTGTATACATTTTGCTTAGTTTGCTTATTTTCCATATTAAATCTTTCTAATTTAAGCGAATAACTCACCAAGATAAACTCTTATAGTAAACTTTGGAAATTTAGATAAGACTGATTAAGGTTGAGGGAGAAATTTTAAAATCCATAATACATAAAATGTAATTTCAACAAGTAAATGGGCAAATCTCCTATAAAACAAACAAACATAATGAGAATATTCACATATCTGACAATGTATTTCTAGTCAATCACTGACTACAAACTATGGATTTAGGCATACACAATTAAGGCTCATTACTACAGAAGTGGATTAGAGATCTCTACAAACTAACAAAGCTGTAACAGGTTTATAATCTAAGTTAGTGCTCTTAAAATTGTCCCATGCTGATCAAGCACTTTTGCCTTTGCTTTTTACTTCCCTTACACTCAATTCAAAAATAAAACTTGAATTCCAACAAATTAATTAACCCTCTTACTTACTTGGTTGTTTCAGCTCCATTAAGCTCAAGTAATCAAATCACCTCACTCCTAAAAGCCTTGAGAAGATAAATTTAGAAGCCTTCAACTGTGAAAGGACAGAAACAAAGCTCACTAGAGAGATAGGATCTGAATCGTCAAATAATTTTAAATAGGCATTAGGTACTTGGGAGTTTCCACATGAACAAGTGATTCTTAGTTAGACTTATAAATTCACTGTAAATATAATGTAGTATATCATCCTTAAGAAGAATAAGTATTTTTAGGTACTCTCTTGGCATATATAAAGGAAAATGTACCAGTGCTTGCTTATTTAGTCTTTTGGACTCAAAAATCCGTTTCTTTCTAACTCATCTTTTTTTCCTTCTCCAGTTTTGAAACAAAAACAAATGAACACACAAATGAGCAGCAACAGCAAACACCTTTAAACTAGATCTGTAATGTGGAATTCATGTGTATTTTGTCTTATAAGCCTTTGTCATAAATACTAGTAATAATTACTGGTATTCATAGTTTACAGATAAGGAAACTGAAACAATAAAAATGTTATCGACGTGACCTCACAAAGATGTTGCTACTGTTGATGCAGCTGGACCGAGGCTCCCAACTGAGGGAAGCTGACACCATTTATGTCAAAGGGATTTAATAAACAAAACATAATAGTCAAGTGCAGTGTGTAGATATGATCAGTTACTGGTTTGAAGAAGCTGAAAAATATATTTAGGGATAATCTGGAGAACTAAGCATGAGGGAACTATAATGGGCCAGTCTTTTCTCCCAATGCATATTAAAGCAAAACACAAAGAGTGTTGTCTTTCAACCAATGATGCATTTTTATTATGTTGTCTTTCAGTGGTTGAAAGACAACACACTGAATCTGGGTAAGTGCACAGGTTCATTATTTCATTGTGATAAATACAAATAATGTTACATGTAAATTTTGAATCCTTTTCTATCTTCCAAACATATCCTTTATTAAATACATTCTCTCAAGATCCGACCTTAATAAGTGTTAGATATTTAGGGAATTTTAACAGGTAAGACTACTGTCTATATATACATTTGTAATTAGTTTATTTTACATAAGCCATCAATATTCTACACTTTTGCCACCCTAAATATATTGTCATCTACTCTTATTGCATAAATTTGGAAATCAAGTTATTAAAAAAAGAAAGAAAATAACCTCACAAATTGCAAATATTTTTAAAGGAGATGAAAACTAGATAGTGCCACCCTAAAAATGAACACACTTTAAATAGAAAGCTAGAAACACTTAGTCAAGGCATTCAAAAGAACAGTGTGTTAGCTTCATAGTTAAAATCATGAACTACTAGAAAATTTCCATGATGCTTTTCTGAGTTGACTTTAAATTTATACAATATAATGTCCCAGTAGGAAAGGTGGTTGTGCTTTAAGAAGTACAAGGCTCTCAGTGGAAGCAGGGTTCCCCATGTGACTAACTTTGTAGGCTTGAATGAGTGAAATACATTTCTTAAAACTCAGTAAGCTCATGTCTAAAATACAAATAGGAAACCCCACCTCATAGTGTTCTTATATGCAAGTTGATATTTCAATTACGAGTACATAACAAGAGTTTAATAAACATATGTTGAACCTGGAATATTAATAAAGAGCAATTGGTAGATTTGTATGCATTAATGAGCTTGAATACAGAAGACTTGTCAAGGGTGGTTACATTTTGAGAGGTTCTAATGGAAATAATTTAGCCTTTATTTTATAAACTTTTTTTTCACCAATTTTCAGTTACCACAAGTAAACACATATAATAACTAATAGTCATGCATATCTCAAGCAAGTTCCATAACCTCTCACACCACATCCTGAACCCCATTTCTAAGGCCCTGCTTAATACAAGTTTCAATCTGCCCATAGTGAGCAGATTTAATTTCTAAGGTTGTTTGCCCACTACTAAATGCACAAGAGTAGCTTGCTTTTAGGATTCCTGAAAATTATTTTATTTCATTTTTCCTTGATATATTCATTATCTCATAAGATTTTCATATTCTATTTCCCCCTTTTGTGAATTTATATTTCTGATCCTTTGATCTTCTGAGGACAGAAAACTACTAAAATAATGTGGTATTTAGTATTAAAAACCATGGAGTAGATACAGTATGTGTAGAGACCTGGCGACAATATTAAATACATTTTTTTGTTTGTTTGTGTGTATGGTTGTTATTCAAACATCTGATAGAATTCTTAGAAAGTCTATAGTATTTCTGTTCCCTAGTGCATACTTATTGTATAACTAGAGGCCTGGTGAATGACATTCGTGCACTGAGGGGGAGTGCCCTCAGCCTGGCCTGCACCCTTTTACAGTCTGGGAGCCTTTGGACATCCTTAGTGCTCCCATGGAGGCGGGCCACTGTGCTCTTCAGATGTCAGCCTGGCTTGTGACTAAGTGGTGCTCTCCTTGTGGGAGCGCAATGACCACCAGGGAAAGATCCTGCATTGAGTGACTGCCCTCTGGTGATCAGTGTGTGTCATAGCGACTGGTCATTCGGCCATTGGATCAATTTGCATATTACACTTTTATTATATAGGATTTGTTTTCCTTGATTATAGATGAAACCTGTGAATATGATGAAAGGGTAAATCTCTTGATTCAGTAACATTATATAGTACTCTCAATGCTTATCTTATTTGTACAAAGAATAGAGAAATGCCACAGAGAGGGAGGTGTCTAGGCAGATGGAAACATTTCTGGCCTGGGCTATAGCACAACCATAAACCAAGGACAGACAGGAATATTTCTGACCTGAGTAATTAAAGTGACCATAAGTTAGATCAAAAGTAGCCCTCACACATTTTGGTGTCTTCAAACCTCCATCTGTGCATTTCTCTCCCATGGACCCTCTGTATTTTCAAACCTTCCTAATTAAGCTACCTAGTTACCCTTATCAATAGGAAACATAGATGTTTTGTTCAGATGGGAAAAGGCTCTGGAACACTATTTTCCCCTGGAGAGTAGGACTTTGTTAAGGAGAATTATCTGATTATGTTTCTTTCACCCTGGGCCAGGAATCTATCTCTACTGGATCTTCACCATGAGAACACCATTGGGTTACTGGAGGTTAAAAACCCCCAGAGGAATTTAGATGTTCCTAAGACTGTCATCCCCAAGTTTCTCACATTTACACTAGTCTACGCTCACTCCCAAGCAAATCATAAAGGTAACCAAAATTATTTATTTTCCATGCTTAGAAACTACCTTAGTTTTCAACATAATTAAGATTTGTTAGATGTTGGCAAAATGAAAGAAATATTAGCCAGGGCACTTAGACAAGAAATAATAACTAAATGAAGGGAATCCAAATACAAAAAGAAGTTAAACTATTTACAGGCCATAACCTTATATGTAGAAAAAATTTAAAGACTCTGCCCAAAAAATAAAATAAAATCAATCATATGATTTCACAAATTATTGCATTTCATAAGTTAAATATGTAAAAATTAATGACATTTCTATGTACTACAATGAGCAGAATTATTAGACCATTTGGTTAAGGTATAATATATATATTTAAGTATCACTTTGATTTGCACAATGCACAATGATCATTTTGTCTGGTTTATCCTTCATAAAAAATAACCAGGTGCTTTCTGGCACTACTTGAACTCTTGCTGATTCTAAAAATTATAATTATCAAGAAATATATTTTTTAAATTCAGAAACATACTGATGGTGGACAAATAACCTTGCCTGAACCAGAAAAGACCTTGAAAACATCATTCTAATTTATTTTTAAGAATATTAAAAAATACAGAATATTGGTCAATTTAATTTTTCTGCCTCAAAAATTAATTTCTAAATTATTCTATGAAATAAATTAAAGTAAAATACTGTTTCATAAAAAAAATGAATAAAAAGAAATACTCCATTAACATAACAGGTGTTAAATAAATACAGGCTGAAATTTTTGAGTATTTCTTTCATTGACTCTGTCTTCAAAATTATTTTTATTACTATTCACTTTTTATCTTAATATATCCTCTACAACCTATTAAAGAAAAAAAGTTAAAAAGAAATATTTAAATTGCTTCACATAATTTAGAACTCAACCATACTATTTTCCTTTATTAAAACATAGAAGTCTTTAAAATACAAGTGCTAGGACTTGATTAGATTAACAAGGAGTTAATTTAAGGAAACATCTGTTTTTTTGTAACTGCCTACGGTGGTATAAAGGAATCCAGATGCTTATATAATTTATCCTCCCCAGTTTAGAATAAAAATATCTTTGCAAAAGATATAGTAAGCAAAAATTCAGTGTTTTAGGGCTCCCATATGCCTAACAGTAATATATGTTTGTTTTTTTCCCCAAAGTGGTGTGTGTGTAACCTACTGCATACATATGTATGTATTCCTATTACAACTCTAAGAATCCGTTATTGCAGCTACTTTGGCCACTATAGGAAGATACATGTGGTAGACAGAATTCTAAGATGGGCCCCAAGGTCTCACCCTCTGGTATATATAATGTACCAGTATATTATCCCTACACTCAATTGTGGAAGTGAACTGTGAATATGATACATATCACATCTATGATATGTTACATTATATGATACATATAAAGAAATTTTGTAAAAATAAAGCTAGTCATCTACTTTAATTCAGTCAAAGGGAGCTGATTCTGAGTGGGTCTGATCTAATCTGCTGAGCCCTTTATAAAAACTTAAAAGCAGCAGAGAAGCTATCCTACTGCCTTAAAGGAACAAGCTGTCAGTAGTTATTCAGCTACAAAAATGAATTCTGCTTACAAGATGTGAGCAGAGAAGAGAACTCTGAGCCTCCGCTGAACACACAGGCCAGGCTGATACGTTGGTTGCAGCCATGTCAGGTTCTGAGCATAAGGCACACCTAAACCGTGCTTTGACTCTTGGTCCATGGTAGTTGTGAGATAATTCATGTGCTGTTTCAAGCTGCTAACTTTGTTTTCTCTCCTGACATTTGCAAAAATTCATTAGTAGAAACTTTTTAAGTGTGGCCTCCACAGGCAAATCTCGAGCATAGTTGTTCCAAGCTACAATTGATGTAAGCCACATTCTATAATTTAAAAGATGCTATTCCAAAGACAGACTGTGTAAGAAAAGAGGGTTATTGTAATGCATTGAAAAATAAAAGAGATTTACAGTATAACCAATGGAAGTTTAGCTTCTAATGCTAGGAATATTTCCCAAGTTGATTGGGTTTATAAGGCAGAGGTGAAAAGTGGTGTACAGCATAAAAATATATTATTTTTCTTATCATTAATTTAAATAGTTTATTGTTTAAAGTATTATATGTCTTCTTTTCCCCCCATTGACCTTTCTCAGGATGTTCCCACCCCGAGCAGATGCCCTCAGCCCCCTACTGTCTGTGTCCATGTCTTATGCTTATATGCATGCATACTAGTACAAGTCCTTTTCGAAGACACAACTGTAGAGGGAGATCTAGCAGGGGTAAGTGTACAAGGATGTATTTTTCAATAAGCATTATTTGGCTTTGCAATAATAACTTAGGAAATTCATAAAAATTTCTAAGGGAAAATGGAAGAAACTGTGGACAAAAGGGGCCACATGCTAACCTGACAAGTTCAGGGGAGGCCTGCATGGCGGTCTTACAAACCCAGAGACCTAAAGTCACCACAAAGGATGAGATTAAATTTTAACTAAAGCAGTTATGGTGGGCAGTTATATCTTAGACTGGTATCTTCACTGACAAGGTCAACCTTTACCTTAACTGAACCTATCTGTCTTTTTGCATCTATGATAACATACCTTTGAAATGTCTGGGTAACTTATAACTTCCCTGTGTCTGGACCTCTTGGGGCATAACCTAATGTGTCTGGGTGCCAGGACAGATACCACACATTCCTTCATTGTTGTCGTGTTAATTGTTCCTGCACCCACCTAATTATGTGTCTATCATTTTATTTTTTATCCAATCCCAGAGTTTTTTTCTACTTTGCTTTCTCCTGCCTCTCTAGTCTATCACCAATGGATGTCATGTAACCCACTGAAGTCTGTCCTTTGATTGCTATCTATCTATCTATCTATCTATCTATCTATCTATCTATCTATCTATCTATCTGCCAAGCAACTGGAATGACCGGAACAACTGTTTGCTATGTCATGCACTGTGGCAAGCCAACTGGCCCAATCGGGGGCCAGGCTAACCAGCCAAATCTCCCATAGCCCCTCACTCAGTCAACCTGGCCCCAAATCATCCCTGATTGGGGTGGGCCAGCTGGACCCCAAACATGCACGGATTTGTGCACCCGGCCTCTAGTGTATAAATATAGATGTATCCCACCATTCTCCAGAGCATTATCTCAATACATTGAGGTTCTGCTTCCTGGCATTTGTTGACAGTTTGGCTCAAATAAACTGACAAAAATTCTTTACAGGTTTGAATGTTTCTATGTTAACAAAACAAAAGAAGCTTAATTTCAATGTGTTCTTTTTGTTTATTTTTATATTGAATTTATTGGGGTAACATTAATTAATAAATTATACACTTTTCAGGTCTATAATCCTGCAGAACATTGTCTGTATGTCGTATCCTGTGTTTGCTACCCCACGTCAAGTCCCTTCATCACTATTTACCACCCCTTTACATTCTTCTACTTCTCCTCATTCCTCTGGCAATCACCATACTATTGTCTGTGTCCATGAGTCTTTTTTTTTTTTTTTAATTTGCTTAATTCCTTCACCCTTGTCACCCAGTACCCACCCCAATAGCTGTCAGTTTGTTTTCTGTATCCATTAGTCTATCTCCACTTTGTTAGTTTATTTTATTCATTAGATTCCACATATAAGTGAAATCATATGGTACTTGCCTTTCTCTGAATGGATTAGAAATACAATAGTAAATGAGTAAGAATTTATTTATTTCATTAAAAAAGCCTTACCATAGTACTAACAGCTATTAGGGTCATTAAATAAAATTAGATGTATAGGATGGCAAAAAAGAATATCCCAAACAACATTTAACGTCTTTACATGAAAGGAATCATGGTCATAGAAATAGCAAGTATTCAGAAGACCAATGACAACAGAAACAAGGGCAGAGTAAATTATCTGAGAGAAGCTTAGACGCATCCACCCCCAATAGTAAAATAAAGGGCACGATACAGGCTAGATAGACATCACTTTTATATAATTGGAAAACAAATAGAGGAGTCATGTTATTGTGAACACCCATTAACTATTACAAATTGTTTTGGAACATTTAAGAAGTGCAATGAATAACCAATGAGTGTATTATACTCATCATTGCCACAGTGAGGGCTTTACTAATATGAAATTTATGAAATGGAGTTTGCATTTTATTTCCCTAGGTCTCTTTATTTATGATTTTGTCTGAACTTTGATGAAGAGTTGAATTTTATCTATGTCCTTACATAAAATTACCAATTATTTCTATCCCTATACCTAATTAACATATATTCTAACATTCTAGGAAATAAGCCACTGGCATACATCAATCGTGTAGTTAATCTATTCGCTTAATCAAAATAGCTTGGTAGATGAAAACATAATATAAATAAAAATAGGAAACTCAGTAAAATATGTCAGCTTTCTTTGGTAGGGGGTAAAATGTTAATACCTGTATTTTATAACATTTTGTTTTCATTAAGGATTTCAAGTCAACCTTAAGTATAAGCATAGAAAGATATACATTTTCAGAAAAGTGCTTCTTAGCTTCCTGCTGATATGGTTCTTTATTTCTGCACCTTCCCTTGGTCTTAATTCCACAGATTTTATGTGCAGTTTCCTCAGGATAAAAGAAGTCCTTGCATACTATCCTTTGATTACTATTTCTCCTTGAAACTCATTCTGATTATTTTATATCAGTCTTTCTGAAGTGTTCCTTCCAAATATGTCCAACTATTTGTTCCATCAGTCTTGATTCTTAAGGATTGATTCCCGGCTGATATAACTATGAACACCCTATCTTCAATTTTAAGAGAACATTTCTTTTCCCCTCAAGACACTGGTTCCCTTTGGTGAGAGTTTTTAAATCAGCTCCCTGACATTTTATTCATATTTTTATTAGGTTACTTCAGGGTCCAATTTCCCTTTCTGTTCTAGTAACAATAATAGAATCTCTCCTTTTCTAATAATTTAAGGTCACAAACAGGGACTTTACTCATTCATTTCATTTTAATATAATTTTATCTTTAAAATATTACCTTCTCCCTCTTGTTTTATCACCCTACACCTATTCATTTTGTTTTCATTCTTCTAGTACTCCTTTGCTTATAATAATTTTGAAACTTAAAGGTTTCTAAAGTATTTCCTAAAATAAAGCATATAGCCCAAATGTTCTGCTGAAAGTCCTGATAATCATATTTTTCAATTTTAAGCATGCTCATTTTAATTGCTATTTCTCTAAATCCATCCCAGATTATTACCTAGTCTCTTTAAAAATATGAATCCCATTTTTCTTTATCTGTTTTTTTAAATAAAATATATTATACCTTTTTTGGCAAAGCCACATTTTGTGTCTCTGAAATCTAAAGTAATAACAGAACTCATGTGACTAATGAATCTAACTCATGACATTGCTCAGTACAAGAGACAAGAGATAGGAATTGAATGGTGTGCCTATCTATACCACTAGAACACAGCTATCTCTGCAGTTTCAAATCCTAATCTATAACCTAAGTTATCAAACATAGTAAATGTGACCAAGGGGAGGGAGGAGTTCCTTTCTGCCTAGTGTATACAATGATTTTCCTCTGTTAAAATGTTTACTTTGGTACATCTACACAATGGAATACTATGCTGCTGCAGTAAAAAAAAAAAAAAAAAAAAAAAAAAAAGAAAAAAAAAAGGAATTCTTACCATTTGCAACAGCATGGGTGGACCTGGAAAGCATTATGCTCAGTGAAGTAAGCCAGTCAGAGAAAGATAAATATCACATGATCTCACTCATTGGTAGAATATAATGAACAACATAACTGATGAACAAAAACAGATCCAGAGACAGGGAATCATTGATCAGACCATCAAACCTCAGAGGGAAGGTAGGAGAGGGTGGGGGTAAGAGGGAGAGATCAAACAAAGGACTTGTATGTATGCATAGAAGCATAAGCAATGGACACAGACACCAGGGGGGTGAGGGCATGAGTGGGGGTTGGGGATAATAGGGAGGTAAGGACACATATGTAATACTTAATCAATAAAGAAAAAAGGAAAAATAAATAAATCATGCCAGTCTACCCTCCATCCTCCTTTGGCACAGAGGATAGCATCCTATATACTAAATACTAAATTACACCACAGCATGGTATTTCACTGGGCCTCTCATTAGGGACCATCTTTGTGGACAAGATTTAGAAATTTGAGCTGAATGCTGGTGCCATTAGTAAGCATTGGATGGCTTTCCTCAAAGTGCTGTGATTCATAGATGACTATCAACCTGAAGGGAGGTTTTTAAATTGTGCTGCCGTAGAATGATTTGTCCTTGGCCTGCTCTGCTAAAAATGTGCATGACTTAGATGAAAACAGTGATGGCATGTTTATTAAATCAGTGGATGACAGGAAACTAGGAGAGATAGATAATAGATTTCAGGCCCCACATCTTCTCAGTCTGAGACAATGGGCCAATTTTAATAAATTTTCAGTGTGAAGATTGGCCCTCATCCACATTAACAAACACCCATGTTAGCTCCTTGAAAGACCAGATGGGGTGAAGCCAGGAAAACTTTGCCTGAGTCACTAAAACCCAGCTCCCACCATTTTCCATGATCAGACTACTAGAAACAATTTGCCTTCCAGCCTCTTAACCTGATTTATTTTGTGATCAGTAGAATAGGACAATATCTCATCTCACCCATTGGTTCTTGTTAGGACTGTACTCCAGGATGAGTCCTCAGTCTCTTGTCTTGGCACCCTGCTCCCCAGGAAGACGTTTCAAGGTTCAACCTATAGTAACAGCCCACCGTGCTTTCTTTCCTTCTCTCCCTTCCTCTCAAAACCAGTCCTTGCTATTTGCCTTGTGATGGGGCTGAAAAAGGCTCTGTCCTGGCTGACCATCCTGGGCTTGTGTGGAGTGGCACTATATTCTGTTCAGCAGGCTCTGCCTGATCTGTGATGTCATCTAAAAGCCTCAGGCAACCAAGACATAGAACATGCTAACGACTTTCAGAGGGAAGGTGGAGGAGGGAGAGTGATTGACCAGGGATCTTATACACATATATATTGTACATAACCCATGGACACAGAGAATAGAGTGGTGAAGGCCTGGGAGGGGCAGATTGGGATGAGAGGGACAATGGGGAAGAAAAATGAAACACAAACCAACAAATAATATTTTCAACAATAAAGGTAAATTTTTAAAAATAAGAAAGCCGTAACCGGTTTGGCTCAGTGGTAGAGCATCGGTCTGCGGACTGAAAGGTCCCAGGTTCGATTCCAGTCAAAGGCATGTACATTGGTTGTGGGCACATCCCCAGTGAGGGGGGAGGTGCGGGGAGTAGCTGGTCAATGTTTCTCTCTCATCGATGTTTCTAGCTCTCTATCCCTCTCTCCCTTCCTCTCTATAAAAAATCAATAAAATATATATATTTTTTTTAAGATTTTTTTTTTTGGTTAAGTTTCCTTTAGTCAGCTTAGCAGCCTGTGTAGCAAAGCAACCTGCCTGTCTTTGTTAAGACATACCATGGCCACCCATCATTTGTACAGTGTGGCCTGCCTTTTGTCTGCTAAAATTAATTTCTGTAGTTCTGCCTCTATTTGCACTGGGTTCCATGCTCAGAAGGATTCTGTGCTGATTATATTTCTCTGCTTTCACTATCTTGACATTCATAATAATTCTTAACAAAGGGGTCACATTTTCATTTTGTACTGGGCACTACAAATTATGTAACTGGTCTGGGCAGTCATAGCTGCCTTTTACCATAATTAAGTGCCATGGTCAAAATTCTGTGTAACTCAGCTTTAAAATTGGTCACCCTGGTTACATCAGTTAAAAACCAATGCATAAATATAAAAACAAAGAAACAGCAAAAGAGAATATATTATAATTTGATAATGTGTCATGATTAGGAAATTCCAATGCTTACGTTTACTATAGCGCCCCTAAGTCTTATAGCCACCACTTCCAGCTGCTCATGGTGTGTCTGTCAGTCCTTGTGTATTCCCTCATTGAATTTCACCTTGTGCCTATTCTCAATCTTTCAAGCCCAAAAGTACTAGATGTTTTGTAGATTAGAAGAACCCAATAAATAGGACCCCTTTATTCTATCTAGGTTCAAAACTAATAGAAATATAGACAAGAATCAAATTTTTGGAGATCAAAATATCAACCTTATTTACTGATAAAGTGAAATGGGAAAGCTTGGCCAATTTTGTTAGCATTCCTGTAGCTAAAATTGTCTTTCCAAACTACCCCTACAGACCTTGCCCCACTAACCCTTAATATTTGACTAAAAGAATTTAGGAATGAATGCCAGCAGCTGTCCTTATAGCCAAGAATAGAAGAAAAAAAAAACATAAAAGCAGAGCCATGCATGCCCCAATACGTCTCCCAAATATTATAATCAAATGATTTAACCCTTATCCATTGAGGAAGAAGTGAATGAAGAGTAAGGTGACTAGACGTCCCACTTTTGGCAGGACAGTCCTGATTTTTAACAATTTATCCCGTGTCCTGTGGTGTTTTAAAAAAAGTCCCGATTTTTGGAAAAATATTTTTTCTTCATTTTTTTAATTAAGGTATTATATGTGTATATATCTGTCCATTGCCCCTCCCACCCCCGCTCCCATACATGCCTTCCCTCCCCAGAGTTTTGCATCCATTGGTTATGCTTATATGCAGGAATACAAGTCCTTAGGTTGATCTCTTATCTCCCCCATATCTCCCTACCCTACCCGCTGTAATTTGACAGTCTGTTTGATTCTTTACTGTCTCTTATCTATCTTTTTGGTCATCAGTTTATAATGTTCTTTATTATCCATAAATGAGTGAGATCATGTGGTGTTTTTCTTTCAACTAAAAACACTAATCAAAAAGGATGTATGCACCCCTATGTTCATGACAGCACAATTTACAATAGCTAGGATTTGGAAACAGCCTAGGTGCCTGTCAGCAGATGATTGGATCAAAAACTATGGTACATCTACACAATGGAATAGTATGCTGTCATAAAAAAGAAGGAATTCTTTTTAAAAATATATATATATATTTTATTGATTTTTCACAGAGAGGAGGAGAGAGAGATAGAGAGCTAGAAACATCGATGAGAGAGAAACATCAACCAGCTGCCTCTTGCACACCCCCCACTGGGGATGTGCCCGCAACCACAGTACATGCCCTTGACCGGAATGTAACCTGGGACCCTTCAGTCCGCAGGCCGACGCTCTACCACTGAGCCAAACTGGTCCCAGCAAAAGAAGGAATTCTTATCATTTGCAGCCACATGGATAGAATTAGAGAACATTATGCTGAGTGAAAATAGGGACTTTTTTAAAATGCCGCGGGACAAATTGTTAAAAAGCGGCACTGTCCCGCCAAAAGTGGGACGTCTGGTCACCTTAATGAAGAGACATGTCTATAAATCATGAACTCTACTCACACAGAAGACCAAATGAAGGGGTGCTTATACTACAGGGAAGGGGTCAAGATTAGGGATTAGGACAAGGTAATATACCTCAGTATATATACCTTTAGTATATCAAAAAGAAGTACTTAAAGGCTGAATGTTTTTGAAGAAAACCAAAGACCCTTCTCTACTAAAACTTATCCAAAGGATAATTAAGAAACACAAATTTTTGGAATAAAGTTTAAATGTTGTAATGTGTACACAGAAATTTGAGAATAAAATAAAACTAGTGATTCTATTTGTGAAATAACAGAAATTTAAGGCTAAACTTAAGTATTTCAGATTCAACTTAATTTTCACTACTTTATTTTTATTGTTTTAAAATATGATTGCTGTACTTTTAATTTGCTACTATAATTTAATTTATATTGCAGATTATAAATAGAAAGTTTTCTTGATATTCCATTTAATTTTGAACAGTGAAGTCTTTAAATACAATGAAATGCCCACTGTGGCACATTTTACACAGTTATGTTCTCATATTCCTGATTTCTCAATTATAAATCACAATGTGTTTTCCTAGGTCTGTGGTTGGCAAACTGTGGCTCCTGTGCCACATGTGACTCTTTGGCCCCTTGAGTGTGGCTTTTCCATAAAATATCACAGCCTGGGCGAGTCTATTTTGAAGAAGTGGCGTTAGAAGTTTAAGTTTAAGAAATTTGGCTCTCAAAAGAAATTTCAATTGTTGTACTGTTGATATTTGGCTCTGTTGACTAATGAATTTGCCGACCACTGTCCTAGGTACTTGGGAGTATTCTTCTCCCACCTTAATTCCCCAAGACTACAATCTACCGAATAAAGAAGAGCTTACCAGGATAACCCACTGTGGTGTCTGACACCACAAAAAGAAGCCAAGGACTAATTTTTTGGGGATTAAATTTGAGGCTGTTAAAGTATTCCACTTTGCCTTCCTTTGCCCTAATCTGTCCTCCCCATGTGTTTCCAGATCTACTCTTCTCTTTTCTTCACTCTGTTCTCTGCCCTGGGACAATGCCCTGAATAGGTTACATGAGCAAGTCCCCTGCCTTCTGGCTTCAGATGAAGGAGGGCCAATGGTGAGTCCAGGCAGAGGGAGAGCAGGGAGACTAGGATGTTTAATTGTCCCCCTTCAGCACTGAGAGGATGCCTGGTGTTACTCTCCTGAAGGTCACTCATCTTCAAGGTTATCTTCTGTACAGTACGCTCTCCTTTCCATTTCTAGGAGCCACCATGTGTGTTTCCCGCTCCAGATTATGCTACTATTTTTTGTGGTTCCCTTACACCCAACCACACCTTTCTAAATAGCACCTAGGACTATCCAAATTCTAATGTATCATGCGTTTTATCTACACTCCATGATATATACTACCTACCGTGGGAGGGTCTGTTTAAAAGCATCTAACCACTTAGTGTCTACCAAAGCCATAGTGTTTCTTGGTTTTAGCAAATGCAACAGATTTGGTGGCAGGTTAGTAGGGAAAAATCCTCAGCTATTTTATTTAGATCAATTGCTTTTTAAATAGCGGTATCATTTGCCATGTTCATGAACTGTTTTGGAATCTTTGTTATTGAAGTTCCCCTCATGGACAAGCATTTAAAGAACTCCAAGAGGCCGGGACCGGTTTGGCTCAATGGATAGAGCGTTGGCTTGGGGACTGAAGGGTCCCGGGTTCGATTCCGGTCAAGGGCATGTACCTTGGTTGCGGGCACATCCCCAGTAGGGGGTGTGCAAGAGGCAGCTAATCGATGACTCTCTCTCATGGATGTTTCTAACTCTCTATCTCTCTCCCTTCCTCTCTGTACAAAATCAATAAAATATATTTTAAAAAATAATAATAAAAAAATAAAGAACTCCAAGAGGGGATGTTTTTACATCCATCTCCATACCTGCCACGGAAAGGCCTTTTTTCCTGAGAGCATTATGATTATGTACGGGATGTTGTCTGATCGATATATTTCTAGTTAAGGATGCCTGATACTTCAAGTGATGATCTTCCAGATTATACAATATTAGAATTTATTCCAGAGCCCTGGTGCCATTTTAATAAAGAAAATCATTTATAAAACAACAATTCGATGTGCAGGTTAAAAAAAAATAAAGATTCTGAATTAGTCAACTGGTATATGGCAGTGACACTGCTCTCATGAAAAATAAAATCAAGTTGAATATCTAACCTGTGGTACTCACAGCCTGTTGCTGTTTTTAAACTTTGTAGACTCACATAGATGAATACAAATCACACAGCAAGAAAGCATTGAAAAAAATGTCTTCAAAATGAAATAGCTAAAACATCATGGATTTTTTTTTTATACCTACTGGTAGTTTTCCTATTTTTTCCCCTCATAACCAAGAAAACTCTCTGGAGGGAACATTTGTAGAAGCTACACATTTTGAAATATATGTTAAACAATATCCCTTTTACACAACGATCTTCCCATAATGTGTTTATGTCTGCAGTCTGTGTATCTTCTTGATTTCCTAAATTTGTTCTGTCTACCTTAGGAAACTTGTGATAATAATGAGTGAAGACATTCATGTGGCTCTCTTAAATACTGCCATCTCTAGATTGCTATAAATAAATTGGATTAAATTGTGAACAAACAGTATTTCCTAATCTTCTCTTCAGAGTGAAATATTGACCTACAATACTAAGAAAATAAAAAGGGAGTATGTACTGGCATGATTTTGTTCCTCTAGGAATCTGGCTTCAACCTGGCGCCTTAATAAGTCACTAGGAAAAATCCTGGTGAGAAAAGAAACCTATGAGCTTAAAGAAATAATGTTTGATCTCACGTTTTTTCTTTGTTGGCAACAAAGCATCAAAGGGCATCAAGAAGGCAGTTAGTGAAACTCAGTTTAAAAATACTGGTGATATGTTTTTTTTTTCTCTCTGTGCTCCCCAGACTTCATTGAGTAAGCACAAGTGTCTAATTATGAAAATAATTGGAATAAACACAAGATAGGGAAATATTATGTACATATGAGTCAACAGTTTGAAATGGATTATTAATGAAGTGAATTTCAAGCCATCTGGTTTTCGAGTCTTGATTAAATTAGAGTGTAATCAGTCTGAATGAATCAGTTGTGGGTCATACAAAAATTATTAGATATAAATGTATAATGTACATATATTTAAAATAATATCTATGTACTAAATCATTGGAAAATATACATATAATGAGATATCTACTCCCTTGGTTCTTCAATGCAAATTACCATTAGGCATATTCCCTCATTTTACATTTGTAGATAAGTTTGTTTCATTATTTTTTTTTATTATTATTATTATTATTATTATTATTATATTATCCAACCCACAAACTTTATTCGGATTTTTTCCCTAGTCCTACTTGTCCTCTGTAGTAAGAATTTTTCAGGTCTAGGATCCGATCCAAGATCACCTGTTGCATTTCAGTTATCAGAACTCCTTTGCCTTTCTTCACCTGGATCTGTCTTAGTCATTCTTTGTCCTCTCAACTGACATTTTGAAGAGGTGGGATTATTTTATAGAATGTCCCTCTCCTTGGGTTTGGCTGGTACGTCATTAGATTCAGGTTATGAGTAGGTGGCAGGAATACCCCAGAAGTAACACTGTGTTCTCATAGATCCTACCAGTTGGCAGAGATTGTGACTTATTCCCATTTTTGTGATGTTAACTTTGACCACCAAGTCCTAGGCATGTCGTCTAAGTTTCTCTACTGTAAAGTTTCTATTTTCAACTTTGTAATAATAAATAACCAATCTATGGGGATATTATGTGAAGTTATGTGAATATCCTACTCCTTATAGCACATTGATGGTGCTTGCTGGAATCAAATTGCTATAATAATTGCCAGATAGTGATTTTTAAACTCTAATATTACTTCTGCATTTATTAGTTAGCATTTTGTGTGTGTTTCCTTCTCCCTTATTTATTTTGTTCTGACAATATGGATCCATAGATTCTGATTTTATTCAATGATTTGTCATCCGTTACTATCAGGGGTCTTCAAACTACGGCCCGCGGGCCACATGCAGCCCCCAGGGGAGTCTGATCCTGCCCGCCAGGTTTTTTGGGCAGTGAGCGCAGCCAAGGTGTTACCGTAGGAATTAGTAGTTCATATAGTCCGGCCCTCCAGCTCTCTGAGGGACCGTGATCTGGCCCCCACTTTAAAAAGTTTGAGGACCCCTGGTACTTATTTCAATGTTCAGATTATCCCAGAGTTAGCCTGTGTGAGCTCCTTCATGCTGGCTTCTGTAACTGCCATTCTTTGAGCACATTTTTACCTCTAGCACAAGATAGTCTGGACTTCCTCTCCCAGCCTCGGGCCTGGACACATCCATTTTGATAAGGGCCCCTAGTTCTTTTTATTGGGAGTGAATTGAGAACCTGAGATCTAAAAACTAGGATGCTCATTGCCAATGAGGTATCATTGCTCATGTCCTTTCAGTGGACAGACTGGGGAAAATAGCCATTGTATATCATTCTTACCCTTCACCATTTTATATTTGTAGCTCAGTTCTCTTGCTGTGAGAAACCGGTCCCCCAAGAAAATCAATATATTTACTGCTTTCCTCAATTCTGCAATACACATAAACTTGTTTCAGAATTACTGTTTGATTTTTTTAATGATCAAGCACTTTTTAATGATCAAGCGCATTCTTAATTTGTACTCTTTACTCACTGTAAGACAAAGACAAAGTGAGAAAAGAATGAGCTAGAGATCCTGTTCTCAAACAGCTTGTAAGCCTCCTGCAGAAGAAAATAGCCACCTGTGAAATATGGGTGAACACTGCAAAAACAATTCCAAAACTGCTCCCAGGAATTTGGTACTGATTAATGCCCTGTATAATTTACAGAGTTAACTGATCATTCATGCACAAAATTTAATAAAGGGTGTGCACAGAGCTGCTGTTTTCTGTGAATAGTTACAAGTAGACAGGTATAGCTCTAGACAAGAGTCTACATCTTATTTAATTTTTAAAAATTTGAATGCCAACACCTAGAAAGTGTGAGGCAAGTTATAGGTTTGCAATCAATGTTTATTCAATGAGAAAATAAGGGAGTATAAGTCCCTCCCAACTGAGAAGACATTCCCCTATCCATCTTTTCACTCCTTCTTCTGCAGGCATCTGGAGTCCTAGTTTTCTAGTTGCCATGGTTGCTTATTACTTAAGCTGTAATATTGTTAACACTTTCAGCATTAGTAGTAATAGTGTTTGTTCTGCAGTCACAATCAATCTCACTGTCAGAATCCTACAACATCTCAGTGGAAGAGTGGGCAATGTGAGGGCTTCCCAGAGAACCAGTTCCACAAGGGATGCTTCCCCCAACATTATGCTCCTGTTTGTGCTGCAGGATATGTGTCTCTGCCTTATCTTTCCTGAAACACCTCCCCATCTACTCTGCTTCTTGAGAGTTTTCATTTCTGGACCAGTGTCTGTGCTCACTCTGGCTCTTAGAACCCTGTTCAGGTCCTGGAATCCTTCCTTTAAAATCCTTTCTCTTGTCCCTGCGTGGTGCCATGTATTAAACCGTTTCTGATTATTTCTCTTTTTTTTGTTTATTTAATCTTAACAGTTGACTGTGTTATTAATTTACTTTACATGAACTGTTTTCTGGCCTGGTAACTTCCTCACTATATATCTTTGGATTCCAGACATATCTCAAGAAATTCTTTAGCTCTGCTGAAACTTCCTATAATCATAACAAAAGATAAGAGTGAGGGGAAAATATTGGCGAAAACCCCTCTAATTTAGGAACTGAGGTGTCCTTCATGGAGCAGAACATTTCCTGAGAAATAATAGGATACAAGAATGCAGAATTAAGGAGTTCTCTGTAATTAATACATTTGGTTATCAAATAATAACCCAGTATCCTAGAATCAGTTTGGGATCAGGAAATTACAAACCTCTTTTTTATTTTCTCTTGTCTTTACTACTATCTATTCAATATGAGCCTAACCAGTGGTCAAGGATAATAGGAGGGTGGGGGCATGAGTGGGGAGGGATGGGGGATTGGAATGGGGGGTTAAGGACAAATATGTGATACCTTAATCAATAAAGAAATTTAAAAAATAAAATAAAAATAAAAAAGATATTCTCTGTAAATGCTTATACCATAAAATAGGTATAAATATGTTTATTTTAATGACCTATACTATGAATCTTTTATATTATTTTTACTTATATCATTTTTTGTTTTGGGGATTTTATATTTCACCTACCGTCACTAACATTTCTTTCCTAAGACATAAATGAATTGTAAATAAAAAAGCACCAGCAATCAAATCCGTATCATGACTGTCAATGGCTTATAAGGGAATCCCAGAGAGAGTAATGAGACACTCTTTTGAGAAATGCTGTTATTGCTAGGATATTAATAGTTTGGAAGAAAACATCAACAATGATGATTGTGTCAATCATTCAGTCAGAAGTGTTAGAGTCTTAATGAAAACATTTTTAGGTATAGCTTAATCAATTATAGCTTAGCCAATTACACATTTATATTCCTTTTTATGCTTGTTCACTAATGATATTTAATTTAAAAATTCTAGGTCTACATAGTCTAAAGTAGTTCATAAAAATCAAGTAAAAATTATAATTAAGAGTATTTGTCATTGATTAATAGGATTCCCTTTACATGTTAAATGAAATAATGGTGCATTTTAATATTGATAGAACTTCGGGTCAATGAAGTAAAGTAAATATGTAACACCTAATGAATTAATCTATTTTTTAGCTACTTATCTTAGTTTGAACTCCCAATAAAAGAATCTGAGCTGGTGATGAGTATTTGGGAAGTTTTTTAAAGAGTACCTCAGGATTAAAAGAGAAAAGTGAAAAATGTAGGATTGTGTAAGGAAGTTAAACTGAAGGGGAGTATAACAAAAATATCAACCAATCAAATGGGGGTTCTTTTCAGAAGATTGGACAGCACTTCAGAATATGTGCACTGACTACCAGAGAGAAGCTCCTGTATTGAGTGCCTGCCCCCTGGTGGTCAGTCCGTGTCATAGGAACTGGTTGACCACTCCTTTTAGGTCATTTGGTCATAAAGGTCGCTTAGGCTTTTGTACATTTAAATGATGTCATTAGATGTAAGCTGCCTTCAGGTAAATGGCTGGACCAGGTGGATTTTTGGATAAGAACATTCCCAGAGAAGGACTCACCTAAGATCCATTTATTATCCCCAATCCTACCAGCTGGGAGTTTCTCAGTCCTATAGGGAACTCCTGAGTGCCATACTTTACATTCATTAAAACTTTCCCAACTTAGATTCAGTTGCTTCATGGAAAAACTCAAATTTTCTGGTCATTTTCTTGTGGAAACTAAAAATAGAAAATACCGTAGGGGAAGCTGCTACTGCAGTTTGTTTTAAAGTAACCACTGATTCTCATGTCCACCTCACTCTGTTATCCTTTATGGCTACTCCCTCCACCCAAATAGCACCTCTGCTGGTCTAGCACCTCCTCTTGAGGGTTGACTCAAACCTCATTTCTGTGAGCTCCACATTTCTGCTCAACATAAAATTCCTAGACTGTGAATTCTATACTTTCCCCTTTGTCATTCAAAACTGGGTAAGGGTAGACCAAGAACCATACCAATAAATCACAGATGTCTCAAGCATCTAGTCCCATAATGGAACAACAGATCTTTCTCATCTGGATGATCAGGGTCAAGTATTCCTGGGAGGTATATTTCTTTTGTTTTTCTTCTAATGATAGGACTCGCAGTATAAGGATCCAAATTATTCTGCATTAGGAATCTTGTTTGGTTTCCTTATGAAAGCATCTCCCCTCCTACAACAAAATCTCAATCAGAATGGCCCAGAATTGTGAAGACAAAAATGAAACCCTCCACAAATGGATCTCTGGGAGTGATGCTGAACATCCTCATGGCCATTGCTTCCACTCCTTGATTTCTGGACCATGTATTCTATCCACTGGGAATACAACATAATTAACATTGAGTACTTTAGGAGATTTATGTGTATGTGTATATATAGGTAATATAATACATATCATAATTATACAATTTATAAATAGATATATAATTTATGAGTACAATTATAATTTATAAATACAAAATTTATTAAACATATATATTTCCCCCTTCCCCTCTTATAGGATAGCTTCTCATCTTTGCAGAGTGTCATCTAACTTGGAGCCTTGGTTGAACCTTAATGAGGTCATCCCCATGCAATCACACCTTAAAGCCTGCAGCTACCAAGTGGTAAGTTATACAGTACAATAGTTGGATCCTATGCCATATCTATTTGTCTTTTAAGTGGTTTCCTTTGTTCACCAGATAGTATGCAAGATCCTATGTCGGTGCACCAGACTCTGACTTAGACAGTGGTGTTGGCTAAGGCACAAAGATAAATATACATCCACTTCCAAAATATATGTCAAGTCTACATAAAAATAATTGATGCTTTATACATGCTGGAAGAGGTCCAACATAATCTTCTTGGCATCAAGTGGCTTATTGATCTAAAGTGATAGTATCCTACAACAATGTTGGTGACAGGTTAGACAATGTACACTTGTTGTAAAGTTGGGTCTTTCCTCTGAGGATTGAGTCTCCTCTTTCTACAGTGGTGGTTTCGGTTTCTAGGTCTAAAACCTGGCTCAAGTCCAAACATTGAGCTTAAGAGAGTGACTTTCAAGGGGATTGTTTTGTCAGTTTTTTGATCAGATAATCCTATTTATGTAGATTGTATAGATTGACTAATATCCTTATTTTCTGGCCAGCTCTCTCATCACTGTAGATGCATATTCTTCTTGTTACTCTCAAAACTATCTCTAGATCAAACTCTTAGCTGTCAGGCCAACTGCTGCTCATTATGATTTGCATGTCCACCCTATTTCTGACAATTAGGCTCTGATATTTGGCTTCTGGGATGTCAGGATTCTATCATCATCACTGCTCTCAGCAAATTCATTTGTATTACAGTGTCCCCTACGAGAGTACAATCATTATTGAAATTCACATAGGTACCCGCAATGTGACTATCATCAGCATATGCTTTAACACTGTATGAAATGGAATGTCATCTGGGCTCCTCTGTGGAACGTAAGCAGTTGGTAGGTTTTCCAAATTCACTAAGTATAGCTACTCAATCACTTTTATTCCTCAAAGCCTTTTGACCCCTCTTCCACTGTGCGTTATGGTAGTCACTGGCATATTTGCTTTACTTACTATTGTGCATTGCATTTTCTAGGGTTCCAAAAAGCATGTTAAAAGTGTTAGCATCCCGAGGTTTTGAATCCTAGCTATTTGGTATCATTTCCCAATGTATTAAATGCTCTATACTGAGAAAATAATCCTAAATCAAGTAACTTTCCTGTTTTTCATTCTTATTTTCCACCTGCATTACCATAGCTCCTTTGGAATCTAGTACTATGTATATCCTTTCAGAGCTTTTTCCAATATGTGTAAACTAGGTCTTGCAGCTCCATTGGAATATAGATCCTTTTCTTCCTTAGCAGGCCCAGGACTTAACTAAGTGAACTGCATTGTACAGTGACCATAGTTAACATCTCAGTGGTCAGGAGAGGAGTTGGAGTTAGATCCTTATGTCTTTGCCATGTTCAACTGAGAAATGCTGGCTAATAGGAGAAAAGAGGGAGCTACTTATACATAGCTAGTAGGTTCAGGAGCTACACAATTTGAAGGTTTCCAAGAACACTAAGTTCAGACTCAGTGTTTCCCATTCAAGTCCACATCCATCTCAGTCCCACTTCTCTACCAGAGCCCTGATGGTGGTGGAACAGACTGACCAAATGAGAAATAATCTCTGAAGCTCTGCTACTCCTATAATCTTCCTTTGCAGGGGATCAGTATCTCTTTATATGCTGCCAATGAGTCACTTTGACTTTTAGCCAATATTGCTAAAGCAGCAATAATTGATAATTAATCATCCTCAGCATTTCATTTTCCTCCTCCAAAACATTGATGGCACTCAACATAGCTGTCTAATTTCATTGTCCTTATAATTAATATCTTAAACCTCTTAAAGGCCTGAAATATTTGAGTCCACTAGTACAATACATTCCGCTGGTGCCCTATATCAATTTTCCACCCATAAATGTTTTAACAGTTGTACTGCTATAGCATGCCAAGGGGTTTTAGGGCTTTACCAACTACAAATGATGAGGTTCTTATCATTAGCTATGTTCTTAGAGACCAATTCATTAGATAATTCTTGGCACCACATATATTAGCTTGGGTTCCTTGAAAAACAGACTTTGAGATGAAGATATACATGCAGGATTATCACAAGGAAGAGGAGTATTTGAAAACAACTTTAGCCTCAGCACTTAGTGGATGAATAAAGAGGTAGGATTGAGCAAAGGGAGTAGTTGAGCTGTGATATGGTCACAAAGGGCTTATCCAATCCTATGGGGAGTTGGAGGTCCCTTTAGATCGACTTACCTTGAGGCAAGATAGGCATTGTCCTCCCACCTCCATCTTCACTTCTAAGAATGATGCTGGTTTCCTGGTCCCAGTCTTTGGATGTTGACTCCCCTGGAGGAGGAAGCATGAATTTATACATGGATGCTTTGGTTTCTTGGCCTGAGAATTATTCCTCTAGAGACAGTCAGTGGAGGGCTCTTAGCCTTTCAACATGAGGTGGGTGGACAATGCATTACTCAATTCACTGACCTCCCTAAGACTTTTTATTTCCATCTTCCTGCTCCTTTGCTAGTTTCCATTTTGCCCACAGTAATAATCCTCCAGATGCAATTATTCACACCTACCCCCTATCCTCTTGCTCCTGGATGGCAGAGTACTGTTACAGCAGATGTAAAACAATGCAGACTTGTCCCGGTACAAATCCACGCTGTGCCACTGCAGTTACATTTTCACAATTATAAGCACAAACATATGAAATCACCTCAGGCAATGCTTTGACAGCTCCCTAGGGTATTGCTCAATTCAGAAGAACACTATAAAATAGCTTGAAAAAAATATGCTTGACTACCCGGCAGCAGAACACATGGACAGAACTGAGCCAGGCCTCAAGAAAAGTAAATTTCTTCTCCAGCCACTTGACAGTGTTATGAAATGATAATGAAAGTTATGCATAACTAAGGACTTCAGATTCAACCCTATTGAACTATTTCCTGATGTATAAAATAACATGGACCTCATTGTGTGAAACTACATGAGCAAAGAATATATCTCTACCTCTCTTTAACCTTGGAAAAACTTCAAATGAGATGAATATGAGAAAATATAATTCAGTCAGGAATCGCTATTTAACGCCTACTATGTATTAGGCACTCTTTTAGGTATTGGAAAAATAGCAGTGAAAAGTAGTAATGGTAGGAAAACTCCTGACTTTGTTGAAATTGCAATATTTTTCACTTACTCAGTTGCTCCTTTGTCCTATCTCCTTGCCTGGGCTCCTGAACGGCAGAGTACTGTTGTGGCTGCCAAGTTCAACTTGCAAAGCCTACTTAAGCTCAAGTATAGCTTTATCTTTTCTTCCTCCTCTTCCTTCTGTAGTAAACTACCTTTTATATTTCTTCTTTCTCTTTTTCCCAACTCTAGTTTATACTAGTTTTTAACTTCCTCAATGACCAAAACAATCAGATTGTTCTTTGTATCTCAAGCATACAAACAGTGCATTTTGACATGTGTATCTTGAGTATATGAAAGAATTCATATACATTGATAATCTATGAGGAAGAAAATATGAACTGATGTGCTAATAATTACAGTTATGTAGCAGTGTTGATAATTTCTGAAGACGAAAGAAAATTGATCCATTATAATGAGAATAGAAAATATATATTATCTCAGTTGCCAATTTTTAATAAATTAGTAATGATTTTCTAGAGTATCAACTTGAAAATAAATCACAGATGTGTTCAGGCTCAGAGGAAAGGAGCATCATGACCCATTATCTCAGCCTGATATGAACTCCTGAGGAGAAATATTGCCATTTGTAATATCACCCTCGCTTCCTCTCTCCCTTTTTTGCATTCTCTCTCTCCCTCACCCTCTGCCTCTCATCCTTTTCTTCTTTCTTGCTCATCTACTTTTTTATTATAATAGTAAGAGAGAGAGAGAGAGAGAGAGAGAGAGAGAGAGAGAGAGAGAGAGAGAGAATGTTTGCACAATGTAGCGCTTTCTTTCTTTGAATAAAGTAAAACAATTCAAGTGAAAATACCTTGAGTATACCCTGGAATTTGAATATAAAAAAAAGTTAAGTATTTGACTCTTGTCTGGGAGGTGTGATTCAGTGGTTTAGCATCAACCTATGAACCAGGAGGTCTTAATTCGATTCCCAGTCAGGGCACATGCCTGGGTTGTGGGCTCGATTCCTAGAAGTGGGTGTGTGGAAGGTAGCTGATCAATGATTCTTTCTCATCATTGATGTTTCTCTCTCTCTCTTATTTTTGCTCTGAAATTAATATATACGCCCTTGTGTTCCTCCTAGTGGACATTAATAATGTGGCTAAAACTGCCCAAATGATATAAATAATTAAAGAAACAGAATATAAGTGAAAAAAAAGTATCCATTAATGTTTCAAAATGCAATATCACTAATGTCTCTTAAAACTTAATCACCAGCAGGTCTGACATATATTTCCAGTCCTGACTTTAAAAACAAACAAACAAAAAAAACTTGAGAAACATTTTAGTGCACAGAGATCAATTTTAGAACATGCATATCATGTGGTATTATTACATGTCAGTCGAAAAGGGAATTATTGACTTGAAAATCACTTTTTGTCATGCTGAGAGTAATCATATTGACTTTACATGAAAACTTGTCAATGTTCCTTAATTATGTTGCCAGCTAGACAAGCAAAATGAACATTTGCAAAATGTTAATCCAAAATTGGCATGTATGTGTGTATATACATAATATGATATTAACTCCTTGATTTCTTTGCTCTGAAAAATAGTAATATATATATAGTAATATATATATAGTAATATATATATTTCAAGTGGTATACAGTAAAATAGTAATATATATATAGTAAATATAGTAAATATATATATAGCAAAAAAATATATAAAAATAGTAATATATATATAGTAATATATATATTTCAAGTGGTATACAGTAAGAGATAACCAAAACGATATATACATCGTTTTGGTTATCTCTTACTGTATACCACTTGAAAAATTAAGAGCTTAAAACAAGAACCACTTTCTTAATTCTCATTTATTTTGTAGGATGATTAGGATTGTCTCACTGGATCTATTGATATAAATGCTGTCACTTAAGTTATACTTATTTTGGAACTCAACTGGACTTAGCTATCTAAAATGGCCCACTCAGATGGCTCATACGACTCTTGGCTGGAAGCTCACCTTTGGGAGTTAAGTATAGTACTTTGAAGATGCTCAATTTTGCCTCTTCAATTTTTTTTCTTTTTTTTTATTATTTGAAGGATATACAAATAGTAGTACATTTGTCTCCTTTCCCCCCCTCTTTTTTTTTAAAAAAATATATATTTTATTGATTTTTTACAGAAAGGAAGGGAGAGAGATAGAGAGCTAGAAACATCAATTAGAGAGAAACATCGACCAGCTGCCTCTTCCACACCCCCTACTGGAGATGTGCCCGCAACCAATGTACATGCCCCTGACCAGAATGGAACCTGTCAGCCCGCAGACCGAAGCTCTAGCACTGAGCCAAACCAGTTTCGGCCTTTTTTTCCCCTCTTGACCTCCTCCCAATCTCCTCTACTCCCAACCCCCCATATATGCCTTCACCCCACCCCAAACCCCTTGTCTTGTATCCATTGGTTATGTTTATATGCATGCATTCAAGTCCTTTGGTTGATCTTTTGTAGCCCCTCCCCCCAACCTTCCTTGCCTTCCCACTATAGTTTGACAGTCTGTCCAATGGTTCTTTATCTCTATAACTATTTTTCCACATTTCTTTTCTTTGAAAAATCTTGCAACTGCAGACTAGAAATAAACATATAATAATTAAAAAAAAAGTTTGAGTCCCAATTTCAGTGTCCAACAGTTCTGAGACCCAGTTTCAATGTCAAATAGTTCCTTATGTGTACACCCCAGCAATGATATCTGGATGATGGACAGATGGTGGTAATGCAGGTCCAACCCTCTCTGGTTTGGTCCTGGGCAACCTGCAGCAATGCACAGCTGCTGACTGCTAGCGTGGTCAGGCGTCGTCAGCGTCTTCCATCTCTGGGCTGTTTCTCCTCTTATCTTCGTGGTTGGAGCAGACCTGACAACTCCTCTCTGTTGCAGGAATCCCCATGGTCTTGGAGTAGTTTTCTAAAAATATACAAACATATTCTCCACCAAAAGTTAATAAAGAAATCTTTTCTATAAAATTGACTTGGGATCTTTTTTATTTTTGCCCAAACAATTTTCCTTTGGCTTATTTTGACACCATGTGTGATTTTCATGGGTGTCTTCCTGTTAGCATTACAAATGAAAATTAATTTTCTACAGTAAAATTTTTCTAGATGTAATTCACTTACAGGATATTTTTCCTTACATGATATTACCCTATTATCCCTCCTTTTTTTTAATGGATGCTGTTGTAAATTTTGTAATTCAGTCTTGAAAACTTTATATTTTAAGTTTTTGCACAAAAATAAGACTGCTTTAGGTTCATTTCACGTTAAGCAATTTTACCTTGAGATGCACTACCAATAGAAATTTTAGTTAATACTTTAGGAACAGCTTTTTTTTCCAGTACACTTAAATTTTCTTGGATGTTCACTGATTTCTATTAACCAATTTAAATTAACCTGAAAACTTGATTACTATTTTACTGTCAACTTTGATACTCTAACAACAATCTTAGTTTACCCTGTAAATATTAGTGGAAAGGATTATGTGCATTCTTGAGTTGGCCCTGAGCATTCCTGGTGCTATGCTGGATTTACATATAGGGCAGCTGCTGTTGGCCAAGTCTCCATCTATTACATGGATCTCCATCTGATTTGACTTGGGCTTCTTAGGGCATGAAAGCTAGATTAAAAGAAATAGGAAGTAAAACCTGACAGTCATCTTAAGGTCTAAGCTTGGGAGTTTCAGAACATCACTTTTACAACAGTCTAATAAGTAAATCCATTCTGATTCTAAAAGAAGATAGATTTCTGTGGCCATCTTCAGAGATTGCAACCACATATTTTAAATGTACATGCACTAGAAAGTAGTTATATTCTTGAAAAATTAAACTCTATAGTGTTTTAGTTTTATATAAATGCATTTTCCCCCAAAGTCATATAATATTTCTTGAATGCGTCTTTCTTTGTATTTATGTCTCTTTCTTGACACTGTAAATGCTTGAAGTTAAATATAGTGACATGGTTTCTGATTGCGAGTTAAGATTTGTAATGTTTCTTAAACTCTGGGGATGTTGAATCATATAAATGGACATAGGGCCTCCCTCTATTTTATTCTTTTTAAAAAATATATATTTTATTGTTTTTTTACAGAGAGGAAGAGAGAGGGATAGAGAGTTAGAAACATCTATGAGAGAGAATCATCGATCAGCTGCCTCTTGCACACCTCCTTCTGGGGATGTGCCAACAACCAAGGCACATGCCCTTGACCGGAATCGAACCTGGGACCTTTCAGTCTGCAGGGTGACACTCTATCCACTGAGCCAAATCGGTTTTGGCTCTACTTTATTTTAATTCAAAAGATATTTGGTTGTTTTTATTTTTTATTTTTTTGGTATATATTTTTTATTGATTTCAGAGAGGAAGGGAGAGGAAGAGGTAGATATAAACAGCAGTGATGAGAATCATCGATGATCAGTTGTCTCCTGCATGTCCCCTACTGGGTTTAAGCCCGTAACCTGGGCATGTACCCTTGATCAAAATCAAACCTGGGACTTTTTAGTCTGAAAGTCTATGCTATGTCCACTGAGCCAAACTGACTGGGGTTGTTTTTAGTCTTGAGATACCATAAATAAACTCTCCTGCATTTTTATTGGGAGTGTAATTTTATAAAACCACCCCAAAAAGTGGTTGGCAATATCTACAATAGCTAAACATATGCATGCCCTAGGACCCAGAATTTCAGTCCTGGATATACCCAATATAAATTGGATGATTTTTTTTTTCACTTTAAAAATTTTAACATGCAAAAAACAAGTCAAATTTTTATTTTTGGCTTGTGAGCTATTCATTTAAGGCAGTCTCAATAAAAAATAAATAAATAAAAATGTTTTAGAAAGTGTACATCAAATGATTCTATCATTACAGTAAATTCTTCTCTTTGGGAGATTAATACTTTTTTTCAATACATATACATTACCTCTGCTTTATATTAAAAGAAAGAATAGAAATTTAGTCATGACAATGTTAATAATTGTGAAGGTAAAAGTAATTGTACGCTACTTGCAAGCTCACAAATCATCCTTCAGGGATGCTGGCACAGGTCAAAGACTCCTGGGTCAGAGACAAAAAGACCTTATTACTAATGGTACATTAAGCACCCTGAACTTTAATTTGGCTTGGTTCTCCTTGACTTCTAAGTCCCACAGGGTGAAAGGAAGAAATCCAGAAGAATCTGTGCATATAGTAGGTTTGCCTCATTACTAAGGAAGCCAGAACTTAGAAAAGCCAATTAAAAAATATGTTTTTATTGATTTCAGAGAAGGAGGGAAAGTGATAGAGAATAGAAACATCAATGATGAGAGAGAATCATTGATTGGCTGCCTCCCACATGGCCCCTACTGGAAATAGAGCCAGCAACCCGGTCATGTGCCTCTGACTGGAATTGAACTGGGGACCCTTCAGTCCTCAGGCCGATGCTCCACCCACTGAGCCAAACCAGCTCAGGTGGAAAGCAGGTCAGGCAGAAAATCTTTTAAAATAAACTTGAAGAAAACCTGCCATTCTTTGCTCCAGGGTAGACATCATTTTTAGCATACTGGACCATCAACAAACTTGCCATGTGCTCCAGGGTGGGACAATGCAAACACCCTAAAAGAAAATCCAGCCGAAACCGGTTTGGCTCAGCGGTAGAGCATCGGTCTGCAGACTGAAAGGTCCCAGGTTCGATTCCGGTCAAGGGCATGTACCTTGGTTGCGGGCACATCCCCAGTAGCGGGTGTGTAAGAGGCAGCTGGTCAATGTTTCTCTCTCACCGATGTTTCTAGCTCTCTATCTCTCTCCCTTCCTTTCTGTAAGAAAATCAATAAAATATTAAAAAAAAAAAAGAATGTCAGCTTGTAAAGAAAACATCTCCATCATTTAAAAAAAAAAGAAGAAAGAAAGAAAAGAAAAGAAAAGAAAAGAAAAGAAAAGAAAAGAAAAGAAAAGAAAAGAAAAGAAAAGAAAAGAAAAGAAAATCCAACTGAAACCAGTTTGGCTCAGTGGGTGGAGCATCGGCCTGAAGACTGAAAGGTCCTAGGTTTGCTTCTGGTCAGGGGCATGTACCTTGCTTGTGGGCACAACCCCAGTGGAGGCAGCTGATCAATGATTCTCTCTCATTGATGTTTCTAACTCTCTATTCCTCTCTCTTCCTCTCTGTAAAAATAAAAAATAAAAAATATATTTAAAAAATAAATAAATAAAAGATATTCCCAAACAAAGACCATCAGAACCTCTGTTGGGAGGATATACAGAAACAAGAGGTCATTGGAACATTAAGTTGTTTTATGGAATTATTTTATTTACTGAATAATCCCATTGATTAATACCACTTAAAGTCATATGCAGAACGGACAAGGTATTCTTGCAGTGTATTGCAAGTAGTACCTTACAAAAGAGTTGTGTTAATTATATCAAAAACATTTAATATACTTTCAGGCTTATAAACAGGAGCATATATGTTTTTATTAGTTTGACTTAAAGTGCTTTGGAAAGTATTTTAAAACAGAGGTGGAAAACCACTAAATATGGAGTGGGGAAAAAACAAGTTTTTGCATGCCACTACCACTATGAGTTTTCTAATCCTTAGGCATATAAGGTTTCTAATCCTTACTTTTATTTTGCAAACTAGAAGGGGTGTGACAGAATAAGGATCCTGCATGTGGGCTCTTGAGTAAGTTGCCAAGAATAGAATGTAATTCAGTCACAATTGCTAATAAATTGGTTTCTATAAGCTCCTCAGTCTCATTTTTGCATTATTTTTAATCTTGTTAAAATAGCAACATTTTTCTGAAAAGTACTTCTTGAATAAGCATCAGCTTGCTGTTATTTGAAATGCTTATTTCAAACCTATAAGACTTACTTTATAGTATTTTAAAATAGTAAAAGTATGGGCATTTGGAGAATATTTTAGATTTCACAGAAAGTGCATAATGAAAATTGATCAATTTATCTTTCTGTATTAGCAGTTCATAAGAACTATGTAAATAATAGCACAAACATAAATAACCAAGTAGAATCCAATTTGGTTATTTTCACATTGGCATGCTGTCTGGTATATATAGACAATCTTAAAACTAGAGGAGCAAGTTGTATGAGCTTACAGCCATCAGTGTTCATTCTAAAAATTTCAAAATTAACTCATAAGGCCATTTGAGATTTTTCAAGAAATTATGGTGCCATATTAATGCAAAATATGATATTTTTAAAATTGAATAAATGTGTGATGGCAGTGTTATATTACCTTAATTTACTTTGGAATGACTCACTATATAAAGTTCAACATTAATGTGTACTTTCAGGTGCTGCCTCTAATCTACACCTCTGAGAGAAGCTAAATGTAATAGACACAGAAATGCAACTCTGAGAATAGTTGCTTGTTATTTGAGCTATTCTGATTCCAAATCCATGCTCGCTCTTAGTTTCACTTATTCAGTGCTGGCAGGTTGGTGAGAGTGAGGGATGGGGGTGTTGGAAGAAGAGCAGAGACTGAGGCTGCAGGGAAGACCTCCTATATCTTTTTCTCTTTTGTGTTAACACATACACATGCACGTACACAAACACAAGATGCTAGGAATGGAGGCCGTAGCAGCAGCCCAGATGGAAGCAGTGAAAGCAGTAAAATGCATGGAAAGTAAGTTGGAGAGGTAGATTCACCAATGACAACTGCTGAACAGTATGAAAGGTTCAAGGGTCTAAGATTGATTACACGAATTTACCAATCACAGCCAAATCACTTTCCAGAACTTTGGAAGAGTGATTTGTGGAGGAGAAAAACTTGCCCTCTTTCTTGCCAATCCTGACTTTTTTTTTTCTTTCTCCTTTTAGAGAGAGGAAGGGAGAGAGAAAGAAACATTGATTTTTTTGTTCCATTTATTTGTTTATCCATTGCTTGATTCTTGTATGTATCCTGACTGGAAATTAAAACTGCAACCTTGGCCTCTTAGGATGATGCTTTAACCAACTGAGCTACCTGCTAGGGCCAATCCTGACTTAAAAACTACTTTTGTCTTCCCAACGAAGTAAAAAAAAAAAAAAAAGAAAGTCCATAAGTCCATAAAGGTGTCATTGCAGTATGTGGCACTAAATCTGAAGATGATGGCACATGGACCTTTTGCTAGGCAGTTCTTCACCAGGCTGAAGCAAAAGCAAGAGGAAGGAACCTTTATCAAGGAAACTGTGTAGTCTCCTGGCATTAGCTGCAGATGCACCAACACAGAATTTATCCCTAAAACTAAGGAGGCAAAGGCACAAACCTCTAGTGTATCATTACAGCTACCTATGTGAGAGAATGGTAACTGGCTTGTCAATAGTTCATTGTATTCTTCTCTGCCGCACTAGGTAAGTAAACATAGATTCAAATCAGTTCACAGTTTCCCACCTAGGGGCTGACATTGATGAACTAGCCCTGTGGAGGTAGCAGTGATATCAACAACCTCACGCTTGGTCTAGGTTTCACGGTATTTCTATCCAGATAGACACACTGTTCCCAAGGGTGCCACCTTTCCCTAAGCTCTTTCATGAGAATCAGTTTTGGCTCATCCATCAGTGATCTGCCACTTCACTGAGATTGGTAAGAGTGACTGTCTTGTGAGATGTGCTTTTCCCAATAATGTGAAACAACTCATAGAGATATGACAGGTACCAGCTGGCAACCTCCCAGCCACTCCCTGACATGTCCTCAGAGGACACATGTCAATTTGGACAGAGTACTGACACAGTGAATGGTCTTTTTAAACCCCCTTCCCCCTCCACACACACACCTCATGGGATCACAACCATACTTTTGTTTGACTTCACTTCTTAGTGAACATTGCATATTAAAAAAAAAAAAGCTGCAGAGATGGAGATGTAGGCAAAACTTACCACTTAATCTTTTCTCAAGCAAAATGATTGTCAGTAATATTGTCATGATTGCTGGGTTGATAGCAAGAGAGTAACTGTATTAGCATAAGAAATGTTAGAAATAATTCAACGTTGCTGCTCTAGATATGACTCGGCACTAAATATTGTTCAAAAACTTTAGCCCTTGTATGAACAAAAATATAACAAAATATATCCCTTTCATTGTAGCTCTGTGAACGGGATATCCATTTGATTTCTTTTTTTTTTTTTTTTTTTTTTTTTTTTTTTTTTTTTTTGCCCCATAATGGAAAATTTTGTAATGAGATTCCAATGAAAGGTTAGCTGGCTCCTGCTGCTGAAATATCATTGCATGTGCCTTGAATCAATCATAAAAAAAGTGCTTAGGAAAGTCTGCAACTTTGCTGAGCTCACAAGAATAAGGTGTGTGACTTAATTTTTTGCCAGCTTGTTGGTGCAGAATTCATTCAGAGACTATGCTCATCTGGTAACTCCACCTAGAAGAAAGATTGTGAGAAAGGCAGATTAAAGCCCTCATCTCTAATTTCTGAAGCCTACGGATGGACTATGTATCAAAATGACTTAGTTTAGTTCCCAAAAGCTGAGGGTCATGAAGGAAAAATGACTGGCTAACTAACATAATTAAATGTCTCTGTCAAGGCACCTCTTAACATGGAAGATTGCCATTTAATTAAATATATTCCAGAAATTTCACTGAAGCTTCTAATCATGAAAACATTTTTTTTTGTTATTTTTTTTCCTCCTAAAACTAAAATTCTAAATGAATCTCAGGTGAAGAAATAATACTATTCACAAAATAGTATTAAAATTCAAACAGAATTATAGTCCAGTAATTTGCAATGAGAAAATCAACTGTCCAGGAGTTTAAAATGTTTAATAAGATCTCAGTGCAATCTCTACCCGGAGGAAAGCTTCGTGGTCAGACAAATTATAATCAGAAGCTGAAAACAGAATTAGAGCAACAGAAGTTATGGGCAATAATCATACGATAACCCATGTAGAGAACAAAGCATTCATACTTCCAGTCTAGGTCACTTGTCTTTTGAAAATACATGAATAAGCACAAGGAAATCTGTGTGTGGTATGCATAGTACTTCCCTAACTATGGTTAATGTCAATGATCAGATTTTTTAAAATTAATTATAATCGCTCTGAAGTACAATAATTATTTCAAATTACAATGTCATACTATGGTTTCATATAACATGCTTGGTGTGGTAGGTATTTATTTATAAAGATCTCAGGGAGACAATTTGACTAAATTTCATTATATATATATATATATATATATATATATATATATATATATATATATATATATATATTCAGACAATTTCTGAGAGATGAAAGAGATATTTCACTGTGGCCAGCAAACCATCTGATCAGGAATGGGGGATGAGGCTGGCCATCCAACTTCCTGCAGCCTCTCCCCTCAGCTGGCACTGCCCCGATTGGCCTCTCCCTCCCCAATTGAGGGCAGAGTGGCCATGAAACCCCAAGGGCCTTTCCTCCTGCCATCCCACCCCCCTCAGCTCGCCCTACCCCAATTAGCCTGCAGCCCTTCTCCCTAGCCAGCCATGCCACTGATTGCACCTCCTACACCAATAGGTGACAGGGCCAGCCGCTCAACCTCCTGCAGCCCCTGCAGCCCCTCCCCACACCTGGCTCCTCCCAAGATTAGCTTCCACCGCCTCGAACAGCCTGCAGTGCCTCCCCCTAGCCAGTTCCACACCTGATCACCCCTGATAAGGTGTGGGGCCAGCCATCCAACCACCCATGGCCCTTCCCCCAGGCTGTTGGCCCCTGATCATCCCACCTCAGCCCCATCCCATGGTCATCCCCCCCCCCCAAATAGCCCCCACCACCTCAATCAGCCCACAGCCCCTCCCCCAGCAGCAATCAGGGGTGGGGCTAGCTGGCCAACCTCCCATGGTCCCTCCTCTGGCCCCTAACCTCCAATCGCCCCCCCCCCACTCAATGCCCCCCCAACTGCCAGCCAATCACCCATAGCCCCTCAGGGAGAGCTGGCCAGTCAACCTCCCATCATCTCTTCCTCCCGACAGATCCACTGGCCGGATCCCACCTGTGCATGAATTTGTGCACTGGGCCTCTAGTCTATACTAATAAAAGGGAAATATGCTAATTAGACCAGGTCAACCAGACATCTTCCAGTCATCTGGTCCTCCAAACAAAGCCATCGTGGTGGGGACTGAGGAAGAGGTGGTTAGGGGTGATCAGGCAGGCAATAATGTGAGCAGTTAGAAGCCAGCAGTCCCAGATTTCGAGAGGGATGCCGGCAGTTGGACATCCCCCAAAAGGTGCAGGCCGGGCTAAGGGACACCCCCTTGTGTGTGAATTTCATGCACCAGGACTCTAGTTTGCTTATAATTGAATGTATAGGTAAATTTGGACCATTTAAATTTTAAAACCACTGTATCTTTTACAGTCTCAGAGGACTGTACACTGTTCCACATAGTTAATCGTATGTTTTAGATTACATGAGTAGATAATTAATTTATGTTTTTCTTATCTTGTATTTCATTCTCATTTTAAAATCTTCTATCCATTTTCTTTTCTTCTTCTTATAATTTCTTCAGAAATTATTGGAAGATTAGACAAGGTGTACTAATTAGTGTGAATAATCATATAATTTATAAGATACAAAAATTAAGGAAAACACATTGTCATCATTTCCTTTTTGTGCTTCACCTAGAAAGAATGAACATAAAATTGAACTTTTAAAAAATTTCTTACAATTTTATGTATAGCTCATTTTTAATGTGTTTACCATGTTGGTCATTACTAATATATGTTTTCACAAGTTAATTACACAAAGCTTTGGCCATGTCTGGAACTATGAAAATAATGGAATGGTCTCATCCTGATCCTCTAGGAATACCACAGACTGCTCAGAGTTTACACTGTCTTGCTTTCAATCCTCATGCTGCCAAGACTGTTTTTAATGTTTTATTAAAGTATAGGAGTCTTATGATTGTTAAATCTGCACCCAGGTAGAGTCTGAGACCAACATTTCCTGACAGACCTCCTACGGAGGATGACACAAATGATGGCAGAGACACTCATGTTCACAGCAACATGGCAGCTGCCAGAGGGAAGCAAATAATAAGCTCTAAAAATGCCAATTTCAACTTAAAAAGAAATCAATAATTCTCACAAGGTGAGAACCCTGCCTCACCGCAGAATTTTCTGAACAATATACTGAGGAGTATGGATTCACACGCCCTCGAAAGCAGCTCTGAATAAGTCTGATTCAGAAACCAAGTTCATTTAAAACCCTCTTTTGTTTTGGCCTCAAAGCTCTAATCAGACAAAAAGCGACACGTTCTGGTAGAGGTAGTTTGCTTTGAACCAATTACCAATATCAATCCTGTGGGGAACTGACTTTTGCAAAAAATGTTTCAAACAACTTTACAACTCATAGGGTGTCTTATGCTTATTCCTTACCAGCCAGAGCCTCAGTAAAGTACAGGATGTTTAGAATTTTCAAGACTCACATAAAAGAATATCATAATGCTATGGACAGCTCTGTCAACTGGGGCTCATTAATTCTGATCACAACTATATTTTAAAATCCTTAAAGCTGAAAGTTACTATAAAAATGCAACCATGTTTTTAGACAAATCTCCCATGTTGCACAAAGTATTAAGTATCTTACCCAAGAGTTTCAGATTGTATATAGTTCTATCTGCCTATCATTTTAATAAATCTTTCATATTTTTCCCTTTAGTTTTCTTTTTTAAGGAGGCTATACAAAACCACATTAAAATATATATGTATGTGCATTTTCTTTATGCAATCTTCCTGGATCTCATTAGATTTGCTATTGGATTGCCAAGAGTCCAAAGTTAATAAATGCTGCAGGGAAATATCCCTTGTATTGTATAATTAAACACTATTGTTATTTCTACTGTTCATAGTCAGTAAGATCTCTTCTTTTTCCTGGTATTATTTTTGGATAGTTGTGTAATGTAATCATGCTTAAAAAATGAATATACTTTGTGCAGTCTGATTATCTGGCTTTGAACCCTGTTTTGTCACCATATGCTGTGTAGCTTGAAAACTAACTCACATTTTTTGATTTACAGATTTTTCATGTATAAGCTGAGGTTTACAGCAGTACATATTTTCATGTGCTAATTGTGAGGATTAAATCAAGTGACATATGCAAAGCTCTGAGCTTGATATTTGACATTAGTAGAATTTGATTACTGAAAGTGTCGAGATAAAGTTTTCAACATACTGAAACATATGGTAGAGATTTAAAATGAAAACTAAAGGATTTATTATATTTCTGTAATACTTTTCCTTAGTGTTTAAAATGAAAAAATAAATTTATTATGTTTTTGTAATGCTTTATATTTAATCTCTGTAAGTATAAAATTATGTTTATCATTAATTTTCATCTTCCACTCTTTCCCATAACTCCACCTTAGACATTGCCAACATCCAGAATGGCAGTGTTTCATAATAATAAATTCAACCATTTCACTATCTGACTTTAACTTAAATGCTTTCCAGCCATCTCCCTCATTTATTCAACTATAACCGTTTCTCAAACTCAGGAAAACCAACCTCTTGAATCCCACTATATATATTTTTTTCTTTTTCTCCTTTTTGCTTTCTGGCTGCCAACTTTATTGCACTTCTGTTACATGTGTGCATAAGACATACATTTACATGGGAGTTTCTAAATGTTGCTATAAAATAGAAAAAATGCACATACATTTGCAAATGGACCCACAAAGTTAATAAAACGTGCTTAAAATAATATTTTACTTAAATATTATTTTTTACAACGTTTTATATCTGGACAAATCAAAAATTCTTTATTCTTTTTTGTTGTTTTTAAATAAAACATTGTATTTTTTCACTGTTTCTTTAAGCATTTTTCTTTTCATTTTATTTTTAAAATATTTATTGTTGAAAGTATTACATATGTCTCCTTTTCCCCCCCACTGACCCCTTGTAGCCCACTCCTGCTCCCCCCTCTGGGTCTTCACCACCCTATTGTCTGTGTCCATGCATTATGCATCTCTGCACACAAATTCTTTGTTTGATCTCTTCCCACTCACCGACCCACGCTGCCTTCCCTCTGAGATTCCATAGTCCCTGTTTCTTATTATATTCTTTGTTCCAGTTTAATTTTGTAATAATTGTTGGTTGTAAAAAAAAAATAGTGCATGCATTGAATGCATTTTAGAGTGTGGCACACTCATTTCAAACACTGAAGGGATAACCAAGTTCCATAAGAACCTGGCAATTTTCATTTTATGTCATGTTCAAGAACATAGCCAAGGGTATCTAAAATTTAATATTTAAAAAGAAAAATTAGATGAATATATTGAATATATTCTATTTTGAAGTTTATTTAATACTTTGCTCATAAAGTAATATAGGATTAACTTAGTATATAACATTGATGTAGGTAAAAATGAATACTTTCCAACATCTTTATTAAAGGAAAATGTCTAAATTCTATAATTCTGTGAATTTAAATCTAAATTTTATCTCTGTTTCATAATTTTTTATATTGATTATCTCATAATAATATTTCTTTGCTGCATCTTTAAAGACTTTTAAACCTCAACAGGGAAAAATTCTTGAAAATTTTATAATCTGTTAGTACAGTGTAGGGAGGGAAAATGGGCTATGGAATCTATATAAGTGATAGAAGAGTCAGCAAATTAGATAACCACCTGAAATTTTATACAGTTGAAACATATCTAACTTGTTTGCTTTTGAGAGGTTTACTTGGTGGTTCTATGTTTTGATTTTCATGGCATTGCTAGGTGAAAGGGTGTTTACATTATACTTCAGTTTGTTTCATTTTCCCATTCCTAGAAACATCTCCTCTCTGGTCTGTACTCCATTTTTTCAATATAAATTCTCACTTCTTAATTATTAATCAGTGATTGCAAACGTTAGTTGTATTTCTTCATGTTTCAGATTTTCAGCATTTATAAATATTATATAATATAAATATTCAGCATTTTTAAATATTAACTGTGGAAAACCATGAAGGTGTAACTCAGTGACAGTTAAAGACTTTTAAAAAATGATTTATATATTAGAGACAAATATTTTTAATGTGCTTAATGTTTCATTGAAGAATTATTATATCAGACTAGCGATATTAAATTATAATTTTAGTTCATTAGATTTTTAAAAAGACATTTTTATAATAAATCTTTCAAAATCTCAGTGCAAAAATACAAAGGAAGCATATGTATATCACTACATATTAAATGTCACATTAATCAAAACTTTTAATGTTTAAGCCAATATATACATTTCAAATGTCTTCTGATATATTTGCTCACTTATATGTGAAGTAAAAGCAACAAACAAAAGAAAAAACAAATAGAAAAACTAAATTCATAGAAACAGAATGAATTGACAGTTGCCAGTGATGGGGGATGAAGGAAATATGTAACCTTTTTAAATTGCTAGTATATCCATTCTTTGTAATGGATGGATATACATGTTTTTGTGCTACCTTCTAGGAGCTTTAGTATTGGTTAATGTAACTTTATTTTGATATCCATTGTTCAAGACAACATGAACCAATAATAGTTTTCTACCTGTAATAAACCAATGGGATGAAATTGAGGGATTATTGGCATGTTGTGTCTGTGCTTATTTTGAATTTAAATTCAATTCATAACCATATTATACTCATTTGGATGACTGATAGCTCTCTTTTGCTTACTAGTAAAAAAAAAGTTTGAAAAAATATTATGTTGTCTTTAACTTTCATTGTACATAAGACTGAGCCTAAATTTTTGAAGTTCAAGTGATAATCAGATAAAAATTTTATATTAGTATTTTATATTGCCTCTAATGTAAATAAAACATGTTAGCTCGTTCAAATTCATTACACCCATCTTCCTGAAAAGCTCATTTCTGTACTTAGTTACTCTTCTTGCTGGTGTGTTTTTTGTTTATTTGTTTCACAATAGGGGATGTGCAGGAAGCAGTTGATCAATGATGTCTCATCAATGTTCCTATCTCTAATCTCCCATCCTCTCTCTGTACATATCAATAAAAACATTAAAATATTTACACATACTCTCTGTTATATTATTTGCTGTATTTTATTCAGAGCACTGCTCACTCTCCTAAATTATCTTATTTTGATTCACATTCTTATTTAATATCTGCTTCTCCCATTAAAAAAAAAAAAAGCTTTATGGATTTTTACCCAGCCCTAGCCCCTCCCCTGTGACAGCTGTCCTGTCTTATTTATGTCTATATTCTTAATACCTTGAACAGTTTCAGATTTCCTACATAAATAAATTAATAATACATGGGAGATACTACAGATCCTGGCCTTAAGAAATTATTGTTTTACAGTAGATGAAAAATCTAGCAATTAGGTATACAAAATTACTGTGAAGATTGAAATGTATTTAACTTATGTCTTAATTGTATAACCTGGAGGACTTTGCTATACTTGACATTTGAATGAGTACAAGAAGATGGATTGAACTTGTCTAGTTATAGCTAAAGGTGAAAAAGGAATACCAAACAGAAATATTAGCATGAATATGTTGTTGAAGTGAAGCAAGCAGCCACAAATATTTAATGGATTTGACAGAGGAAATAGGATCCTGGCAGGTGAGTGATGAAGAATGAGATTGGAAATAATTTGAGGCAAGACCTTGGAGAATTTTGAATCACAACCAAGGAAACTGTATTTATTCCTCAAATGCTGAAGGAGCTTGGCAATTTTTGATCAGATAATAATAACTTATTTATTATTCTAGGTATTGTTAACAGATATTTTCAGTATAGGTTTTCTAGAAGAAAATATCTGTTAGCAATATATAGGGTAATAATGCAATCATCAGGGACTTGCTAAAAAGTAATTGTTAGAATCAAGATAAAAGGTAATAAACTTGTGAACTAGGAGAGAGAGAATGGAACAAATATGAGGGACTGTGCAAAAATATCATTGTGGGAAGATAAAATATAACTGACAACAAATTATAGTGACAAGCAAGGAAGACACTGAAGTTGTGAGCTTAGATGACTGAGCAGATGCAGGCATCATGACAGGAAATAAGGAAAATACTAAACTAAACACGTTTTAGATTAAAAAATATACATCATATTTTCTAGGGCTCATAAGATATCTGGAGTTATCCAGAAACAGAGACTGAAAATTCAGGACTGGAAAATAGCTAAGTCAATGCTTGAAATATACATTTGGCAGTCAAGCACATAGAAGTGAAAATTAAATTCAGATCTGCTGAGACAGTCCATATTTAATATGCAGAAAGTGAAACATAAAATATCTATGGGGAATATATACTTGTTAGTATTCTTTGTAGAGTAAGAGTAAGGTAAGAAAAATATTTTTAGAGGAAATAATTATAATTATAAAAGAACTAGAAGCCCAGTGCATGAATTCGTGCACAGGTGGTATACTTCTGGGTGGCCTGCAGGGAAAGGGCTGAAACCTGCAGCTCAATGCTTCCTGCAGCTCCTACCTGCCACTCCTGCTCATCCCGGCCCCTCTTTGCCTGCCACGGGCTTATGCCCAATTAGACCCAATCAGTAGAGGCTTGCGATGAGCGCTGCATCTGGTGTCCTCTCAAGGGGAGTGTCCTGTGGATCAGGTTGAAACCAGCTCTCCAACATCCCCTGAGGGATCCCAGATTGCGAGAGGGTGCATGCCAGGCTGAGGAACCCCAACAGTGCACCATCAGGCCAGGGAGAAACTACAGGAGGGCTTCAGGGCATGTCCAGCCCATCTCACTCAGTCCCGATCAGCCAGACCCCAGCAATAAGCTAATCTACTGGTTGGAGCATCTTCCCCCTGGTGGTCAGTGCACATCATAGTAAGTGGTTGAGCAGCCTTAGCATATATATCATTAGTATATTATGCTTTGATTGGTTGTTCAGCTGCTCTGCTGTTCGGTCAATTTGCATATTACCCTTTTATTATATGGAATTGTATTATAGAAATAACCCAATATAATATACTGGTAGATAGATTTGTCTGTATATTATTTCTTCCAAAGAAACTTGCTTTTTTGAAAAGTTGACTTTTTTTTTAAATTGCTGTAAATACTTTATTCTGCAGTGTGAACTGAATGGCTCCCTTGTAAATACTTTGTACTAGGTTTGGCAATTATTTATAATCCAACCACATACCTCCACCAGCATCAGCATGATTAAAATAAATTGCAGAGCTGAAACCAGTTTGATAGAGCACCAGTCTGCAAACTGAAGGGTCCCGGGTTCAATTCTGGTTAAGGGCATGTGCCTTGGTTGCAGGCACATACCCGGTGGGGGTTGTGCAGGAGGCAGCTGATCGATGATTCTCTCTCATTGATGTTTCTGACTCTCTGTCCCTCTGTCTTCATCTCTGTAAAGGATCAATAAAATATATTAAAAACATAAAAATAAAAAATAAAATAAAAATAAAATAACTTGTAGAGCTAATTGTTAGACTACCAAAGGAGAATGCTGGAAATTAATATTAGAATGTAATATAATTCACATTTTCAGGTTTTCTTAATTTGCTATGGAAAATTCATTAATTTGTTCAATCAGCAAACAAATAATGATTATCATTGATATACCAGACTAGACTTACAATTTGGAGGAAATATACAGAGTTTATTCTAAGATACTGGGTTTTCTTAAAGGTTAATGGAATATTTATTTATTTATTTATTTACTAGAGGCCCTGTGCACAGATTTGTGCATGGGGGGGTGGAGCCCTCAGCCTGGCCTGCACCCTATCACAATCCAGTACCCCTCAGGGGATGTCCTACTGCCTGTTTAGGCCCAATCCCCATAGGGATTGGGCCTAAACAGTTATTTTATAATTATAATTATTTACTCTAAAAATATTTTTCTTACCTTACTCTTACTCTACAAAGAATACTAACAAGTATATATTCCCCATAGATCTTTTATGTTTCACTCTCTGCATGTTAAATATGGACTGTCTCAGCAGATCTGAATTTAATTTTCACTTCTATGTGCTTGAATGCCAAATGTATATTTCAAGTATTGACTTAGCTATTTTCCAGTCCTGAATTTTCAGTCTCTGTTTCTGGATAACTCCAGATATCTAATGAACCTAGAAAATATGATATATATTTTTAAATCTAAAACATGTTTATTTAGTTTAGTATTTTCCTTATTTCCTGTCATGATGCCTAAACAGGCAGTTGGTTGGATGGATCTAACAGTGCACCAAGCAGCCGGTGGCCAGGAAGAAGCCCAATTCGGCGCCATGCTACTTGCGTTCAACCCAACCCACTGCGTCTGCTGCTGCCATTTAGTAGCTCTGCCACAGAGTCAGAGAGGCTCCTGTTGCCATAGCTGCACTCACCAGCCGTGAGCTTGGCATCTGGCTGAGCAGCACTCCCCCTGTGGGAGTGCACTGACCACAAAGGGGCAGCTCCTGCATAAGTGTCTTCCCCCTGGTGATCAGTGCATGTCATAGAGGTCGTTCCAGTCGTTTGGTTGTAACAGTCACTTGAGCTTTTATATATATATAAAAGACATTGATTAATAAAATTATATAGGTTTTAGATATACAATTCTATAATACAGCATCTGTATATTGTGTATTGTGTGTTCAATATTTCAGTTCAAGTCTTCTTCCATCTCCATGATTCCCTCCTTTACCACTTTTAACTCCTCTCAACCCCTTTTCCCTCTGGTAATCACCATACTGTTGTCTAAGAGTTGTTTTGTGTGTGGGTTTTTTGTTTTGATTAATTCTTTGCTTAATCCCTTTATCTTTTCCACTCAGCCCCCACCCCTTTCCATTCGGACAGCTGTCAGTCTGTTCTCTATATCTATAAATAGCCTCTTTCTATAAGAACTGGAGAGTATAATGCTAAGTGAAATAAACCTGTCAGAGAGACACATTACTATATGATTTCACTCACATGTGAAATCTAATGAACAAAAGAAGTAAAATAAAAATGAAGTCATTCTTAAAGAAAACTAGTCAACTGTAGTTTGGGGATATATTGAAAATTTTTTGAGGGTACTAATGTCAAATTATTTAGCATAAGATTGTGGCACACATATGAAGTAAAACTTGCAAAAATCTTTAGAGGAATAAATTTCTAATATAACATGTTAAAACTTTCTGATATTATTTTTGTGCAGCTAAAGAAGGCTAGAGAAGTTTAATATTAAAATACATATTTCCTTTGTGATGTTGATTTTTTTCCTTTTTACTCCACAGAACTCTTTTCTTAATGAAAATAACTGATCTACGGTTCTGTAGGAATTACATCATAGTTCATTCATGTTTTTGACAATGTTATCCTTATCACTTAGTTGTCTTTCATTTCACATGATATATTGCTATTTTCTAGCCACAATTCAAATGGGGAAATTTTAAAACTTTCAGAATCAACACTTAAGCCATATGAGCCCAGCTGCTCTGAGAACCAAAAGTGGCTTAAAGAGAAAAAAAATCAGAGTTATTAGTGGTTAGTGATTTACACAAAATTTTTAAAGTATATTAAATGTAAATCTTAATTTCAAGTTCTATATAATGTGTGATGAGTATATATACCTTTCAAATTTATTAAACATTAATATCATTGTTTTTCCTATTAATTGTGTACTCTTTTTTACAATTAAATTCTAGCATTTATAATAGTTTTTAAATATTAGATGTAATATATGCCAAAACACCAATATTGTCATTTGATCGTATGTCATATTTCTTTGACTAGATATATATAAATTTCTTATTAGTTTTCAAAACATATAGTCTTTTATAAATGTAATATTTACCTTCCACTCAGTCTGATTTCAGATATATTTCACAAATGCAAATATTTACATTAGTTCAGACTGAAGTGTAAAAGTTTGCATCTCATAGGAATACTTGAACTTTAAATGAGATTATTTAGAAAGGTCAAGGCTAATTGTCTATACTTATGACATCTTACAAACTTTATTATATATGCTTAGCCAAGAATTTTCAATAAATGAAAAACTCCCACTCTCTATTAAGTTATATTTTGTAGGAAATATCTGCTAATATGTTTATACTTAAAGATGATATTAAACTTTATTCAAGAAGAGAGATATTTAATGAAACATCATTATTGATACTCCATAAATTATTGTGATTTATTCTGTTCCTCAGACATATCTTGATTCTTTTAGTAGAGTCACCTTCATTTAATACCCATGAAGTGAGAATCACAAGGTTTTGGATTCATTTAATGCTCATCAAATTGAAAAATGGAATTCATCCTAAAGAAACACTTTTCAAATGTGGAGTACTTACTCTTTGTTTAGTTTTCAAGTAACTAGAACACTATCTTCCCCACTCCTCTAATCATCTATCATCCCAATGAATGATTTTCCCAAGTTTATAAAATATATTTCCATTAAAGAGGCTAATGGAAAAAGCCACATTGACTTTACAAGCATACACCTGTTTTCCCATGATGTTGAAAGAAAGCCTACAACTCCTTTTAAAAAATGAACTTGACACTTGAAGGGGTTTATCAACAGATAGTTGGTGCGTTGGCCTCAAAATAAAGGACTCAGAACACGGTTTTTAGGGAATTCTTCCCCAGAATAGTTTCTTACTTTCATCTGAGGTGCATCTGGTCATAACAAAGGCAATTGCATCCAAGACCCTGGGCTTACCTTCCCCTGCCGTCACAGTTTGCACCCTACTGAATGATATATCAAGGCACTGAACCATGTCAGGGCAATGAACATAATGATAGAGACTCAGTGGTATAAATGAGGTTAATAACTTGTGAGAAAGTAGAGCTTCGTTCCTAGATCCTTTGCATTTCCCTCTCTGCACAGTGCAGCTCTTTAGAAATATTGCCTGTCGTGGAGAGCTAATGGCTCTCGTCATAAAGCTAATACACTGTGCTTCAGTAGTCTTGGAACTCATTTCTGAAGTCACACTAATCTGCCTTTCCTCTGCCATGTTTTGCTTTTGCTCCTGAAAGATTTTCTTATTCCCCAAGACTTCAAGCTGAGCAGAAAGCTTTTTGGCTGCTTCTTATGCCATTTCCAATCAGGGGTAACACCTTTGTTTTCACAGACTTTTTTTTTTTAATTTCAATTTTTAATACACAAAGAGGCATCTTGTGAAGGAAATAAATTGTATTTTGAAAATGACACATCTCTGCTTTAATCCTGCTTCTGTGTCCTTCACAACCTGCCCCCCCTCCCACCCTCCCGCCTCTTTCTTTTCTCTCTCACCATTTTCCTATGTCTCCACATCAGGACTATGTTCCCTGCCTGCCACTCTTGCTTACTCCCTGCCGCTTCCCTGCATTCTGTCTCTCTTACAAGCCAGTTTGAGGATATTGAGTCTCATAATAGACAAGAAAGACATATTTTTTTAAATATATTTTTTTATTGATTTTTCACAGAGACGAAGAGAGAGAGATAGAGTTAGAAACATCGATGAGAGAGAATCATCGATCAGCTGCCTCTTGCACATCCCCTATTGGGGATGTGCCCGCAACCAAGGTACATGCCCTTGATCGGAATCGAACCCAGGACCTTTCAGTCCACAGGCCAAAGTTCTATCCACTGAGCCAAGCCAGTTTCCGTGACATATTTTTTGTTTTTTAATTTGCCATGGGCTATCAAATGACAACTAGATCCATTTGATTGTTCTTTGCACCAATATGTTTCTTATAATCAGCATTGATGATTTCTTTGGCTCATGCCCATCTTTTGGCTTTTCTTTCCTACTCCTGCATTCTGAAGGTCTGTAAGTTTTTAGAGAATAAAACTAAATAAACCATTCTGAAGGGAAAACAAATCACAAAGGATGAAAAAATATATATACTTCTAACATCCATCACAAGGACTGAAAGAGGATCAGGCATGAGCAGAATTATTCAAGACTGTCTTTGAGTTTGTAGCCTTCCCTTTTGGTGTGACATTGGTATTTTTGTTTCTCATTATGTTTGTAGTAATACTATGGTAGTAGTTAAAATATTATATCATGTGTTTAATGTGCCAGGCACTGCTTTTATATATAGTAACTACTGAGAAGAAGATAGTATTATTAGCCTTCTTTTCTAAAAGAGAACAAATAATCTATCTCAGACTACTTCCAGACTTAGCACAGATTGATCAAGTAATTTGCTTATGGTGGTACAGCTAACAAGTAACAGACTTGTGCTTAACAATCCAGCTCCAGAGATCAAATTCCCGAGGTCTACGCCATGCATAGTGAAACAGCTCTATATAGAATTTAGGAGCAGAAGCAAGAACAATCATGTTTAGAACATTTATCAAGTATGATAACTGGTTTGAAGGACAGTTCTCATGCTTGATAAAATTTCTGATGGTGGGACTAATAATTTGCTTCTCGAGCTTCATTTTCTTTATTTGTGAAATGAAACTAATAACCTTGTTCTAATTATGATTTGTTAATGATTAAATATAAAAAAAAATAGAGATACTTGCCCTAATTTTCTGCTGAGAAAAATAGTACATGTAGAGATTATATACACTAGAAACTAGAGTTTGGAAAGAGTGAAGCGGGTACTTGAGTAATGTTTTTCTTATGTCTATCAACCTATGCCCTTGTCCAATTAAATTTACTTTCTAACTACCTCACACTTTGCCCTTCTATGTAGTGTCTGCTCTGCTCGTGGGATCCATTGATTTGAGCATTCTGTTATTCTCACTTGTATTGAAATTTGGCTATCATATTCCTCTAGAGGCCCAGTGCACAAATTCATACAGGTAGGGTCCCTCTCCCTGGCTGGTAATAAGGGCCAATAGCATCCAGCCGGCTGTTAGGGGAGGGACTATGAAGTTTGGCCAGCTGTGGGAGGTTGGCTGTGGGAGTGCACTGACTACCAGGGGCTAGCTCCTGCTTTGAGTGCCTGCCCCCTGGTGGGCAGTGTGCATATGGTGACTGGTTGACCATTCAGTTGCTTAGGCATATATATATATATATATATATATATATATATATATATATATATATTCCGTGTTTCCCCAAAAATAAGACATCCTCCGAAAATAAGACTTACTTACAGGTTCCCTTCTGAGTGAAATATAAGGCATCCTCGAAAATAAGGCCCCCCCAAGGCTAAACATGAGAGATTTGGTCCACTAATTCTGAAAGAAATGGAGTCACAAGAAATTCACCAGGAAATTCAGGAATTGGATTGTTATGATGATGTTCCAGAAGATGATGACATGATTGTCATTGAATAAATGAGTAAATTCTTGATACTGTAGGATTCACAGTTTGTCTGGTTTCTGTTGACAACTACCGTACTACCATACCGTATACAGGTAATAAATTTCCTTTATTTTCATTTAACAATAAATGTGTACCATATTCTTCTTCATGGAAAAATAAGACATCCCCTGAAAATAAGACCTAACGCATCTTTGGGAGCAAAAATTAATATAAGACACTGTCTTATTTTCGGGGAAACACGATATATATATATATATCACATCATTTTACACTTTCTCCAATAGACTACAAGGGTTCCAAAAGTATATAAGTATTTCTGTACATCCTTGACAAGTCATATCTTTTTTTTTTTTTAAATAATAGCCATCCTAATAGGTGTGAAGTAATATCTCATTATGGTTTTACATTTTCCAGACATTAGCCATTTTCAATATCTTTTCATATATCTAGTAACATATATCTTCTTTGGGGAAATGTCTATCAAATCCTTAGTTCATTTTTAAATCAAGTTATTTTCTGTGTTTCTTTTTTTTTATTATTAAGTTGTAGTAGTTCCTTCTAGATTTCATATATTAACCCCTTATCAGATAGATGTTTTGAAAATATTTTTCCCATTCCATAGGTTGCCTTTTCATTCAGTTGATTGTTTCCTTCTCTGTGAAGAAGCTTTTAAGCTTGATGTAGTTTCCCTTGACAATTTTTACTTTTGTTGTTTGCACTTTTGATGTTATATCCAAGAAATCATTGTCAAGACCAAAGTCACTTGGTTCCCACCTGTACTCTTCTAGAGTTTTATAGCTTCAAGTCTTATATTTAAGTCTTACATTCATTTTGAGTTTATGTTTTAATATGCTATAAAATAAGAGTTCTATTTCATTCTTTTGAAATGTATATACAGTTTTCCAAACATAATTTATACACCACTGTATATTTTTGGCATCCTTATCAACAATCAGTGATCATATGTATGTGGATTTACTTCTGGCCTCTATATTCAGTTCCATTGGTCTACAAAACAGTTTTTATGCCAGAACAAATTGTTTTAATATGTAAGTTTGTAATATATTTTGATGTGTAAAAGTGTGATGCCTCTAGCTTTGTTCTTTCTCAAGATTGTTTTAGCTATTTAAGGTCTATTATGGTTTTATCTTTTTTCCCTTTTATGTAAAAAAGCACCATTGGGATTTTGATAAGGAATGTATTGAATCTCTAGGTCCCTTTGAGTAGCACAGATATTTTTGCAGCACCAATTCTTCTGATCTGTTAGCATAGGATGTCTGTGGAGTTGTCATATATGGCCTTTCTTATATGTATGTAACTTTCTGTTTCTGTGCCTGGTTTTTAAAGAGTTTTCATCATGAAACATGAAATGGTGTTGAGCTGAAACCGGTTTGGCTCAGTGGTAGAGCGTCGGTCTGCAGACTGAAAGGTCCCAGGTTCGATTCTGGTCAAGGGCATGTACTTTGGTTGCGGGCACATCTCCGGTAGGGGGTGTGCAAGAGGCAGCTGGTCGATGTTTCTCTCTCATCGACGTTTCTAGCTCTTTCCCTCTCTCCTCCTCTCTGTAAAAAATCAATTATATATATATAGAAATGGTGTTAAAAATTTTTAAATGCTTTTTCCTCCCCCAAACCAAACAAAACCCATTATTACTATATTATCTAGTAATTCCACTCTTCTGAGAATATAGACAAAAGAATTGAAATCAGGATCTAGAAGAGATATTTGCACTCCCATGTTCAATGCAACATATTCATGATAGCCAAGATGGGAAAACAACATAATGTATATCAATTAATGATAGAAATAAAAATGTGGTATGTACATACAATGGACTATTATTATCCAGTCTTTAAAAAAAAGGAAATAATGCCATATGAGATAACATGAATGAACCTAGAGGACATCATGCTAAGTGAAATAAGCTAGTCGCAGACTGTCAGACATTGCATAATTTTTCTTAATAAATATGAGATATCTAAGGTAATCAAGTTCATAGAACCAGAAAGTAGAGTGGTTGTTACCAGGAGCTAGATGGATAGAAAATGTGAAATGTTTAATGGGTACAAATTTTTTGTTATAAAAGGTGAATAAGTTTTAGGGATTTACCATAAGTCCTAGAGATGTGCCTATAGTTGACAATATATATGATGTACTTCAAAATGTATTGAGGGTAGAACTCATGTTAAATATTTACCACTATAAGAAAATAAGTAAAATAAACTAACTTGCTATTCTATATCTAGTACCCTAAGAAATAGCTTGGTTTCTTTCATGCCCAAGTTTCTCAAATTAATCTAAGCATTAAAGATTTTCTAAAAGTGAGGAATGTAATGGTTGCAGGACTACCTAGATAACTATAAATTTTAATAGTATTAATTGACAATGCCAGTGAGATTTGGTCTCATAATGTATAAGTAAGAACTTCTAACCTGGCAAGGAAGACACAAGGGGCCAGAAAAAAAACTATAGGTCTCACTGATCACTTCATTAATTGATTCTTGCCTTGTCTACATGAAGTTTCTGGTACTGACCTTCATCATTGCTTTCAAAATGAGTATGAAGGAAATTGGTCAACCTACCTGCCATGTTCCTTTCTTAAAGAACTTTGGAAGATTTGGCCAGGCACTTAAGAAGTGACTACTTTCTTATATTCTCTTGATAAAAGTCCTCTTTCATGATCTCTTTGAGTTTGTTTTTGCAGTTGTTAATCCTCACCCCAGGATATTTTCCATTGATTTTTAGAGACTGGAAGGCAGGGGGAGAGACAAAATGACAGAAACTTTAATGTGAGAGAAACACATAGTTTGGTTGTCTTCCAACTGTACCTGGGCTAGGGATCAAGCCTGCAACTGAGGTACAGGTATGTGTCCTTGACAGAAATCAAACCCAAGATCTTTGAGTCCACTGGATGATGCTCTATTCACTGAGAAAAATTGGTTAGTCTTTTTTGAATTTTATAATTCCAGATGATCAACATGTTAGAGAGATAGAAAGATAGAGATAGATAAGAGATAGAGATAGTGATAGATAGGGAAAATTCTGTACTATTTGGGTTACTAATTAGCCCAATTGGCAATGACATATTTTGCTGCTTCTTCCTAATCTATAAGTAATCCCTGTGTAAATTTAATAAACTTTGAATTATACTTGAAAATTACTTCAAGCAAGAAGTTACCCAAATAGATTTATTTCATACTCCCCTTTGTTCCACTTGAACTTTGCAAATCCCTATATTATGGAGTACTTGTTATATCATATTGTTACTTTGTTTTTATTAATCTAGTTAAGATCTTATAGCCATAAAATATTGGATAAGAGATTACTTGGCATCCCAAATAACATTTAGTTTAGTGGAGGAACAGCGAACAACCAGAATGAGCAGAATGACCAGTGGCTATGATGCACAACCTGATATGGGCCTTGATTGGGACCCCAACTCCTGCTGGCCTAGCCCCCAATCAGCCCCCAACACCTCAATAAGGGATGGGGCTGGCCAGCCAATATTGCATGGCCTCTCCCCCCCTGCTGGCCCAGCCTGATAGTCCCCCATCAGGGCGGGCTGGCTGGACCCCACCCATGCATGAATTCATGAGCCAACCCTCTACCATCTATACTAATAGTAGCCTAGGTGGCATCAAACCCTCACATCATCACAAGATGGCCATTACATCATGGCTGTCACAAGATGGCTGTCACAAGATGGCTGTGCACATAGTGGAGGCAGGATCTGGTGGCTGCTCTGCACAGTGAAGCCTGGGGCTCCCATTGCTCTGCATGGCATGGAAGAGGCCAGTCCCAGTGTCTCTGCTGCCTCACGTGGAGGAGGCGGGACTCATTGGAGGAGGTGGGTCGTGGCATGGGAGGGCAGTTGGGAGCAATCCGGTCATCAAGGGAGGGCAGTTGTGGGTGATCAGGCTAGCAGGGGAGCAGTTAGGTGTCAATCAGGCTGGCAGGGGAGTGGTTAGGGGCAATTAGGCTGGCAGGCAAAATAGTTAGGGACAATCAGGCATGCAGGCAGGCAAGTGGTTAGGAGCCAAAGGTCCTCGATTCTGAGTCAGACGTTCCCTGAAGGGTCCAGGTGTTGACCAGGCTGAGAGATACACCCCCATGAATGAATTTTGTGCACCAGGCCTCTAGTGTGTGTGTGTGTGTATATATGTGTGTGTGTGTGTGTGTGTGTGTGTGTGTGTGTGTGTGTGTGTATGATTAAGTGACCAGTCAACCAGTTGCTATGATGTGCACTGATCACCAGGGGGCAAACGCTCAATACAAGGACTGCTCCCTTGTGGCCAATGTGCTCCCACAGGAACCAGAAACCGGATTCATGGCTGGTGAGCACAGCTGAGATGGCAAGAGCCTCTCCTGGCTCTGCCGTAGCATTACAGAGTGGAGGCAGGTGCAGTGGGCCAGGATGAACAGGAGCAGTGTAGTGCCCAACCTCGGCTTGGGCTCCTCCCTACGGCTTGGCACACTGCTATATCCCTTGAGGGGCCCCAGATTGTGAGAGGGCACAGGCCAGGCTGAGGGGATTCTCCCACCCCATGCACGAATTCATGCACCAGGCCTCTAGTCATAAAATAATATACAAACTATATATAACAGAATAGCCAATCTAACAAATCCAGCATGCTGTCACTAATGTCTATGGAAACTTTTCTGTCATTGCAGAAATGATGAAGAATAGTAAAATATTGTATGAGATTCTAAAATATTAGGAGATTTTTTTAAAAGTTCTCTTCATTAGGTGCCATGCATGAGATATGGATAGAAATAAGTCAAGATCCCTCATTTGATGGAGTTCACTATGAAGCAAGGATGATTGATTGAGAAACAAAATACTTTCTTATGGTAAATGTAACAGTAAAATACACACCCAGGCCTCAATTGGGACCCCAACCTCTGTTGGCGCAGCCCCCTATAGGCCCCCAACACCCTGATAGGGGGCGGGGCTGGCCAATGCAGGCTGGGAACCCAGAGGAGGGAAATTTGGCCCTCCCAGTGTAGGAGGTCAGAGGGAATATCCTCAGGACAATAATTGCCTCATAGACACAAACAGGAGCAGCATGAGCAAAGACACAGAAGTGAAATATGACATTCTCTTTGAGCTGCAAGAGAATTCCAACTGGAGTATAAAAGGCAAGGCTAGCATGACAATATATAAATCCGGGGATATAGAATGGGAGGAAATTCCTCACAGAATAAATAAATACAAGTTAGTCTATCAACTCAACATAAAGAAGGTCAATTAGGAGACTCCCTAAATCACTGACACTCATAGAAAGAAATATTGATGGTGATTTTGTGATCACTTTTATAAGCTATAAAAAATCACTTATATTTACCCAACATGTACCTCCAAGTATGCTATAATCTGCAGTTTCCTACCTACTTTGTAACTAATGTGTGAAGAAGGATGGAATTATAAGTAAATGGACGCACTCTTAAGGATCTGGGTATTTCATCCAACTGATGTGTTTCCTTCCTTCAGTTTTGAGACTGACTTTTGGTAATGAACTTTTAGAAGCAATCCTTTTATTATATATATATGTGTGTGTGTGTGTGTGTGTGTGTGTGTGTGTGTGTGTGTATAATTGTTTTTTTATAGAGAGGAGAGAGGAATAGAATTAGAAACACCAATGAAAGAGAATCATCTATCAGCTGTCTCTTGCACACCTCCTACTGGGGATGTGCCTGCAACCAAGGTACATGCCCTTGACCGGAATCGAACCTGGGACCTTTCAGTCCACAGGCCAACGCTCTATCCACTGAGCCAAACCGGTTTTGGCTAGAAGTAATCCTTTACATTGAAACTGCAAATTAGAAAATTAGAAGAGTGCTGTGGCTTGAGTTAGTGCTCAAACATTTATTGCCTGCAGCAAGATTATGAATAGATATTCAGAAAATTATTTCACATATTTTGGTTTACTAGTTAAAACTATAATTGTGCTTTTACTATAAACCAAAATATTTCTTTTTACATTTTTTCATACTTCATATTTCTCAAGCTTTGTTATATTCATAAATCTATGTTTTTATATTAGTAACTTATTATTAACTACAGGTTTTATAATATGAATTACATATTATAAAACCTATATTCCCAGCTTTATATCATGTCATGCTAGCCTTGCCTTTTAACCAGAGTTTACAACAGTTTGGTTTTATATTTAAAGAAATAATATCAAAACTCATATCAATTTTATTTTGTCAGCAGATGGCAGTGTTTCTGAGTTGGTGGGTGCGACTTCCTGTTACTTATCAAGTTTGAAGTTTTAGCTTTGAAATACAGGTTTCTGATATTCTAATTCTATAAGTTAGATTGAGAAATGTTTTTGAAAAGATTGAAAACAGTGAATCTGGAAAATGATTCTGATCCATGCTTGTTCCTAATAGTCTTTCCCTCCTCTCTTCCTCCCTTCTTTCTCTCCCTCCCTCCTTTCTTTTTAGTTTCCTTTAGCCATTCCCTGCTTCTTCCTATATTTTTCTGCTCTTATTTCATTCTTTTTGCTATCCTATTTAAAACCATTCTTTAAAAAAGGCGTTATTTGTTGCCCTGGCTTGTTTGACTCAGTGGATAGAGCATTGGCCTGCAGACTGAAGGGTTCCAGGTTTGATTCTGGTCAGGAGTGCATGGCCAGATTGAGGGCTCAATCCCCAGTGGGGTGGGTGTAGGAGGAAGCCCATCAATGATGCTCTCTCATCATTGATGTATCTATCTCTTTCTTCCTCTCTCTTCTTCTCTGAAATCAACAAAAATATATTTAAGAAAAACCAACTTATTTGCCAACATAAAAATGAAAATAAGTGAAAAGCATTTAATTTAAAATCAGTTTTACAAAAGAGAGTGATTTTAGTGGAAGCCACCTGTGGGAGTGTGTATGCACAAATGTTTACACTGAGAATAATGCTTGTAAAGTCATGCTAATTGATAGATCATTTGCTGACTTATTTAAATAGTCCTAATTATCTCATTTTAATGTATGAAAAATTGAGTATTTTTTGAAATCCACATGGTCATTTCAACTGTTTTGATGTATAAAGTGGTAACGAAAGCTTTGAAGATGCTTGGCTTTATCATGTTTTTAAGAGTTGGCAATGGATTTATATAGTGTGAGAAGTAATGTTAGGGAAATACTATGTTTTTTTTAAAATATATTTTATTGATGTTTTACAGAGAGGAAGGGAGAGAGATAGTTAGAAACATCGATGAGAAAGAGTCATTGATCAGGTGCCTCTTGCATACTTCCTACTGGGGATGTGCCCGCAACCAAGGTACATGCCCTTGACTGGAATTGAACCGGAGACCCTTCAGTCTGCAGGCTGATGCTCTATCCACTGAGCCAAACCGGTTTTGGCAGGAAATACTGTTTTTGTTGTTTGTTTTGTTTTGTTTTGCTTTGTTTTGTTTGGTATCAAATTATATCATTTGTTTGTCTAAAGTAAACTCTACTAAATAAAAAATTTTACATAGGATTCTGCCAAGCTTGTTTTTGAATTTTGTCATAGTATTTCATAGTTAATGATTGAATATTAGATAATGTTTGAAGCAAAGCAAATGGTGAACTATTTAATGAATAGCGGGTCTGTTTTTCTTCGGAAAGCTTACTGTTTAAGGAAAGGGCACTGATCAATGACACTGCATTGGAATTTTAAAAGTATGTTTAACCTTTAGAACTTGTGTGCTTCTTATTAAGAAGCTAAACTCAGTGGACGCCTTTCTTTATACAGAGTGCAGCAAGATATAAATCCTCAGGCTGTTGTCTCTGCAGAAGTTGTTGCCAGGAATGGGGATTTCCTATGGCCTGCTAACAGGGTGCCCTCCCATGAAAGCTTCAGTTGTGTTTGAGGGAGAGTAACATCCTGCCTGAGTCATGTCTTTGCCCTCTGTACTTCAGCATTCCTCTGGTATACCTCCACTGAAGTGTCCAAGGAGACCCCATGAAAACATGTCTGGACACATTCCAAGGTTGTGGAAAATTCTGATCCTGGTCACTTAGAGAAAAACCTGAGCAGACCACAAATACCTGGGCAGAAGGATTGAGAGGAATCCTAAACAATTTAAAATTTAAGTCAAAGCTAATTGTTTTTTGCTTAAATTTAAACTCCAATGTACAGTATGTTGCTATTTTAAATGTACATAATAAAGATACCTAACACATTGAACACTTGCTATATATCAAGAACTCTAAGTACTAAGCGAGCTCTCATTATTTTTATGGTATAGCTGGAGGGATTGAGGGTTTGGGAACACATGTAGACTGATATTGGTTTATGCTTTAGGAAATAGGGGCACATTAAAAGTTTTGAAAGAAAACAACCAACCAACAAGCACATGGACACACAATGGGATAGCATCATTAAAGATGAACTGTACATAAGTACCTCTGAGGGCATTGTAGGAGAATCTTGGTGGAGAGAGAACACAGAGGCTCTTGATTGGTCCAAATAGCAGGAGGTAATTCAGGTCTGAACAGTGGCAGTAGTACAGAAAATTGAGAAGGAAGTACAGATACAAGGGACATCTAAAGTTGAACTTGATATAATTCATTTCTTTTGTTGAGAGCAAAAGAATATAGAGTTCACTTACCTCCATAATAAACTCTCTGAAGTTCTTTCCTAGGGTCAGAAAAGGATCAGGGAACTCAATAAATAAAATATGATGTGCACCTGCTTTTAGAGGCACAGAATTCATGAACTCAGGCATTGGAGGAATAAAACGAGCACTATTTTTATCTATGACTCCCAGGAAAATATTGATAAAGTAATGCTAATGCTTTGGGAATAAAAGACGATTCACATTGGAGTAATCAAAATTAATATATATATATATTTTACTGCCATGAATAAAATAAGGAAAAAGAGAAAAAGTGTGCCATGGACACAAACTATCAATCTCAAGAGTAAAAAAATAATAATAATAAAACAAAAAAAAACATATTTAGTTAGTAAAAAAGAGACAGACTTGAATTCAAAACATTCTAACTATGGTCTATTACCTACCCAAGATTACCTTTATCTTCATTGGTGAGTGCTCTTGGACAGCTTTCGTTATCCATGTCAGAATTCACTCAAATTGGCAGGAGACCTGGGGAAAGAAAAATATATTGTGGATAGGAGACCTGGGGAAAGAAAAAGATATTTTCCTATGTCAAAAAAAGGGTGCTCTGTGGTAATTATATTACACTAGAGGCCTAGTGCACACAATTCATGCACTGGTAGGGTCCCTAGAGGCTGGCAGCAGCCAGACAGGTACTCCCTCCCTTCCCCCAGCCACCTGACACTGCCAGGGCCTTCCCCACTTCCCCCAGATGCCTTCTGTGTACCAGAGACTCCCTCCCCTCCCCTGGCTGGCCCTGCCCCCTGGTGGAACTCCTGGAAGAACTACTGGTTGAGGGGACAATTTGCATATTATGCTTTTATCATATAGGATTAGTAAGTAAAAATGTTTGTTTCATTGGAATGTATATTTATTGGAGTGTATGTTTCATAAATTTTGCACATGCACAAAAAAGAAAAATATAGGCAGGTGGGATAAAAGACGTACTGAGTTATTATTGTGTACAAGATACTTTAGATTTTTCCCCACTCACTTCATGGCCTTTTATTATCCTCATTTTAAGGTGATAAAATTAAGGATGAAAGGAGTTAAATAATGGGCAAAAGTTCAACTTCCAAGCACTCTACCTTTAGACCCTGCTTTTATAATTACTTTGCTCTATTGTCACCTTGGATATTTCACTCCTAATAAATGCTAAATTAAAATATTAATATTTCATGTTTAATATTTAGGATTAACTTCCTGAGGGCATTAATATGCAATGTTTTTCTTGACTAAAAACAGTTATGACATTATTAAAACTATCTAAAGATATATCTGTACACTTCAGAGTGATTACAGAAGGGAAAATTAAAACAGCATTATTGAAGACAGCTCATTCTCTACCTTCATCTTTATTTTGTGTGTGCTGTTGTTGTTTTTCTAATACTGTTATAAAAATGTTTATAAAAATTAAAATGCAAAAAATTCCCAGATTGTCATTGATATCTGAAAAATCTCTAGATATTTATATTATACATTAAATGGCTGGAAGATAATTAGTTTTGAAAATATAAATAGAAGGCTGAAAATTATTGTAATGTATATATTATAGGCCAAGTGAGAATTACTGCTCAACTGCTTAGTGACTAATGACTAAACGCGCTTTATTTTAGTGAATATTTATAAGGTCTGACCTTATATATATGCGCAGACCTTATATATATGTGTGTGTGTGTGTGTGTGTGTGTGTGTGTGTGTACATAAATCAAGTTTTAAATAAATTTTCAAGAATTCTTTTGTACTTAAACATACAGAAAGTTTTTGTTATTTTGTATTTTTTTATAATTGTATTTTGGAATAATTTTAAAATGGCATGAAGTTTGTGGAAAAGTTGCACCTACAAAGATGTTGCACTAGAAGTTTCCCATATACTTCAGCCAGATTCCCTAGTTGATATTTTACTACATTTTCTCAATCACCGCTTTTTACTGCATGCAAATATCAAGAATTATGAAGGGTTTTTATGAAGAGGTTTTTATCCATCTTGCAGGCTAACAAGTTACATTATCAGAATCTCATGGATGCTAGCAGAAGCCAAAAGAATTTTGGGCCAGAGACTTTATTGTTAGTCATTACAACTTTACTCAAGACACAGCAGGCAGCATTAGCATCATGTTTCCATTGGTTCCTTTGCCCAGTACAATGGGGATGAGGATAGGAATGATTGGAAGGAAAGGTCAAATGGTTGCTGTATGCGCAGTGGGTCTTTCTTACAAGGGGGTAATTGCAAATTTACAAAAGCCTCCATTTATTACGAAGGGGCTGCAACTACATCTGCCCCACTCTTACCATAAAGGAACATTAACTTTATTATTGTTTTCATACAATAGACTTTCCCTCTGCCCAGTGGAAGGAGATTCCCTCTTTCACAGCTATATGCTATATAAGCATCCTTGCAAAGATAGCAAGGGATGATATCATTATATTTTTCTCAAGATATGTGGGAATGAAAAGACTCATAGTGTTCACTGTTCTCCCTACAGTGAGCACTAATCATTCTTTCTTTTTGAGCATTAAAATAGTTTTAGACATGATATCCCAACATTTTTTTTAATACTACAGTACATATTTTACAAACAAGACATTAACCTATATAACCATAGCACAATCATGCAAACTTGGAAATTAATTCAATATTACAATGCAACCCACAGATTTCATTCAAATTTTGCTAATAGTTCAACAATATATCTTTTTCCCCCTTTTTTGTCCAAGGTATTATCTAGAGTTATGATTTGAATTTTCATTCTTCTGCAATCTGTAATGTTTTTCCAGGCTTACACTATCTCACATGACATAGACTCTTTTAGGGAATCTTACCATCTGGAAGATTTCCCTCAATCTAGTTACATTGAATGTTTCCTCAAATATAGAGTCAAAAAATTGTCTTATTATGATTGGATGCACATTTTGGCATTAAGACATAATTTATTGAACTGTGGCTGATGCCTAACTATTTTAATATTAAAGTTTTATTATATTAAGGATGGAATTCTATAAAACTAATGAAATGCTGTTCAGTATAGTCCCAGTGGCATGGAGTTTCTGAGAAAAAGTAGAAACTAGTGACTTTATCAGAGATAGTGTCTTTGAACCATGACAGGCCATCATATACCTTCAACAGCACTGGGACATTTGGATCCCAAGAGTTAAAATTAAAACTCTGAGTAACTCAGATGCAATAGAAAATAAATATTTGGAAGTGTCTTGTTATCTCTTCAAGATTTCATTATGATTTTCTACTAAAAAGGAAGATTGCATCACTTCTGAAATGAATGTGAATCTTTTATCAAACCTAATTCAAATTAAGGAATTATGAAATGAGGCCTGGATTTCTTAAATACAAGGGTAGTATTCTTCTGAGTGAAAAACTAAGAATTGGCTAAGGAATCAAAGAAATGGGGTAGGGAGCTGGGTCAATCTCTAGATTTTGCAGTCTTATATAAAGCCTGCTGGTAAAGTTGGTGTAGGATGACAAAAGGTTCCTTCATTCATACAGCCCGCATCAGTATAGGATCTAAGTGCATTATGACAGTCAAATTTACTTTGTGATAGTATGTACTTTGCAGAAACAAGCTATACTTCACCTGATTTCTTGGCTATATGCTGTAATAATTTTCTTCATCAATATCTCTGTCACTTTTTATTGCTTTCCCTGGGCAAAACAAAACAAAACAGAGTTTCTGCTTTTGTCTGGTTTAGAACAATTGGTCTATTACCAACAAAGAATGAGGGATAAAATAACCAAAGGGTGGTTAACTAGTAAAATAAAACAACTTCATTTAAATGAATCATGTGTTTATTATTAGAATTCAGACTTAAATGATAGGCAAGAACGGAGCTAAGAAATTGCTGATTGTTTACTAAGGAGAGTAGTAATATGAAAATAAAAATAAACTCTATGAAGTGAGCATATGCCTAATTAATAAAGACATTGCTCTGTTTTCCTTTGTTTAATTGTTTAACAATTTTTATTAAATTATCTAAATCAAAATAAAGCAATTTTTATATATTTTATTGATTTTTACAGAGAGGAAGGGATAGGGATAGAGAATTAGAAACATCAATGACAGAGAAACATCAATCAGCTGCCTCCTGTACCCCCTACTGGGGATGTGCCTGCAACCACTGTATAAGCCCTTAACCAGAATGGAACCTAGGACCCCTCGGTTCACAGGCTGATGCTCTATCCACTGAGCCTAAGTGACCAGGGCATAAAGCAATATTTTAAGAACAATTTGGATGTTATCTCCAATATATTCATATTTTTTCAGGTGTTATTAATGCTAGTTATACAGTGATTATTACTGTTCCTGTGCACCCATTTGTCTCATAATTTTGAAAGACACTAAATTCGTTTGGTTCATAGCACTACAAATCTTTAAAACAGCATCTTGAATTAATGTAAGATAGGTTCGTATTCTCCCTCTGACCTACTAGACATTCAAGATGTTATTTTACCTTCCTGTCCAAATAACTTAATATTTGTGAGTCCCAATATAGCTCTCTATAAAATTTTAAAAGATTAAACGAGTTAAGATCTGCACTATATTAAGCACATTTAAAATGATCAATAATTTGGATTTCTTATAAAGGTCATCATCACCATCATCATCATATATAAATATCCTTTCTAGGTATTCCCAAAGAGGCACATGGTATCTTGATTTAAAAAAAAAATGTTTACACACCTATTTCTAATGGAATGAGTTAAATTCTAATGCTAACATATTGTATTCATCTAAATCCATTCTGCATTGTCAAATATGTATGCAATTGATCTTCATTTCCTGACCTAAGTTGCTCTGGAGTAACCACGTTCATCAATAAACAGCTCTTATACAGGATAAGAATGGTGGGTGGAAAGTCTGCAATAGTTTGTATTGTATATTATGTTTGCATCCATCAACACGAAAGTGGAAAACTGCAAAACACATTTTATTTCCTGACAAGCACCATGAAGTGCCTACCACTATTGTATATAAAAGCCGTATTTTATTAACACAGGTTAACCAAAGAGAGCAACCTTTGCAGTACAGCTTGAATTTTTAAGTATGTAGGCTCTCTTTGTGTACACATCTGTAATTTTAATTTAAAACTCTTAGACATGGTGGAAACTCTATAGTATTTCATTTTAAAAAGCTTATAAGCATTCATTAGTGCAGTAAACACTTATTGAAAGTTAATGGTATGTCTAGGAATTAGATCCCGGGTACCCTCAAGGAAGTACACATGTTTCCTGATCTCCAAAAGCTCACAAGCTAAGGAAACAATTATCAGAATAACTATATTGTCTGCAGCAAGATTACATCTATATCCTACTTAATGCAACTACACTCATAGGCCAAAGCACTCCTCTGCCTTTGTTTTTGTATCTGAATATGTTTGTTGCTGGTGGAGTGGTGGTGGTGACCAGGATTAGGAGGGAGAATTACAGAAAAGTTCACAAAGTAGGTGTCACAGTGGAAATTACATTCATAAATACACACATATAGGTCTGTTTTAGAAAGGATTTTAGAAAGCATACAGTTTTGCAGAGGCTGAAGATGGAGAAATGACAGCAATGAAAGTGGAATATTCTTTTTTTTTAATATATTTTATTCATTTTTTACAGAGAGTAAGAGAGAGGGATAGAGAGTTAGAAACATCGATCAGTTGCCTCCTACACACTTCCTGCTGGGGATGTGCCCACAACCAAGGTATATGCCCTTGACCAGAATTGAACCTGGGACCTTTCATGCTCTATCCACTGAGTCAAACCAGTTTTGGCTGGAATATTCTTTTTAAATTCTATCCTGACTCTTTTGGCTTTATTTTTTAGTTGTGTAAAGTGACAAAAATAATATTTCTTAAAATTCATCCATCCATCCATCCATCCATCCATCATCATTCATTCAAAAGTTATTTCCCAAATACCTAATAAGTTCCAGAAACTGTTTAAATAGTAAGAATACAATGTTAAGCAAACATGTATGCACATGTTGCACTCATGGAGTTTGTAATCTAATGAAGGAATTAGAGATAAATCATCTTATAAATGTATACATATAAAGGTATAATTTAAAAAGAGAGAAGTATCTGAAGCAAATGAAGGAAGTGCTATGACTGTGTAGATGAGAATAAATAAATGGTGGAAGAAGCCACTATATATGAGGATCCCCTTCACCCCTCACTCCCTTCCCTCTGGCAACCACCACACTGCTATTTGTGTGCATGAGTTTCAATTTTATATCCCACACTAGAGACCCAATGCATGAATTGTACATGGGTGAGGTCCTGCAGGTCCACCAGGAAGGGGGCCCATCAGGGGCAGGGATGGCGAGGGGGAGGGACTGTAAGCAGTTGGCTAGTCAGCCACACCCCCAATTGGGATGTTGGGGGCCAATTGGGAGTGGGTAGGCCAGGAGAAGGGACCACAGGAGGGATCCAGGGCATGTCTAGCCCATCTCTCTCAGTTCAGATCTGCTAGATCTCAGCAGTAAGCTAACCTACCAGTCAGAGTGTCTGCCTGATGGTGGTCAGTGCACATCTTAACAAGTGGTTAAGCGGCCTTAGCATATCATTAGCATACTAGAGGCCTGGTACACAAAATTTGTGCATGGAAGGGGGGTATCCTTCAGCCCAGCCTACACCCTCTCCAGTCTGGGACCCCTTGAGGGATGTCCAACTGCCCTATAAGGCCCAATGCTGGTGGGATTGAGCCTAAACAGGCAGGTGTACATCCCTCTTACAATCCAGGACTGCTGGCTCTCATCTGCTCACTGCCTGCCTTCCTGATTGCCCCTAACCACTCTGCTGCCAGCCTGATTTATGCCTAACTGCTCCCCTGCCAGCCTGTTTGCCCCTAACTGCCCTCCCCTTCAGGCCTGGCCTGCCCACAACTGCTCTCCCTTGCAGGCCTGGGTCCCGCCCAACTGCCCTCCCCTACTAACCTGGTCACCTCCAAATACCCTCCTCTGCCAGCCTGGTTACCCTTAACTGCCCTCCCCCACAGGCTTGATTGCCCCCAACTGCCCTCCCTTGCAGGCCTGGTGCCTCCCAACTAACCTCCCCTGCTGGCCATCTTGTGTCAGCAATCTCATGTCGACATGGGGGCAAGATCTTTGACCACATGGGGCAGCCATCTTGTGTGTTGGAGTGATGACCAATCTGCATATTATTCTTTTATTAAATACAATAGAGGCCTAGTGCATGGGTGGGGGCCAGCTGGTTTGGCCTGAAGGGTGTTCTGGATCAGGGTGGAGGTTCCCTTGGAATGTGGGGTGGCCTGGGTAAGGGGCCTGTGGTGGTTTGCAGGCCAGCCACGCCCCCTGGTGACCCAAGTGGAGGCCCTGATATCTGAAATTTATCTACCTTCTACAATTAAAACTTTGTAGCCTGGAGCAAAGCCAAGGCTCCTGCTTGCTCCATGGCTGTAGCCATTTTTGTTTGGATTTATTTACCTTCTATAATTGAAACTTTGTACCGTTGAGTGGAGGCTTAGGCCAGCAAGCAGGCGGTAAGCTTGGCTTCCTCCATTGCCTGGGAAACCCAAGCCTTCCTCCTGCTCTCTGTGGCTATAGCCATCTTGGTTGGGTTTATTTGCATACTTGCTCTGATTGGCTGGTGGGCATGGTTTGCTGATGTAGTGGAGGTATTTGCATATTACTCTTTTATTAGATAGGATTATGCTTTGATTGGTTGACCGGACTACTGGACAGGTAGCATATTAGGCTTTTATTATATAGGATATGAGTGAAATAATATGGTTCCTAGTTTTTTCTGACTGACTTATTTCACTTAGTATCATATTCTCAAAGTCCATCTATTTTGTTGAAAATGGCAGTATTTCATTCTTTCTTATGGCAGAGTAGTATTTTATTATGTATATGTACCACATCTTTATTCAATTCTCTATTGCAGGACACTTTGGTTGTTTCCACCACATAACAAAAGAAAAGATAAAGGTCACATAATCAATTTATAGATGCAGAAAAAATTAATAAGGTACAACATCCATTCATGATTAAAAAACTCAATTAAATAGGAATAGAAGGAAAGAACCTCAACATAATGAAGGCCATATATGATAAACCCTCAGCTAATATTATACTCAATGGTGAAAAACTGAAAGCTTTTCTTTTAAGATGAGGAACAAGTCCAGGATGTCCACTTTCATGACTCTTATTCAACATAGTTCTGAAAGTCCTAGCTAGAGCAATAAGGCAAACGAAATAAATAAAAGGCATCCAAATAGGGAAGGAAAACATAAAACTAACTTTTTGTGGACAACATAATTCTGAAAATCACAAAGCATTTTCCTTTTAATTCCACAAATACCAAATGAAAATTTGGGGCATTATTTAAAAGAGACAATGTATACACTTTTGAAATACTTTTTAAAAAGTATTTGCCACTGATTTCAAAAGAGGTCCTTAGCATGAGAGCAATACTAGGAATGAAGAAATAGTACCTAATTAGGTCTATTAGTACAATTTGAAGAAAATAATGGTAATTTTCCTTAAATTATGCATATGGAAATATTTGTTATCATACCTAAGACAATAAGCACTAAATCCAAAAGGCAATTTTCAATATATGTTTTTCCATTATTATACCATTAAGCTGAGAGAGAAAATTGCAATTAAACAATGATTACATGAAGGAGTCAAAGTATAAGAGATAATAGATGAATAAGATAGCTAAAAATATTTCACATTTCATTTATCCATAATACAGGTGTCCCCAAAATTTTTATACACACTTTCATATCTAATAGCTCAATTATGAAAATGAAGTGTATTTTAATAAACACTCCATTTATAATTAGCCCAAGTGTGTGTACATTTTTGGGTACACCCTATAGTTCATTCAGGGTTATTCACATGATCAGTCTAATGTAATAGAATGTAATGGAACACTTCCTACTATGGGCCCACTGTATGGCAATCCCAGGGCCAAGCCCACTTTCCTGGAAGCATACAGGACATTTTCTAATCAACACTACTCCTCTACACTTCACAAGAAATAAACATTCTCCTCAATTATTGTATTTCCCTTCTTGGTAAACATGTAGTTGCTGATTAGGTGAAAAACATTATCTGCTATATACTTGTCTGGAAATATTAGGTTTGTGCCAACTTCCTTTGAATATTCATGATTAAAGGTTGTCTTTCATTTCATCTTAGGTGGTCTGTGCTAATAAATATGAGTTGTGCTTACATTTGTATTCATTTCAATGGTTTTTGGAGCTATAGACTAGTACCTTAATTCTAGCCACACTAGATTTTGTGCGTGGGACCTCAGGTAACATACATAGTGAGATATTACCCATTCTCAAAATCATATAGGCATAAAAATTAGCTTAGTAAAACATATTTTTCAATTGAACACTTAGGACCATATAAACATAAGTCCAAACGAATAATCCATTAAACCAAAAAATTGTTTCTGCATTTCTAATGAAGCTGACAACTTGATAGACTACTTGATGTGACTTTTTTTTTTTTTTTTACTCGCATTTCAATCAATTGCTTAAAAGGTCATGTTTAATGTCACATTAGCACTTTCCCAGAAACATTTATTTTTTATTTAGATATAGTATGATATAATAAAAACTTTCTGGGTATTAATTATAAATGGAACTTTCTAAAAGTTCCATTCAAGATTTTAGTATAGTTTCATTAAGGTGTCCATCTTTAGTCAGTGACATCTAACTGCTATAAAACTTTATAACAGTGATATTTATTCAATGTGCCTTCCTCATTTTGTATACAGAGATATTTATTCAACAAGTCTTCCTCTTTTTGTTTTTTATTGAATATACTAACAGAATACAGATATGACTATAGTTACAGATATCATAACTAGATAATGGTTTTATGCATCAAACATTAGTCAGATTATTTTCTCTTATATTAGATTAAAATTAAGAAAATCAATGTGCCTTTTAAAAATTTTTTGAACATCTAAGTAACTTCATTCTTTTATCCACTTTTACCTTCCACTGGCCAATAGCTTCTTCAATTATAAGCACCAAAAAGATTTATTTCTAGGCCAAAAATAACCAATAAAGTCCTCATTCTCATAATGAAAGTAAGGATACAATTAGGAAATTCTGGATTTTTTCCCCAACATTTTTTATAAGACTTTACGTTCTGATTCCAGATAATACAATGCAAATTATTTGATACCTAATAATAAACTACATCAGATTGGTTTATCTATTTTCACATGAGTCTATAAAATATGAAGAATATATATTTTTTATTTTTATATTCTATACAACACATGGAAGAGAACTATATATCTTGATAGGAAAAGAAAAAGTACTGAATGACTTAGTTTATGACTATCACTACATTTTTCATATATATAGATGAGTGTTATATTATGCATGCCACCTTATAATAAAAATGATGAAACTGTTAAAATAAATTATGATTTAATTTTTTATTTAACCTAGGAGAAAGAAACTATAATGAGATGGTAGAAACTGCTATCCTCTACATACATAAGTCATTAACCAAAATATATTGATTCTTATAATTTCAAACATTAAAAGTAAATTTTAGAAAATTAAGATTTAGAGACATTATTCTGCACTTAAGTTAATTCAGGCAGTTATAATTTATTTCACACTATAAAACATGTTATTTGTATTCACAAATCACAAATTGACATCTAACTTTTTTATCCCTAGTATTATTTTATGAAATCATTTTCTTACTAGTTATTTTACTATAGCTTCTCTGCCCATAAGTTTATAGTGTTATTCATCTTTTACCAATAAATTTATTTTATTTGTTTTCCAAAGGAAAAGTCACAATTAAAAATGTGTTATCTTTCTACTTCTTATTTAGTAAAAGAGTAATATGCAAATTGACCATCACTCAGTCCAACACAAAGATGGCTGCCCCCATGTGGACACAAGATGGTGGCCACAAGATGGCCTGCAAGGGAGGGTAGTTGGGGGCAATCAAGCCTGCAGGGGGGTGGTAATTAGGGCTGTCCAGGACAGCAGAGGAGGGAAGTTGGGAGCAATCAGACCTGCAGGGAAGGGCAGTTGGAGGGGGGACTCAGGCCTGCAGGGTAGAGCAGTTAGGGGGGATTAGGCCTGAAGGAGAGGGCAGTTGGGAGGGACCAGACCTGAAAGGGAGGGTATTTAGGGGCAATCAGGCTGGCAGGGAAGCAGTTAGGCATCAATCAGGTTGGCAGGGGAGTGGTTAGAGGGTGATTAGGCTGGCAAGCAGAAGCAGCTAGGGGCAATCAGGAAGGCAGGCAGGTAAGCAGTTGGGAGCCAATAGTCCTGGATTGTGAGAGGGATGTCCAGTAGGATCTGGGATAAATGGGCAGTTGGACATCCCTTGAGGGGTCCCAGATTGGAGAGGCTGTAGGCTAGGCTGAGGGACACACACCCCGTGCACAAATTTCATGCACCAGGTCTCTAGTATATGACAAATGGCTTGAAAAAAAAAATCCTGGGTTATCTATTATGTCTATAATTAATTATTAACATGCTGAATATTGAGGTTTCTTTTACTTTTTGTTTATATAATTTTTTCTATCTGCATCCCTGGAAAAAAAATTTTTTTTGATACTTAAAATTCAGTGAATAAGGAAGGTATGTCTGTATCTCTATCAGAGTTTCTTATAATATATGGCCATTCCACTTATAGATCTTGCACATCCTCAAACTTATTTATACAGAGACTTAGCTAGCTCAGTTGTTCACTTCTCACTACTCTCCTCATTGTTTTATTATGGTCTCTGAAAATTGTCATTGAATTCCTATAACCACAAATTTATCTCTGAAAATTTCATTCTCTCTCTCTCTCTCTCTCTCTCTCTCTCTCTCTCTCTCTCTCTCTCTCTCTCTCTCTCTCCAAACTTTAACCTCCCTGCCCACTTAAGATAGTATATGTGGTGAGTTTATCCCCATCATCCTGGGCTTTACCTGATTTGAAAGAGAGCTAAATGCTCTACTTGTCTTCATTTTAATTTTCATTTATTTTCCTCTCTTTCCCTTCAAGACCACCACATTCTTAAAGTTTGTGTGGCCAGTCTATACCAATGTCTATAATATTATTGCCAGTTATAATAGTCCAGTCACCCATTTCTTTCTTTTTTTTTCAATTGAAGACTTAAGCTTCACTTGGTCACTCTTTTTCTCTACCCTTTTATTTCTTTCATCCTTTTTGTTGACGCTGGACATCAAATAAAAATTTTGGCCTCATTTTGTTTTGAACTCTTAAAGTACCCAGATCTTTTAAACAACCAATGTCAACTGCCGGTACTTACTTTATAGAAGTCTTTTAATACCCAACTCCAAAACCTTCAGTTTAGTAATTTGATTCTATTGGGAACTTTAAACCACTAACTTTATTATTTATTTCCTAACTCATTCACAATTCTATTTAGGTTCTTTGTTTTTATTTTTTACCTATTTTAAATTCTATGTCCTGGAAATCTATTCAACTCTTTTTCATATCCTTAATAGCACTATATAACACTATATTTTCCTCTATCTGCCAAAACCTCAACCCTGGATAACTTTCAAAACAAGCATATTTAACATTCAGCTTGCACATGTACAAGTGGATGTCACAATAAAAATATTACACAGCTGTGTTGCTGCATTTTATTTAAAAATTTGGGACCAAACCTCAAATGAATATACCCTGTCTTTTAGCTATATGTTTGTATTCCCAAGCAAATATGCTTTCTCTCTCCAAAACAATAATTTTTTAACTACTCTTTCCTCAAATATCTAATATCTCATTTTTAACTAGTAATATACTTGAGTTATATTTTTAAAGAAATTTTATGAGAAATAGCTGGTTATTCTACCACCAATCCTATAAACCAATTTTACTACAAATGTGCTCTTCTTTCTTTCTGTAGTAAAAGCACTATGGGAATCAGTCTGGGTACATTATGTGTGGCTATCAAGAAAAATTAGAAGCCAACCAAAAAGGAAGTAAGTTGAAAAGAGTTATAGTAAGCATTTATACCAGACATGGCAGGGATGCTGGAATTGCTAGACTGACTGAAAATTTAAAACTATTATGATTATTATACTGAAGACTCCAAAGAAAAGAGTAGAGAACCAACAAAACAGATGAGTAATGTAAGCAGAGATACATAAATATCAGTAAAGAATAAAAAATACTAGATATAAAATTCTGTAACAGAAAAGAATGCCTTTGATGGGCTGATTAGTAGACTGGACACAGCTGAGGAAAGAATCTTGTGCTTGAGGATATGATATATCAAAAGAATCCTTGAGAACCAAAGAGAACAAAGACTGGAAAAAATCCAGACAAACAGAATATCCAACTACTGTGGAACTACAAAAAGCATAACATGTTTGTAATGGGAATACCCAGAAAGGAAAGAAAGCAGCAATAGGAAAGAAAACAATCCAATAAAAAATAAAATGGGCAACAAGCATAACAGACACCTCACCAAAGAAGATATACAGATGACAAATAAGCATATGAAAAGATACTCTACGTCATCAGAAGAATGTAAATTAAAACAACTATGAGATAATCACTGCATGCTTATTAGAATGCCAAAAATCCAGAACACAACATAAGTGCTGCTAAGGTGTATAGCAAAAGGGACTTTCATTCATGGCTGGTAGAAATGCAAAATGCTGTGACCAATTTGGAAGACAGTTTGGTGATTTTTTTTTTTAAACAAAGCTATGCTAATTACTTGTTCCATATGATCCAGCAATTGTACTCTTTGGAATTTACCCAAAGGAGTTAAAAACTTATGTTTGCACAAACACCTGGAAGTTTATAGCATCTTTATTTATAATTGTAAAAACTTGGAAGCAACCCAGATGTCCTTCAGGAGGTAATGTGTAAATAAACTGTGGTGCATCCAGACACTGGAATATTATTCAATGCTAAAACAAAATGAACTATTAAACCATGAGAAGACAAGGGCAAATCTTAAATGCATATTACTAAGTGAAAGAAGCCAGCGTGAAAGCCTATATATCGTAAGATTTTTAACTATATGACATTCTGCAAAAGGCAAAACTATCTTTATACATAAAAACCTAAGCAACCGAATGATTTGTCGACCAGTTACTATGATGTGCATTGACCACTAGGAGGAAGATGCTCAACACAGGAGCTGCCCCCTGGTGGTCAGTGCACTCCCACAGCCAATCTCCCATAGCCTCCCAACCTCCTGTGGTCCCTCCCCAAGACTGGCCAATATCCATTGGTCCCTCCCACTGGCTGGCTAACCTTCTACAGTCCCTCCTCCAGTCCAGCCAACCTCACGTGATCCCTTCCCCCAGCCAGCTGGCCAACTTCCTGAGGTCCCTCTTCATGTCTGGCCAACCTCCTGTGGTCCCTCTCCACCTGGCTGCCCCTCACTTCAATCAGCCCCAATTGCCTGCCAGGATGAAGGACCTCACCCATACATAAATTTTGTGAACTGGGCACTAGTGGTATAATAAAATAGGACATATTGTAGAAAATATATACTGTTGTAAATATTACAGTCTCAAATGGATATTAGACGTCTGTGTTTATAACATTGTCTAACACTAAGAAGAATTCAAGAAGCATAATCAGTAAGCATTCCTTAAAAAGTATAGCACAATAAAATGTAAGGCTATGTTAGAAATGCTAGCATGCAGAATGTGCTAACTTTTTATGTATATTTTTCACTAAATTCTTACGTATCTTTTATATCTTATACAGATCTATATTTTAAATTAATGACAGAAGTTGAACTTGTTCATATTTTCAAATATAGCTAACATTTAAACGAAAACCAATTAATTTTTTTGGTTTTTCAACTAGATGGTTTATGTCATGTCCATATAAGCATAGAGATTAAGTGCCTTGTAAAGACCATCACATTTATTTATATATTACAAAATGTGGGTATTAGATTTTTGCCAATAATTTCTGTATGATTATTTTAAGAATACACTTTGAACAATGTCTATATTCTAACTTATACTTAAATTGGGGAACCAAGGAATTTAATTTTCATGTTAAACATATACCACAAAAACAAGATTGCTATAACATGAGCTCAATAAGGCATCAAGAAGTCTTACTATATATATATATATATATATATATATATATATATATATATATATATATATTTAAATATATTTTATTGATTTTTTTTACAGAAAGGAAGGGAGAAGGATAGAGAGTTAGAAACATCAATGAGAGATAGACATCAATCAACTGCCTCCTGCACACCCCCCACTGGGGATGTGCCCACAACCAAGGTACATGCCCTTGACTGGAATTGAACCTGGGGCCCTTCAGTCTGCAGGGAGACGCTCTATCCGCTGAGCCAAATCAGTTTCAACTATCTTACTATATTTTAATATTGACAATTTTAAAAGATATAAATGCTATGCTAAGGTGGTTCAGTTCACTTCCTGACATATATGTGGTATATAAAAATGAATTTATAGTTAATTTGTGAAAATAAAATTTCTAAATTTTCTCATTATTTTTAAACTGGGAATATTCTTAAGAGAAAGAAGGCCATAGAACACTGAGGAAAATTACTTTCATAATTAATTGGTTAAGAATATGACCTTTCTCATGACATACTAAATGTACAATTTTACCTTGGTTGTAAGATGATGTTACTGGAAAATGCACCATTCATTTAATATTAGAAGATAAGGTTAACCACAATATTTTTCATGATAGTATCATTTTGTTCTAATATGTTAGTAGTTAGTTGATGTGTTTAAATTGTAATTTTCCTTTAAAATCACTGAAATTGTAATGTGTATATAATATAGTTATATAATTACTTAATCTTGATATTGGGATTAATGAGAGAAGTAGCCTAGATTTTAGGAATATCTCACAATATTCTTTTATCTTTATTTAAAATTAAAATAGAGGATATGCCTATTCTCACAAATAATCAAACTTACATGTTTGAACTAAAAGCATATTAGAAATAAAATAACTATGATGGCCAATATGTCTTTCCTAGGAAGAGAAATTTTGTTATTAATTAATCTAGAGGCCCCGTGCACAAAATTCATACATGGGAGGGGGTGTTTCTTAGCCAAATCTGCACCCTCTTGCAATCTGGGATACCTCGGGGGATTCCGACTGCCAGTTTAGGCCCGATCCTGCTAGGATCAAGCTTAAACAGGCAGTCGGACATCCCTCTCATAATCCAGGACTGCTGGCTCCTAACAGCTCTCCTGCCTTCCTGCCTGATTGCCCCTAATCACTCTGCCTGCCTGCATGATCGCCCCTAACTGACTCTGCCTCGGCCCCTGCCTCTGGCTTCATCCAGAAAAATGTCTGGAATGATGTCTGCAAGGTCATTCGGCTGTCTGGTCTAATTAGTACATTATGCTTTTATTATTATAGATATCTCAAAAAAAAAAAATCAACTCATTGAGCTACTAGTAGTTGGATGATCCTCCCCTCCCTATTGTTTTGTGAATCCAAGAATGAAATGGAACTATGAAAAATAAGATGTAATTGGGAAGGAGTGGAGTTATAAATGATCTGAGTTTCTGCTATAGGATTTTCTTGCTGTGATTGCCCTAAAATTATTTTTTTTATAACACCCTGATATAAAACCTCAATCTGTTTTGGGTTTTTTGTTTGTTTGTTTGTTTGTTTGTTTTTTGTTTTGTTTTGTTTAATAGTTTCTTTGGAGCAAGAACTCTCAAAGATCCTTTGTCCAAGAAGATTCGTTACCATAGTGTCCTACCAAAAGCCTTGTATCCTAGAACAAGAGACATAAAATCATTCAAAATGTTTTGGGGTAATTGGTTATTTCTGCCTTCATGTTGGTAACACATTTAAAACATAGAGTTTGCTTTTTTTTATTTAATACATCATGGATAGAGTGCTTAATTTAAAATATGTGAAGAGTAACATCATCAAGATGGCAGAGGAGGGATCCCCAAGCTCACATTCTCCCACAGAAACATAAACAGAGAAGGCAGGGTAGGAGGTCTAGAAAACAAAAATTTCAATGAAACAAAGGCCTGATCAAGAAAAAAATTAATATTCAAATCATCAGAATATTAGTGTTTTTACTCACCCTTTCCCCTTCCCAGTTGCAGTGATGGTCTTATTTGTAAGTGGCTGAGACTGTGTTTCCAGTTCCCCTCTGAATTGGAGAAAGCAGAGCAGACTTTATTTGAAAATTATCATGTATGTTTCTTCTAACCTGTCTGGAGGTTATTTGAAAGGCTATCTTACTTGTCTTTGTCTGGCATGACAAGAAACACAGATGGATAAAGTAGTGTACACTATTGCAATTTATCCAAATGTAATAAAAAATGAGTGGGTAAGCAAAATGTAGTATATACATACAATGGGATATAATTAAGAATTAAAAAGGAATGAAGTTCTGATACTTGTTACAGTATGAATGAATTTTGGAAACAATATTCTAGGTTAAATAAGCCAAACAAAACAAAATGACAAATATTATATGATTCTTCTTATAGGTGGTACTAGCATAGGAAAATTCATGGGTACAGAAAGTATAGAAGATAATAGGAACTCGGGAGAGTTAGATTTTGGCTAAGAATTAAAAATAAGTAAATAAAATAAAAGCATCAGGGGCTTTTTATATATTATATTTTTGTTTTAAATAAATAATTCTCAGTGAAGTATTTGCTGTCTGCGTGTAATCATGAAGAATTTGTAGATCTGTTTGTGAGCAAAATGGTTAAAAAAACAACCACTCTAAAATCCCTGGAAATGTTTCTAAGAGTATACATAGAAGAAGCAGTCATTGAACAAAATCTACTAAAACTTGGTTAGATAGTGAGAGTCTATGGCATTTGAACCAAAACCCAGTTCTTTTCTACATCCTCACCCCACCCCTCACTGAGCCTCAGGGAAACTCCACAGTCTCTAATTGTGCTCCAACTATCAGTCAACTGTATAACTATCCTATATGCCCTGTTTCCCCGAAAATAAGACAGTGTCTTATATTAATTTTTTCTCCCAAAGTTGCATTAGGTCTTATTTTCAGGGGATGTCTTATCTTTCTATGCGCTAGGTCTTATTTTTGGAGGATGTCTTATTTTCGGGGAAACACAGTAATAAAGAGGTAATATGCAAATTGACCATCACCCCTCACACAAGATGGACACCCCCATGTGGTCACAAGATGGTAGGCAGGGGAGGGTAATTGGGGGCAATCAAGCCAGCAGAGGAGGGCAGTTGGGGGTGACCAGGCCTGCAGGTGAGGGCAATTAGGGGACACCAGGCTAGCAGGGGAGGGCAGTTGGGGCAATTAGGCTGGCAGGGGAGCAGTTAGGCATTGATAAGACTGGCAGGGGAGTAGTTGGGGGTGATCAGGCAGGCAGGCAGAAGCAGTTAGGGGCAATCAGGCAGACAGACAGATGAGCAGTTGAAAGCCAGTAGTCCCAGATGGTGAGAGGGATGTCCAGCTGCCATTTTAGGCCCGATTCCATAGAAATCAGACCTAAACCTGCAGTTGGAAATCCCCCAAGGGGTCCCAGATTGGAGAGGGTGCAGGCTGGGCTGAGGGACATCCCCCAATGCACAAATTTTGAGCACTGGGCCTCTTAGCAATAACAATAAAAGGGTAATATGATAATTAGACCAGACAGCCAAACCACTTTCTAGACATCATTTCAGAAGTCCTTCTAGGGGGGTGAGGCAGAGGCAATTGGGGTGATCAGGCAGGCCAGCAGAATGGGTAGGGGTGTTCAGGCAGGCAGGCAAGGTGTTAGGAGCCAGTGGTTCCTAGATTGCAAAAGGGTAATCTGACTACTAGATAGGGATTCCTGTGGATTGGGCCTAAACCAGCAGTAAGACATACCCCAAGGGGTTCCAGATTCCAAGAGGGTGTAGGCCGGGCTGAGGAACCCTGACCCCACCTTGCATGCATTTCATGCACCAGGATATATATAAATATATATATATATATATATATATATATATATATATATATATATATATATATATATATATATATATTATCTGAGCAGTTTATAAACAAAATCAACCAAAGTCTGCAGTGGTACTCAGTGTAATCATCCTATTTACCTGTAATGTTTTGTTTATTGTCTTTATTCCGCCATCTCCAGTTTCTAATTTGGGCTGTTTAAATTGCAAATTTTGCATCAAAGTGAAACATTATCCCCCCTTAAGTCTTCTATTTAAGTTTTCTGAATACCTAGATCAAGGTAGGAGGCTCTTTTTAACTTATACCAGACACATCTGTTTTCACTTGATATTCTCAAACCACTGTTTTAAAGTGGTTCTCTACTTGACTCTTTCATTTTTCCGAGTATTTTTCCTAAGTACAAGTTATTTAAAAAGGTAATAGAGTTGACACTCTTCTAAAAGGTATACACCATACTTTCATGTTTGCTTTTCTCTGTGTGACTTTCCTTCAAATTATTAGTGTCCCTTTAAAATATGAGCTTACTGGAGAGCTTCATTAATAGCCCCATTGGCTTCTTTAGACACATATTTCATTGTCACTGAGGATACTTTTAATAATGTCATTTGATAATTTATCTTGATAATTTCAAGTTCAGAGTTTATACATCATTTCTATTAAGTCTTTAAAAATATTCCTTGTTGAATTTTTGGTATGCAATTGATACTACTGTCTTTTGTAACCAGTGTTAAATACAGAAACAATTATTTACTTTTCATGGAACTATTACTCCCTCCTTTTCCGTGTGGTCCAGTTTAGTACATTCAAGGAGCTCTTATTTGCTCCATAGGGTATATTTTATATGAAAATTCATAGCAGGTACTCTCTTCCAAGTTAACTTTAAATATTTTTAATATATTCCGACTTTACTTCGTCATTGCATTTTTTTTTTGTCTCCTAGTTTCATACCTTCTTGATTTTTCTACTGTTTTCATTCTTCCCTCATTTTGCCTATTCCCAAGTAATATTCAGTTTTCCTGACTATGATCAATTGTCTTATTAAAATTAGTAATAATAATAACAGCAAAAGTTATTGACCTTATATTGTGTCAGATATTGAGAGAAAATATTTGCATACATACACAGTAGCATGGTTATTAAATGCACTGGTTAGTACACATCAGGTTTTCTCAGGCTCTGAGGACCTTCTGCCAATAAAATATCTTTGCAATTCTGTCTCACTCTCAAATAAACATTTATGTAATCAAGGCTGTGAGGTCATCAGTCAAGACATTCCTGTCATTAAGAATTAGTTCCAGAGAAGGGAGCAACTGGCCTTATCACATTTTAATCCCCAGGAAGTAGGATTGGTTTTCTGGAACTCATTTTCTACATGACTATATCAAACCTCTACCAAATATTCCAAAATAATCTTTTGGTTATGGTTATGGAACATAGTGAAGCAAATGTAAGAAAAGTATGTTGTTCTTATTATTTGTTTAAAACTTAATAATGATAGTTATATTTTAGGGTTTTCCCCCCCCCCCTCAAATGAGCCTAGGAAAGAAAGTTTAGGAGTAATATAATAAAGAAAGCATGAAATGAAGCAATTGATTCTTCTAATGGAGCCCACACTTTCTGAGTTACACGCCAGTAGTGAAATTGACATTTCGCAAGCTTCTGTCTGCTGATCACAAAAACTTATGCACTCACATCACTATGTCCCTGAAACTTTTTCTGTCCCAAGAGTGAAGGAACAGAAGTGATTTTGTACTTACCAACCATGGTTTTATTTATTCTGTCTTCTAGAAGAACAAAGAAATGTTTTTTTTATGAACCAAGGTAATAAGTCATTTAGCTATTCTTGTATTTATTCTTATCATAATTGAGTAATGATCATATTCCCTATTCATTTAGGCTTTGGGGAAATTGCCTAACCACTCTAAGATATAGTTTTCCTTATCTTTACAATGAAAATAGTGATGATAGTTTTGATTCTTTGGCTGTGACGATACATTAGGTGAGCACAACTTATTTGTCAATCTCTTTTTTTAAATCCTCACTGAAGGATATGCTTATTGATTTTTATTTTGAGAGAGACAGACAGACAGACAGACAGACGTGGATGTCAGAGAGAAATATTGACATATTGCCTCCCATCCATGCCCCAAGCAGGGATCGAACCTGCAACCTAAGTATGTATTCTGACTAGAATTTAACCCACAAAAAACCTTTCTTACGTACAGGATGATACTCCAACAAACTGAACCACAGAGGTGGGTCCAAGTCTCCTTTAAAAGATAACTTAATTATTCAAAATCTAGGTAATAACAACTGGCAATTATTGTCTTTATTGCTCAGACACATCCCTTAGTTATTTCTAATAACATACCCTTTTACAGTTATATGTAAAAGCATGAGAAGAAGCCCAAGATCTATTTAGATACTTAGGTCTCCTAGGAGGCTCCTTACAAAGTAAGCGTTAGTTATTCATATGATACTAGAAATATCGATAGCTACACTTCCCAAAGAGGGCAGCCTACTCAGTAAATACAGGAATTCCAATTCCTTCTGTTGTCAGGATAGCAAAACAGCATATTGCAAGGAAGCCCTAGTTCCCTGTTGAAAAGATAATAAATGTTTGAATTGCCCACCTAGAAAGATTTTCTTTGAGGAGAAAGTGCAGGGGTCATTTGAAAAGTCACTTGATACTATTGCTAGGAAGAGAATAGCCTTTCTCTTGGTCGGCTATCAATAGATGAAATAGCTTTATCTCTCACCTTGCCTCATCCCCCGCCCTCATCACTGATGCCCTTTATAATATTTGACAAAAAAACATTACTCAACTGCATCTTGTCTGACAGCGAAGGTACATAAAATGCCTATTTTGTTTAAATGAATGGCAGTAACCTTTGTGCTACACTAACTACTACTGCGCTACAGGAAACAGCGTGGGCTCTGCTTGTATCTCTATCATTTTGCTTAAATGAGTGGCAGTAACCTTTTTGCTACACTAACTACTACTGCACCATAGGAAACAGCGTGGGCTCTGCTGGCATCTCCTCTCTTTCAGCTTACGGTGTCTTACAGGTGAGATAAATCACAATCCCCTTTAATCTGGTAATCATTTCACATGAGATCCCTGCGCTGTACTCAATTAGGTTCTTTACTTACAGGAGACGCCTGATGTTTCTATGCGAACTACAACACATTTCCTTAAAGAAGCAAAACTGACCACGGCATAGTCTCAAGTCCTATTCTGTGTCTAGAAACAGTTTCGATGACTGTTTCATCTTTTACTCTCAGATGTACTTTTTCAAAATCATTAGTAAATTATAGTAAGTACCAGTCTCATGCTAAGTGCTGGGATTTAACAGTGAGCAAAAAATCATCATGTATTACTTTAGTTCTTCATTTTCCTTAAAATGAAAATAAAAATCTCATATTTATACATGTATGGTTACTATGTATGTTTTACATATACTTACATATACTTACTATTTATTTCATTTTAAATTTAAATGAAAATTTAAGGGTTTTTTTCTGTCGGCTTTTATCCCCCCATACTCTCTTCCACCTCCACCCACCCCACCCCCTAAATCACTGTTTACTATTTTTGAACTAGTAAAAAAAAAAATGAAGTCATATAAACCCTCTTTCCTAGAAAATGTATGCCACTATTTCATTGCTAACTCACATACATACTCAGTGTGTAGAGAGTGGCCAGGGGAAGTGTGTAAATATAAAAACTGACAATGCAGAAATGGTAGGTCCTCCCTCCCCCCAACTGGTGGGCGGGTTATGACATTCCCAGTGTCTGCCATTGAGACATCCCTGATACACTGAGCCACCAATCAGCGTGTGCCAAGTGCCCTGGGGCCCACCCAAACCCCGCCCCCTTCCTTCCTCTTTCTTCCCTAAAAAGGCCATCTCCACCCCTCCATTGTCACTGCTCTCCTCTCTGTCTCTCCCTCTCTGGAGACAGCCTGGTTGGGTCCCACCTCCTTTTTCTCCTCCTCTAATCCTGGTTTCTCTACCTACTCCATAAGGAAACCTTCCTGGTATGTCTTGGTCTCTGACTTCGGTTTCCTGTGCCTCGAACCTTACAAGAACCACTGTATGAGAAGAGTTAGACAAGTTAATTAACTTCCAATGCCAAGCATCATGCAGGAAAGGATCAAATTAGTAATGTCATACAATCACCAATTTAACATCTATTTTAGCTTGGATTTACCCAGAAGCAAATCCTGAGCCAAGTATTGCAGTGCACTGTGCTTAGGTGGAAGGGCCCCAGGAAATACGGGGATGTGGAAGTGAAACTGCAAGGAGACAGACAGTGAAGTGTTAACAGTCAGGGATCATGTGGATAAAAGGCTTAGTCTGGTGGGGGAACTGGAGTCTGGCATGCAATGTAGAACATCTGGTTCAGAATCATCTCACCTGAGGGGAGAGGGGCTGAAGACAGACATTCCTCCATTTGCTCTCTGGTTGAAACTGGCCCTTCAGGAACACCAGCCCATGGTGTGTCCAGCTTACAGAAATGGTGGATAAGACAGATCCAGAAGCCAAACGAATGTGAGTACTGCCAATTGGATGTCGGCCCAGCATGCACTGAAGAGGTCAAGGGGTCGTGGGTAAGATACCTACAATTTCTAATACGGAATCATAATTCAGTAATCAGTTTAGTAGATAAAACAGCTGGGAACAACGACAAAAATGAAAGGAAGCGGTTGGTACTAGTGATCCATAACTGGATTACTATTCCACATATACTGGGAAATTGTGAGTTTTCTCACTGTCCCTTAATCCCCCAGGCTATATTCTGTGCTCTTTCTGTGAACTCTCGGCACACTTTTTGCTACTTTATTTAAAACTCATCCTTCTCTATTTTAATTTAAGTTTAACTCTAATTGTCTACATCGCTTCCTAGAAAATAAGCTCTGTGAACACAAGGACATTATGCATCTTGCTTAATGTCATATCTCAGTAACTAGCCGGGTGCCTACCCCATTGTAGATTCCTTGTAAATAGCTGATGAATAATGGGTCAATAAGACTACATATGTTTTGCAATGCCATGTAGAAAACTGACAAGATATGTTTTTAAAATAAAACATAATGGAGTGTAAATTTAGGGACTGCATTTTATTAAATGACTTTAAATAATATTCATATGCTGTAATAAATCAACCCAAATAGCATTTGTTGCACTTTCCCCCTCCCCCTGTATGTAGCCCACGCTCACTTGCTGGGAATAATTGTAGGGCTTTGTAATTTCACTTCAATTATTCTCAGTTTGTTTAATTTACTGGGTTTTTTTTTTAAATATATTTTATTGATTTATTGATTTTTTTACTGATTTTTTTTTTTTTTTTTTTTTTTTTTTACAGAGAGGAAGAGAGAAGGATAGAGAGTTAGAAACATCCATGAGAGAAGAATCATCAATCAGCTGTCTCTTGCACACCCCCTACTGGGGATATGCCTGCAATCAAGGTACATGCCCTTGACTGGAATCAAACCTTTCAGTCCGCAGGCCGATGCTCTATCCACTGAGCCAAAGCGGTTTCGGCCAATTTACTGGTATTTTTAAACACAACTGATAATTTCTCAGGGTGAGTTCAGAATTTGATTCGTGTTATGGTCTGATAGTATTTGCTTTTTGTCTACATTTCTCTTCAAGCTCAGATAAGAATGTTACTGAACTAGCAAGAACAAAAGTACTAAACAGCAAATGTGTTATGATAGTGGTTAGCAAACTCATTAGTCAATAAAGCCAAATATCAACAGTACAACAATTAAAATTTCTTGTGAGAGCCAAAATTTTTAAACTAAAACTATATAGGTAGGTACATTGTTATTAACATAATTAGGGTACTCCTAAGCTGGCCTTTGATAAACCTCAAGGGGCCACAGGGCCGCATGTGGCTTGCCAGCTGCAGTTTGCTGACCACTGTCTTATGATATTCAGCTGATAATATTTTGAAGCAATAACAAACCCTGAGGAAAGGAAAAAGGAATCAGTGAGCACTTAATTAGCACTTAGCCAAACCTTTCCAAAAGAATGTTTAATCACCTAAATCAGTGTTTCTCAAACTTCTCTCATGATGAGAATCACCTGGTGGAGTTGTTAAACTACAGATTCCTGAATCCCAACTAAGAAGTGCTAAACTAGAATTTTTCGGAACATATAGGTAAAATTGTATATTTGACTAGTGCTCTAAGACAAAGTCATAGGACAATATAGTCAGTGGCAAGACAGATTCAAAACTCACCACTCTCCCAGCAGCCCTGTAATATGAATATGTGTTCTTTAGATGAGCCAAACCGTGTACTACAATGTGTAATAATCCAAGCCTAGAAGACCCAGCACAACAACTTGAAAAACTAGACCTCTACTTGTATATCATTTTAATTTTAATGTCTCATTGGCAACTGAACATATTCCATAATGTTCATGATTTCCCTTTAAGCCTATTTTTTTCTTTATGTTCAGTGTCCCACTGAAAGGTCTCACCATCTACACAGTTGTGCCAAAACTAAACTTGGGACTCTCTCCCAATCCCACATTCATTTCCATACTTGCTTCTATAGCATATATCTCTCACATTTCTCCTAAAACTGACTGTTTTTCTTCATTCTTGTGGCAAAACACTAAAGGAAGCCAAATGACTTAGAGAACTATAATGTAGGAAGAGCACTAAATGAAGAAAAACAACCTGGGTATTTTGTGGATTTTTATTATCCTCCTACACCATTTTTAATATCACCAGATCAAGGTTTAAAAGTCTTACATTATAGTTTTATAGGTATTGAATCTTATTATGAACACTTAGATCCATTTGTATTTAGATTACTTTATATTTACATACAATATAGTGTTATTCAAAGTAATGAACTTTTATGGTTTTAAACACATTCATATTTATATATAATATATAGTTTTACATACATTTATATGTACTTATAAATATACCCTTAATTAAGCTCCTTACCTTTTAATGAAAATATACCTTTTTAATCATAATTCAGAATTGAGAAATTGTACAACTTAGGAAATTCTCAGAGTACCTCAAAATGAGCTTGTCAGTCTTATGAGATCATTGACTAAAATGTCCCTTTGACCAGACCATAATGAATGACAGGTTGAACTCCCTTTGACTCGCTCACTGGAAATTTGATTGTTCACCTTTGTAGCTGCTGTAGATCATTGATTAAAAGGGATAAAACTGGTTGTTAACTCTGGAATATCAAAGTGCAGAGATTAATCAAACTCTACAAACCCACAAGGATAGTCAGAAGACCAATGACTTTCTCTGGATTATAAGGGGATAGACTTACTCTGAATGAATTAAATTGATGAGTTTAGGGAGAAAGAGGATGCAGTTAAATACATTCAGGGTGGTTTTACTAAAGTCTCAATAAAAATCAACTCATCTAAGTCAATGCTATGTTGGCTGACTCATGACCATCCTGACTTATCATAGATCACTTATTTCAATAATCCCTCAATCAGCACTGACAATTACTGCCAAGTGAAGCCTATAATTATAGATTAGTGTCACCACTGCAGCAAAAGGAAAATTACAACTTACAAACTGCTATAAATATACACACACATATATATACACGCACATATACATATATACATGGTTCTCATATTACAATTTTAAAGTTTTACCTTCACTTTTTAATAAAATTGTTAAATAATTTAGTGGGTAAGTGCTTAGGAGTAGGATTAGCATCGGTATTCAGATGTACATATATCTGTAGCTTGTACATGAGCATACATTTTTATTTCTCACATGTACTAATAGTTTATAATGTTATTTTAAACAAAAAATGCTTTTTAAATATGCATTCTCACATATTGCATAAACACATAATTAATAGAAAAGGATAATCTTTATAGTATACACACAGTGGATATATTTTTGTTTAGTTTTGAATGCATAAACATAACTTAGTCATTAGTAGTGTTGATAACATTCATAATTTATTTTTCTGTAGTACAAAAAATACCTCCTTCTGTGTTCATTAAATTTAGAACTCATTCTTTTACTTTAAAAACTAAGACTTTGCTATACATATTATATTATAATAATTTGTGTGTTTTTTCTGAAGTTATTAGATATTCTTCTCACAGACGCCTCCAACTAGTTCCTGATTAAAAACAAAATCAAAGACAAAAACAAAAGTTCAACTGACAAGAGACACATTATTATTTCATAGTTTCATTTTCTCCCATATGTTACATCCTCTAAGACTCTTGTACAGAAATCCTAATGGAAAATGGAGAAAGGTCAAGAGGTGTATCTTGATCTTATCTGGCTTTCGTGAACTTAAAAAACACAGTAGTTCAAAATAAGTTTTGTTTCTACTTTAGCTTTATGCTTGAGTCATTTTATTCCATGTGAATATAACCTTCTACTTAACAATGCTCCCTCAGACCTGAACATAGTTCTTTATTATAACAATACATATGCTTACCTCAGAGAATAATTTAAGGTTACAGATGTAAGACTACTGTAATCTAGCTAATTACAGAAATTAAATACTTTGAGGTAAGACCTAAGTATAAGAAATAAAAATTGCAATTAGCTTGCTTTGAAATTATAAGCTTCCACAAAATAATATAAATTTATCAGATATAAAAATTCATCAGAATCATAATTTCAGAAATTTTGAAATTCTTAACCCATATATTCACTGCATAGTTATTGGGCACTTACTGGTTGTGAATGTGCTAAGTTGGGAGGCATAAAGATGAACAAGGCTTTTCCTTGTAGAGTCCAGTGTATTTGAAGTAGAAAATAGGTGATTATAATACAGTTTTAGAAAGGCCAGGGCCTTTCTTATTGTAATAAGTTGTTAAACTACTGAATGCATGGTCCTATTATGACACAAATAAGAACAATTGGATTTTTCCCCGAGATATTTCTAATTGGAGTTATTTTAGAGGAAAGTTGTTTTGCTTTTCAGGTTATGCAGCTTAACTAATTGCCCCTAATCTGTCACTGGCCCTACTTACCATGAAAAGGCATCCAGAAGGAAGATCCAGTGTAGCTAGAGCACCTCGATTTCTTTTAGCTCTCTGTGATTTGGAGTCTTTAAATAGACCATCCATCACCATGAAGCTTATTTACATTTTATCAGGGGTCAATATGACTAATGACTATGACTATGATTAGTCAATAGGACTAATATGCCTACCTAATCACTCTTATAGCAGTGTAACTATAATACAATGAGGTGACTTTTCTCCAGGAGTGCTTATATAGACATTTAGGTAGAAAACATTTTTATTAATCTCATATTGGAATTCTGGTTGGTTGGGGAAGAGAGCAAAGGAAAATAATGAAATCTAGTTAAAGGCATTATCAAAAGAATGAGAAACAATGTTAGATAATACTTCATAGAATTTTCTATACTAATTTATGCACCTATTGCTCCCATTCTGCCAAGTTGAATCATTAGGCTATTTAGAACTTTTTAAAAAGGTTAAAAACTTGCATTTTTGTTTCTGTTAGTTTTTTGTTGTTGTTTTCTCAACAATGTTTCCTAATTTTTCCCCCTATCTCATTGTTTCATCAAAAACCTCATTCTACCCCAGTGAAGTAGTTCCCCTATAAATCTTTCACATGGGTAAAGATCATTTTAGAAAAATAAAGGGGGGTCATGTGTCATTTTTAATACTAGACTCATGTGGCAGTGGAGTACTTTGACCTGGCCTGCACCCTCTTGCAATCTGAGACCCATCAGGGGATGTCAGACTGCTGGTTTTGGCCCAATCCCTGCAGGCCAGACCTAGGGACTACACCTGTACACGAATCCATGCACTGGGCCTCCAGGATGCATATAAGATCTTTGGTTAATCTCTTGCTGCCCTCACCTCTCTCCCCTTCTCTTTGAGATTCATCAGTCTGTTCCATGCTTCAATGCCTGTGCATTGAGCTTCTGGTGGTCAGTATGCATCAAAGCTACTAGTCAAATGATCACTTAGGCTTTTATATCTATAACTAGAGGCCCATTGCATGAAAATTCACACACTGGAGTGGGGGTTCCCTCAGCCTGCCCTGCCCCCTCTTACAGTCCAGGAGCCTTTAGGGCTGGGAGTCAACCTGGCAATCAGGGGAAGGTGATGCCCCATCATACCTCTGCTGCTGCCACTGCCAGCAGCACATGCCTCAGCCGTCCCTGGTTACCTGAGCCTTGGGTGGCCCTGGGTGACTGGGCAGCTGCCATCTGAATATATCCTATGCCTTGGGCCAGCCCTGGGCATCTGGGGAGTTGTGGAACTGGGAAACTCTGGAGGCAGGGCCGATGGGACTGGGTGCCACCATCTTGTGGCTGTGGGTACTGCTATCTTTAAGGGCATGGCAGCAATTAGCATATTCCATTTTTATTGGCTGTGGGGACTGCCATCTTTGCAAGGCATGAGGGTCAATTAGCATATCCCTTTCTTATTAGATAGGGTGTTAGGGGTCTGGTGCATGAATTCATTCATGGGTGGGGTCTGGCCAGCCTGGCCTTTGGGAGGGGCCATGGACGGTTAGCTGGCCTGCCTGCTGGTTAAACTTCTGGTTGAGGGGACAATTTGCAATGAACCTTTTATTATATAGGATATGCACTGAATGGCCAGATTATTATGTGTTCAGAGATCATAATAATCTGGCTACTCAGTGTATATATCCCTAGACTAGGGGTGTCGAACTCAATCAGAGAAGGGGCCAAAATCTAAAATCCAGCCTAAATCGCGGGCCGAATGGTTTACTGAACAGTCATAAACTGACAATGTCATAAACTGACAGCGGAGTGCAGTGATGACAGCGCGGTGCGGGCCACATTGCAAGGCCTGGCGGGCTGGATTTGGCCCGCGGGCCTTGTGTTTGACACATGTGCCCTAGACAAAGAGCTTTAGTGATGCATCTGCTTTGGGCCTTCTTCCTGCTTCCCCTTGTTTCAGGGAGTCCATCTGTCTCTCAACAAAGTTTCTTCTGCTTTTCATCTTTGTCCATGAATTCATTCATTGATATTGGGAGACAAAGAATTCAGACCACTGCATTGTGGTTTTAATTCCACATGGGAATAAAAAAGTATGGTATTTGTCTTTCTCTTATTTCTCTTAGCATAATGTTCTTCAGTTCCAAAGGCTAAAATTTTCTTCCTTTTTATGAAAGAGTAGTGAAGAGTTTTGTTTTGGTTTTATGGTTCATAGCCATTTTGATGGGCATCAATATTTCGAACTATGTGTCACAATAATTTCTTAGAGCTATTGTTATAACCAGGACAAGAACAGTGCCCCATCTAATTGTGTCTCTCTTATAGGAAAAAAATTACAGAAAATCAATTTTCTTACATTGTTCTCTAAAATAACAGTAAAAATCAGATTTATAAATCATGTTTATAAATCCAGGATACACAAGTGCCTTGAGTTTTATCTTTGATATGTTAATTTGTTTTATTGTTATTTATCAATTCTTATCTATAGTTAGCAGATTGGGAGTAATAAATTGGTTAATAGTAGTAATACTAACAAACATTAGCAAGCTTTCAGGGGAAGCCTTTGATTGTAAAGAAGAGAACATACTAAAAGAGCATAATTAGTTAGTCATAATTCACTTTATTTCTTATCTTCCTACCAGCACATACATCTTTTATCCCTTTTTCTTATGTTGAAAGAAAAGAATTGAAACATCATATACCAACCATTCCTCATAGGCTTAAAAGTTTTAATTCCTTATCCTCTAGTGAATGCTGATGACAAACTGTCAGAAACTCGAGGGAAATTATCCCAGGTGGCAGCTCTAGCAAGAGGAAGGGACATTGCTCCTAGTGAGTGGATTGATTCTGAGAGAATGCCCTGTATTAGATGATCCCAGTCTCAGCAGGATTTTCAAAAGAGATTATTGACTTGCTGCCCCCATGTCTCGGACCAACAACCTGTAAATTGTATGAAAGAAACCACAGGAAGTTTTTCTTTGGACAGAAAGCAAAAGACCTCAGATTTCCTTTACAAAGATTAAAAGTCAAATTATTGATTTTTGACAAAATGAATAGAGGCTTCTCATATCCTATTCAGGCCAAACTTCTGGTGGCTGAAAATTTTCTTACCATTAAAATTCAAATGGTAGCACAGAATCTATTGAGTTTTTTGCCTCAAGAAGTTAAACCTGGATTTGCTTTTATTAATTTGATTTTAATCATTATTATTTATGTTATTTTTCAGGGAAAGAAAAATCAATTTTTTGCTGATGAATACTTTTTAGAACATTTTGCCAGTATTTTCCTGATATCCAAATAATAGTTTTATCAAAAGTTATTTTTACTGGACTCAATTTTCTACTTGTTTTCTGATATATTTTGGTATTTACAACTGAAAAAAGATGTATATTTAGTTATTTGGTAATTTGATAGTGTATTGCTTAACTTTGAGTTATTTGTTGTAGGTAAATACATATAGGAATCTCTTTTACGGCCCACATGGAAAGAGTTCCAGTTCAGGATTAGGGTTCTGGAGAAGGGCCACACACAAATCAAAAGACTTGAGACTTGAAGAAATTCAATATGGCGATATGGGGGGCCAGGTGGTAGTCCAATTCTAGTGGGTGAACTACTACTGCTCTGGCCCTGCTATCCCCTTTTATTGAGGCTTTGGGGAAAACATGTTAGGCAACATAAACATAAATTTACATGTAGCCCTTAGGCAGGAAATAACAGAAACTTACACGGGACAAACAAGGTGGAGGCTGCTTTAGCTAACAGTATCTCAACTAAAGAGTGAGTGGTTAGAGCAACTAAGATTGTTGACCAGCCTTCCTGGCTTCCTGTCAACATCTCTTTTTAGTGAAACTGATTTGTTTTCCAGCAAACACAGTTGTAAATATTATAAATACTTATCTACCTTATTGTTGCTTGTCTCTCCCAACTTGAGGGATATCCCCTCGAATTTTTTTTTTTCCTATGGACCTTGATTTCCATTTTCTGCCATTAATGCCCAATTATCAATAATCTGAGAGATACAACAAACAAGTCTCCCCACTGTGGCATGCATTGCAAAGAGATCAGCTATAGGCACAAAAAAATATCACTTAAATCCTTTGCCATTTCCACCTTTGAAAATGGAAGGAAACCTAAGAGTAGAATCTGTAATTGGTTTGTATATTCTCATGAAGCAGATGACTTCTCTTTGCCTTGCCATGTGCATTTTCTCTTTCCAATATCCAGTGGCTCGTTGTATATATATATTAAAATTTCTTTTTCCTCCTTTCCCAGTTCTTAAATCTTCTAGTTCTTTATCTTAGCTATCAAGATTTGGTATATCTTAAATTGATTTACTTATATCAGATGAGATATATAAGCATTGAAAATACATTTAATTTTATGACATTTAGTATATTAGTGACATTAAACATATTACTGAGTGGTCTTTTAGTTGCTTGATTTGACAAATCATAAATAAACAATAAGCAGTATTTTCCCTACTTCATATTTTATATACCAATTTTATTACTGCAATTTTTCTCCTTTCTAAAGAAAAAAGTAGCAATGAGACTTTGCCAATAAACAAAAACAGTTAAATGCATAATCTACTAGCCTCATATTGCCTAATGCATTCCATTTAGAGCATGCTTACCAATGAACCCTTCATTTTTTTATTGCTTTATAGAATCCAAAGCATTATATAGACACAAAGAATACTATACTATTTCTATACACAAACATATACACACTTGTTATTCAAATATTTGGTTCAATTGAACAACATTCTGTTATGAAAGCTCACAATGCAATTTTAAAGTGAATCAATTAACATTTGAAACTCTGCTTATTTTTACATAAAATGTAGATTTCATCTTGTCTCAGTATTAGAAAATCTGGGTATCTGAGGCACATTTAAAACTCTGCTGATTTTTACATAAAATGCAGATTTCATCTTGTCTCAGACATTAGAATATCTGAGTATCCCAGGTGTGGCATTAGCTTCCTATGCTGAAGGTTGACCCTCTCCTTGGCTCACTACTGTCACTTCCTGATGAAGCACATTCACTTACTGATCTGGTTGCACCTCCATTTATATAACCATGACCACTTCCAGCTATAGCCATATATCTAGGTTAATTCATCCTGTTTCAGGATTCCTTCATATCCAAAACTAATTTCAATGAAAACAATTTGTTTCCTTAGAGTGCCATTCCTTTCATCCTTTGGCTGTTTTAATTAGTCATGCCTTTCATTAAGCCTATGCCTTGTCTGAATAAGAAAATATAATGGTTTTTCTATAGAACAATAATAAACTCACAGAAAGAGAAATTTAAAAAGTAATCCCACTTACCATTGCAACAAAAAATAATTAAGATACCTAGGAATAAACTTAACCAAGGAGATAAGAGAACTGGACTCAGAAAATTTTAGGATGCTGAGAAAAGAGATAGAGGAAGACATGAACAAAAAGAATATACCATGTTTATGGACTGGTAGAATCAACATAGTTAAAATGTCCATACTACCCAAAGCAATCTATAAATTCAATGCAAACCCCATTGAAAACCAACAACATACTTCAAAGACCTAGAACAAATTCTCCAAAAATTTATCTGGAATAAAAAAAAATACCCCGAATAGCTGCAGCAATCATAAGAAAGAAGAACCATGTTGGAGGGAACACAATACCAGATATAAAGCTATACTACAAAGCTATTGTTCTCAAAACTGCCTGGTACTGGCACAAGAACAGAAATATAGACCAGTGGGACAGAACAGAAAACCCAGAAATCAACACAAGCAATTACGCTTAATATTTGACAAATGAGGCAAGAGCATGCAATGGAGTAAAGACGATCTCTTAAATAAATGGTGTTGGGAAAAGTGGACAGATATTTGCAAAATAATGAAACTAGACCACCAAATTATACCATACACAAAAATAAACTCAAAGTGGATAAAAGGACTTAAACATAAGATGGTAAACCATAAAAAATCTTAGAAGAAGCCATAGGCAGCAAAATAGCAGACATTTGTCATAGCAATATATTTAACAATGCAGCTCCTAGGGCAATGGAAACTAAGGAGAAAATAAACAAATCGGATTACATAAAAATAAAAAGTTTCTTCACTGCAAAAGAAATCATCAACAAAACAAGAAAGCCACTGCATGGAATAATATATTTACCAATGTTATCTCCGATAAGAATTTAATATCCAACATTTACAGGGAACCCATACAACTTAATAAAAGGAAGATAATCCAATCAAAAATTGGGCAAAGGACCTAAATAAGAAATTTTTAGAAAGAGGACAGAAAGAAGACCAAGAGACATATAAAATCATGCTCAAACTCACTAATCATCTGAGATATGCAAATCAAAACAACAACGAGGTATTACCTCACACCTGTCAGAATGGCTATCATCAACAAATCAACAAAAGCCAAGTGAGGGCCAGGATGCAGAGAAAAAGGAACCCTTGTGCACTGCTGGTGGGAATGTAGACTGGTGCAGCCACTGTGGAAGACAATATGGAGTTTCCTCAAAAAGTTAAAATGGAGCTTCCATGTGACCCAGTGATCCCACTTCTAGGACTATATCCCAAGAAACAAGAAACACTAATCAGAAAGGATATATGCAGTTAGGTTTTGATGTATAACAAATGCCTCCAAAATAGGTGGCTTAAAACATTTTACTTAGCTCACTAGACAGTGGGTTGGCTGCATAGTTCATCTGATCTGCAGCAATGTAGCAGATCTCTATGAGGATAATTAATACAGAAGATTGCTTATCTGGTCGTCAGTAGCCTAATAACGGGGCTGATTTTGCTACTTGTCTCTCATCATGCAATAGGCTTCTCCACAAGCTCTAACAGAAGGAAGATAGGAAGGTGCAAGATCTCTTGAGCCCAGGCTGGAAACTTGGCACAGTGGCACAAACTAATTTCTAAGAATAGCTCTCATTAAAGGGGTAGATTCTATTTCTGGTGAGCTGAAAATTGATATTTTTGCAAGTAGCCATGAATATTTACCATAAAAAAGTACCTCTTTCACCAGTAAATACAACACCTGGGAAATTTTTTCCTCCAGTAAATTCATTTGTTCATGTATGGTTAGCAACATCTATTTAGCCAAGACTTATTTTCATTTTCATAACTGTCTCCTAGAATTTTAAGTGATTCTCCAATTATGGTTTTTATAAAGCATCTATCAAGTTTACTATTCCTGGTGATATAATATACAATGGAAATATTATAAATACGTAGAATATATCTACCATGACTGAGTCTACAACTAGTCTTTTTTTTTAAAAGACTCCATTCTGAGTCTTTTTCCTATTCAAGTCAAGAGTTGTTTTTGTTTTGTTTTGTTTTGTTTTTTTATAACAGATTATATACAAATTATCAGTTACAAAAATAGCCAAAAGGATTAAAGTGCAGCATAGGCAATATAATCACAATTTTCTAATTATTATGTATGGTGTCAGTTGGGTACTAGACTTATGGGGTAATCACTTAAGTTATACAACTGTCTAATCACTGTTGTACACCTGAAATTAATAATATCATGTGTCAACTGTAATTGAAACATCTTAAATATTAAAAATAAAATAACAACAAAAGAAGCTTTGTTATGTTTATACAATAGAATACTACTCTGCCATAAAAAAGGACAATAATGTTATCCTTCCCAACAGCATGGATGGATCTGGAGAGCATTATGCTAAGTGAAATAAACCAGTCAGAGAAAGACAAGTACCACATGCTTTCACTCATATGTGGAATCTTGTGAATGAAATAAACTAACAAAATAGAAGCAGAATCACAGATAGAGAGTAGACTGACAGCTAGCAGAAGGGAGGGGGTTGAGAAGCTTGGTGAAAAGGTGAAGGGTTTAATAAATAAAACTCATAGAAACACTCAACAGTATAGTAATTACCAGAGAGAGAGGGTGTTAAAGTGGGATTAGGGAGGACAAATGATAATGGAAGAAGACTTGACTTGGTGTGCTGAACACACAATACAATACATGGATGATCTAGAATTGTACATATGAAACCTATATAATTTTATTAACCAAAGTCACCCCCAATAAATTCAAGAAAAAGTAAAAAAAAAAAATGCTGCATGGATTGAATAAATGTATCAGTGGCAAAAAAAAAAGTCTATTTTTCTATTTTAAAAAATTTTATTTCATTGTTTAAAGTATTACAAATAGTAGTACATATGTCTCCTTTCTTTTTCCCCATTGACCTTCCCCACGGCATGTGCTTTCACCCCCCAGTGTCTTGTATCTATTGGTTATGCTTGTATGCATGCATACAAGTCCTTTGGTTGATGTCTTACCCCTCCCCCCCCCAGTACTCCCCAGCCTTTCCACTGTAATTTGACAGTCTGTTCAATACTTCTCTGCCTTTGTATCTACCTTTCAGTTCATCAGGTTATAATGTTCATTATTATCCATAAATGAGTGAGATCATGTGGTATTTTTCTTTCACTGCCTGGCTTATTTCACATAGCATAATGCTCTCCAGGTCCATCCATGCTGTTGCAAAGGGTAACATTTTTGTCCTTTTTATGGCAGAGTAGTATTCCATTGTGTAAAAGTAACAAAGCTTTTTTGGTGTTATTTTATTTTTATTTATTTTTAATTAATATTTTAAAAATTTCAAATGTAGTTGACATGATATTATTAGGTTCATGTGTACAACGTAGTGATTAGACATTTGTGTAACTTAAGTGATTATCCCGTAAGTCTAGTACCCAACTGATACCATACATAATTATTATAAAATCATTGATTATATTCCATATGCTGCATTTTAATCTTTTTGACTGTTTTTATAACTGGTAATTTGTATATATATTCCACATTATATTCAATGGTCACTTTGTCATATGCCAAGTATGTGTAGTTCTGTTTCTATTTCAATTAGCCACCTAACCCAGCATCAATAACATAATGTTCAATTTCTTATAGCTTTTTAATAAGTTTTGATATTTTGTAGATTATATCCATAAGATTTTTAAGCTGTTTTTGATCTGTTTAAATTTTTATCTTTATTGTTTAAAGTATTATAGATATCCCCCTTGTTTCCCTATTGACCTTCTCTCACCCTCTTCCCATCCCTTCCCCAGACCTTCACCCCACTATTGTATGTGTCCATGGGATATGCATACATGCATTAAGTTCTTTGGTTAATCTTTTCCCTTTTCCCTCCCACCCCCACTTCCCTTTGAGGATCCTCATTCTGTTGAGTGCTTCCATGACTCCATTACTCTAGATCTATTTTGTTTGTCAGTTTATTTTATTAATTAGATTCCACATATAAATGAGATCATGTCATTCTTATCAATGATATGGTTAATAAGAGGTTAGAGTTAATAATTCAAAATATATAAAGTAATCATACAAATCAACCAGAGGAGGACAAACAACCCAATCAACAAAGGGGCAGACGACCTAAATAGACACTTCTACAAAGCAGACATACAAATGGCCAAGAGACATATGGGAAAATAAAATCACTAATCATCAGAGAGATAAAAATGAAAATAGCAATGAGGTATCACGTCTCACCTGTCAGAATGGCTTCCATCAATAAATCAACAAACAGGTTCTGGCAAGGATATGGAGAAAAGAAAACTCTATAGTACACGGCAGTGGGAATGCAGACTGGTACAGCCACTCTGGAAAACAGTATGGAGTTTCCTCAAAAACTTAAAAAAGGAAACTTTCTTTTGACCTAGTCATCCCACTTTTAGGAATATATCCTAAGAAACATGAAACACCAATAAGAAAGAATATATGCACTCCTATATTCATAGCAGTGTTATTTACAATAGCCAAGATTTGGAAGCAGCCCAAGTGCACATCAGTAGATTAGTGGATAAAAAAAAAAAAAAAAATAGTGGTACTTTTTCACAGAAGAATGATATGAAGCTGGAAAAAAGACAGAACTCTTATCTCCTGAGACATTATGAAGGGGCCTTGAGAATATTATAAGTGAAACAAGTCAGTCAGGGAAAGCACATCTATTTTAATCCATTCATCTAGTGATGGACACTTACTTGGGCTGCTTCCAAATCTTGGCTATTGTAAATAATGCCATGATTATAGGAGTGCGTATACCCTTTTAAATTAGTGGGTTGTGGTGTTTTGTTTTGTTTTGTTTTGTGTGTTGTTGTTTTTTTTGTTGTTGTTGTTTCTTTGGATAATTTTCCAGAACTTAAGTCGCTCGGTCATTAGGCAGTACCATTTTTAATTTTTTGAGCAATCTCCATAATGCTTTCCACAGGGACTCCACCAATCTGCATTCCTACCAACAATGCATGAGGATTCCCTTTTCTTTGAATTCTTGCCAACACTTATTTTTTGTTGCTTTATAAATAATAGCCATCTGACAGATGTGGCTTGATATTTATTAGTGGATTTAATTTACAATTCTTGGTGATTAGTGACATTGAGCATCTTTTCCTATGTCTATTAGCCATCTATATGTCCTCTTTGGGGAAGTGTTTATTTGGGTCACTTGCTCATTTTTTAATCAGAGGGTTTTTAATGTGTATGTGTGTGTGTGTGTGTGTGTGTGTGTGTGTGTGTGTGTGTGTGTTGAGTTGTATGAGTTCTTTAAAAAGTTTATATATTAACCCCTTATTAGGTGTATCATTGCCAAATATGTTCTCCCACTCAATGGTTTGTCTTTTTAGTTTGTGATTTTATTGATTTTATATAGAGGAAGGGAGAGGAATATATAGAGAGAAATATTGATCAGCTCTCTCCTGTATGCCCCCTACTTGGGATCATACTTGCAACTCAGGCATGTGCCCTGACCAGGAATCAAACCAGTGACCTCTTTGGTCATGTGTCAATACTCATACTGGTTGGGATGTCTTTTCATTTTGTTGATGGTTTTCTTTGCTGTGCAAAGACTTTTTAGTTTGATATAGTCCCATATGTGTGTGTTTTTAATTTATTTTCCGTTGTCCTGTTATAGAATTCCGCATGTTTGCGGCTATAATTTAGAATGAATCTCTCTGACTATAGTGACTCAAACTATAAATGAGGAAGCAAATATGTGTACATTCTTTCATAGGAAAATTGAGGATTTATTTGTTAATTGGCTTTGAGATCCTAGGATTAAAGGTTTTAAGTACTATCTTTACTAAGGATAAAAACTAATTAAAGTTTTAATCTCAAATAATTTTAGGATTAAAGGATGTCTTACATTTATGTAATGGTTAATTGAGATAAACTGCTTCTTTATGGTCACACTCCCCTCTCCTTTCACCTCTCTTCTATGATTTTCATTCTGATTTCTGTTACAGGTCAGTAGCACAATCCTTTTCTTATTATTTTTGTGACATATCAAAAATAAAGTTTCTTACATTTGGATAAATAATGACTGTAGCTTATACTCTGTGGAGACAGCTTGCCTATGTTGTCTTCAATCTAGACTCACATTCTTAGTCTAATGAATAATTAAAGTTTGGAGGAGAAAGTGTGCACCATCACTGAAGTAATTTCTAAGCATATTTAGGAAAGTATTTTGATAAAGGGAATAAAAATAATTAATATGGTTCCAGATACTCTTCTGGTTTGTCATTATAGTATTGTTTATTCTGTGAGAGTTTGGAGAGTTTGGGTGGTGACACTTATTTGGTACTAACCTTGATCTTCATGAAAAAGTTAAAGTACATATAGTAGGCTTTTCCTTCTCTCAAAGAAATCAACTGATCATGAAAAAGCACAGAAACTACTCTCTAGACAGGAACTATTTTACTTAATGTATTACAGTTACAGAAGTTTAAAATCAATGATGTCTTTCTAATGCATTTCTATTAAATAAGCCAATTAGTAAAGACAATATAGATAAAGCAAATATTCAAGTATTCTCTCTCTCTCTCTCTCTCTCTCTCTCTTTCTTTCTCTCTCTCTCTCACTATATATATATGTATATATATACATATATATACATATATATACATATATATATAGTGAGAGAGAGAAAGAGAAGTGTCTTTATATATATAGTCTTTATATATATATAAAGAATATATATATGTCTTCATATATATATATTTATAGTGAGAGAGAGAAGTGTCTTTAAATAGGTATGCAAAAGCATATATATATATATATATATATATATATATATATATATATATAATTTATAGGGGAAAAAGAACAATTAAGTAATTTTGTTTTCATGCTTCTGATACAAAAATGGAGTTCCAAATAAAAACATATAAACAAACATTTATGAAAGATAAAGTATCTATATTTGATAGAATTGTAGAAACAACCCAAAAAGATACATGACCCCTTCTTTCAGTGTTATTATCTAATTTGGGAAATTATGAAATAAATGTCTAAACTCTTATGCAAAGTTTGTTTGTTTGCTTTTTATTTATTTTTTGTTTTGTTTTAAGTAAAGGCTTTCATAACATAGTTGGAACCTTGTAGCTTGGAGGACAGAAACAAGCCATCACCCTGTGGTGGTATATGAATTCCCTTTTATCTATGGGGAAAGGGAATTTGAGCTGAGCTTTTAAAACTGGATAGGAATTTGGATACCACTTGATTCTAGTCCTGACTTAGAGTCTTCCTCTTAGAAATGCATTAATGGATTCCTAGAACTTCTATAATGTAAGCTACCTCAGCTCTAATTGACATTCCTCTTCCTTATGTGTACCCTTAACATGTGTTTACTGAATACTTAATTTTCTACCTCACTTTATTCTCAGAACTTCAAATCAATCAAGGATTCTCTTCTATTTAGAAAAATATTTCACTGAATATGCATGGTAGCACATGGACAAGAAGGCAAGTTAGGGAATAAAGTAAATAAGTATGATCTACCATTCCATAATGGATGGTGCCAGGGCAGCTGTGGAAACCCATAGGGAAAAATAGGAAAAGTTAGTCTGTTTCTCTCAGTCTTCTTAAACCTTATTTCCTAATGCGATATTTATAAATATGCATATGTCAATTCACACATAAGTTAAAAAAAATAATATTTATTTCTTTAAAATGAATTATTTGAAATGGTAGTTCTTTTTATAATGCTAAATATTAAAATAGAGGGTTGTTTTTCAGCCCATATTTTTCTATATTGATGACAGTTGCTATTCAATTAAAATAGTCTAGGCTTTTCCCATATCCACAATACAAAAGAACTAATCTAATTCCCTTAATTCACTTTTTTATATCTCTGTGTTGACGAATTTCTCTACGTGCAATTATAACTGTGTACACTCAAATGCTGATCATTTCAAATGGTGCCCTTTATTACAGAAAGTCATTTAATGAGTAGATGCTAACTGTGTTACTGACTCAACAGACTTCTCAAGAAAGAGTGATTCTGCTGTTCTTAACCCCTAAAGTCATTTTTTTTTTTTGGTCCAAGAAATGAACACGACCCTATCTAAATTAAAGTGGCTGCTTAATTTTTTTTTATTTGGCTGATGAGTATAAATTACATCATTTAACATGTAAAACTTCATGCATGTATTGACATATTGGTACATTTAGTAGTAGTCTGTTTCTCACATACCATTTTTATTGAAGTGCCTTTAAATAGGTATGCAAAAGCATTTTTAATTTATCTTTTCTCTTTATTTTCCCATATCACCATTTATTCCCCCTATACCCTCTTCAATCTCCACCCACCTCTCTCACACTTATCACCACACTGTTGTCTGTTTCCATGCGTTATTTCTCTTTTTATTTTCTTGTTTGCTCAATTCTATTACCTACGTCCAGTTTTAAATATGGAATGTCAAAGCAAGTACAGTCATTATTTACAGTGCTATGACAAAGAACATTATAATTCTAAAATTTTCTAATTGTTTTTAAGTGTAGTATAAGTTCAGACACACATTTATGTGAAATATGGCTTTCTTAAGTAAGCTGCAATGAAGTGTCATTAAGAATTAAACATTATAATACAGCAAAAGAGTTTATAAAGCACAGCCTTAATGTATGTACTCTTGACTCTTTATGTTTGAGGGTTCAGCAAATACAGATACTTGTTTTTAGAAATTGCTGTACTTTACAAATAGCTAAAACTATTAGTGAAATATAATACATACATCATGATATGAATTAAATATGGTTTGTGAAACAAACCAAAAAACACCACCAATGTGTTTTAGATATATAGATAAATAGATTACATAATCTTAATAACTACTCACTAAGCGATTGCTTCAATAGTTAAAATAAATTGGTGTTCCAGTTTCAGAATTGAGTCTTTACTTATTATGATATTTCTATTACCTGCTCATTCTTCTGAGATAATCACACTGCCCCATATTCCTTTTACATCTATGTTGGAAGGGATGTTTTATCAACTCAGATTTAATAATTATTGGAAATCTTACAGCTGCCATGTTTCAAAGTTCGGGCTTCAGGTAAAACTTTATTATCTATATATTGAAATCTATAGCTACTTTTTTTTTACTATTTTTTATTAAGGTATTATATGTGTACATATCTTTCCATTGCCCCCCCACCCCCAATAGCTACATTTATTGCAGGTACCAAAAGTTAGCATCAGACTGCAATTCTAGGAAGTTCATCTCTTCAACAATGATCTTTGTGTCCACTTTGTATACTGAAAAATGTTTGCTATATTTTTCCCTCCTCTTTTGGGTAAAATCTGCAGTGTGTTATTAATGGAGATATTTTCATAATGGGACAATTGTAAGATTCAGTATCTGTAATATATTTATTATGTGGAATATATTTCATTATAGGCTGGAGTGATATCTGGTTTTACATTATCCAATAATAATTAAGATTACAAAGTGATATTTTTCTGTAGGTGTAGGTGAAGAAGGACTGAAACATAATATCACATTTGAAACTCTAGTAAATTATTCCAGTCCCCTCAGTGTACAGACTGGTATTCTGCTACTTTTCTTTTTTCTTTCTATTCTAGTGAAGCATTGAGTGAAACTTTAGTAATTTCTTTCTCTCCACAGATTTATCTTTTCTATAAATGTAACTCTGTGAATGTTTACTCTTTAATATTTAAGGCCACGACATTCCAGAATCTTGATTTTCCAGGACAGTTAATGACCTCTTTACAGAATGTAAGCATAAAAGTTTTGCATTCTAGACCTAGACTATAATACAAAAAAGTTAGGAAATGCATGATTAACTAAAAAATTAGGACAAATTTGAGGGACTGAAGCTCAAAATTAGGTTGACTTGAATTTTCTATGGGAGAGAAAAATCCATAAAAAGAAGATTCTGTGGTTAGAAGGGACTGTTTAGAAGCTGATGATTTTTTTAAAAATATATTTTTATTGATTTTCAGAGAGGAAAGGAGAGGGAAATTAGAAACACCAATGATGAGAATCATTGATCAGCTGCCGCCTGCACACCCCCTACTGGAGATCAAGCTCACAACCCAGCATGTGCCCTTGACCTGAGTCAAACCAGGGACCCTTCAGTCTGCTGGCCAAAGCTTTATCCACTGAGCCAAACTAGCTAGGGCAGAAGCTGATGATTTTAATATGTCCATTCTTAGTAATGACTGAATACCTGGAATAACTTTGTGAGTGGTTAGATAGAAATGGCGATAAAGTTTGAGTTCAAATTGTCAAGGAACTATGAGGTGAAGAAATATAGTGACACTCAAAGTAATTATAGGTACTACTAATTTGGAGAGATATAATTAAAATTCTATGTTAAATATAAGTAATGAGAATGAAAGGGTAGGTGCTAAGTTCATAGAAGGAATGGGGTAGAAGTGAGAAATAATAACTCTGGAATCTAGTTTTGATTTCTCATTTGAATGCCCTGTTTTGTTGATCTGAGGTCACTTTCAGTCATCTCTTAAGTGGTACTTAATCAAATATGAAAACATTAGAAATAATACACCTTGATTATTCATTATTTTGCAAAACAGAAAATTGTAGCCTGCTTTTGGTTTCTCACTGGATTCTTTCTAAAATAAATCACTATAGTTATGACTGTTTTCTGATAAATTACTGAATATATACTAATCTTAAGGTTCCTATCTGAAAAGTAACAAAAATGTCTATAATTATTCAAGGAGATAACAAAGTATGCGCAGTGTGCATATATGTGTATATATCATAAAATAATAAGCAACAGAGGAAAATTTAAATAGATTATAGTGAGGAAATATCAATTTTGTAACCTATTCTATATTCATACATACTTTATAAATTAATTTTTGAAGAGAATCCTATTTATAAATTCCAAAACAAGAATAACAGTACTAATGCTAAAAAATATGGGTAATTGTAGGTGAATATATCTCTCCTTCACTCCCCAAAATAAACATCTTTGCATAAGTCAATAGTCCAAAATTTAAATGCCAAGCATAGAGTTTTGCAGTACCGTATTTCTTTAGGCAATATGTTATGATCTAACATTTTAGCTAAAGAAAGCTTGACATAAGACTGACCATTACCCTAACCAGTTTGGCTCAGTGGATAGAGCATTGGCCTGTGGACTGAAAAATCCCAGGGCAGGGTAGATTCAAGTCAAGGGCATGTACCTTGGTTGCAGGCACATTCCCAGTGGGAAGTGTGCAGGAGGCAGCTGATCGGTGTTGGTTTCTCTCTCATTGATGTTTCTAGCTCTCTATCCCTCTCCCTTCCTCTCTGTAAAAAATCAATAAAGTATATTAAAAAAAAAAAGAATGACCATTACTTCTGACTAATATTATAGGTCCCTTGCCTAGCAGACAGTTCTTTTGCTATAGTCCTTGAACAACCAAGAAGGTTGTTCAGCATATCTTTAAAAATGAATGGGGAAAATACACCTATATTATCACTGTTCTTGCACTAAAATTTAGCATTTCCATCAGGTCTGTATATGTGCAATACTATGATATACCTGGAATGTGTTATAGCAGTACCTGGAATTTTGCCAGCGATATGATTTACAGATTTTTTTTCCAGAGCATATTTTAGTTCATTATACTTTGAAATAAATGTAGGTTCATCATCACTTAAAAATTGTTATTAGGTACTATCCCACATTATTTGTTAAGTGGGTTAGTAACATGATTCATTAATAACTTAATGATAAGTTAATTATCACTCTAGTTGGCTAACCTGGAGGCAGATATAAAAATGGGGGGAAAAATGAGGAGGGAAGCTTGTGAAGGGTAAAGAGCAGAAGGAGCAAGAGTGCCGTGTTGGATTGTAGTGCTGATTTCAAACCTCTGAGAGGAGTCAGGAATAAAGGAGGAAGGTTATGAGGTAGCCTCAGACTGCAGTGCACCTCTAAGAAGGTCGTGGCCAGACCCCAGGAGAAGCCACAGTGCAAGGACCATTTGTTAGAGGAAACCCATGTTAGTTGGGGTTGCCAAGGTGTATAACTCTGCTGAGCTTATTCATTGCCCAGGTAGAAAAGGGTCTTGGTGGGAAAGCTGAGTAGACCCTGAAAGAACTGGAGATAATGAGTCCATTATGCTCCTCACAGAAGGTTCTCTCCTTTCGTATCTGAGTGGTACACTAAGATTCCTTCCACAGTAAATATCTCATTGATGTATTTCCCATGTTTTTACAAATATTTATATATTTGCTTCCTTTATAATCCTTTTGAATTGTTTTCTTTTTAATTTAAAAATGTTATTCTGAGATTTCCACAGGCTTTCCCAGACAAATGCCAAATGGTCCATTTTTTTCCCCTCATGAAAAAAATGTCATGAGCCCTTAACCTAGAGAACACATTAAGTGGGTGGCATATCAAACCAAATTTCATATTAGGATATCAAGTTTCCCTAATCATTTACTCATGTATGAATCTTTAAAAAAAAATAACTCACTAGGTTGAGTTGAGTAATCTGCCTGGATTTTTTGTCTTAAAGGACTTCTGTGAAACTCTGTTGTCTTTGTATGTCTGTGGCCTGGATGACTGACAAGAATGCTTTCTGTGCCAAAACCGGTTTGGCTCAATGGATAGAGTGTTGGCTTGGGGACTGAAAGGTCCCGGGTTCGATTCCGGTCAAGGGCATGTACCTTGGTTGCGGGCATATCCAAGGGGCAGCTGATCGATGACTCTCTCTCTCATCGATGTTTCTAACTCTCTATCTCTCTCCCTTCCTCTCTGTACAAAATCAATAAAATATATTTTTTAAAAAATGCTTTCTGTGAGATTTCCGAAAATTCTGTATTAGGCTGCAGAGAAAATTATTTCAAATATGGGCATTTGCCAAAACTATTTTCACGCATTTAACTCATCTCTCAGACCTAGTCAACTAGCAGAAAGAAAGGAGGCAAAATGTGTTTTAAAGCCTCCAGGAAAAATAATATATTTCAATTTGTAACTAAACAAGGTTATTGATTGTATGAGGAAAATGTAATTTTTAAATGTCTCAATTAATTTAAAATTTAACTCAATAAATATTTCATTGAGAGGTTCATATTTTAGATTCTAAACTATTAAATCTGAGAAATATGTTCTTCCTGTGGCTAGTGGAAAATAAAAATCTTGCCAGAGTCTGACAATGTCTTTTCTTATCTGAAATGCTTTATCTTTTTTTTTTCTCCTATATTTGTTCATTCTACTCCCAATATCCTTATGTTTACATTCCAGATAATTAGTTTATATCAGGATATGCTTCTCTAGATCACCATCTCTGTTGCTTATCTCTATAAATTATCTGTTACCATAGATCATGATTTATCATATACAATAGGTCACTGTTCAAAACACATTTTCAAATACTTTTTTTCTGAATTTTAGTTTTATGTGTTATCTTGACTGGGCCACAATGTACTCAGATATTTGTTTAAAGATTATTGTGAGTGTCTATGAGGATGTTTCTGGATAAGATTGGCAATTGCATTGGAAGATTGATTAAAGCAGTCTGTGCTTTCTAACATGTGTGGGTATCGTCTAATCTCTTGAAAGTTTAAATCAGAGATGGGGAATAGAGTCTGGCCCCATGACCCTATAAGGCAAGCAACATCATGTATTCTGGCCCTGCCAAGACATTATGGGTGAGTTAATTAAATGTTTGACCAAATATAGCAGGCTAATTTTATATTGATAACTGTGTATGGCCAGCAAATGATGCTATAAATATCCAAATGGCCTCAGCAGAAAAAAGGTTCTACTCCTATGGACTCAAAGCAGAGCAAAAAGGTGGATGAAGGAGAATTTACTCTCTGCCTGTCTTCAAGCTAGGACATCAGTCTTCTCCTTCCATTGGACTTGGCCTTGGCCTGCAGCTAACACCATAAGCTCTCTTGCTTCTCTGACTTTTAGATACAGACAGACTCGAACCACAGCATTGGCTCTCCTGGGTCATCTCCTGCTTGTTGAGTACAGATCTTTGAACTCCTCAGCCTCCATAATTATATAAGTCAATTAAAATAAACTTGTTCTTCTTTTTATATATAGATTGTGGAATTATATATAAAATCTTTTTTTAAAATCTGGAGAGAGGAGAGAGAGAGAGAGAGAGAGAGAGAGAGAGAGAGAGAGAGAGAGAGAGAGAGAGAGAGAGAGAGAGAGAGGTTCTGTATGTCTGGGGAGTCGTGACTAATACACTTTCTTTCAGTCAGTGAGTAATAACATTTGGTGGAAAGTTCCGCTATGGGACTTAGTAAACAGTCTATTACATGATAGATTTGATAAAAGACTAGGAAGGGCATAATGGTTTCAATGTGAGGAAAGAAGTCAGGTTTCTCATCAACCATAATTCACACATTTTGACCTGAGGAGTTAAAAGGACTGAAAGAACTCAAGACTTGATCATTGTTTAAAACAGATTAGAGTTTCCTGATTTACTGACCCAATTTTCCATAGATTCTAGCAACATCTATTTTGTCAGTGTGGAAGAAAAAAAGGCTTGAGTGCCAAAAAGTTTTGTGCTAAGGATGTGATGAATGAAATACTCAAAGGCTAGCCCTGTCACCAGTAAAATAGATTTCTCTACAAACAGTGATATTTAGGATTTGGGTTTTCTTAGGGAGGAATTTGTTTGGTGAGTGGAAATTCTCATTTTCAACATCTATCTCTCAGCTGGTTTTTCAGGGAGAATGTACAAAGTCATTTCATAGAAGTAGAAAAGCAATCATTTGACATACTATGAAGTTTAAAAACACGACAGAACTATAGAAAGTACAGAAGTGAAGATATAAAGCAAGTTGTGCCTTCATGAGTATCTTTGTGTGTGTTTTTCTTCTGATGTTTATAATAAGTAAGGAGGGAGACATAAGAATTTGCAAATGATGCTTGGAAATGCCCGGGCATCTGCTATTCATTAAAATTAATATCTAGCTCCTTGGCTGCGGATACATGGCTCTGGAAGTCAGCATACTTGTTGGTGTTTATCATAACTGAGATAGAGTGGATGATTAATCTGTTTTAGTTTGGAATAGTCTCAATGAAGCATTTCTAACAGATTTCTGGGGAAGAAGCATATTGCATCTGAACCCTGCCCTTTCATTATCCACTTATTTATTTATTCACCACTCTTCTAATCTCTGGAAATATATAGAAACACGTATCTTGCCACTGTGGAGCTTGCATAGTCCAGGGACAGGTAGACTTAAAGTAACTAGTCATAAAAAGAAGCAAAATAATAAAAGGTATTGATAAAAACTGAATAAAATGCATGGGTAACAAAATACAAAATTGGGTGGGAACCTAGTTTGAGTGGTCAAAAATGGCTTAATTTTAGAAGAAATGAAGGAAACAACAATTTCCTTCACCATTAAAGGAACTGGGGCAAATTACTCTAAATGAAATATCAGATAATTGCTAAGTAGGAAAAAATTGTTGCGAGAACAAGTATTGCTAGGGCACATTGAGTGAGGGGGAAAATAGTAAGTGAACATGTTGAATGGGTTAGAAACATCAGAACTTTCAGAGCATCCTATCTAATAAAAGAGTACTATGCAAATTGACCATCACTCCAACACACCAGATGGCTGCCCCCATGTGGACACAAGATGGCCACAACAAGATGGCCAGCATGTGAGGACAGTTGGGAGGGACCAGGCCTGCAAGGGAGGGCAGTTGAGGGCGATCAACCCTGCAGAGGAGGGCAGTTAGGAGTGACCAGGACAGCAAAGGAGGGAAGTTGGGGGCGACCAGGCCTGCAGGAAAGGGCAGTTGGGAGAGACCTAGGCCTGCAGGGGAGAGCAGTTGGATGGGTACCAGGCCTGCAGGGGAGGGCAGTTAGGAGTGACCAAGGCCTTCAGGGGAGAATTTATGCATCAATCAGGCTGGCAGGGGAGAGGTTAGGAGGTGATCAGGCTGGCAGGCAGAAGCGGTTAGGAGCAATCAGGAAGGCAGGAAGGCAAGCAGTTGGGAGCCAACAGTCCCAGATTGTGAGAGGGATGTCCGACTGCCAGTTTAGGCCTGACCCTACTACTGGGACTGGGCCTAAACAAGCAGTAGGACATCCTTCAAGGGGTTCCAGATTGGAGAGGGTGCAGGCTGGGCTGAGGCACACACACCAGCACAAATTTCATGCACCGGGCCTCTAGTTATATATAAGGTTGTAAATATTTTGGATTTTTCTCTAAAAGCAATGGGAAACTACTGAAGTATTTTAGGTATAGGAGTAACTGGAGCAAATTAATTTTGAAAGATTACTCTGATTCTTTATGTTAGAAAACTAACACCCATTACAGTATTAAACAAAGATAAAAAGTGCAATATACATTTTTGAATGAGTAAATTGTTATGAATAAATGAATGATATAATAGCAGATTGAGATAGAATACTTAGCTTCCCCAGAAACTATGTCCTAGCTAAATATTGATCATATCATTTTGGCAATATGCCTCAACCACTTTCTATGTACCTTTCCTTGAAAAAGCTATAATAACTTAAAGATAGACACAGGGAAAGAAGATAATCATCTGGCTAGAAAATACTTCCAATACATTTTATTGTTTTGCTGCATTGCTATTGAAAACCATTCCAAATTCAGGCAAATAAGGACACTCCTTGCCGAGACCGGTTTGGCTCAATGGATAGAGCGTCGGCTTGGGGACTGAAAGGTCCCGGGTTCGATTCCGGTCAAGGGCATGTACCTTGGTTGCGGGTATATCCCCGGTGCGGGGTGTGCAAGAGGTATCTGGTCGATGACTCTCTTTCTCATCGATGTTTCTAGCTCTCTATCTCTCTCCCTTCCTCTCTGTACAAAATAATAATATATATATATATATATATATTTTTTTTTTTTTTAAAAAAGGACACTCCTTAACTTTTGAAGGAGAAACAGCCTCCATGTTTTTGCCCAACTTGATGTCCATTTTCACCTAAAATCATAATCTGTTAGTGCTTGGATAAACAAAACCATGTGTATCCCTAGTCAATTTGGCCTAGTGGATAGAATGTTGGCCTCTGGACTGAAGGGTCCTGGGTTCAATTCCAGTTAAGGGCACATTCCTGGGTTACAGGTGAGATCCCTAGGAGAGACCTAGGTGGTGTGCAGGAGGCAGCCAATCAATGATTCTCTCTCATCATTGATGTTTCAATATCTCCTTCTCTCTCCATTCTTCCCTGAAATCAATAAAAATATATTAAAAACAAATAAACATGTGCATACGAGACATCAATAATAAGTTGGAACAAACCCATAGAGGCAGTACGATTTGGAAACTAGAGGCACAATAACAATGTAAGCTGAGAAGCATGAGATTATCTTTGCAGAAACTAAGGGTTTTCATTATTTTCCCTGTAAAAACAATTTAAAGAAAAACATTTATATCACAATTCTACTCCTTACATCTTCTGTCAATATCAGCTATATGATAAAATTGGCATATTTACTCATAATTTGAACTTGCCAATATCAATAATTTTTATTCTTATAAATTTCCAAATTAAATAATTCCCAACCATTCATTGTTTCATGACTCTGTCCATTCAACAAATATGTGTAGCATGACGATACATGCCAAATACTGTTAGGGTATCGGGTAAACTAGTGAATAGTTGTAGATATTATGTCTGCCATCAACAGACTTTACAATATAAAGGTTTATACATTGTAAGGTACAATTTCGATAATGATGTGATCAATACTGTGTTGGAATAGATATAGAGAATTATGGCTTCATAGGAAAGTGTTTTATTCATGGCATGTATAACCAAAATATTCTTCTCAGTGGAAATGACATCCAACTAAACCCTAAAAGATGCAGATGTAGCCAAATGAAAACAAAGGATGAGCACTTTTGACATAAATAACTTACAAAGAACTGCACTATAAACAAATAATATGACAAAACTAGGAAACTAGAGTCTCACAAGTATGAATAATTATGTCTGAATAAAAAACAGTATGTAATATGTGGTATGAAATGGTGGTATGTTGAGCTGTGTGGAATAAATATAATCTAAGTAAAGAGAAAAAGAAGCTTGATAAGAGGAAGGGTCTTGATTTCTGGGGCTTGTAAACAATATTGACATGCTTGTCCTTTGCCTATGTGCTTTGTAAAGCCACCTTTAATCAAAATGGCACATACATATAATATTTTATGATTACTATGGCTGCAATGTGGATAATTTAGTGTAGCATATGAGTGCAAAGAGAATAGATAATTGGATTCAGAAATTGTTCTTTTGTCATTATTGTTGTGGTGGTGTTTTTTTTTGTTTTGTTTTTGTTTTTACTATTCCAGTTGATTGTATATCACCAAGCGAGGCTACATCCGAATAAAATGCTGATGCTGCAGCACCTGATAAAAAATACTACAATAGTTGAACAAATCATATTTCTGATGGGGTTTCTTTTTTACTATAAAGCTCTATTTTTAACAGATATGTTTTGAGGACTCCTGAGAATGGTTAAGGACTGGGTCCTCCATAAAAGAACAATGCGTATTTGCAAAGGTGTGTGTAAATGTTAAAAAAGGTTTTATGAAGAAAACTTAAGACCTCAAAATTGTGTAAAGTGTGCCAAGAAACACATTCTTGTCTTTACTATCCAAATGGCAGGCTCTATGATTCTCCTGCAGTTATGTCCTTGGGTGATGGAACAAGAAACACCCCTGACTCTCTCCCGGTGTGACCTTTATCTGGTCCCTGAATCTACTATTTTAGGAAACATTTCACTGAGCTTTTTTCTTTGGATCTCATATCATTTTGGTTTCAAAGTACCATCCCATAAATAGCAATACTTCTTAAAAAATATATATTTTATTGAATTTTTTTTTTTTTTTTTTTTTTTTTTTTTTTACAGAGAGGAAGGGTGAAGGATAATTAGAAACATCAATGAGAGGGAAACATTGATCAGCTGCCTCGTACACACCCCAACTGGGGATGGCCTGCAACCAAGGTACATGCCCTTGACTGGAATCAAACCTGGGACCCTTCAGCCTGCAGGCTGATGCTCTATCCACGGAGCCAAAATGGTTAGGGCAATAGCAATATATATATTTAATTTTTTTTTTGTTGATTAAGTTGTTACATATGTGTCCTTATCCTCCCATTATCCCCCATCCCCCCTACTCATGCCCTCCCCCTCTGTTATCTGCGTCCATTGGTCAGGCCTATATGCATGCATACAAGTCTTTGGTTGATCTCTCCCTCTTACCCCACCCTCTTCTACTTTCCCTCTGAGTTTTGATAGTCTGATCAATATTTCTCTCTCTCTGGATTTGTTTCTGTTCATCAGTTTATATTGTTCATTATATTCCATAATGAATATATTATGAGATCATGTGATATTTATCTTTCTCTGATTGCCTTATTTCACTTAGTATAATAGCAATGCATTTTGAAAGCAACTTTTTATTATATGTGATGGGGCTTTATCATAGTTGTATGCTTGACCTGGTCTTTCTATTTCTAGGATTTTTTTCTAAAAGGAATATAAATAAGATTTTATCAAGATATAGTAATGTTTGCTGCATAGTCATTAGTAAAATACAAGGAGAAATTAAAATATTCCAATGTAAAGAATTATTAAATATATTAACATACCACTGTATGATTGACTATAATAAAGTTTTTTGAAAAGTGAACATTTGAAATAATGTTGATGAAATCAAATATGGTATGAATTGAAAAAGCGAAATAAAAGGTTTATATGAGTTTAATCTTTATTTTTTAAATTGTATATGCTAGTTTAAAATGCCAAATATTAAAGCACACATTTGTATATAAGAATGAAACACACACACACACACTCATATAATTTGAACTTTATTCTATTCACCATCCTAATAATTTTTGAACTCTATAGACTCAGCCAAAACTGTTGATAATGCACACTTTGATAATGTTTCCACACCATACTGAATTTGGGTACTGAACACCTAATGCAAACTACATAAGGTATGTTAAGAAAATTATATATTGATACTTGGAACCTACATAATTATTACCAATTGGGACTCAATTAATTCAACATTTCTTCTAAATATATAATACTTAGAAAGTTATTTTAAACTCTCCATGGTTTACTCATGTATTGATTTATTTTTAAGAAGCAAATAGACCTTTTCATCCCACTTTCCAAGCCAACATAGGTCAGCATTTATTAAAATGTGACATCACCTTATTCTATATTCTTTTCTGCTCCATGCATGCCTCTCCTCTTCCTTATTAATATCTCAAATAAGTCATCTTTTTTATGTCTACTATCAGGTATGTTCTCTCAGAATGTTCAATATTTAATTTGTTTTCTATTGAGGTATAAATAACAGCATTATATTAATTGCGGATATAAAATATAATTATTCAAAATTTGTATAAATTGTGAAATGATCACCACAATAAGTCTAGTTAAAGTCTGCCACCTTATATAGTTATAATATTTTCTTAAGATTTACTCTTAAGATTTACTCTTAGAAACTTTTTTAATATGCAATAAAGTATTATTAAATTTTATTTACCCTGCTGTAGATTTCATTCTTAAAATAAATTTTATTAGAACTATAGAGTCAAATCTAAAAATCCTATCTAGTTAAGAAATATAAAACAAAAGTATAATAAAGAAGAGTTATTATATTAATTATTTTAGCGACATATAAGTTGATAACATTTAGATCAATATTATTTGGTTACTGTAGAGAACTTATTTGATTCCATGATTATGTTGCTCTTCTTGATTTCTAATTTCAATTAAAATAATATACAAAGAAACATTATTTGAAAGGGAAATTCTAATTTGTAGCAGATTAGGAACATCTAATAAAGTTTTTGCTGTGTCACCAAATTCTCATCATATAAAACAATTCAGGTACAAAATGTCATTACACTTAACACCTAAAATTTATCTGCACATGTATAGATAAGATAAATTACTTGAAAATTAGATTAATCGGAAGCATGCTCCTAAAAGTTAGCATTTTTATTTCTTCTGAACTCTTTCACTTAAAATGACATTTCACTATTTATCTTTCTTAATGCATTTGAATTTTTAAATCACTCTGTGAACTCTCAACCAACCACTTAAAATTTAAAAAAAAGTATAGAAATTAACAGATATTATAATCAAGCAACCAGTATCTGGGTGAGATAACTTAGTCTCTGTTTGTATTTTGTATTCCTAAGATAGTACATATCCTAATTTTAATGTGAGCTAAATTTGCTAAGTTTTAAAATTGTGGGATAATTAGTGTTGAGGGTGGTATATATGAGAACATTCTAGATAAATCCTACATGCTCTTTTAAAAAAAGAAAATTGTGCATGTTGAAGTTAATTTCATATATCCAAACACGCATTTAAAGCAGCTTTACCCAATTATCTGCATGTCCCTCACTTGTCTCTAGAAATAAAAGCATTGACGCTGTCTGTCTTTTTTACATTATTTCTAAATTATAAGAATCTTGGAATAGTGCACTTCTGTTACATCTTAAAAAACTCAATTGCACTCTTTTCATTCTTTCATGTTTCTTTTTTCTTATATTCTGACTAGAGGCCTGGTGCATGAAAATTCATGCACTCCAGATGGGGGTCCTTCAACCCAGTCTGCTCCCTCTCCCAGTCTGGGAGCCCTCAGGAGATGTCAAACTGATGGCTTAGGTCTGTTCCCCACTGTAGTATGGCCTCCCACTGCAGGAGGCAACCAGCAGGGTGAGCAGCTGGTCCTGCTCCAGTCACTGCCACGCCCCCACCCACCCAACAATCGCTATCCCTAGTTTGGAAGTGTAGAAGAGGCAGCCAATCAATGAGTCTGTCCACTGGCATCCACCTTGGCTGGCCTGGCTCTGCCGGCTAGCTGGCCCTGCTCCAGTTAGGTCTATTTGCATATTGGACTTATTATATAGGACTAGAGACCTGGTGCACAAAATTCGTGCATGGGGGGTAGGGACCCCTCATCCCATCCTGCACCCTCTCCAATCCGAGACCCTTTGGGGGATGTCCAACAGCTAGTTTAGGCTCGATCCTGGAGATCAGAATTAATTCAATATTTCTCCTAAATATATAATATTTAGAAAGTTATTGTAAACTCTCCATGCTTTACTCATGTACTGATTTATTTTTAAGAAGCATATAGACATTTCATCACACTTTCCAAGCCTACATAGGTCAACATTTATTAAAATGTGACATTCTATATTCTTTTCTGCTCCATGCATGCCTCTCCTCTTCCTTATGGATATCTCAAATAGTCATCTTTTCTATATCTACTATCATGTATGTTCTCTCAGAATGTTCAATATATAATTTGTTTTTTATTGAGGTATAAATAACAGCATTATATTAATCCCCTATCCTGCGGATCGGACCTAAACTGGCAGTTGGACATCCCTCTAAAAATTCTAGACCACTGGCTTCTAATCGCTCACCTGCCTGCCTGCCTGGTCACCTCTAACTGTCCCCCGCTGCCAGCCAGGTCGCCCCCAAATACCCCCTCTCTACTGGCCTGATCACTCCTAATGGCCTGTCCCCCGAAGGCCTGGTTACCCCTTACTTTACCCCCTGCCGATCTGGTCGCTCCTAACTGCTCCCCTCCTATCCTGGTCACCACCAACTGCCCCCTCCTCTGCTGGCCTATTTACCCCTAACTTCCCCCCTGATGGCCTGGTCAACCCCACTGACCCCCTGCTTGCCTGGTTGCCCCCAATCCCTCCCCCTGCTGGCCTTGTTGCCCCACACAGCCTGCTGTTCAGTCATTTATTTGTCCTTCATTAACCACCCTGACGACCTGGTCATAGGTAGCCATCTTGTGAGGGTGTGAGGTAAATTTGAATATTACCTCTTCATTATATAGGATTGTGCCACTTTTGATTATTATTGCTTTTGATATTACCTCAAAATTCTTAGATATAATCTATATTTAAATTTTTTTTCATTATGTTTCTATTTGAACATTGCTATTGACCTATGTTAAAATTCACTGAATTTTTTTTCCTTGTTTGCATCAGGTCTGCTAATGAACCTATATAGATATTCTTCATTTGTGTAATTTCCTGTTTATTCTTTTTAAAAAGCATATTCTTTTAAAAAATATTTGTATTGATTTCAGAGAGGATGGGAAAGATAGAAACATCAATGAGAGAGACTCATTGATTGGCTGCCTCTTCTACACTTCCAAACTAGGGATTGAGCCCGCAACCTGGCATGTACCCTTGACTGGACTAGAACCTGGACCCTTTGGTCCATAGGCTGATTCTCTATCCACTGAGCCAAACTTGTTAGGGATCTGTTTATTTTTTCTCATACTTTTCATATATATGCTGACATTACCCATCTGATTTTCACATTGTCTATTTTTTTCCATTAGAGCCTGTGTTGGGATTCCTAAGACCACTTCTGATTTCCTAAAGGAAATCCTTCTTTACTAGAAGGATTCACAGAACCTAGAAAAACTCATTTGTGCATGATTATTACTTATTACAGTGAAAGAACATAGATTAAAATCAGCCAAGGGAAAAGCCACAGGGGAAGAAGTCCAGGAAAAACCAGGCATGAGCTTCCCATTAATGTCACTTAGTGGAATTGTACAAACATGTTTAATTCTTCTACAATGATGTGTGAGAACACATGTGGAGTATGGCTAACCAGGGGTTCACCCAAGCCTTGGAATCCACGGTTACAGGCATGTAGAACCTGTTTGATTGATCTCAGCTATTCAGGCTCTAACTTTCACAAACAAAAACAACCATTCACCATATTAACCATCTGATCAAAATATCAAACTAAGCCCAAGGCCTAAGGCATATAAAAACATTCTTCTCAGGCAGAATCATCGAAGGACTCAGAGCTCATCTCTCAGAAGACAGCCAGGGCCAATTCTAAAGCAGTTCTTTCTTGGGAGTGTGTGGACTTTGAACAACTCTGACCTGTTCTTTGTTTGTTTTTGTCATTTTTTTTTAAATCTACAGAGAGTATTTAATATTATTTATAATTATTTTAATACTAGAGGCATGGTGCATAAAAATGCATGCACTGGAGAGGGGGGTCCCTCGGTTCAGCTGGCCCCCTCTCACAGTCCAGGAGCCCTCAGGGACAGGAGGCAATCTGATGATGAGGGGAAGGTGACACCCCATCATACCTCTGCTGCCCCACCACTGCTGGCGCACAAGCTTCACCTGGTCCTGGTTACTTGAGCCTCAGCCGGCCCTGGGAAGCTGGACGGCTGCCATCTGAGGCTTGCCTGTGCCTCGGGCCAGCTCTGGTTGGCTGGGGGGCTGAGGAGACTGTGGTACTCCAGAAGCAAGCACACAAAGTTGCCAGGACCACCTGGGGGCAGGCCTTGTCTTGCTGCATGCCTGCAACCCTAGTGAGGCTAAATTGGCTAGGTGCTGCCATCTTCTGGCGGTGGGTGCCACCATCTTTGAGGCGGGGCAGTCAATTATCATATTCTCTCCTTATTGGCTGTGGGCGCCACCATCTTTGCAATGGTGTGAGATTCAATTAACATATTCCCTCTTTATTAGATAGGATACTTGCCTAATAGTCCCAAGATCTGGTTTATATCTGATTCCACTCACTTCTTTATCTATTTAGTCTATTTTTTGTTTGTTTGTTTGTTTTTTTGCCTTTTTGCTATGCCTTATACTATTTGTATATTTTTGCACAGGCCTAATTCATTTAGGGGATATGAGTTTATTCCCAAATTACATTTCTCTGTGGGTTAAAAACCCACATTGATATTTAGTTATTACATGTTTTCTTGTTTTAAGGATAAGAATAACACTTTCTAAAATCTTTACATGAAGTCAGAAGTCTCTTCATTTACTTCTTATAGAATAAATTATAATGTCAATCCCAGAAATACAGACTGTAGGTTACTTAAATTGTTAAGTATGAAGCAGTGGTGAAAGGAGAATTTATAAAAGTCAATGAACTGGAAGAGAGGTAGATATGCAACATTAGAAGTGGAATAATTCTTCTTCTATAGTAATTTTTAAAGATTTACTGTCTTAGTTGAAAGAAAGCCTAATCAGCAAATTCAAATCAGAAAGTAGCCTATACAATTTAATCATTTAGAGCATATGAAGTCCCCCAGAAACCAGTTGACTCCAATGATATTTGTGTAACTTGTAAATGGGTAGAAATAAATTTTTAAGAGTTATATTTAACCCCTTATTTTTTTACTTCTACAAACACTAAATGTTAACTTAAAAAGATGAGCTAAGGAGGAGAAAATTCCTTTATGCATTTGTGCTCACCAGTGTTGAGAGCACAGTATTATGTATGGTGTGGACCTGAAAAGGGCTCTGCCATTTCTTGAACTCTTCATTGGATTAGACATTTTTTGTTTGTTGTTTTTCACTTTTTTTTTTTTTTAATTAGTGGCGACTGAATCATCCAAGTTTGTATAAAAAGTGTGTTGAGTTTTCTTGTGCCTGTGGCTTCCTAGGTAAGAGTAAGAATCACTACAAAGCTATCTCCTTAGCAAATCTGTTTCGAGCATTTCTGATAATAATTAAGGACTACAAAAGAACAATTATCCATTCATGAATTAAAATGTTAGTATTGAAACAGGGAGATGACAAATGCATCTGCCTTTGCCTCTTTGTTTGAACAATCAAGGTGACAACTGAGAAAGTCTCTGTACCCCTTACAAAAGGTTAAGACAAGAGCTTAATGAGGAATTGTGCAATGGCCAAAGTGGGACTTGGAACTTTCCCATCCTCTCCTACATAGACCAAAATGTATCCTCCAAGTATCCAGGCAGTTTTGGGGTGAAACTTGAGCTGATGAATTATGCAAAGAACTCAGACTTTTCACACCTTCTTCTTTCCCTTTATGTATAATTTGTATTCTAATGTACAGAACTGACATTTTTAAAATGTCAAATAACTGGAACTTTTATACTCATGAATTGTAACAGTCACTATTATAATGTATAATATTTAATGTAAGGGGTAGTAGCTTAAAAAATAAAATAAAACATGGAAGTGCAATTAAGCAGACGTATGTCAAAGAACTAGTTTATAAAACATTATTAGAAATTGGACATGAGTAAAACAAACCAATCAATAGCACGCCCTTCTTATGGAGATAAAAAGCATTAGAAATAAGTTGTCTTTTTGCATATATAAATTTCTAGTAAGAACTAAGGGTAAAGCTTAGACTCCTAGACATAGCTAGAATTTTAAAATCTGACATTTTCATGCCAGAATCTATAAGTTTCATCTTATAAAAAGTTCTCTGTAGCCGGGTCCGGTTTGGCTCAGTGGATAGAGTGTCGGCCTGTGGACTGAAAGGTCCCGGGTTCGATTCTGGTCAAGGGCATGTACGTTAGTTGCGGGCACATCCCCAGTGGGGGTTGTGCAAGAGGCAGCTGATTGATGATTCTCTCTCATCAATATTTCTAACTCTCTATCCCTCTCTCTTCCTCTCTGTGAAAAATCAATAAAATATCTTTAAAAAAAATAAAAAATAAATAAAAATAAATAAAAAAATAAAAAATAAATAAATAAAATTACAGAGATGTAACTGTAATTTTGAGCAAATTTGGTTTCCAAATACATTATTTTCTATGTTGTTAAACACACAAGGACATTATTTCAATTTCTCCAGAGGACTTGCATTCAGAAATTACCAAATTGTTTCAATTCACGGAACCAAATATTGTAAACCCTGTTAAGTATTCTATGGTAGTCACACCTTTTTTCTCTCTTTTTTTTATTTCTTTGTTCATTAAGTTGAACTACAGAATGATCCATTTTAGATAACCAGAAATGAGTACTAAATGTCAAACCTGATTGGGTCCTGAAGTAAAGCCAAAGGAAAAAATCAGTGATAAGCTCCTAAAGTCGTTACCTTAGAAAATCAATTATCTACTGTGAGGTAACAACAGTGAACAGCTTTGTGTAAAGAGGAGAGAGAAGCAGTAAAAGAGGATTAATGGAGCAGTTAGCACAGTATTGATTAGACCTCAAACCAGAAAATTTAAGTCTGGATCTTGCTAAAAAGGAGCAAAAGTCAATTTGCCCAAATAATAGTTTAATAACTATTTGATGAGAAAAACCTTGAGACATTGCATCATATTATGTGATGTAGAACCATAGAAGCTTGATAAATCAGACACACAAGGACATATGCATGCACATTGATAAGAATTATAAGAGAAAGACATTCCATGACATCATTTAATTGTTCTTTTCAGATATTTGTCTTCTCTTGACAATATGCAAAGTATAGGAAGAATATTTACAAGTTATAATACTCACTTTTAGAAGCCTAAACAGTACCACCAAGACAAATATAGTTTTATACATATTTTAAGGTAGTGAAACTTTGAGACCTATGATAGGGATGTTATTTTCATGTGAGTAAAAGAAATGATAAACTTTAAAAACAGAAAATTACATTCATTTGAACATTTTAGTCTACTATTTTTTTCCCTGATAGTTTTACTACATTTAAGGCATCAATCAGACTGGCAGGGTAGTGGTTAGGGGGTGATCAGGCTGGCATGTGGAAGTGCTTAGGGGCAATCAGGAAGGCAGGCAGGCAGACAGGTGAGCATTTGGGAGCCAACAGTCCTAGATTGTGAAAGGGATGTCTGACTGCCTGTTTAGTCCCGATCCCATGGACAACCCAAGGGGTCCCAGATTGAAAAGGGTACTGGTTGGGCTGAGGGACACCCACCCCCTGCTGTGCACAAATTTTGTGCACCAGGCCTCTGGTATATATATTATCTGACCCATTCCTCATTAAACAAAATATCAAGAATGATACTATTAACTAAATAAAATTGTGATATATCAGAAAGTACCTAAAATACTAAAACTGAAAGGAAATGATTTTAAAAATGTGTATCTGTTGGCATATATCGATATGTGTGTGTCTGTGGGTGCTATTTGCAATATATGTGATAGACAAAAATCATGTAATGAACATAAAGTCATTTGAATAAGTAAAATATATACATATACATAAATACTCAGGAAGCTGTGATTATCAAATTTTTGGAGAGGGACTAGGGTTTACGTTTTGATAAACTTTTAGGCACAACTTTTTGTTTTATGTGTTTTTTAATTTTAAATTGTTTAGTATAAAATGAAAATTATCTTAGTTTTCAAAGTTTAAAAAGTTAAATGTTCTTATCCTTTTTAAAAATTATTTTTTCTTAAATCTGTTTTTTTTTTAATTATTATTTTAGCAAGATTGAGGAAAGAAGAAAGGAGAGAGAGAGAGAAACATCAATGGTGCACAAAATCCGTGCATGGGAGAGGGGACTTCACCAGGCCTGCACCTTCTCGTAATCTGGGACTCCTTGGGGGTGTCCGACCAGTTTAGGCCCTATCCCATAGGTCCTCTAACCACTCCACCTGCCTGCCTCATCTCCAGTAACCACTTGCCTGCCTACCTGATTGTCCCTAACCACTCACCTGCCTGCCTGATCACCTTTAACTACCTCTGCCTCAGCCCCCACTGCCACGGTTTCATTTGGAAGGATGTCCAGAATGGCATCCAGATGGTCATTCAGCTGCCCACTCTAATAAACATATTACATTTTTTTTATTATTATAGACTAGTGGCTGTGCATGAAATTCATGCACAGGGGCAGCAGGGGGGTGTCCCGCAGCCCAGCCTGCACCCTCTCCAATCTGGCACCCTTCAAAGGATGTCCGACTGCCGGTTTAGGACCCATCCCGGTGAGATCGGGCCTAAACCGGCAGTCTGACATCCCTCTCACAATCCAGGACTGCTGGCTCCCAACTGCTCACCTGCCTGCCTTCCTGATTGGCCTTAACTGCTTCTGCCTGCAACCTGATCACCCCCTAACCACTCCCATGCCAGCCTGATTGATGTCTGACTGCTTCCCTGCCAGCCTTTTTGCCCCCAACTTCCCTCCTCTGCCAGCCCAGTCACTCCTAACTGCCCTCCCCTGCAGGGTTGATTGCCTTCAACTGCCCTCCATTGCAGGCCTGGTGCCTCCCAACTGAAGTTGGACATCCCTCGAAGGGTCCCAAATTGGAGAGGGTGCAGGCTGGGATGAGGAACACACATCCACCCAGTTCTGTGCATGAATTTCATGCACTGGGCCTCTAGTAACAATATAAAACAATTCAGATTGGTTTTTTTTTGTTTGTTTGTTTTTTGTTTGTTTGTTTTGTGTTTTTTTTACAAGCCAAGTTCTTTTTAATATCTGTGTCTGAGGAGCAAGACACAGAGAGGAGATAACATGGAAGTTTCCATTTTATTGGTATGGCTCCTTTATTAAAAATAATAATAATAATTTAATGGGCTGACATTGGTTCACAAAACCATACATATTTCCAGTGTACAACTCAGCAAAATATCAGCATATTGCATGAAATATCCTTAATCCAAGACTATTAGTCTTTTTTTAATGTAATTGCTAAGATTTCTAAAGATGTATTTTGAGTGATGCTCAGGACTCAAGGACAAGTTGTGTTCTGTTTTGTTTTTGTCTTATTTTCTATTTCATTATATAATCTTAAGAAGGAAATAAATGCCAAACCTATAACCAAAATTTATAATCTCAATAGGAACTTTTGGAACTAGCAATGAAGTAACATTTAGGAGCTAACTTAAAAAAAAAAAAAAAGAGTATGAAGAATGATTTCAAAACATCTAGTTTTAAAACACATGAACATATTAAAATTAATATGAAAGTAGGTTTAGAGGGAGGAGTGTATGATATGAAATAAAATTTAAACATAATGAGTTCAAAGTGATGGTGAAGGAATCAAAACAAAGTAGCATGAAATAGCTGAAATGCAACTTTTTACAAAATATTATCTGTTCCAGGATATTTACTTAATGAAGAATGAATGCTATACCTTATACAAGCAAATATTCATTCATTTTGTTAGTGTTTGAAGTAGACTGGAAACTTACCAGTTGTAGAAAAGACATCTTTCAATCGAATATATCTGAGTAATTGTATTTCTATCAAGCAGATAAAATGCAAAACTGTTATTGTTAATGAAGGATTGAACCTGTGTTCCTATATACTTAGTTTCATCACTCATTCATGCAATTCCATCTGGGTATCTGTAAAATAGGGCTAAATATATCCTATTAAGACAGATGGCTGGCCAAAATAACCTTATGAGTTCTCTGGATTTGAAACTATTTCTCCATGACAGCAACAACATGAATATGAAGAAAATATTTATTTCCCATAAGGTCTTTGCTAGTTTTTTCTAACGTCAGTATTTAAGAAAATAAAAAAAAGTAAAACCTGATTTATTTAAGTGAAAATTTGAATCTGCAATTAAAACCATCGAGAGTAACAATCAAATTTGACAAATATTCATGTGTTAAATTATAATTGGACTCTCACAGATGCTCTATCAGTAGAGCATCTATTAACACCAGTCTCTTTGCATTTTGAGAGCATGAAATAAAATATGCATATAATACAGCATTCAGTGTTTCATGAAGTGTCAAAACAAAGGTTTATATTTATAGTCCATCCGGGAGTACCTTGAACTGCTAACTTTCAGGATTTTAATTAGAAATGCAAAGCAGACAGTTCATTTTTCTTATTTCATAGCAAATACTAGTATATTTAGCTTTAGGAAAGATCTCAAAGAGGCTATAAATTAAATTGAATGAGAGAGAAATATATGTTTACAAAAATAAAAATAATACCTAATAATCCATTTCTATAGCAAGTTTATAACTTACATTACATCACCTAAATGAGTCCTGAGAATAATAATCCCACAAATTAAAAATAAGAACTTTTAGTAATCATAAGATGATTACTGATTTTTAAAATATGAGCAATTTTAAATATGACCAATTATTTCATATATCAGATCACTTTCTGAAAATGTTAATACTTTGCATTCAAAAGCTTCTAAGTTAATACATATTTTAAAATTATTTTAATCAAGTATTTTGATTTTAATTATTGAGCCAAAACAAAGAACAGGGTTAACATTCATATTATACACATTTTAATATTAATGCTTATTCTTCACCTTTTTTCTTTTTGAATCTTAACATGTCTTCTTAGAAGATATCACAAATTCTCTAGTCAGAAGTTTGAATTTGTTATTATTTGAATCTTAAATGTTTTATAAACAATTGTCTAACAAGGATATGCATGTGATTAGTTTTACTCAGCTGTATTAGAAAATTAAATGTCTGTTATCGAATATTAGACAGCTAGGAAATGAAATAAGCTTTTACTGAAAAATTTTTAAGTTGTAAAAATAAAACAAAAATATCTGGCATTGTTGAAAGGAATAAAGCATTTGCTCTTAGGGCTTTGACTCAAATGAATGGCAACTTGGAACATTTATGTATTTAGAATAAAAGGCCTGCTAGGATTTATGAAAGCTATGTGATAATATTTTGCCAAGCCAAAAATTCAAAGAAGCATGCTTATATTCATATGAAGTGAGATGCCAGGAAGGGCAAACTGAAGCAGAGTCATGAGGGAATTGGAATTGCAAAGGGCAAAAATGTGAACCAAGAGAAAAAAGGAAGCTGCTATCAGGAATGAGGTGAAGCATGCATAAAGAAGAAGATATAAAGCCAATATCACAGGAAATAATAGAGCAAAAGCTCCATTTCAGGGAAAGTGAATCAGACCTTGAACCACATTTTTTGTTTTGTTAAAGTATTTGTTTTGCCTCAACAGTCATTGGTACAATATCCTCTGATTCTTTTGCTGTATGATTCAATAGAAACTTCTCATTACTATGCTTCTTATGTACATATTAATCAAAAGTCACACCTGTGTCATCTTATGATAGAATTGTGACTATCAAAGTCTAGAAGTTCTTTAGGTAGGCCTGTAATTTGCCCAGAGAGACTCATCATTATGAGGGAGAAACATATTGTGGTTTTTAAAGATTCTACTTGTGAGATCAAACCTTGTCTTTCTTCTTCTGACTTCACTTACCATAATGTCCTCAAAGTTTATCCATGTTGTTGCAAATTGTAAAATTTCATTTTCCCCCCTGTGGCTGATTAATATTCCATTGTGAATGTTTATCATGTTTTCCTCTGTCTTAGTATTGTGAATAATGTTGTAATAAACATGGAAGCATAACACCTTTTCCAGTTATTATTGTCCTGTTTTTTGACTTTTTGAGGCTACCCATTCTTTTTTAAAAAATTATTTTATTTTTTGTTTTTACAGAGAGGAAGGGAAAAGGATAGAGAGTAAGAAACATCGATGAGAGAGAAACATCGATTAGCTGCCTCCTGCACAATTCCTACTGGATATGTTCCCTCAACCAAGGTACATACCCCTGACCGAAATCGAACTTGGGACCCTTCAGTCCACAGGCCTAGGCTCTATCCACTGAGCCAAACCGGTTAGGGCGAGGCTAGCCATTTTAACAGGTATGTGGTAATACTTTGCATTTCCCTGATGATTAGTGATATTGTGAATAATTTCAGTACCTGTTGGCCATGTGTATGCTATCTTTGGAAAAAATATCTATTTAGATCATCTGCCCATTTTTTTACTATTTTTTTCTACTGAGTGACATTATTAGATATAGGATTTGCAAATGTTTTCTTCCATTTCATTTTGTTGATGGATTGCTTTGTTCTAAGTAAGCCTTTTAGTTTGATGTAATCTCACTTTTTCCTTTGCTTATGGTGTCAAATCCAAAATCATCACCAAGACTAATGCCAGAAAACTTACCCTTTGTTTTATTCCAGGAGTTGTATGTTGTAATGTTCTACATTCTACTCTTTAATCCATTCTAGGTTACTTTTACTATAGGGTGTATAATATCAGTCCATTTTCACTGCTTTGCATTTGTTTGTCCAGTTGTCCCAAAACCACTTATTAAAGACAATATCATTTCCTCATTGATTAGTATTGGCTCCTTAGTTGTAATCAGTATACATGGGTTTTATGTCTGGGCTCCAATTCTGTGCCATTAATCTATATGTCTGTTTTTATGAAAAGACTTTGCTATCTTGATTACTATATATTGATAATATAGTTTGAAACCAGAAAGACTTCAACTCTCTTCCTCTTCCTCAACATTGCTTTGGTTACTGGGGCTCTTAGGTAGCTCTATACAAATTTAGAATTTTAAAGAATTGGGATGGTATCCACAAATTACCTGAAAGATGGGGGAAATATGTAGCTAGCAATGGGCATTATTTTGAATAAAACACTTTTGATGTTTCTGTTAAAATTATTGTGTTTTCTTTGATTACAAAATCCACATTATAAACTGGTACATCTAATAAACTGACTGACAGTCACATGTGTACACAACTTTTAAATGGTTTCAAACTCTTAGTACATTTTCCTGTAAATGAAAATAAAAATGGGACTTTTAGAATTTTTTGTTCTTCAAAGAAATGGATGAGCAAGTTCTTGAGAGTTAATTTTCTTAATTAGATGAAATCATTAGCATGAGACAAGATAGGAAGTATTCTCTATCTTGTTTATTATTATGTTTACAGTTCTTAGGATGTTCTTTTCTCATAATAAGAGCTTGTAAGTTATTATTTAATGGTTGAATAAATAATGAAAGACCCACACATTGATTTGGGTGGAAATTTCATCTGAGGGATAAGAGTCATAGTTTTCACAGTATGGGCTAGGAAGATAGGAATTGGGAATCTGCCAAAACAGGTTTGGCTCAGTGGATAGAGCTTCAGCCTGTGGACTGAAGGATCCCAGGTTCGATTCCAGTCAAGGGCATGTACCTTGGTTGTGGGCATACCCCCATAGAGGGGTGCACAAGAGGCAGCTGATCAATGTTTCTCTCTCATCAATTTTTCTAAGTCTCTATCCCTCTCCCTTCCTCTCTGTAAAAAAATCAATAAAAATATATTTTATATTAAAAAAGATTGGGAATTCTGTCAAGCAGTTTATATAATGAGTTTGTAATGGGTGAAAACACAGCACAGTTCTAGAGTGCAATGACAAAGGGGTGCTTTGAATAGACTACGTAAAAGATCTAGATAGGACTGCACGCATCATCATGGTCTTACACGGTTTAGATCTTCCAGCAAGTGGTAATACAGAAAAAAAAAATTAAAATCATAATTTTAATTTGTTAGAGGTTTTTCTTTTCTTCTGTTTTTTTTATATACATATATTATTGAGTTTTTACAGAGAGGAAGGGAGAAGGATAGAGAGCTAGAAACATCGATGAGAGAGAAACATCGACCAGCTGCCTCCTGCACACCCCCTACCGGGGATGTGCCCGCAACCCAGGTACATGCCCTTGACCAGAATCAAACCTGGGACCTTTCAGTCCGTAGGCTGATGCTCTCTCCACTGAGCCAAACCGGTTTCAGCATGTTAGAGGTTTTGTGAGTACAGATTCTAGAGTAAGAAATGGCCAATTTTGCCACTCTCTGACAGTATAATTCTGGAAAAATTATTACTTTTATTTTTATATAATCTGCAAGATAAAATTAATAAAGCACTTCATTGTAATATGATGTGGATTAAATAAAATAACATGTAAATTTTAAAAATTCCTAGACAATGTAAAATGTTTTTTAGTGCCATTATGAGAAGATGAAAGAGGATGAAAAGATGCAAGGTAATAAGGCCAAGCTGAGAGTCAAAAATGATGAAATTCAATACTGGACTTATTCCATTGTAATGATTTTGATTCAGAACCATAAAAAAGGATCCAGTAATTATGGTAGCAGATTTAATCATATTGGTTACAAGAGCAGGACAGAAGCTTATATGTTAGAGTTTGGCCAAGATATCAAAGCTGGAAATGCCATCAATTTTGACTTCTTTGCTTCAAGATTTTTCTACGTTGTGGGGAAGTGCAGTAAACAGCTATGAGTACTGAGGACCTCATTAATGGAGATCTAGGCAAGTATGCAACCAAGAGTATTAACTGGACTTCGGAAAGACATGTACACTTCAGTTTTGACCTCCAGGAGTTTTATGTTCCCATAAAGTAGCTTTCTTTGCTCCAGATAGTACTCTTGTAAAAATTCTATTGGGTAAACCAGTCACTGGAGCAGCAGCAGAGATTTTAATAGAAGTTAGAAGTTGAGGCAGGTTTTATCAGCAAGAGCTAAATCCAGACACATAAGTTACAGCTTAGTGTCATAATATTCAGAATATTATGGAGTGTGTTCTGTACTCACCAATAACTCCCTGAAACTCTATTGCATGCTTTTTGGGAGTATTTGTGATGGTCTGTAAAGTTTAACTTCAGGGACAGATTTGCAAATGTATATGTATTTCTTTATTTAAAAATGCCATATGCTTCCTGTTCTTATGCTTTATTTGGTTATAACAAAGCAGTTTTCTTCTCAAACCTTTTGTTAGTTATATCACAGGGGTATTTTCAAGCATATTAAAGTGATTCAGTAATGGACAATACACACACTGGAGATCAGATCATATCTCTTATGTTGGATGCTATTTCTACTTGTGGGATGTAATTTTGTCCACTCATGAAAAAACGATATCTCATTCTTTAATCATTCTGCTTCTTCAAGTTTCTCTTCATTAGTAATCACATATAGATATCAAATACAGACATTATATTTTTTTAAATTTACCATATAAATATATATATAACTACTGACAGATTTATTCATTATATAAATTATAAGAATAATTTATAATAACAGATAATAACAGGGATATTGCAGACATATTGATTTGTGTAACAAACCTGGCTTGGTTACTGATTAGTCCAGCAATCAATTTTCTCATATCTAAAATTAACATAATGCTGGAATTTTAAGACTGTATGAAGAATGAATACAATAAAGACTATGTACTTTATAGATTAGTGCCTAGTAAACAATATGCAGCCAATAAGCATATATATATATATATATATATATATATATATATATAGACATATACAGGGTGTCCCTCCAAAAATGTATACATATTTTAGCAGCTGATAGCTCAATTGTGAAAAAAATATATTTTAATAAACACTTCCTTTATAGTGACTCAAAGTATCCTATATAATATCCTATCTAATAATAGCAGTATGCAAATTAACCATCACTACACTACACCCACAAGACACGCCCAACAGCCACATCCACCAGCCAATCAGGAGTGAGTATGCAAATTAACACAACCAAGATGGCTGCAGCCACAGAGAGAGGAGGGAGGCTTGAGTTTCCCTGGCTATGGAGGAACCCAAGCTTTCCACACACCCTGGCCAGCCCAGGCCTCCACTCCAGGCTACAAAGTTTCAATTACAGGATATTAATGAATCCTGACAAAAATGGCTGCAGCCACAGAGCTGGAGAGAGCAGGAGGCTAGTTTTGCCCCCAGCGATCGAGGTAGCCAAGTTTTCCGCACACCCTGGCCTGCCTTGGTCTCCATTTAAGGCTACAAAGTTTTAATTATAGAAGATAAATAAATCCTAATAGAAATGGCTGCCTCCATGGAACAAGCAGGAGACTTGGCTCTTCTCTAGACTACAAAGTTTCAATTGTAGAAGATAAATGAATCTCAGATATCAGGGCCTCCACATCAGTTGCTGGGGGGCATGGCCAGCCTGCAAACCATCACAGGCCCCTCACCCAGGATAAACCAGCTGGCCCCCACTCATTCACCAGGCCTCTATCTTATCTAATTAAGAGTAATATGCAAATTAACCACCACTCCCTACACCCACAAACCACGCCCACCAGCCAATCAGAACAATTATGCAAATTAACCCCAACCAAGATGGTTACCAGCCACAGAGAGCAGGAGGGAGGCTTGGGTTTCCCTAGCAATTGAGGAAGCCAAGTTTTCCACACACCCTGGCTGGACCAGGCCTCCACTCAAGGAAACAAAGTTTCAATTATAAAAGATAAGTAAACTCCAACAAAAATGGCAGCAGCCATGGAGCTGCAGAGAGCAGGAGGCTAGGGTTGCCCCTGGCAATGGAGGAAGCCAAGTTTCAGAAGCCCTGGCCAGCTCAGGTTTCTGCTCCAGGCTATAAAGTTTCAATTATAGAAGATAAATAAATTCCAACAGATGTGGCAGCAGCCCTGAGCGAGCAGAAGGCTTGGTTTCACTCCAGGCTACGAAGTTTCAATGATAGATGATAAATAAACCCCTGATATCAGGTTCTCCACATGGGTCACTGGGGGGGGGGGGGGGAGTGGCCAGTCTGCAAACCACCACAGGCCCCTCACCCAGGCCACCCCATGCCCCAAGGGACCCCCACTCTGATCCAGGACACCATTCAGGGCAAAGCAGTTTGTACTCACCCTTGTACCAGGCCTCTATTCTATCTAATAAAAGAGTAATATGCAGATTTACCATCACTCCAACACACTAGATGGCTGCCCCCATGGGGTCAAAGATCCTGCCCTCATGAGGACACAAAATGGCCACCGCAAGATGGCCAGCCGTGGAGGGCAGTTGAGAGGGACCAGGCCTGCCAGGAATTGCAGTGTGGACCATCAGCCCAGCATGAGAGGGCAGTTGGGAGGGACCAGGCCTGCAAGGGAGAGCAGTTGGGGTCAATCAAGCCTGCAGGGCAGGTCAGTTAGGGATAACCAGGCTGGCAGAAGAGGGAAGTTGGGGGTGACCAGGCCTGCAGGAGAGGGCAGTTAGGGGCAAACAGGCTGGCAGGGGAATGGTTAGGGTATGATCAGGGTGGCAGGCAGAAGCAGTTAGGGGCAATCAGGAAGGCAAGCAGGTGAGCAGTTGGGAGCCAGTAGTCCTAAATTGTGAGAGGGATGTCCAACTGCCAGGGATCGGGCCTAATTGGGCAGTTGGACATCTCTTGAGGGGGTCTCAGATTGTAGAGGGTGTAGGCTGGGCTGAGCGACACCCACCCTCCCCCCCCCCCACCCATGCACGAATTTGTTAAACAGGCCTTTAGTCCTATATAATAAAATGATAATATGCAAATTAACCTTAATAGCTGAAAAACCAGGAATAACTGGTTGCTATGACATGCACTGACCACCAGGGGACAGACGCTAATACAGGGGTCAGTGAGCTCCCACAGGGATAGCTCTGTTCAGCCACAAGCAGAGCTGGCTGCTGTGAGAGCAGCAGTAGAGGCGGGAACCTCTCCCACCTCCTCTGTAACGCTAAGGATGTCTGGCTGCAGCTTAGTTCCACTCCCTGACGGGAGGGGAGCAGGCCTAAGCCACAGTTGGACATCGTTTCAGGGCTCCCAAGCTGCCAGAGGGATGTTTTACTGCCAGCTTAGGCCTGATCCCCTGGGGAGAAAGCTTAGGCTGTCAAGTGGACATCCTCTGTGGGGTACTGACTGTGAGAGGGCGCAGGCTGGGCTGAGGGATCCTGCCTCCAAGTGCATGAATTTTTGTGCACTGGGCCATTAGTATATATACGTTATACATTTTTGGGGGACAACCTATATTTACATATATAATAAAGAGGGAATATGCAAATTCACTATCATGCTGTAATGGTCAAGATGGCTGTGCCTGCAGTGGAGGCAGGGATTCCACAGCACAAGATGGTTGTGCCCACAGCAGAAGCCAAGTTTCCGTAACAAGCCTTAATGTGCAATAAGCAGGGACCCAACTCTGTGCCCTCCACCTGGTTGGGCTTGATGAGGAAACTCAAGGCATGCACCCTGCCCCGGTGCCAGGCCGGGAGTCCTGAGGCTACCTCCTCCCCCTGGCAGGGCTTGATGGCAACCTCAAGGCACATCCCCCAGCCTGGGCATGGGCACCTCAACTATGACCCCACTCCAGTGTTGTGCCAGGTGACCTGAGCCATGCCCTCCACCCAGTGGGGCTTGATGGCGGTGGGGCTAGCCAGGTCTAGATCTAGCCCAATAGGGGTGGCCTTCGTCTGGTCTGGATCTCACACAATTTTGAGGCTCGGGCAGGGACTTGATTTTGGTTCCCGTGGCATGCTCCAAATTCTGACAGAAGAAAGATTTTCATATATATTTTACTAATTGTATTTCATCTCTGATACTCCTATTATAGAGAAAGGACAAATAGCAATATTAAAATATTTCCTATAATTCCCTTTTAATGTGCATATATTTCGTGAACCAGGTCACTAGTATAAATGTACAGGATGCTGGAAGGAAATCAGTGCCAGCAGCTGGGGGAAGAAAGGCCTACTCTTACACTAATTTTCATGCATCGGGCCTCTAGTATATATATGTACCTATATATATTTAGCTGCTTTAGAATTGGGGTAGTAAACCAAACTTCCGAATTAAGCATCAGACAACTGCTCTAGAATTCAGTTAAAACAAGTTTCACACTGCAGTTGATTACTTCTTTATACTTAATTTACATGTACACCAGAGTTGAGCTTCATTAGACACAATCTATCACTATCAAATTAATTTTTCCCTTTAGAATTCTAAATAAATGTGTATGTTAATCATATTTATGGAAATATTGTGTTTTTTCAATTATAAAGTGGTTACACAGGGCATATCCTGTTTAATCAATATAATCTCACTATTATGAAGATGTTTTATTTGGACTATGGTGATTATCTTTAATTTTAAGACATATTAATATTCCAGCTATAACTTATATTGAAAAATACCTTTATATTGTTTAAATATTCACTTCCATTATCAGTTTATATATACATGTAAAATGTACACGTTTATAAAATTGAATATAAATGTTCATTGTGAACATTTTTCATTTTGTAAAATATTCAATATAAAATCTCAAATATATTAAAAATTAAAAATAGATTGATAGCATTTTGAAACCATATTATCCATATATATTGATAAGAGAAAATATCCCTGAGTCTGCAAATTTGAAGGTGACAGTGACCATAATATAGTATAGCTTAAATTTTATATACTTCTTTGGAATATTAGCATTCATACATCAGCAAACCTTGAAAGTGATTCATTAAATTACATATTTCCATAAAAGCTCTAAGTATTTAAAAATAATTTATTTAGAAACTATTAGCATCTTGTAAGAATGTTAACTCATAAGTTGAAAACTCCCATTATTAATCACACATACAAATAAGAATAATATGTAGAAAAAAGAGTTATGAAAATGTTTACCAAACTACATTTAATTGTCATTAATTAAATTTCAAACAATATATTTTTTAATGGTTAACCTAAGAAAATATTTCCTTTGGAGATTTTTGAAGATCTAAATTTAAATTTTCAAGTAATTTCCCAGAAACTGCCAATCATTTTCAGCAGTTGAAGAGGATTTTCAATATTTGCCTAAGTTATGGGCCCTAGGCAAGTTAATTTTAGATTAAAAAATATGTTATTAAAACATTAATGACATGTTGCTATACCCCAAAGGGTATTTGAATCATTAAATGATTTATTTTTGCTTTATTCATCAGACACCTAGACCCAAAGAACTTAATAAATTCTATTTCAAGTCTGACAGCATTTTTAATAATTGCTTTTATTTTACTTGCTTGCCCTGAAATGTTGGGGCATAACACAGCAAAATCATGGTGAATGTGATTGCGTAAATATTAATAGAATGGAAAATCAGTGAATATAAAATTTATGGAAGTGCCAGTAGCAATGGAACAAATATGGTGGTAGTTAAAATTTATCAAAAAATTATAAGGATAAGTTTTTCCCAATATACTTCAATTGAATATTTAGGATGGAATTATAGCAGAACAAAATATAAGCGAATTCTTGACTATATGGAAAAAAAAATAGTGTGTCACTTTCATTATCCTTATTCAATGAATTTTAAAATCTCTTACCAAAGTACATTTACAAGTTATTTTAAATTTTTATTAAAATATTTATTAAAAATTTTGTTGTTGACATTATAGCTGACCCTACTTGCTTACCTCCACCCATCCCACCTCACCCATCCTTGACCTTACCAAACTATTGTTTGTGTCCATGGGGTATGCATATATTTACAATTTTTAAAAAGGTGAAGAAATAACTAATCTGTTCAAGCATGCTATATCAAAGAATGTCTCTATAATGAAAGATGAGGAGATCAATACTAAGTAGTAAGATTGTACCAATAGCTAATTCTTTAAGTTACTGATCATGACTACCATTATTGTCAGTAAATAAGACTTTTGTGATTAACCCAAAGGGTTTGTTTGCCAGAATACTTGAAGAAATGGTTGCAGTCCTTGGCTTTGAAAGTAAGAATAATTCTTACTTGCTATAAAAATCCTCTTTTCATTTCTCCTACTAGGAAATGATGCCAATAAAACTTCAGAGATTGTCATTATTTTAAATATTAGAAATACACTTTATAGTCACATTTCTAGATCCAAGATTTAACGTGTACTTTTGTCATATGATTATATAAAGAAATGGATGTAAAATGTGATAAAATTACAAGTTAGGGTAGAAATCTTGGTCTGCTTTAGAAACAGTCAAATTCATATTCTTTTAGCATTGTTTTGTATTTCAGTGAACTAGAATATCATCATCAAATCTTCAAGCCTAGGGATTGAAGAGGAAATTAGTTTTTATCTTAGTTGCTATTAGAGAAGATAAATGTAATAAAGTGTTCCAGCACCTTTCAGCAAAATATTTTACATAATAAAATCTGCCAAACTATGCTTGTTATTTCACTAACAACCAATAAAACTGAACAACTTTTTGTAGTATAAACTAGTGGTTCAGTGTGCAAAATCATGCTCAGTAGGCAGCTCACCACTTTCCACATGTGCATGCCTGCTGCGTATGCAGCCTCCTGCTGATCAGTTGTTGCACATGAGCGTGTGACAACCATTTACATATTAACCTTTTATTATATAGGATGTATAGGATGTGCAGTATAATGTCCAATGAAAGAATCTAGAATATTTCTGGGCTTAAAAAACTATTATTCCTGCAATAAGTTCAAACTTTATAAGTCTATTGAACAAAAGTTTTAGAAACAAAATTGCAATAATAATTATCTCAAATTAAAATTTAGATTTATCCTTATAGTCCACTAATTCAATCTACACTATTGACATATAAACAGTGATAGATCACTCACTTTAACCTTCAAACACTTAGCATTTGGTCAAATTGTGTATTTGGCTCTCTTCTCCAAGTGTGACATTTTATTAAAATCTCCACACCAATTGTCCTCAAGTACTACATCTCTCTACCATTGATTGGTAAGACCTGTATAACACTGATTATCAGGATGATTTATTTGTAATGGGAAGGTAGAAATGGTCATACATGAAAATATCTAGAAAAGCTGAGATCTTTTTGAGTATCATGGGAAATATATTACAACATATCCAGAACTGACAAAAGAAAGATAATTTTATCAGATCTTAAATCAACCATGAAGTGAAACATGTGTTTTTGGTAATTTCACTGTTTTCAAAGTACCAAGGACTTAAGAACATGTATAATTGTTTCCCACTTAGCTAAATATTATGAAGTTTTTACCAAGTGACCTTGAATAACATCATAAAGTGTTTGATCTAAATAATTGCTCATGAATAAAACAGAATATTTAAAGTTGTTTTATGTCTCAACTTACTAATGTTGAGGAAGAATAATTATAAAATCCATTAATATTTAACATTGATGAGGTCTAAATACTAATGTCTGAATTTAGTGGTGGATTGCAACTTGTCTCAAATTTGATAAGCCCATAGAATATATAATGGAGGAATTATTCATTTTTTGGTAAATTAAATGGTACTTATTGGATGTTCTAGCATAAAATAAGGCTATTTGTCTTATTTCACTATTCACAGCATAAATTAATTATTCACAGCAATAAATTAAATTTTAATATATCAAATATTTTAAAGAATAAATAATGTTTTTCTGGGAAATAAAAATTCAATATTAAAACAATTTTACCATTTAGCAAAATAATACTAATAAAACAAAATCACCAAGTATTTTATTACAAATAGATATGCTCATGCTTCTTTCATGTTATATGTGTTGGTCAAATTCTTTTCTGAGTTGTAATCATCTGTTTAGACAGGCTTTGCTTCCTTGCTATGTATTATTTGCATTATCTTCAGTGATTAAACACACACACACAATAACTTTATTTTCAAAGGATCTCTAAAAATGAAAACAATCCCTATTTTTAAGTCCTATTAAAACTATCCCTATTTTTTAAATTTATAATTTTAATTAAAAATAATAGCAGTAGATGTATTATTACAAAATAAGTAGGAGGCATAAGAAGGATCCAGAAAGAAAAAAATAGCTAAAATAACTTTATGACAGGAGTAGAGTACAGTTTGCTTTGCACATGTTATATTTTTAGAATAAATATAGAAACATGTAAAGGGCACTAGGTATTGGAATTTTAATCTTGCATTTACTAAAAGCAGTGATAAATAATTTGGGAGGTAAATTTTAAAATATTCATAAGATCATCAAAGAAAGGAGATATCTATATCCATCTATCATCTATCTATCTATCTATCTATCTATCTATCTATCTATCATCTATGGATTTTGCCTGTGCAATTCATTGTGTCCTAATGTGGAGTTACTGGGATGATTTAGCTAATGGAACTAAGCTTTTCTAGTCTTAATTATCAGCAGAAGTGTTGGTACTTATGCATATGTGAAAGTTAAAGGGTTGATTCTGCCAGCATTCTAGGAATGGAATTTAGTTGTTCTGTTATACCTTTAATATCCAAGTGATTTTGCATCTGTGGGAACAGAATTCTATTAATTAGACATGATAAAAAAATCTATAATAGGTTTCTGAAAATTATAAGCTATATAGAGTATCTATCTGTGCTTCAGAATTATAGGCATTTTTCTTTGCAGTGTTTCAAGTTTGATACTAATATTCTTATTTACAATTTTCCTTCTATTTATGATATTTAATTTTGTTAAATACTTCAATATATCATTCAGGTCATATCCTCTGTAGATGGAAAACTTTCAATATGCAATGTGAATGCCAACCTTCTTTTCTCTACTCATCTCAGAAATTGGTACTACTATCTAACCAGTTGTTCAAGTAAAAGAAGCCTTCGTTGTCATTTTTTAATTTCAAAATTCATGTCCCCATATCTGGCCTTTCTCTGATCTCTAAAGCAGTGCTTCCATTTGGAAAATCTGCAAAGGCAGATGTGTTCTCTGTCTGTATTGTCCAATATGGTAGCTATACCCCCAGGTACCTATTTAAGCTCTGGAAATAAAGCTAGTGTAAACGAGGAACTGGATTTTAAGTTTAACTAAAGCAAAGTTATATAACCACATGTGGCTAGTGGTAATCATATGGAACAGTGGAGTTCTAGACATATGTAACCAACTACCCAATTTTTACCTTTTCTTAAATATGCTACAAGAATTTCAATCTTAATATTCATTAGACTCTGTGCTCTTGGTGTTTCAGGCAACCTGCCAACTGGGTTTCCCTCACTTTTTTTATATAAGGCTTGTAATTACCACTCTTTATTTGTTTACATTACTAAAATTTGATGGCAATATCACTATTATTTGATACTCTAGTGTGTTATGTATTTTTGCTCTGTTTTCTTCATTATGAAAAAAAGGGATCTTAACTTTTATTGCCACTGTATCTACAGAGTGTAGAACAGTGTTATAGTAATTATTTAACATCCCATGAATGAATGAATAACCTGTATTTTACTAAATTTATTGGGGTAATATTGGTGAATAAGATCATATAAGTTTCAAATGGACATTTATATGATACATAGTCTGTATATTGCATTGCATTGTGTTCCCACCATCCAAAGTAAAATCATCTTCCTTCACTATATATTTATCCCCCCCTTTACTACTTTGCACCCCATTCCCTTGGTAGCCATGATACTATTGTTTGTGTCTATAAGTTTCTGTTTTATATCTCTCATATGAGTGAAATCATGTGATTCTTAGCTATTTTTGACTGACTTATTTTGCTTGCATAATATTATCAAGGTCTATCCATGTTATTGCAAATGGTGGTATTTCATTTTTCTTATGGCTAAGGAGAATTCCATAGTATGTTTATATGTGTGAGTGTATATATATATACATTTTATCATACCCTTATCCATGGTCTATTAAAGAACACTTTGGTGCATTTTTTAAATTCTCACCTGAGGATATGCTTATCTATTTTAGAGAGGAGAGGGGGGAGGGGGAGGAGAATTCCATAGTGTGTTTATATGTGTGAGTGTATATATATACATTTTATCACACCCTTATCCATGGTCTATTAAAGAACACTTTGGTGCATTTTTTAAATTCTCACCTGAGGATATGCTTATCTATTTTAGAGAGGAAAGGGGGGAGGGGGAGGGAGGGAGGGAGAAAGCAAAAGAAAGAGAGAGAGAGAGAGAGAGAGAGAGAGAGAGAGAGAGAGAGACAGAGACAGAGAGACAGAGAGAGAGATTGATTGCCTTTCCTATAATGCCCTGACCAGGTATCAAACCATCAACTTTTGGCATATTGGATAATAACTTCAACCAACTGAGCCACACTTTTGTGCATTTTTAAATATAAGAGCCACAAGATTGTATTCATAGACCAATATTACTGATATTAAAGTCAAGAAGCTTATATTTAAACCCTCATTGTATTAGACCTGACTTTTATGAATAATCTATCCTCAGGGTTATTTCTTATTAGAAATACAGTTGTCCCTCAATATACATGGGAGATTTGTTCTAGGACCCCACATTTAATACTGAATTCCACAGATGCTCAAATCCCTCAGATAGACCCTCCATGTCCTTGGGTTCTGCATCCTTGTATTCAAACAATTCCATATCAAAAGTACATTCCATCCACAGGTATTGAACTATGGGAGAGGATGCCCAATGGTAGACTATAAAAATGCCTACTTAAATGCCTAACTATAAGTTATTTCCTGCCCAAAGGATATTAAGCTTGTATATGACATATAGTCAATAAATGTGGGCCATTATAAGACTAGTAATAATAATTTCTGTTTCAGTTTTAACTTTGATTGATATTCTTAGCCTTGTTTCTTACCTTTTCTAGGATCTTTTCATTCATCTACTGCATGGAATGAACACTTAGATGTTTTAATCTCTGATTTTATTTTTTTCACTTAAGAATGACTTTGATGCTAGCATCAAAGTCATTCTTACGTTTTTAAAATATTTTTATTTACTAGAGAGGAAGAAAGAGGAAGAGAGAGATAGAAACATCAATTATAAGAGAGGAGGATTGATTGGCTGCCTCCTGCAAGCCCCCTACTGGTGATCCAGCCCGCAACCCAGGCATATGCCCTTGAAGGGAATCAAACCCTGGACCCTCCAGTCCACAGGTTGACGCTCTATCCATTGAGCCAAATCAGCTAGGAATGATACAGTAAATATTAAAATTTTAGTACATCTCAATCCTTAAGTACACATCTTTTAATAGTCTATATGACAAAATGGAAAGTTCACATAAAGCACCTTTGTAGCCCTAGCCGGTTTGGCTCAGTGGATAGAGTGTCAGCTTGATATATATATCTCACTCCCTTCCTCATATATATATAAATTTTTTAAAGCACCTTTGTTTAGCAAAGTATGCTGGTTTGTCTCTAGAAAAAGCATTTATATGATTTTAAATATGTCTGCAGCTGAACTGGGATCTTTATTCATGAAATACCAAATTTACTTAAAAGAATGTTTGACAAGCAAACTATGTTTATTCAAATGTGAGTGCATGCCAGACTTTTTACATTTTTATTTATTTTTTTAATAAGCCTGCACTTTTAATTTGTTGCCAGTGATAAAAATCTAAGCTTTCAATTTCGGAAAACTTGTCTGCCACAGTGAATTTGACAACATACTAACACTTTCCTAATGTGGTCGGTAGTGATATTAATAAATGTGATTGTTTAATATCATAAAATGAACTATGTCAACATTTGAAAAATCTACTTAACAATGAATTAATCATTATCTTCCAAATGGCCAAAGTATAATGTTATGTGGTCATGTATGGGTAAAATACTCCTTCTAAATGCAAAAATCAACCAATGGCTTTTAATGTAACAGTGTAAAATCAGTTCATGAATATGACTTCTTATTCTTTATTGTAACTAATCTTTAAGAAACTATGGCTTATGGAGCTCTAGTATAGTATCAGAGAAAAATATCTACAATTATCTGAAAATATTAAGTACTCCTCTATTTCCAACTATGTCTTTAAGTAGGGCCATATTTTTTTCTTCACCTGCTTGGACCTAAACAACACACCACAACAGATTGAAGGCAGATGTAGATGTGAGGACCTATGTGTCTCCCGTTGAGGTAGGCATGGATGAGATTGCAAAAATGCAAAATTGCCACTTAGCACACTAATTTTATTTGGGAATATGTATTTTTGGCCAAATTATGTTATATATGTTAAGTCAGAATGAGTTTAGTTTATTATTGGGTCTGCTTTTTAAATCTCTGATTTTAGGACCAGCAAACTTCCACAATTCTGAATATGATTTCATTCTCTAGTGCATCTTTCAAATGAATTAAAATTATGTTAAATATTATCATAGAATACATTCCCCATTTTGTGTCTTTGATCAGTATTTTTGAAAATTTATTCCTTCTCTAATGACTTAGGAATCACAATGCTGACCATTTAAAATAAGCAATTCCTGCATACTAGTGAACTAGTATGTTCACTTTACCTAGTTCAAATTTTAGACTATTGGCATTATCCAGTTTTATTTAAACTTTATCATATTTTTTTGGAAGTGTTTGTCTACTTGACAGATTTGACTTGGAAAAGAAAAAGGCAGGAAGACATAATGGTAATCTGTGTTCAATTTGTATGTGATTTTCATGTTAGTTACTTCTTTAACTGGAATTTTTATACTTAGCATAACAATGCCAATAGATCAAAATAAAATTGACCTGGAATTCTGATGCACGGTACATGTTACATTTAGAAAACAATAAAAGGAAAGTAAATTGGAAGGGAAAGACAGTGACTTTGCCTTAGACTAAGTATTAGAAACCCTAACTGCTGCACATGTCCATTAATCATTAAATTACAGTAACAGGATCTGTTCTTTGGGAAGAATGGACTATTTACATTAAAATCTGTCAATTTAAATGTAATAAAAACAAAAAAATCAATGGTAATGCATTTAAATTCAAATAGCCATCACAGCGATGCCATAGCAATCAGTCATATTTACCAAGACCACGCATGTAATAATCCTCCTGATCCCCATATAATTACTAGCTTTGCCTCTTGAATTATCAACAGCTCTCATGGCTTATTGCCTCATACTTGCTTAGTAAGCATCTGCAATCAATAATCTTGCCACAGAGTAAGAGGCAGCCAGCCAGCCAGGCCCAGGGTGTAATGCTGCAGAAGTGATCATTACATCGGTGTGAATGACAAGGAGGTGGCTGTGCTAATGGGATAGGCATGCAGTAAAGAGGTAATTTTGAGAAGCTGCTTACTGGAATGTGTGGCTCTTACCATGGTTGGTGGTGTCTAAGTATGGGGAACAGTCAGTCACCCTTAAAAACACTTCACATCCTTCCCAGAGTTGCTTTTATGGTGATCATCATCTCTAGCAGCTGTCTTCTAGATCTCACGATCCACACAACACATTCAGTTTGCCTGAAATGCTATTTATCCGACTAGAAACGCAAACAGTTATTTTCTTCATTCATGTGGTATATGCTGGAGAACAGGAATTTATATGCAAATTTGAGTAGTAGTGGCATTTTGATGATAAGAGCTTAAGGACCAATTATAGTTGTCAAAAATGTTTGAAAACTTCTATTAATGCCATTCACGTGGAAAAGAAAATTGAAAATTCCAATAGAGCAAATGTGTTGCATGGATAGCAGCATCATATTGTTTATTTTATTCAGTCTGTTGAATTACAAAGATTCCTATGTTTTTGCAAAAGGGGCATTTAAAAACACCGTCATCAGGAAAATGTCATTTAATTTTTAATCTTGTAACTATAAGCTATGCTAATTATTTCTATTATTTAGCATTCACCTGTTATTCTCAACTTAGGAGACTTTACAGAATATATTTAAAAACACTGCTTTTGTTCCCACAGTATTTGTATTAAATAGATAGCAGGAAAGTAATCATTTATAAACTAAGGTGCAGGCATATTAATTTATATTAATTAAGTGAAATTACAGGTACACTGAATTACATTTTAAATGGATGTTAACACAGTTCAATATTGTAAAATGTGTTGCCTGTACATTAGAAGGGGCTCCCAGGTCTTGGGTGGGGTTTCCTTTCGGGATATTTGCCCACCAGAGGAGAGGTCTCTCACTGGCCTACATTAAAGATCTCCTCAGGCCCCTACTGGAGCCCTCACCTATGAAGGGACTGAGGTTGATAACCTGTCCATGTGGCTGGGAATTGTAGAGTGAAAGAGCCCTAGCCAGTTTGGCTGAGTGGATGGAGTGTCAGCCTACACTAAAGGGTCCCTAAAACAAAAACCATTATTATTTATTTTACAGTGTCTGTGGGACAAGAGTCTGAGTATGGGTTAGTTGGATCCTCTTCTAAGGGTCTCATAGTCTGATATTCTTCACATATGAGGTCCACTTCCAAGCTCACTAAATGTTGTTATAATTATAGTTTTTTTTTTATATAGTTTCAGTATTGAAGTCTCCGTTTTCTTGCAATTGTTGGCAAAGGACAGCCCTCTCTTTGCCACATGCCCACATCTTGCGAATATAACACAATAGCTTACATCTCATAACATGATAGCTCACATATTTAAGGCCAGCCAAATTGCTTTTTATTACTTTGCTACAACAGAGTTTTATATACCATAACTTAATTATAGAAGTGCCTATCTCATTACTTTTGTCAAGTAATGTTAGCTAATAACTGGAGTGAATATACCTTTAGAGTCACAGTGCCCACTCGGACTCAAGGGTAAAGGGTTAGTACAGAAAATACATGCCAGGCAACAGGAATCCTGAGGGAGTACCTTAGGGTTCAGCCAACCACATCTATGTTTTATCTCTCATAAGTTATTTTATATACAAGTTTAGATCATTCTTTACATCACAGTATCTTAATCCTGTTCAGAAGGCCTCACCTCTCCTCCTACATGTTTCATCTGTCACCAGAACAAATGAAACATGTAGGAGGAGAAGCTTTAAGTCTTATTTTACTATAGTTATTCTATGCAGATTGTCAGGTCCTCCCAGGGCAAAATAAAATATGTGGGATAAGACAGTTATGAAAAAAAAAAGTTGTAAGTTAATATTGTTATTTTTATCTCCTCTTTGTTGATATGTTAAAAATGTTATGAAGAACAAATATGTATAAGTACATAAACCAAAAGCATAGGGTGAAATCAGTCTTCAAAAAATGAACACATCTTATATAATTACTGACTAAATAAATATAATCAAGTATATTTACCTCAGAAACTCCCATGAACTCATCCTACTACTGTATTACCCAAAAGTAGGCACTATTCTGAATTTAAAAACTACAGTTTATTTACTGTATATAATTTGTGTAAATAGAGTACATGCTTCTACATGTCTGTTTTCTTATGCTCAACATTATGCTTATAAGAATCTTCCATGAGGTTGTACAGTTTGTTATTATTGTGATACTAGAGGCCTGATGCAAAGATTCATGCAAGGGGCTCAGCCCTCGCAGCCCCAGCATCAGCCTCGGCCTTCGCAGCCTTGGTGGAAGGTCATCCAGTAGGATGTCCAGAAGGTCGTTCAACTGTTCAGTCTAATTAGCATATTATGTTTTTATTATTATAGATGAGAAAGTATTCTATTGAAAGAATACACTACAACTTGTTTGTTCTATTATTGTTTTATTCTGTGGATATTTTAGAATTGCATTTTTTTTTTCTTAATTTTACTAATAACATGGCCTTTTTCTTTCTTCCCTTTCTACCCTCTTTTCTCTCTTATTTACTCTTTTCCTTAGTTTTTGTATCCCTCTTGTTGGAGAGTTCAGAACTTGGTTCTCTCTGATAATGCCTTTTTATTGTTTTTAAAAACTGCTGGCTTTATTTCTCATATATTGCTCCTACTCCGCCACTTCTTTCCTTGCCATACAGGACTAAAATTATAAATATAGTTAACATTTTTATTGTGTTCTGTTTTTCTTTTTTACTCTTCCTATATCTGTAATCATTTTTTTCCCTCCATAGAATTTTATTATATTGACCTGTCTTCAAATTTACTAACCCTGTATTCTAGTTGGAAAAATTCCTTGCATATTTGTGTTCCTTTTCTCTCACAGAAATATTCTTCCTTTACTTAGTCAAAGTTTTGTTGTTTTCAAGCTGGATAGTTGGACTTATGGAGAGAAGTCTCTGTCACTTTGGTTTTGACTCAGACTTAGTTCTTATTTTCTTTGAGTTTACTTTAATCTGGCTTTTGTAATCACAACCACTTCCTCAAATGACTCTCAGTGCCTTCATTTAACAAGTCTAGTAGTTAATTGTCAGTCCTAATCTTGCTTGGAATACAAATTGCTCTAGATACAGTTTAAAAAGCATTTACGCTTGACGAAACTGGTTTGGCTCAGTGGATAGAGTGTCGGTCTGCTGATTGAGGGGTTGCGGGTTTGATTCCGGTCAAGGGCATGTACATTGGTTGCAGGCACATCCTCGGTAAGGGGTCTGCAGGAGGCAGCTGGTCAATGTTTCTCTCTCATCGATGCTCCTAGCTCTCTATCCTTCTCCCTTCCTCTATGTAAAAAAATCAATAAAATATATATTTTAAAAAATCTACACTAATAAGAGAAATATGCAAATTGACCATACCTCCATGACACGTACCAGCCAACCAGGAGTGAGTATGAAAATTAACCCAACAAAGATGGTGGGTTAATTTGCATATGCAGGCACAGAGCAGCGGCTGGGCAGAGCAGGACGTCTCCTATGAAGAGGAGGGTAGGAGTCAGAGGGAGCTACAAGAGCAGCTCTCTGGCTAGAGTGGAGAAGACTGAAGTCTCTGGCTGGGCTGGAGTGATGATAGAAGGCAGCAGCCAGAGTGAAGGCCTTGGTCCTGGGTGCAGGAGGAAAACCAGTGCTGGCAGCCAGGGGAAGGAAGGCCTATTGCACAAATCTTTGTGCAACGGGCTTCTAGTCTTATATATTCTGCACTGCTTAAAATTTACTTTTAATAGTGTCTGGGATTATATATAGGATTTCTAAGAAATAATGGAAATGAATTTTATTTTCTACACTTTATTTCTTAGTTCTAGATCTCTCATCTGTATTTTAATCTGAAATGGTAGTTAGATTTTATAGAGACTACCAAAAAATCCTGTTTTATTTTGTGTCAGACAAAGGTAAGCAGTGTTAGAACAACTGCTTAAAATTATATTCCTTACATGATATGTTAGTCTGTAATTTGTTATGAAATGGTGAAATAATTATGAAATTTATGTACTTATCCTTAGTCTTTCCTGTGACCTTACTATATCAGAGAAACTCAGGGTGGCTTCCCCAATAGAAAAACCATGAACTTTATTGATAAAATGAATGTTTTGCCATGTTATAAAGAAAATATGTTGCCCTTATTGGTCAAGATTAAAAAAAAACACATAAAAATTGTCTCAATTTTAAAATTTAAATTAATCTCAGAAATTAAAAAAAAAAATCAAGTCTATATTTTTTTTTTTCAGAAATGAATTTTGCCCAGAAAATCTATATTATTTCGCTCAATATCAAAACAGGGGTAGTTAATATATATTTTAATTCACAATTTTTCTCTAAAAAAATTTTACTACCCCTCTTAAATTTTATCTCTAGTAAATATACCTTCTGTGGAGTTTCAGCCTCATAGATTAATAAATATGTGTTGTGTATGTTAGACAAAGGACATGTTACATACAATCTTTTATTTCTGCACTTCTTAGCTAGTTTAATATTCCCTAACTTGACTGTGATATAAACAAGCCCAAAGGATCCAGAATAATTATGTTTATTTTCAATTTACAAGATTTTAGAGAGTGTTATCCTTTTCTGATTATTTTCAGAAATATAGAGCTACACTGTGCATTCCAGTTTTCACAAGACAACCACATCACAGAAGAATTTTGGTGACTGAGGGACACTGGCTTCCTTGAATTTCAATATCCAATCCACAACATTTTAATGTAGATAATCATGTTTTTCAACAAGCAGAGATTTGGCTTAAGATCTTTGTCAGGTGTTCTCATGAATGAACACCAAACCCGTGAGTGACTATGAAGTAGGGGAAGATAAAAGTGTGAGGGGAAAAAATCCAACATAACCAATCTAAAAAGGCCTTGATTTATTACATTAGTATTACTGTTCTACATTAGTCGTCATGGATGTTGTTAAAGCTAGTACATTTTCTCTTGTTTAGGGACAATAAAACAAGGAGGGTCTACTTTATTTTCAAGAAATCTCAATAGTCAGTCAAATTCTATTAGTCAATTGATGCAGCAACTCCTAAAATAGAGACTTCTCATCACCATCCCACTGTATACTAGTAAATGCCCTAGAGGCATTCCTTTTTTCCAAAGGTGGGCTACATTGCTTCAAATTACCTTTCAGATTTTAACTTCTCTTCTATTTCAATGATAAGCATTACTATCTTTAATGCAGTCATTAAGGGGTCACTCTGTATAAAGTATTGCACACTACTATGTCACTTGAATTCCCTTTTTTATAGGGGGAAAGTTGCATTATAAAACAAGTCAACTTTCTTTCATTTCATTTTCCAGGGAGTTCTATATCCCACCGTCTCTACATATAAATTTCATCTCTTCCCCCTTATCTCTTCATGTTGTGACAGTTTCTCATGTATTAGAGCTCCATGGAGGTGTTCCATATATTTGTTCTTCTGTCTGCTGTCACTTGTTTGACACAGCATTTCTAAATAAAATAAAATAAAAATGTATACTGTATATTAGTGTTTCTCGCAGAGATTTTTGGCGTTTTGGGTGAGACAATTCATCTTTCTATAGAAATGTCTCACTTATTATAAAAAAAGATTACTACTCCTGCTACTGACCAGAAAATTTCATTATATATGACTAAGTACAACATCCAATAAAATGCCTTCATTCTTTTCCAAAAGCCCTTTATGGGAGTGATGACGTCCTATGTGAGAGCTACTGCATCTGAACATAAACTAAATAACAAGCCATGTTCTATTCATATACCAAAGATAGACATGGTCCAAAATTTACATATAGACTGCCCCCAAAAAAATGTGTACAAACTTTAACTGCTGATAGCTCAACTGTGAAAATGAAATGTATTTTTAATATAGACACTGTCTTTATAAGTATTCAAAGTGTGTGTTTACATTTTTAGGACATCCTATATTGCTGTTTAACAGATCCTGCAGAAAATATTTCTACTAACATCAGAAAAAATGTCTGTTATATTTTGCAAAAAACAAAACAAAACAAAACATAAAAACAGAAATACTGTTCAATTAGATTCCAACTCATCCAAATTTTAACACTAAGACTGTTTCTCCTTGAGAATCTGAATACAAGGGAGTAATGTTACCAAAATTAGAAAAAAGAGCAACTATTCCCACTGAAGGTATATTTGTTAAATTTAACTTTTAGACTTCAACTTATTAGATCTAACTTAAAAAATGGCAAAAGATGGTAGTGGGGTGGCTATGCTAAAATTAAAACTTTGGTTCAGTTTTGTTGGTATTACTTAGCAAAAACATTTGATAATTTGGATTTCTTCTCCATTTTTATAACTTCTGGGTTACTTGAAAAATTATTTTTTAAAGCATATTCTACTTTTACTCTATGCTGTTAACATTTTTGCAAATTAGTTTGGGCACTAATGCATTGAAAGGGGAATTAAAATAATTCATAAGCAAGTTTCCTCAAAATCCAAACAGTTTATCATTATTAATTGTTTTACATTTTTAAAATGTAAGACAAGTAATAGTGATAGAGGAATATACATCTCGAGTGTACCATAAACACAACATTAGCTTGCAGCCAAATGCATTTCTAATTAGGAAGAAAGACTACAGATTTTTAAGCTCAGTAGAATTCTGGGTTTGTATTTTGTGGTTACATTTTTATAGCTACAGTAGAATAGCCTTACATTTATTCTAGAAGCAGTTACATAAATATTCATGGAATGAAAACATTTTAGAAGACCTCTAAATTAAAAAATAATAATAATAATAATAAGCAGATTAGAGAGAGCAACTTCATGTCTTTAACAACTTATTTTACACTGCTATGTCCCACACATTATTTACTTACTACTCTTTCATGTTTATTTCTATTACCCTGTTTCCCCAAAACTAAGACAGTGTCTTATATTAATTTTTTTCTCCCAAAGTTGCGCTAGGTCTTATTTTCGGGGAAACATGGTTTGTCTAAAAGGTTTGAAAGTATTCCTTATTACAACTTCTTTATTTTCAAGAAAAACAATTTTAACTATCATAAGGTTGCATGGAATAAACATCTTATACAACTTTTAAAGACATCCATTCTGTCTCCATGGAGAAAATTGCAGCGGTGAGGGTAGGGAGATCTGGGAGAGATAATAGATCAACCGAAGGACTTATATACAAGCATATAAGTATTAATACAACCAATGGACACAAAACTCTGGGAAGGGAAGGCATGTATGGGAGGGGGTGGGGAATGGTATATGTACAAAGATAATAATTTTTAAAAAATCTTAAAAAGAAGAATTAACTTTCTAAACTTCACACAAATAATAAGCTAAGAGTCAATATTTTTATGTATAAATTTATAAGTACCTTATTTTATTTAAAACAACATCTACTATAAAATGTAGATATACAATTGCCAAGCAAAATAAGAACTTAGCTGTATTAAAATTTGAGGTTTTCAGTTCAAAAAACACAAATTTGCCTTAGTTACTTATGTGGGATAGTTATTTCATGTACATATTAATGGAAATGTTTTTCTTCCTTTCTTTGTGGTCTCCTTATTTTCACAGCCTCAAAATTCCCTGTATCAACAGAGAGTATCTGTTATTTAAGAATTCAGTGTCTAGTGGTTTTATTATAATGTATGTATGGTTATTGTGAAGTATTTGTAAAAAAAAAAAAAAAATACATAAAAAAAACAAACTGATTTTTAAAAAAGTAAAAGGTCAAAACTCCCTAAAAATTGGGCACCTTTGACAGAATCTGTAGAACTGCTATTTTGGGGGGTGAGGAATAAAATATTTTCACATCAGAATATTAAAGTGTTTGATATCATATTTGCATCATAGTGAACTATAACAAATATCTTAAAACTTTAATGCACTTGAATAAAAGTTTTGAAGCTAGTCTTTTGTAAAACATACAGATTTGGTTCATTATGTTGAAACTCATGCTAGAACCTCATTTAATTGAAGTGTTTATATTGCACAGTTTAAACTTTTCTTTTTTTCCTGACATGACCAAACAAAACAAGTATTATGTCTCAACAGCCATCTACAGAAATTCTAAATAAAAGATTGCCTACATAGTTTAGTAAAAACTATCAAATATTTTGAAATTTAAATACAGTAGGTATAAGCTTTGTTTTAAAAGTCAAAAATATCCCAGCAAACATTTATTCCAGTATATACACTCAATCAAAAGTAGCTTTTACAGCAACAATAATGGTTCTTTATCCAAAGATTTTTCTAAATTTTTCTAAATGTTTCATGTAACAACTTTGGGGGAAAAAAACCACAGTTATCCTTACAGATTAGTATTTTCTATTCTCACTGAATTGAACAGAATAAAAACAAATAATTAGGAAAATAATTATATTTTCTAATACTTCTTGACATATCTGAAATTACTATTATACTGTAATTTATTTTATATACATTTTTAAAATGCTCATTAACTTATTGTGTGTGTTTTTTTCTTTTGGACTAATTTTGTGTTTTCTTAATTTGGTATTAAGAGAGCTTTATAAATACAAATGTTCATAATCAATCTACTTCTAAGTCTCTAGCCATTTTGCCTATGTCTTAACCTCCCAAATAGTTATATACAGGGTATCTTCAAAAAAATGTACACATACTTTAATAGCCAATATGAAGTAGTTTAAAAGCAATTTTGAAAATAATATGTATTTTGATAAACACTGCCTTTATACTTATTCAAATTATATGTGTAAATTTTGAGGGGACACTCTATATGAAATATTACTAGGCTCTTTGTCATTTATGTTGAATTTGTTAATTTTCATTCAACAAAAGATGTTGAATATAAAGGATATTATAAGAAAAGTCAACACATTATAATGCATAACATAATCCTATTATAAAATTATATTCAAGATATATTTACATGATTTTCAAGTTTTTGTTAAAAGTGACTTATTTACTTATGCATCCAATTTTTTTTCAAATTATCTATGATATACAGGTTTATCAAATTGGTTGAATTTTTAAATTTTAAATAAAAAGCTGGCATAATTTAAAAGATAGTTTTATTTAAAACATTTTTAAGATAATGTCACTTTTTCTAGTTAGTAGGAGCTAGTTATTAGTGGCCAAAATTTTCATTAAAAATAAAATGCTTTATCAGCTATAGTACTGATTTTAATATGCTGTTTGTTTTGCTAACTCTCTTAGTAGAATAAATTGGATTAGATGTAGCATTCAAACTAAAGGATAACATGACAAGGTTTGTAACATAGATCTAATTATGAAGTAGTTTAAAAGCAATTGTTAGTACCTGCATGAGTTAATATACCATATGTTAGCTCGGTTTCATATTTTTTTCTAAAGCTTAGTTAGAATTTTATCAAAATCAAACTTAAAAAAGCACATTCTTAAATTTATTCCTAAAAAAAAAAAAAAAAAAGACTGCCCTAACCAGTTTGGCTCAATGGATAAAGCATCGGCCTGCGGACTGGGGGTCCCAGGTTCAATTCTGGTCAAGGGCATGTACCTTGGTTGCAGGCACATCCCAGGTGGTGGGGGGTTGGGGGTAGGGTGTGCAGGAGGCAACTGATCCATGTTTCTCTTTCAGCGATGTTTCTAACTCTCTATCCCTCTCCCTTCCTCTCTGTAAAAAATCAATAAAATATATTTTTTTAAAAGACTAAGAAATAAGTGAAGTTGACATTTTGTTTTGTTGGTGTCTGCAGTAATAGATACTGTTGTTTAGAAAATCTGAATTATCTATGATAAATTCTACTGAGGCATTAATATGCCAAATATTTTAGAGTATGGAAAGATGGATTTGTGTCTCTCTGATTCTATTGTATTTTTGTTTCATATTCTAACTTTTATATTAAAAATTGTGTCAGAACATTGCAAAAATATAGGTAAAGTTTAATGGAGACAGATTTGAAAATTGTATCATGTCAATGATAAATTCCTGATTTTGATGATTTTGTTCATAAGTGCACACTATTATTTAGGGAAAAACACAATATTGTAATCTTACTCTCAAGTTGTTTGAAAGGAGAGAGGTTACTAAAGCAAGCATTAGAGTAATTACGAACAGTTGTTTTAATCTGGAAAAGTACTGAGAAGTTCCCTATAGTACTGTAACATTCTCCCTTATGGTATTGTGGAAGCTTCTAAATTATTCTTTATGCTTGAAATAATAAGCGCCCAAAAAGTTTTAAAAATATGGAGATAAAGAAAAACAGCCTAGTGAGCTAGGGATTGTGCCTTTTTGGCAGGATAGTAACACCCAGTTTTATGTACTTTCCAAGCAGATTATTTGCAGTAACAAGGTTATCTATCTACTTTATGACACACAGAACAATTACATATTTATTAACAAGGTACAGATGAAAGCTTTTGAAGAGGAGTTACCAAATTAATATTTTAAAGTCCAAATTAATATTTTAAAGGCCAATGATAATAGATGACGCTAAACAGCTAAGCAAAATACCCATCTTTGTGTTTGCAATAAGAGGTCTTAAAGCAGTACATTGTAGGTTGGTGTTTAAGAACAAATTGGAAACTATACTACCTGAGTTCTAATTTATGTTTTGGTTCTCAGAAGCCCTCTTCCCACAAGTAAGTTACCTAAAACTTCTTTCAATTTTCATATCTCTATAATATGTGCAATAAAACAAACAACAAAAACTATCTCTTTGATTGTTATGAGGGTTAAGTAAGTATTTGTAAAATACTTAGCAATGCAACTACAGATCCTACATGGTACTAGTAATTATTTTTATATAACTTAAAAATCCACACATAAAAATACCTAAAATAAAGTATATGGTGATATAAATATTTGTCTTGTTTAATAAATTTAAGGAGGTGTGTGACTGGTTTAGGGGAGGATTAATAGAGAAGACCTACTTAAGGGGTATTGTAAAGGATAGGCGTTTCATGATTGAGGTGGTCTAGGATAGCATTCCACATTAAATTATTTTCATATAAATAGGTATCCACCTGAAAACATGCTGAACAGATTCTCAAAATTGCAACAACATTAAAAGTTTTACCTTTGTTTTTTAAGCTATTTTTATCCTTTCTTTCTTGTATTGTCTTCTCAAAAGATTCTTCTGCTCTTTATTTATGTATTTTTAAATTTCTTTATTGATTAAGGTGTCACATACATATCCTTATTCGCCCATTACTCCCTTCCAACCACATCACTCATGCCCTCACCCCCCTGCTGTCTGTGTCCATTGGTTAGGCTTATATGCATGCATACAGGTCCTTTGGTTAATCTCTCCCCTTTACCCCCACCCTCCCCTACCTTCCCTCTGGGCAATGGACCTAAATATATACTTTTCTTCTGCTCTTTAGAGTTGTATTGATTTTCATTGTGAATACCAGATCTTTAAAATAGAAGTCTCAGGATTAAAGCGGTCAGCATGAAGACTCATTTAATGTCCAGAAGACCAGTGAAAGGTGGTTCCAATTTGAGATATAAACATTAGGCAGGAAAGATCCCAACAGCAAAATAAACAATAGAAAAGAGTTTGGCTGCAGGAACTACAAGGTATTAGAGAATAAATTAACATGCAACATAACCTCTATTAAGAAGGCTATAAAAGTTTATTGACAAAAAAGGAAATTTGAATAAAAGGAGAGATATATCATGTCCCAGGATGAGAAATTGCATAATGCAAAAATGGCTAACTACTAAGTTTGGAGTATTTTAAGCCAACTGTCAAGGGATTTTATCTTTACGGTTCTCCAAAATTATTCCAAATATTATCTAAAAAAAGATGAAACCACTATTTATCCTGAACAAATGAGATAGTATTTTGAGTATCTCTATCAGATATAAATATTTAAATTCAATAAAAATTATAACATGTAGTATTAAGGTGTGAGGAAACAGTATGCACATAGGAAGAAATAGATACTATCATTTATATGATTATAATTATTAAAAGTATAATTTAGGGGAAGTTACAAAGAGGTATTTGAATAAGAACAGCAACATTGAAAAAATGACTAGGCAAACACCTTGCATATATATAAATATATATTCTTGCCAAAACCGGTTTGGCTCAGTGGATAGAGTATCAGCCTGAGGAATGAAGGGTCCCAGGTTTGATTCCAGTCAAGGGCATGTACATTGGTTGCGGGCACATCTCTGGTGCAGGGTGTGCAGGAGGCAGCTGATCAATATTTCTCATGGATGTCTCTAACTCTCTATTCCTCTCCCTTTCTCTCTGTAAAGAATCAATAATATATATATATATATATATATATATATATATATATATATATATATGTGTGTGTGTGTGTGTGTGTGTGTGTGTGTGTGTGTGTGTATATGTATGTATGTGTATATATATGTATTCTTTAAAGAATAAACCATAAGCAATATTAGAAAATAAAAATATTGCTAATCTGTAGAGATAATTAGTCTAAGGAAAAACAGTATGATAGTATAGAAATAATAATTATAATTACACAATAATTTTATTTTGGTGCATATATCCAAAAATATACAGGTGACTGAGAAAATATACATATTTAATCCTATATAATAAAAAGCTGATATGCTAATTAGACCAGATAGCAGGACCACCAGATAGAAGGAACAGTAGGCAAGGGGTGGGACCATGAGGTAACCAGGGCTGCTGCGAGGCCTGAACTCCTTGCACAGATTTTGTGTATCAGGCCTATAGTACTTTATAAAATATTAATAATAGCACAATTAAGTAAATAAGCAAAAATATGAACTCAGAAAAGAAAATGAACAATGGAGGAATATCATTCCATTGCCTATTAACTTAACCATACTTAAAAACTTAGAATAACAAATGTTGGTGGAATTTTATTGGAACTGTTACTTTCAAAAAGTTGGCATTGTAAGGTTAAAATACGTCCATATCCCTTAACCTACTCTTCTCACTTTTGAGTTCTTATTATAAAGATTCTAAAATTTGGTAAAATGTATATTGTGATAATAATCACTAATATCAAATATGACATTCTCAAATTATAAGAATGCTATAATGTAACAATAAGATTTATTCCTTTGAAAATACATGTAATCAGTCAAATGAGTTTCAAAAACAATAAATAATGTTTATAAGACACTAAGTATTATAAGAAACTAAGTGTTATAATACCAAGCTATTGTTTACATTTTAAATATTTATTTAAAGGATTATAGTATCCATGATTTCAAAATATTATAATAAAATTAATGCAATAAAAATTTAATCTATTTCACATAATGTCATTCATTAGGATTTCTATTCATAACACAACTCAAACTATCTTCAGCTTGCATATAGAATTCTATCTAAGTACAACCTGAATTTGTCTTAAATACAAGCAGATTAGTTCAGTCATCAATTTATTATACTCATAAAGTGAAAGACCATAATGGCACAACTCAGGACATTTAAGTCAAAGTCAGTAAATGAATGAATTAATAAAAGAACCAATATATCAATCATAAAGGTAAAGAGAAAAGTAACAACCAAATTAATAATCCAGTTCAAGTATTCATCCTTAGAGATGAAATAAAATAATTATTGATGCTGGATTGAATCCAGACACTTTTTAAATTTGACAATTTTATTAGCATATAAAATCAGTCATTATTTACTGTAAACAAAGTCTGAAACTTCTCAATTTCAATGCAGACACTGTAAGTATGCATGTCTGTTGGACAACCTTGAGATCTGCATTAGCTAATTAATTCTTAGTTTAGCCAGTTCTTTTCTGGAATAATCATCAGATATACAATGCTATGTATCAACCCAGAAAGAACAAATGTATTTTAAAATTATGGAAATAGAACTGTATTAAGGCACAGAGATTGTAATCACCTTATCTATACTGAGTAAACATGGGATTTTATTAGCTAACTGGAGGCCTGGTACACAAAAATTCATGCACTGGAGGGGGCCTGCCCCCTCTCACAGACTGGGAGCCCTTAGGGGTGGGAAGTAACCCAATCAGGGGAAGGCAATGCTCCCATCATACCTCTGCTGCTGCCACTGCAGGCAGTGCAAGCCTTGGCTGCCCCGCATTACCTGAGCATCAGGCGGCCCTGGAAAGCTGGGAAGCTACCATCTGAGGCTTTTCTGTGCCTTGAGCTGGCCCTGGGCAGCTGGGAAGCTGCCATATGATGCTTGCCTGTGCCTCTGGCTGGTCCTGGGAAGCTGGGGGGCTGAGGGGACTGGGGGACTCTGGAGGCAGGCATGTGGCAAGGCCGGTCCACCTGCTGCCCCAGCAGGGCTGGAGGGACTGGGTGCTACCATCTTGTGGCTGTGGGCACTGCCATATTTGTGGGCAGGGCAGTCAATTAGCATATTCCCTCCTTATTGGCTGTGGGTGCCACCATCTTTATGACGGACGACATGAGGGTCAATTAGTGTATTCCCTCTTTATAAAATAGGATATTAAATATCCTATATAATAAAGAGCTAATATGCAAATGGTCATCACACCCTCACACCATCACACAGTAACAGCTCAGACACTCAACATTGGCAAGAGAGGAATGGGGACCAGCCAGGCATAAATTAGCTCATGAGAGAGGAATAGGCACCAGCCAGGCTACAGCCTGGGCAAAGCCACCCACCCATGATCCCCTATAGCTGTGGCCAGCCTGGGTCCTGGGTGCCTGCAGCTAGCCAGAGGGAGGAAATCCTGGGTCCATGGTGTGGGGAGAGGCAGAGGCAATTAGGGGTGATCAGGCCAGCAGAGAAGCAGTTAAGGGCAGATAGGCAATGGTGGTTAGGGGCCATCAGGCAGGCAGCCAGAGGGGTTAGGGGTGATCAGGCAGGCAGGTGAGCAGTTAGGAGCCAGTGGTCATGGATTGTAAGAGGTAGTCGGACATCCACCAAGGGGTCCTGGATTGGAGAAGGTGCAGGCTGGGCTAAGGAACCACCCCCATGCAGGAATTTCATGCACTGGGCCTCAGTATTTTAATACAGGAGGAAAAAAGGAAGCCAAATTATAAAGTTCAGAGTATTATACTATTAAAGCCAGACTAAATCATTTATATAATTTTGCCTAATTTTTCTAATATTTATTGATAATTTCAGGATTCACAAGTACACTTTCATTGTTTTATAGTAGATCATATCCTAATATATAAAAAGCCAGGGATTGTCATGAGTGAAACAACCAGGTGGGTGACCAAACAACAGGCTGTGTGGGGTAACCAGATATTTTTATTCTAAAGTAACCATATTTACCAGGTTTTTACTGAACTCATTTTTACTCATTCAGAAATGAGTTTCTTTAATATATGACAAAAACAATGTGGGATCACTTAAATCATCTGGCTGACAAAAATTTTAAGATTAGTCTTTTTTTTTTTTATTGATATGATTTGAAGTTAATGATTAGATTTTATTCTTAGATGCTCCAGTGATTCTTGTAACACAATTGATTACAATTAATTAAAAAAACACACCTGAAATTAGACTTTATTTTCCCAGTAATGATTTAATTACTTAATTATGTATGAACTAGAGGACAATGCACGGAAAGTTGAGCACTCAGGAGGGTCTCTAGCCCAGCCTTCATGCGCTCACAATCCAGATCCCTCGGGTAGGGTCCAGTCCCATCATAGTATGGCACTGATTCCCTGGGCCTGTGGGCTGGAGAAGGGGGGTGGGGGGGGGACCAAGAGGCCAGTTCAATTGCAGCATGGCTCGGGTTCCCCAGAGCCTGTGGGCAGGGGGAGGGACCAAGAGGGCTTTGTTCCCACAGCCACACCGCAGGTGGCTGGACCAGGACTGACCTGACTCCCATCTTGGGCAACTGGGCCCAAGGGCTGACTTCCCCTTGCCCATGGGGACCATGGACTGGTGTTCAGTCATCCATGTAGACTTTTAGGTCATGATGGACCCTGGTTCTTGACATTATTAGGATAAGAGTGGTGAAAGTGGACACCCCTGTCTTGTTACCAATCTTAAGACAAACATTTGTTGTTTTTGCCAATTGAGTAGGCTGTGGGTTTGTCTTATATGACCTTTATTATGTTGAGGTATGTTTCCTTCATTCCCACTTTGTCAGGAGTTTTTATCATAAGTAGATGCTGAATTCTGCCAAATGCTTTTTCTGCATCTATTGATATGACCATGTCATTTTTATTTTTCATTTTGTTATGTGTTGTATAACATTTATTGATTTGCAGGTATAGTACCTACCTTGCATTCCCATAATAAATCACACTTGATATGTTAGAAGATCTTTCTAATGTACTGCTAAATCCAGTTTGCTAATATTTTATTGAGGATTTTAGCATCTCTGTTCATCAGGGATTGACCTATAATTTTCTTTCTTTGTAGTGTCTTCATCTGGTCTTGGAATTAGGATAATGCTGGACTGATAAAATGAGCTTGAGTATCAATTCTCCTCTTGATATTTTTGGAATAGTTTGAGAAGAACAAAGATTTCTACTTTCCCTAGTCTTATTCAACATAGTATTTGAAGTATTAGCCATAAGTATCAGATAAGTAGAAGAAATAAAAGGCATCTAAATTGGAAAGGAATAAATTGGACTGTCATCATTTGAAGCTATAATAAAGGGAACCCTGAAGATCCCACCACAAACTACTAAAACTGATAAATGAATTCAGTAAAATAGTGAGATGCAGTATTTTAATACAGATGCAAAATAATTATCCAGAGATCAGCTGCATAGTTATATACCAATAATGAACTATTAAGGGAAACAATCCAATCCCATTTGGATAAAAAATAGAATATCTAGGAGTAAATGTAACAAAGGAAGTAGAAGATATTTAATTAGAAAATTATGACACAAAAGAAAGAAATTAAAGTTACAAACAAGAGGAAGCATATATCATGTTCATGAATAGTAAGAATTAACATTTTTGAAGCAATCTATAGATTCAATGAAATTCCTATAAAAATACCAGTGGCATATTTTACCGAACTATAACAATATTCCAAAACTCATATGGTCCCACAAAAGATCCCAAGTAGCCAAAGAAATCTTGAGAAATTAAAAAAAAAAAAAAAAAAACCTTGGAGGAATCACTCTGATATCAAACCATAAGGCCATTGTAATCGAAACAGCATGGTACTGGTTTAATAACTGACATCAATGGAAGAGAATATAAAGCCCAGAAATAAATCCATATTGTTTTGGTCCATTAACATTTGAAAAAGGTAGCAAGTACTTAGAATATATAAACTATTCAATATATGGTGTTGGAAAAATTGGATATATGTTTAAGAAAGTGAAACTAGACCACCTAGATTTATACATAAGAATAAACACAAAATAGACTAAAGACTTAAAATGTTAGGCTTGAAACCATAAAAATCCTAGAACAAAACATAGGCAGTAAAATACAGGACATATTTATAGCAATTTTTTTTTCCTGGTATATCTCCTCAAGCAAGAAAAGCCAATGAAAAAAAAATAAACAAAGTTTTTACACAGCACAGAAAACCAACAAAATAAAACAAACAAACAAACAAACAAAAAACCTATGTTTGTAGAACATATTTGCCAATGTTACAATTTATCAGATTAAAGTCAGGTTAATATAAAAAATTTATAAAGAACTTACAAAATACATCACAAAAATAAATCCAATTAGAAAATTGGCAAAGAATCTAAATTGACACTTCTCCAGAGAGGACATACAGATGGCCAAACAAACATATGAAAATAATCAGCAGAAAAAAGTGAAATTTAAAACCATCATGAGATATCACCTCATGCTTGTCAGAATGGCTATCATCAATAAATAAAAAAAACAAGTGTTGGTGAGGATGTGGAGAAAAGGAAACTTTGTTGCACTGCTGGTGGGAACCCACATTAGTGCAGCCATTGTAGAAAGCAACATGGAATTACTGGTAGGTTAGAGGAGGTCAAATGGGGAAGAATGGGGACAGATATCGTGCTTTCAATAGTAAATATTTAAAAAAAAAAAAAAAAAAAAAAAAAAAAAGGAAAGCCTGTTTGTCCCAAACTTCCCTCCTATGCCGGCCTGGCCTGGTCACTTCCAACTGACCTCCCCTGCAGGGTTGATTGCCTCCAACTGCCCTCCCTTGCAGGCCTGGTCCCTCTCAACTGTCCTCTCTTGCAGGCCTGGTGCCTCCCAACTACCCACCCCTGCTGGCCATCTTGTGGTGGCCATCTTGTGTCCACATTGGGACAACTATGTGTGTTGGAGTGATGGTCAATCTGCATATTACTCTTTTATTAGATAGGATAGAGTGCTTGAGTAGGAGTCAGCTGGTTTGCCCTGAAGGGTGTTCCTAATCAGGGTGACGGTTCCCTTGAGGCGTGGAGTGGCTTGAGCAAGGGGCCTGTGGTTGTTTGCAGGCCAGCCACACCCCCTGGTGATCCAAGCAGAGGCCTTGGTATCTGAAATTTATTTACCTTCTACAATTGAAACTTTGTAGCCTGGAGCAGATCTAAGCCTCCTGCTCTCCGTGGCCGGCAGCCATTTCTGTTTGGATTTGTTACCTTCTATAATTGAAACTTTGTAGCCTTGAGTGGAGGCCTGGGCCAGCAAGGGCAGGTGTTAAGCTTGGCTTCCTATGGAAACCCAAGCCTCTCTCCTGCTCTCTCGGTCTGATTGGTGGGCATGGCTGGTGGGTGTAGTGGAGTGAGGGTTAATTTGCACATTATTCTTTTATTAGGTAGGATTTGTTGAGAACATACAATAACCAGCACAGTACTATGTACTAGGTTCAGAGCACAGAGCAGTTAAGGTTTTGTCACTTGTACATTTGTTTGAAACATTTCTTCTATTATAAAAGTTAAAAGTCAGGATTTTTGGAATTGATAAACAAACTTGGCAGAGTGTGTTCAAGGTGGATTGGGCCTAAACAGGCAGTCAGTCATCCCTTGAGGGATCCCAGATTGGAGAGGGTGCAGGTTGGGCTGAGGTACAACCCTCCCCTGCCCCCGTGCACGAATTTTGTGCACTGGGCCTCTAGTATTTAATAAAAATGAATAGACTTCAAAAATTAGCATATCTTGTGGCTGACACATGTAATTTCACTGGTAACATGTTAAAAATACATATATGTATATTTCCCAAAAATAGTATTATGTATTTACCTCTATATAAACTGCTTCTTTTAGTTATCATAAAATATCCATCTCCACATTTTTCATCATTTTGTACAATATACAAAATACTATGTTATGGAAACCCTTTTTATGTCCAGTGTGGTTTAGGGTTTCGGTTCAGGGTTCAGGGTGCAGGTTCTGGAGAAGGGCTGCATGCAAATTAGAGAGGCTAGAAGAAATTTAATCTGGTGATATGGGGGGCCAGGCGGGAGCCCACCTCTTGTGGGAGGACTGCCACTAGGCTCTGGCCTTGCTATCCCTTTTATTGAGACTATAGGATACATCCATTACCCTTAAGCATGTTTGGGACACACCCATAGCCCTTAGGCAAATAATATGGGAATTATCATATTAGTAAGGATTTACATGATTACAAGATGGGGAAGTTACCTCAGTTACCTTTGTCTCAATTAGATAGGGAGTGCTTGGCTCTGACCTTTCAGAGCTTCAAGGTTGACCAGCCTTCTAAATCTTTCTATTAGTGAGACAATGATTGGTTTTCAGCACTATATGCATATAACATGTACAATATGAAATATACTAAGAATATGTACACCTATTCTCAGCATATAGATATAATAATGAGAATTTATATATATACATTATTTACTATTTTCATGTGAAGACTCAATATTTTTCAAGGTCTTAATGTGGCTATGATATAAAGTATAAATACCTCCACTTATCCTTTAACTCCTCTAACACATTTTTTTATGGATTTGTATCATATCCACTTATATAAGCTTTTGAAAACGTGTGTCCAAAATTCTCCTCACTTGGTATTTCCAGGTTAGTGTGGGTCCCAGGAGACACTTAGTGAATAATGTAAAAAATAGAAGTACAGCTGCAAACTTTTATGTCTGCAGTTATTTACTGCTATTCTGGTTGGTACAGAACAGCAGATGGATCCATGAGTCTTCTTGCAGCTTCTTCAATAACTACTAAGCCACCTGAATGTTAAACTTCTTAACATAGAATGTGAGCTTCACCAACAGAACCACCTAGCATATATGTTGGAGTCTTGGAGGAATTGAAACATCAACTCAGTTTGCAGTCCATTGCCTTTGATTCAGAATTAACCTTGCTATGTCCAGAGTATTCTCTCTCTTCCTACTTCCTTTGTACCGCCCCTTTTCTATTGCTTATCCTGAAGACTGCTAGTTCTAACAGTGGACTCATACACAGAGACTATTTAACCAGTTTCCAAATTAGTTAGGATTAATTCCTAGTGGTGTGGTTTGATTGAATGCTGAAAGATACACTGAGTTATTGCACTTTATTCCTTTAGGTATAAGGTCTACTCCAGTGAAACCAGGTTATAAATTTATATTTTAATTTGCTTTTGTAACTCTGCTGCTTACAGGCCAGTCTGTTTGCAGGTAATCAAATTATTCTGCTTCATGTGAAGAAATTCACATTGTTTTTAAGAATAATGTACACCTCTTCCTTGAAATGATAACTGCATTATAAACCTGACATTCAGCTTAAACTATTTGAGATTTGAATATATGCTACTTTATACAGTCCCTCTTGTCTTTAAAATGTGGTAAAAAGATAGATAAACCACCACACCTTTTATAATTATTTTATTTCTGAAACACTATTGGACACATAGTCTGTAAGTTAATCACACTCTTTTGAGTATTAATGCATAAAACAAGAATATCTACTCCAGAAATAAATTACATTTTCTATTCCAGAAAACAATAAAAACAACACAGGAATATCCATATAGGAAAGACCAGGCATCAGAATCTGGGAGGAATAAAAATGAACGGTGGTCTTCAAATTATTGTAGAAAAAATAAAATTTGAAGAAAAACACATTAGGTTTCTCTTTAGAAAAAATCCGATTGTAAAATTCTATTACAAAAAATATGTCCAGCTGGTGGTAGTTTTTAGAAATTAATTCAAGGAATTTAAAGTGTTATCCAGCTGTTCTCTTTGCCACTGGATATATCACTGTCTATAGGCAAAGAACTGTGAAAAAATAAACATTCATGTATAAAATATAAAATGGAAATCCATTTTATATAGTCTAACAATATTTATTAATACTAAATACTAAAGTTTAATAAAAATAGTTTTACTATTCCCTAAATTTAGTACTAATAATATAATTCCTATTAATTCAGCCAGGCCTTTTTTCTTTACAAAACAAAACAAAACAAACAAACAAACAAAACTAAACACATTTCTACATGTTGGTCAATCGTTTAGAGAGTAAGAAACATTCTCAGACAGGCTTATGTGTATAATCAATTACAGAGTTCTGTGAAAATATCTGATATGTATTTACTAGGTTGTCGTTGATTGATGAAAGGTAACAACATACAATAATAGCTATGTCTTAGAGCAAAGACAAAAGATAAAGATATAGTCAGAATTCAGCAGGTGGAAAATAAAGATTTTAAAATAGAAATTTAGAATTTATATATGAGCTAAAGCAAAATAAATAAATGTAATGTCTTTGGCACTTACATTTTTATGCCTAAAGTCTCTCAACTACTCATATACTTATTTTCCATTTTAGGTGCTGAATTCAGATTTATGTTGTTGGACTGATTAAGTGGAGTCATTCTTCTCTTTCCAATCACATGGCTGGCAGTTCACCAATGGCTTATTCGTTAATTAATGTTTTCTTTTCTTTTTTTTTAATCTTCAAAGTCACTCACTTCCATAGATCAGAGTAGAAATTAAATACTTTTCTCCATAAAGTAAAATTGGTGGCAAAATGAAACTTAAAACAGATTAATAAATGACTCACATGTTGGTTTTAGGGTTTAAGTCTACTTATGGTAAATACCTAAAAGAGATTAAAAGCTTGAAAGGAAACAAATTAGAATAATGTAAAAAGGAATAAAAAGAGGTTTTAAAAATATAGTGTTGAAAGATAAAAATAAACTAAAATAATCATCAGATGTAATCATATCATCCCTGGACCATGGCAAACACCTCCTAACTGATCTAAAATTACTTTTGCCTTTTAAAATCAATGATGCCACTCTCCTGCTTAAAAATCATCCAATGGCTTGCCTTTTCTCATGGGATACATTCCAAAATCCTTAGTGTGGTGGTTAAGTCCTTGATGATCTAGGTAGGCGCTATCTTATTTCTCTTCCTTCAGTGATAATCTATTCTTATGATTATTAAATTTCTTCCCATTTTAGGGCACTCACAGAGGATTTCCTTCTGCTATGAAACTTTCCTACCACCTTCCTTCTCTTCTGCCTATGTAGAAAATGTATTTATTAGCTCCAGCTTAAAACTTACCTCAGAGGAATTCTCCTGGACTTCTCAGATTTCGTTAGAACCCTACTTATATGCCCTCAAGTCAGGTTGTATTTTTTCCTAAAGCAATGATTTCTTTCCTACTATAATAGTAAAAATATGCTATTTTTACTGATATCTTTCCAAGATTTAATATAAAGCAGGAAACATAGAATGTAATCAATTCAAAAATACACTACCTAAACACTATTTGATATTCATTGTGAAACTTATGATTCTACTTTAAGTTAAAATAAAAAAATCTCTATAAATAGATCATCAAATATTATTCATTTGAAGCCATTACTAATCACTGGTAGGTCCCTATGTAAAACTCTTATTTTATATATAATATTATCTTTGGTTAGAATCCTTTATAATAAAACAGTAATATACACTCCACAGTTACATAGGCAAACACACAAAAAAATATAGATTTTTAAACTTTAAAAAGTGTAAGAAATATATGTAAATCATTTGAGAAGAAATAGATGTAATTGTGGCTGATCCTATCTAATGAAAGGACAATATGCAAATTTATCGTACCTCTGCTACACCCACAAACCACACCCACAAACCAAGCCCACCTTCTAATCAGGAGCAAATATGCAAATAAATCCAACCAAAATGGCTGCAGCCACAGAGAGCAGGAGGGAGGTTTGGGTTTCCCTGGCAATGGAGGAAGCCAAGCTTTCCTCCTGCCCTTGCTGGCCTAGGCCTTTACTCAAGGGTACAAAGTTTCAATTATAAAAGCTAAATAAATTCCTACAGAAATGGCACAGCCACATAGCTGGAAAAGCAGGAGGCTAGGGTTGCCCCGGGAGATGGCGGAAGCCAAGCTTCTGCAGCCCTGGCTGGCCTCGGCTTCCATTCCAGGCTACTAAGTTTCAATTATCGAAGGTAAACAAATCCCAACAGAAATGGCTGCTGCCATGGAGTGAGCAGAAGGCTTGGCTCCGCTCCAGACTACAAAGTTTCAATTGTAGAAGATAAATAAATTCCAGATACCAGTTCCTCCACTTGAGTTGCTGGGAGGCATGGCCAGCCTGCAAACCACCACAGGCCCCTCAACCAGGCTGACCCATTTCCCAAGGGAACCCCCACCCTGATCCGGACACCCTTCAGGGAAAACCAGCTAAACCCCAACCATGCTCTAGGCCTCTATCCCTATCTAATGAAATAGTATTATGCAAATTGACCATCACTCCAACACACAAGATGGCTGCCTCCATGTGGTCAAAGATCCTGCCCCCATGTGGATATAAGATGGCCACCACAAGATGGCCAGCAGGGGAGGACAGTTGGGAGGGTCTAGGCCTGCAAGGGAGGGCAGTTGTGAGTGATCAGGCCAGCAGGGGAGGGTAGTTGAGAGTGACCAGGCCTGCAAGGGAGGGCAGTTAGGGGTGACCAGGTCTGCTGGGGAGGGCAGTTAGGGGCAAACAGGCTGGCAGGGGAGCAGGTAGGCATCAATTAGGCTGCAGGGGAGTGGTTAGGGGGTGATCAGACTGGCAGGCAGAGGTGGTTAGGTGCAATCAGGGAGACAGGCAGGCGAGCAGTTGGAAGCCAGCAGTCCTGGATTGTGAGAGGAATATCTGACTGCCCGTTTAGGCCCGATCCCACCACTGGGATTGGGCCTAAACGGGCAGTCAGATATCCCTCTAGGGATCCCAGATTGGAGAGGGTGTATGCTGGGCTGAAGTACACCCCCCATAGTGCATGAATTTTGTGCACTGGGACTCTAGTAGTATAATAATCACTTACAGCTAGAATGAAGTTTATAAGACAAAAGTAGTAAGAGTAACTGTAACTGCAATAATTTGTTAAGAGATACAAAAGTTAAAATTTAATATAAAAAATAAAACACGGGGAGAATAAAAATGTAGAGCATTAGAAGGTATTCAAACTTAAGTTGTTATCAACTTTATACTAGATTGGTACAAATAAAGTTGTTATATGCAAGCCTCATGGTAACAACAAAACAAAAACCTATAGTAGATACATTAAATAAAAATAAATAAATCTAAGCCTACCACTGAAGAAAGTCATCAATCTACAAAGTAAGAGAACAAGCAAAGAATAAAGAGAAAAACTACAAAACATTCAAAAAATTTATCAACTGAAAATAAGTACATATCAATAATTATTTTTTAATGTAAGTGGACTAACATTTTGCTCTAAAAGAATATAGAATGGTTTAACAAATTAGAAAGAACAACAACAAGCAAACAAACACAAGAAAAAAATAAGACCCATGTAAATGATGCCTATAAGAGTTTCTCTTCAAGTATAAGAACACACAGACTAAAAGTGAAGGAGTTGAAAACAATATTCCATACAATTAGAAACTAAAGGAAAGTAAGGTAGCTCTACCTACAGCTTGCAAAGTATACTTTATTTTTTAATTATTATTATTGATTTTTACAGAGAGAAGAAGGGAAAGGGAGAGAGAAAACACAATATGGATGTGAGAAGAAAACATCAGTGGGCTGCCTACTGGGGATCGATCCTGGGAACCCGGCATATGCTCTGACAGGGAATTGAATCAAAAACCTTTCAGTCCATAGGACAATGCCCCACCAACTGAGACACACTGGCCAGGGCACAAAATAGACTTTAAAACAAGGACTGAAATAAGAGATAAAAGGGTCAGTACATAAGTCAGCTCTTTCCAATTATTTAAATTAACACAATCCTATATAATAAAAGGCTAATATGCAAATTGACTGAACAGCAGAACCACTGGTCACTATGATATGCACTGACCACCATGGGGCAGACACTCAATGCAGGAGCTGCCCCCTGGTGGTCAGTGTGCTCCACTGGGAGAGCGCTGCTCAGTCAGAAGCTGGGCTCATGGCTGGCGAGCACAATAGTGGTGGCAGGAGTCTCTCCTGCCTCCGCTGCAGCACTAAGGACCCCTGGGCAGACAGACATCCGCCAAGGGGTCCTGGACTGTGAGAGGGCACAGGCCTGGATGAGAAACCCCCGCCCCCTAATGCACAAATGCACAGGGCCTCTAGTAAATGAGTTAGGTTATCTAAATTTCCATTTCCATCATATAACATAAACTTATGACTAATTTTGTTTTCTGCCCATGATAGTATAAATCTTTGCCTCCAGAATTTGATGAATTTGTCCCTAAAATACAAAGCACTGCTAAATATCACCCCATTGCCACACATAAAACGTCTCCTTTCCACCTTCAACTAAGCAATAATTACCTCAAAGAAACTGTAACACTGTTTTGTTTCTGCCTCTTTTTTTTTTAAATTTAATTTCCTCTACATTTCATCCAAAATTTTACTCTTGGTACTATTAGTTTCTTTCTCTAAGGTTATGTTATTTAATTCATTAAAATCTAAAAACTAACAATATAGAATGTAAGATTCAAATTTTAGTACTACCTTAAGAGCATGGAGAAAGTCTTTATGAAGTTCCCGTATGAACAAAAGGTTATCTTTTGTGTGGAATTGGGTTCACTGGATGTCTGTTCTCAGAAATGTTAGCGAAGTCATTTTCTCTGTAAAATAGTTTGGGCCCCAGTCTATTTCCTGAGGATGACATAGTCCATTATACATATTTTGGGGAATGTTCTCATTAGACTTTCCTCTCACTGGCTTCTAGCCTGAACTATGCGGTAAGGCTTATGCCTGCCTGAGCACAAGGCTTTTTCTTTGGCCTCAGGTAAATATGAGATGGGTTATAGCCGAGAAACCCAGAAGAAGTGCAAAGAAAGGATTTTCCTCCCTCTTGTATTAAGAGCTATATAAATATATACTCACAAACCCACATACACACTATATTTAGTTTTCCTCCCCATGTGCTTTCTCTCTTATCTATTTTTGAGGGTTTCCAGAAATATAGGAGTGAAATAGGCAATTGTGATTTGTTGTGTTTTGTTGAAAGCTTTTCATACTATTTTCAATCACATTCACTTTCCTTCAACTTCTAGTACTCAGAGAATAAATTCATATTGCAGCCCCAGCCCCAGTGAAAACTGGTCTAACCCACTGCAATGTTTCTCTGGTTCTGGGGGTGGTTATTTAAAAGCTAAAGTGGTTCCAGTGCATTAATCTCTATTTTTTTCCCCCATTTTAATAGCACTCAATACATCAGAGATTAGTTTGACTTCCCCATAATTGTTGGTTAATTTATATTTGACTTTCTTAAAGTTTCATACCCTTCTAAAATTAAAGAATGAATCCTGTTAACCTGTTAGTCAATGAAACTGAAAACAGTTTTACTGTTTTGTTTTGTTTTTCAATTTATCGTGGACTCTGTCATCGACTCTATTTTTAAAAACAATATTATTATTAGTAGTCTCTATTTAATCTCACAGTCAAATATGCAGTATCCTCAGAAATCTTTCAGTAGTCTTATAAAATAGGTTAAAACAATTGCAATCAATTTGTTTATTTTTCAAATGATAAAATGTCTTGAGGAGTTTGGTTCCTGGTTAAAACCTGTATGGGTTTTTTCAGACCTAATATACTAGGTAATTACTAAGGCTTTATGTGACAGGCCTCTCTGAGGAAAGCTGCCCCCCACCCCCTACCAGACTGGGTCCACAGCCCGAAGTCGGTACACTCAAGGGATTTAAATGAGAGGGACAAGCAAAGCAAGAGATGTGCCTGATTCCTAACTTAATGAAATTTAAATACGCCAAGTATTTCAACCCTTTAAATGGGGGAGGGGAACTGGAGAGGAGGGAAGAGGTAACAGGTATTATAGTTAAAATAAGTTTTATTTTATAATACAATTTATGCTCTGTTTCAGGAATAGTAGTTTCCTCTATAGACTGGTCAAAAAAGTGAAAACATTTGTCTCTTGAGTAGAAAATTTGAATGCAACTTAACATGACTTTTCAACATTAGAAAATGTGTAGCTCAGGGTCTATGGAAAGAAAAATCCTGAAGCAAAAACCCCTGTGGTACTTATATTTAATTTGGCATTTTCCACCTGGTTTGGTAAAATTATTACCTACCCTAAGATATGGTTCATCAGCTTCTGCAAGTCTCCAAGTGCTTTTTAAAAAGTTGTTTTAAAAATTATTGTAATTTTACAGAGTGTCTCCTGTGGTTACTTGGCTTGGAAATCCAGAGGCAGGTGTTTTACTGGATCCATCTTTCAAACATGCATAATGCCGTCCAACTTTTTCCATGGCTCATTATCGCATGACTTAAAGACACTGATTTTTCCATTACTCAATTCAGAGTATGTATCATTTTGTTTATAATTTGTACTCCTTATTTTATATCTACTACTGTCATAGGTCGCTTCTTTCATGACTGGTCTTTGTGATGATATGCATCTCATGGGGAGTCAACCTTTTTATTAGCCACTAGAGCAGGGATGGGGAACACACAGTTCTTGGGCAATATAAGGCCTGAGAAGTAATTTGGTCTGACCCTGCCCAGGCATTAGGCAGGAGTTAGTTAAATGTTGACTAAATATAGCAGACTAATTTTTTAAAACATATTTTTTATTGATTTCAGAGAAGAAGGGAGAGGGAAAGAGAGAAACATCAATGATGAGAGTGAACCATTGATCAGCTGCCTCCTACACGCCCCCTACTGGGAATTGAGCATGCAGCCTGGGCATGTGCCCTTGACTGTAATCAAACCTGGGACCCTTCAGTCCATAGGCCAAAGCTCTGTCCACTGAACCAAACCATCTAAGGCCAGGCTAATTTTAAGTTGATATTTTTATATGGTCGGAGAATGATATTATAAATATCCAAATGGCCCTTGGCAGAAAAAGGTTCCTCATCCCTTCACTAGAGAAAGAATCGGTTACAGCTATGAGGAAACACAGTGCTCAGAGATTCTGATTGGTAATGGCTTATAAAATGAAAGAGAACAACTTAAAAATAAAGTTTCAAATAAAGCATTTTAATAATATAATTTAATAAAAATATTTTTCTCTTTCAGGTAAACTAAAAAAAAAAAAAATCATAGGGTTTCTCTCTCTCTCTCTCTCTCTCTCTTTCATATCTTTGTTTATATAATACTAGAGGCCCATGCACAAAGATTCATGTGCCGGCATGCAGTAGGCTCTCTCCTACAGCCTGTGCAGTGGTGGCGGTGGTGGCTGCAAGCCCTGCAAGCTCTGACATCGCTTCTTCCTCACCCTCCTTCTCCGGAGAGTTCCTCTGTGCAGTGCTGGCGCTCCCTGGGAGGTGCAGAGGGGAAGAGGTGGGGGAAGCAAGGCAGGGAGAGGTTAGTATATTTCACTGTCCCATTGTGAAAGTGGGCTGCAACTGGCCGCCTTCCTCATCCTCTTCCTCCTTCGCCCTCTGCCTCTTACCCTCATGCCCATCGCCCCTCATCGCATGATGTGGTGAGATAGGGAGGAGGGAGATCTGATAATTTGGGTTACTGTATAGGTGGCCTCTTTCATCTATTCAAAACAAATTTAAGCCACCTGCCCCTACACACTGCCACCATTGCCCCTTGGCTGGCCCTGGGCTTCCGGGGCATACTAACTGTGCACAGAGTGAGCTTCTGCATGTGTCCGTGCCTACAGGGCTGTTCCAATACAAGGGTTTTACCAAAGCAGCTGGACAGGGGTGGGGTAGAGGGAGATGCCAGACACCAGGAGCTACGACCTCAGGGACCAGAGGATTGCCTCTAAGGCTGGGGGCTGGGCCACAGGGAGGCTGCAAGGACAGCTGACAGGTGTGGAGCACAGCAGGGTGGCCCTGAGGAGGCATGCAGCCCAGAGGCCCAGAACGGATGGGGGACAGGGCTGCCTCAATCTTTGTTGGGTTAATTTGCATACTCACTCCTGATTGGCTGTGGGTATTATGATGGTCAATTTATAGATTTATCTTTTATTAATTTTATATATATATAATGAATACTAATTAATTGGACAGCCAAACGATGTTCCAAACAACCTACTGGATGTCCTTGGATGACCTTCTGGATGAAGCTGGGGCTGTGAGGACTGAACCCCTTGCACCAATTTTGTGCATCGGGCTTCTCCTCTCTCTCTCTCTCTCTCTCTCTCTCTCTCTCTCTATATATATATATATATATATATATATATATATATATTTGTTTTGTTTTTTTCAGATTTTACAAAGTAATATTTACTTATCTCCTATAAGACAAAGAGTAGTGATAAGGCCTATAAAAAAAGAATATGATTTTCTTACTCTATATAAACTTTAGTTAAAATTGCATAAGTACATTAATCGTCCATTTCCTTTTAATTCTTAAAACTCTCTCCAGTTCTTTGGAATTAATATTGTATATCATCCCTGCACCTTATTCCACCTCTTTCAAAATTATATAGTTAATAAATCTCAACCATTTTATATTCTATGGCAATATCTATTTTTATATAAAATAATTGTGATATTGTTCTTATAGCTTTACTTGTAACCTGTTGTGGAGATGATTTCATAAAAATCAAGGATACACCTTCTTCCTAAAAGGTGGAATTTTTATATGGATTAATTACATGTTTGCATGATATATCATTAAAAATTTGCTGCTGTTAGAAGAAAGTACCTAATCTGGGTTGATTTATATTTAACATTATAATATTAAGATAAACAGGTATATTATTAGACTGCTTTTATTTTACTTAAATAATTTTGATTATTTTAAAATAGCAGAGAAGCCAATAACAAATCTATATTGTTTTTAGTTAGACAATTTGAAGTATTATAATTAATCAACACTAACTATGAATTGCTTGATTTTTGTGGACAATTTTATATATTCTCTTTAAATTTCATTAAACCAAAGCATGCTCAAAGTGGTTAAGTGCTAGCCAGTCACTTAGCTAATTGTTTATTAAATCCATCAATCTTGTAAACATCCATATTTTTCACATGAATTAAAGTAGAGGTTCTTTGAATAGTTTTCTGGATTTTCTGGCAATGAGCTCAGAGAGAATATCCTAACTGGCTCTGCTTAATATTGCTTTGTGTGAGATTGTCTGGTCTTCATTCCAAATGCATAAATTTCTCAAGCAGACAAGCTCCAATCCATGGGAAATGGCCAATTAACTACTACTAAAACTTAGAAATATATGCCTCTATGAGAATCATACATGAAAATCAGAAGTTACTGTAAGATTCTCTCTCCTTCCTTAATTTACTTTAGCACCAAGTCAGTAGTGAGTGAAACCCTCAGTAAACTACTCTAGGTAATTTTGACATTTTGAATACTTAAACTGATAGTTTCAAAAATTCTTAACTGTCCTTTTTAAATTCACAGAAGTTTGCAGCATCAAAACTCTAAATATGTTTGGCACAGACTGTTGGCAATGTGGTACAAAGATTTGAGGAATGAATATATGATCCTAAGTTTACAACTGACCCTTAAAAAGGATGGGATTAAAGATGCTGACTATCCATGCAGTAGAAAATTTACAAACAACTTTTGACCCCCTGAGAACTTAGCCTACTGTTGACAAAAAGCCTTACAATAACATAAGAAGTCAATTAGCTTATATTTTATATGTAATATGTATTATATTCTGTATTATTACAATAAAAGAAGATAGGAAAAAATGATATTAGGAAAATTATAAGGAAAATAAAATGCATTTAGAACATCTATACTAATAAAAGTCTAGGTGGCCCGTGAACATGATGTCATCACAAGATGGCCACCACAAAATGGCCACCACAAGATGGCCACCATAAGATGGACACCACAAAGATGGACACCACAAGATGGCCATGCACACAGTGGAGGCAGGGCCCGGTGGCTGCTCTGCATGGTGAGGCCTGGGGGTCCCACAGCTCCACACAGAGTGGAGGAAGCTGGTCCAGGCATATCCACTGCCTCACATGGAGGAGGTAGGTCCCAGTGGAGGAGGCAGGTCCTGTCAGGGGAGGGCAGTTATGGGCAATCAGGCCAGCAAGAGAGCAGTTAGGGGACAATCAGGCCGGCAGGCAGAAGCGGTTAGGGGCAATCAGGCAGGCAGGCAGGTGAGCGTTTAGGAGCCAGTGGTCCTGGATTGTGAGAGGGATGTCTGACTGCTGGTTTAGGCCCATTCACTGTGGGATCAGGCCTAAACTGGCAGTAAGACATCTTCCGAGCTGTCCCAGATTGGAGAAGGTGAAGGCCTGGTTGAGGGACAGCCCCCCACCCCCCCACCATGCACAAATTTCATGCACCGGGCCACTAGTTGTACTATATTTATAAAAACTGTAAATTTATATAATCTGTTTATAAAATAAATCACCTTTCTGACAGTGCCTATATCAATATTGTCTTATATAATACAAAATATTGTAGATACTATACATTTACTAATATAACATATAAAAAATAATATGAAAAAGAAATGAAGCAGCAATATAAGTGTTTTATGGTAGCCCAGTGTAATTTATAAGATTTCTTTCTGGTAGTCCAGACTATACACTAACAAATAAAATTTTATACAATTTTATGACATACAGTATTACAGTTGTATTCATAATACAATATTAGAAATATTGCTATATTCACTTACCTGTGATGATAGGATGATATGCACTTTCTCTAATTATGAGAGCCGGGCATACTAAAATGTTCTAAAAATAAATGTATAACATAATAAGAAAACACATTTTTAAATTTTATGTAAAACTAGAGAGCTGGTGCACAAAATTTTTGCATGGGTGTAGTCCCTAGGCCTGGACAGTGATCAAAACATTAGTGTCTGGCATGGAAGGGCAGGTCTCAGCTGACCTCTGGGCCTTGGGCAGCACCTGGGCCCCCACATGTCCCCCTCTTGCTGAGTCATGGTGCCCGAGTCCCCACACAGAGATGTGGTTAATGCAGCTGGACATCGTGGGCTGGGGTGCAGTGTGGGCCTCTGTGCCATACAGCTGTGTCACCTGCCTGCAGCAAGCTCTCTCTCAGCCTCACAGACTGGCTCTTGCATGAACCTATGGAGAGCCTGACTGGACCTGCAGTCCTGGGGCTGTGGCCCAGCTCACCCAGAAGACACCATGCAGTAGGGTTCAGGGCAAGCTCCTTGTGGGTCCCTGGCACCTGAGCATGGGGGCTTCCCCAGCACGTGAGCCCTGGTGTCCTGGGAAAGGGTACCACGGGAAGTGAGAGTGAGCTCGACAGACATCCCACATTCTCACTGAACCTCTGTCCCTGTCACCCTCACCCCCAGGTAGTCAGCAGGAGATTACAGCATGTCGCCAATGCCCGCCATGTTCCGTGCCACCCTCTGGTGGTCAGCACATGTCATAGTGAATGGTTGAACTCCCGGTTGAACTCCAGGTTGAGGGACAATTTGAATATTAGGCTTTTATTATATAGTATATCACTCATCCTATTCCTATGTAAGGATAGGCTAGACACCTCAATATAAGTCTTGAACTTTGTGTTCTACACAGTGAATACTTAGGCAATGATGATGATAATGGCGCAAAAATGCTTTAAATGAAGAAGCTCACATTCATACATAATAGATAAGTTTATTACTGCATAGCATGATGACTACTTCCTGTCCATTAAGTGGAAGTGGATCGCCATAAAGATCTTCATCCTCTTTGTCTTCACACTGAAAAGGTAGAGGAGGAGGAGAAAAGTGTGGGTTGGTCTTGCTGCCTGGGGTTGGCAGATGTAAAAGAGGCAGAGAAGGAGCAAAGAGAGGCAGGAGAGGCAGGCATACTTGCTATAACTATATGGATATTACATTATAATTTTGCTGGATTTTTATGCCATTTCATTTCTCTAAAATTGTTTCTATGTGGTACCAATCCTTTTCTCACTATTTGATTTAGTTTCAAAGCTGGTATTATCAATTCTTCTTAGCACAAATGGCAATGCTTCACCCCATTTCTTCATGGTAAAATTGGGTAGAAGTGAAATATTTTTCCACTATCAACAGAGTATGTGGGTTCCCATTCAGGCCACATCAGTCCCACTACGTGCATGTGTGCCTCTTCCTTCATGTTCTTTATATATCCAGATTCTCTAGATACATAATATTTAGCACTTCTAAAGTCAACTTACACTGTGGTCAGAACAAAACCAACATAGGATTCTTTGTCAACCACAGGTCCTTCCAATTCTGTACTTAATTGAAAAATACTATTATTATTATTATTATTATTATTATTATATACAATGCTATTATGTACCTCCTCATTTAGCAGAAAACATCTTAATTTATTGTTCTCTTCATCCCCCCCCCCCATAACACAAGGCCTCTTCCATCTGTGCAAGATGTCTTTCCTTTCTGTCTCTTTAATGTGCTATGCATTCCTCTATCATTGTGCCCACAGAGCTAAACTACCTTTTTGTTTCATAACTGCCTTGCCTGCCATGCATTGAACTTGATAAGAATAGAGACTGTCCTCTTTTCTACTTCAGAGCAACCATGTCTTTTCTTTCTCTACTTTGGAGGAGTAATTGGCTCATACAAATGCTCACTCTGACTAAATAAATTCTATTGAAAGTAAAATGTGATAGAAGAAATAATATTTGTCTATGTTTAATCCATATAATTTTGCAATAAGTACTTGATCATACCAAATGAACTTCCATGAACAGACCTATAGACCAATGGAGCAGAACAGAGAACTCAGAAATTGACCCAAGCCACTATGCTCAATTAATATTTGACAAAGGAGGTAAGAGCATACAATGCAGTCAAGATAGTTTCTTCAATAAATGGTGCTGGGAAAATTGGACAGATACATGCAAAAAAAATGAAACTAGATCACCAAAATGGATTAAAGGACTTAAATGTAAGACGGGGAACCATAAAAATGCTAGAGGAACCCACAGGCAGCAAAATCTCAGACATATGCCAAAGCAAAATCTTCACAGATATAGCTCCTAGGGCAATGGAAACTAAAGAGAGAATAAACAAATGGTACTATACTTCACACTTTTCACATTCTGTAATTTTATAATATCTCCACTGCAGAGAAAGGGTGGAGGAAGAAAAAATATTAAACCATCAACACAAAGTCACAGCACCCATCTTTCAGAATGATGGTGTAAACAACACTATGTTCAAAGTGGTTAATGAAAAAAAAAATCCATACAGACATCATTCAGTATATATCATACTGCTAGCAATGACAAAACATAAGATATATTGTAGATGTTCTAATAGGAAAAATTTTCAGTATCTTACTGTTGGCCTGGCACTTTTATTGCAAATTCTTCTCGGTTTTTCCTGATTTGATGTTTTGCCCTCTATAGAGATTGACTTTGTAAATACCAGTTTCGCTGAGTGAGCATGCTCTGATTAAGGCTGTCTCCTTCAATTCAAGAAACTCTCAGGATCAGAAAAGGCTCCTCTCTCACATTTGGAAAAGGGATATACTAAGTGGAAAGTTTTGCAGAAGTCAAGAGATTTCTGGGTTTTAATTTTCTATCCTGTCATTTGACCCAGTGATCCCATTTCTAGGAATATATCCTAAGGAACCTGAAAATCCAATCAGAAAGAATACATGCACCCCTAAATTCATAGCAGCACAATTTACAAAAGCTAAGATCTGGGAACAGCCCAAGTGGCCATCACTAAATGAGTGGGTAAAAAAAGGTGTGGTACATTTACACCATGAAATAGTATTAAGCAGCAGGAAAAAAAGAAAAGAAAAGAAAAAAAAAAAGGATCTCTTATCTTTTGAGACAGCATGGATGGACCTGGAGAGTATTATGCTAAGTGAAATAAGCCAGTCAGAGAAAGATAAATATCACATGATCTCACTCATTTGTGAAATCTAATGCACAAAAGAAAGTGATGAACAAAATAAAAGCATGGAATAGACTGTGGAATCTCAGAGGAAAGGTGGGGCAGTGGGGAGGGGGGCAGAGATTAATGGGAGAATTTATATGCATGTATGCACAGCCCATGGACACAGACAATAGAGTGGTAAAGGTTTGGGGAAGGAAGTGCAGGGTGTAGGGGGTCCAAAGGAAAAAGGGGGGCATCTGTAATACTTTCAGCAATGAAGATAAAAATAAGAGCCTAGGACGGCAGCCTCCTCTAGCTCTCAGATAAGGTGCCCCATGCATTAGAAATACCCCTCGGGCTGCAGATGCTCCTTCTATTACTGATGATCACTACCATATTTCCCAATGACATTTTCAGGTTTTAGCCTCCATGCTGAAGTGGGCTCTTCCAAATGTTGGAAGTTTGATGCAGTGGTGTGCTGGTAAATTTTACCCAGGGGCTCTCCTTGGAATGAAAAAGATCTGGCTTATAGTCTTCACTGATGGCCATGGTGTAAATACTGCTACCATGTCCAGTTTTAAGCTACTGACTTGCTGTTATGGAGCGGGGTCAGGGCTCAAAAATGACTTTTTTTTTTTTAAATCAAGACTTTAATCAAAACTAGAATGTCAGTGTAAAACTATATATTGTAATATTTTTTAACCTAACAGTTGAAATACATTTTAAACATTCAAAATTTAATAAATTGCTACTTTAAAAAAACAAATATCTTCATCCTTTACAGTAAATAAATAAAAAATGAATTACCATTTACATTAATGAATGCAATAAATGTGCATAAAATATATTGAAATGCATCATGTAAAGTGTCATTACCTAATCCAGAAATATATGTTACACAGCAACTGAGTAACTTAGCTCAGGTAAAGGACATTGAGGAATAAGTCCTGTACTATGAAAGTATTTGCAATAGGTAATGTGCTGAGATATTTGTTAGGTGCCTTGACAGTGACAGTAAGAGTAACAAAAGGGACCCAGGAATCTGTCTATAAGTAAAAGTAGTAACAGGTAACATTATCAGGTACTATCTATACTCTAACTCATTTTGTCCTCACACAAGTCAATAATGTAAACTGTGGTTGCCCCTTTTAAACACAAATGTGTATGTTAAAATGAAATTAAATAACTTGTCTAAATTCACACAGTCAAGAAGTGTGAAGTGGCTGCAGAACACACTTCTAAAACTATTTGGTATTTACTGAAATGTGATAGACTGAGACTAAATTATTCTGGATTAGATTTAAAAAGTAACAAAGATTGGGGTGGAGTGTCCAATAAAAAGATATAACTAAGAAAATATTTTAAATGTTTGAAGCACAGTTGTTGGTTTTGAAAAGAATAATCAGGGTATCAACACTTTAACAGTTGATAGCTCAATTTTGAAAATGAAATGTATTTTACTAAATACTGCCTTTATAATTATTCAGTATATGTATACATTTTGGGACACCTATGGGTATAACTACAAATTATTTGTTGCTGATAACTTCTCTTATTTTATGAAATCATGATTTTTCATAATTACACAGTTTATTTCAATGAATGTACAACTTTCAAACGTTAATTAATATCTTTATTTACCTGTTTTGCAATGGGATTGGCACACAGTCAAGCATCAGGTTGTCCAATATGCATTTAGATGCTAAAGAAAATTTATTTGCTTAGAAAAGAGAGAGTAATTTCTTTACAACAAAAATTAGAAGCAGTGATAAAATATTACATTTATTTTTACATTTTAATATTTAAGTAAAATATTTGGCATATAAAACCAGTATATTACAGAAAAATGGAAAATAATACAGATATATTAGTGGCATGTATTTTATTAAATGTGGGAGACTTTAGGAGGTGCATAAGGCCCCAAAAATTGATTTATTTCAAGTTGACATTTAGGTAGTTTTTAGAATATTTGTATAGTAATCTAAGCTGTAGCACAATAGAATTTTGGGATTTTTTTTTCATCCCTAAAATAAGCCACACGCCCATTAGCAATCCACTCCCTTCTGCCTGACTTAGGCAACAAGCAATCTACTTTTTGTCCTTATAAATGTGCCTCTATTGTACATTTCTTCCCCTTCACAGTCTTGGAAATAGGACCTCTTTCTTGATCATTACATTTCAGATCGATGGCTCCCAAGTTCTTAAAAAAGACATCCCTACATTGTAAAACTTGGAGGAGGCTGGGAAATTTACCTTCCGAAGTGGCAGAAAAAGAATTTACAACTGATACTTCTCTAAAGTAAATGCTAGAAGAAAGGGGAAGTCTGGGACCAAAGTCAGGAAGAAATCTGTCTCAAGTCAAGCTGAGGAGAGCATTAAGTCCATCTCTATCAATACACATACACAGGCATACACACCTATAATAATCGTATCTAATAAAAGAGTAATATGCAAGTTGACTGAAACTCCAACACACAAGATGGCCACCCCATGTGGTCAAAGATGGCCACCCCCATGTGGACACAAGATGGCTGCCACAAGATGGCCTTCAGAGGAGGGCAGTTGTTAGCAATCAGGCTAGCAAGGAGGGCAGTTGGGAGGGAGCAAGCCTGCAGGGGAGGGCAGTTGGAGGGGACCAGGCCTGCAGGAGAGGGCAGCTGGGGAGAGACCAGGCCAGCAAGGAAGGGCAGTTAGGGGTGATCAGGCTGACAGGGGAGGGCAGTTAGGGGCAATCAGGCTGGCAGGGGAGCAGTTAGGCATCAATCAGACTGGCAGGGGAGTGGTTATGGAGTGATATGGCTGGGAGGCAGAAGTGGTTAGGGGCAATCAGGCAGGCAGGAAAGCAAATGATTGGAAGCCAGCGGTCCTGAATTGTGAGAGTAATGTCCCAGACTGGAGAGGGTGAGCTGAGGAACATCCCTCTTCCCCCTCTCCTCCCCGCCAGCCCGTGCACAAATTTCGTATAATGGACCTCTAGTCTATACAAATAAAAGGGAAATATGCTAATTAGACCAGGAGACCGTCTGGATGTTCTTCTGAACAAAGCCATGGTGACAGGGCTGAGGCAGAGGTGGTTAGAGGACATCAGGCCAGCAGAGGGGGCAGTTGGGGCAAACAGGCTGGGAGTGGGGGCAGTTGGGGGCAATCAGACTGGCAGAAGGTGGTAGTTAGGGGTGATCAAACCAGAAAGGGGGGCAGTTATGGGCGATCAGGCCAGCAGGCAAAGTGGTTATGGACTATCAGGCAGGCAGGTGAGCAGTTAGAAGCCAGCGGTCCCACAGGGATCGGGCCTAAACTGGCAGTTGGACATACCCTGAGGTGTCCCAGATTGGAGAAGGTCCAGGCTAGGCTGAGGGACACCCGCCCTGTGCATGAATTTCTTGCACCTGGCCACTAGTACTATATAATATATATATATATATATATATATATGACATAATATAAAAACAAAATACCATTTCACGCTAAATTTAGGACTATCTACCTTTTACTTAATCTTATCACTGTTACTAGAGGCCTGGTGCATAAAATTCATGCACTGGAGGGGGGTCCCTCAGCCTGGTCTGCATCCTCTCACAGTCTAGGACCCATCAGAGGATATCTGCCTGCCACCTTAGGCCCACTTCCAGCTGTCAGTTGGACATCCTCTCACATCCTGGGACCCCTCCCTCCTTACTGCCCGCCTGCCTGATCGCCCATAACCGCTACTGTGTTCACCAGTTGTAAGTCTGGCTTCTGGCTGACCAGAGCTTCCTCTGTGCCACCAGGAAGCAGCACCTGCATTGAGTGTCTGCCCCCTGGTGGTCAGTGTGCATCATACTGACTGGTCCTTCTGGTTGTTCCACCATAATGGTTACTTTGGCTTTTATCACATAGACTAGAGGCCCAGTACATAAAATTCGTGCACAGAGGGAGGTGTCCCTCAGCCCAGCCTGCACCCTCTCCAATCTGGGATCCCTGAAGGGATGTCTGGCTGCCTTTTTAGGTCCTAACACAGTAGGATTGGGTCTAAACAGGCAGTCGGACATCCTACTCACAATTCAGGACTGCTGGCACCCAACTGCTCACCTGCCTTCCTGATCGTCCCTAACCACTTCTTCCTGACAGCCTGATCACCCCCTAACCACTCCCCTGCCAGCCTGGTTTGCCCCTTACTGCCCTCCCCTACAGGCCTGATAACCCCTAACTATCCTCCCCTGATGACCTGGTTGCCTCTAACTGTCCTCCCCTGCAGGCCTGGTGATCCCCAATGGCTCTCCCCTGCTGGCCCAGTCACCCCTAACTGCCCTCCCTTGCCAGTCTGGTCTCCCGTAACTGCCCTCCCCTGTCAACCCAATTGCCTTTAATTGCCCTTCCCTGCCAGCCAGATTACCCCTGCCTGCCTCCCCTACAGGCCTGGTGGCCCCAACTGCCCTCCCTTGCAGTCCTGGTCTCTCCCAACTGCCCTCCCCTGTTGGCCTAATCACCCACAACTGCCCTCCCTCCCATCTTGTGGAAGCCATCTTGTGTCCACATCAGGGCAGCCATCTTGTATGTAGGAGTGATGGTCAATTTGTATATTATCTCTTTATTAGATAGAATTTTTTTCCCATTTAATAAAATCCTAGCACACAATAAATAATACCACTCATTTATTTCTTCAAAATGCACATACAACTGCTTTAGAATAATAACCACGGAAGTATCACTAATGACACAAATTCTAAAATCATGTTAGTTTTGCAGTTCTTCTCATCCTTAATTCATATCACCCTGGAGGTACAGTTAGCTTACTGTATTTCAGTTACTTGAAAGAGTTTTTCTCTGTGGTATACAAACTCAACCTCAAGTTAGGTTGGTTTGTTTTTGCTTACTTTTTTATTTTTGAAGAAAGCCTTCTTAATGTAAAATACTTTCTTGGTCCTAAAATCAAAACTATAAAATGGTATATTTCGCCGAAACCGGTTTGGCTCAGTGGTAGAGTGTTGGTCTGCGGACTGAAAGGTCCCAGGCTCGATACTGGTCAAGGGCATGTACATTGGTTGCGGGCACATCCCCAGTAGGGGGTGTGCAAGAGGCAGCTGGTCAATGTTTCTCTCTCATTGATGTTTCTAGTTCTCTATCCCTCTCTCTTCCTCTCTGTAAAAAATCAATAAAATATATTTAAAAAAATAATAAATAAATAAAAATAATAATAATAAAATGGTATATTTCTATCTCTGTACCTCTCCATGCTATTCTTTATTCTTTCCCTTTCTATAAATAATAATAATTACCCTGGTTACAATTTATTGTTCTATAGCTTTTTAGCATATAATTAAAGATGCATAACAACATGTGTTTGCATATAGATAACCTATCTAATAAAAGACCAATATGCAAATTAACCACCACTCCACTATACCCACAAGCCAAGCCCACCAGCCAATCAGAGCAAGTATGCAAATGATCTCCAAACCAAGATGGTTACGGCCACAGAGAGCAGGAGGGAGGCTTGGGTTTCCCTGGGAATAGAGGAAGCCAAGCTTTCCACACACCCTGGCGGGCCCAGGCCTCCACTTAAGGCTACAAAGTTTCAATTATAGAAGGAAGTAAATTCCAACAGAAATGGCTGTTGCCTCAGAGTGAGTTGGAGGCTTGGTTCTGCTACAGGCTACAAAGTTTCAATTGTAGAAGATAAATAAATTCTAGATATCAGGGCCTCTGCTTGGGTTGCCAGGGGGCATGTCTGGCTTGCAAACCACCAGATAAATTCCAGATATCAAGGCCCCTTGCTCAAGCCACCCCATGTCCCAAGAGAACCCCTATCCTGATCTGGGACACCTTTCAGGGAAAACCAGCCGGCCCCCACCATGCACCAGACCTCTATCCTATCTAATGAAAGAGTAATATGCAGATTACTTTACCATCACTCCAACACAGAAGATGGCTGCCCCCATGTGGTCAAAGATCCTGCCCCCATATAGACACAATATGGCCACCACAAGATGGCCAACAGTGGACGGCAGTTGGGAGGGAACAGGCCTAAAAGAGAGGACATTTGGGAGGGACCAGGCCTGCAAGGGAGGGCAGTTGGGAGTGATCAACCCTGCAGTAGAGGACAGTTAGGGGTGATCAGGCAGGCAGAGAAGGGAAGTTGGGGGCAAACAGGCAGGGGAGCAGTTAGGCATCAATCAGGCTGGCATGGGAGTAGTTAGGGGCGGTGAGGCTGGCAGGCAGAAGCGGTTAGGGGCTATCAGGAAGGCAGGCAGGTGAGCACTTTGGAGCCAGCAGTCCTGGATTGTGAGAGGGATGTTTGACTGCCTATTTAGGCCCAATCCCACTAGGCCTAAATGGGCAGTTTGTCATCCCTTAAGGGGTCTCAGATTGGAGAGGGTGCAGATTGGGCTGAGGGATCCCCCACCCTGTGCATGAATTTTGTGCACTGGGCCTCTAATTATATATATATATATATATATATATATATATATATATATATATATATATATTCAAATTTGTAGCTACAGACTGAATATTTGTGTCCCCTCAAAATTCATGTGTTAAAGCATAATCCCTAATGTGATGGTATTAGGAGGTGAGCCCTTTAGGAGGTGCTTCGTTTATGAGAGTGGAGCCCTCATGAATGGGATTAGTGCTTTTATCAGAGACCCCACAGAGCCCCCTCATGCCTTCTGCCATGTGAGATAACAGTGAGTAAACAACTGTTCCTGAGGAAGAAGGCTCTCAGAAGTCACCAAAACTGCTGGCACCATAAATTTGGGCTATGCAACTCTGAGCAATAAATGTTTGTTGTTTATAACCTATACTGTATAGTGTATTTTTGTTATAGCCATCCTAATAAATGAAGATACTCCATTTTCACATTATTTTAGATATACATAATTATCCCCACTTGATTTTAAAATAATAGTAAATGTAGCTCACTTAAGAGTAACATATAGAGATAGAATTTATCATTTTTTTTTTAGTTGAAATAGTATTTGCATAGTACCCTGCTATGTGAATATTATATACTAGAGGCCCAATGCACAAAGAATCATGCAAGAATGGGCCTTCCTTCCCCTAGCTGCCAGCACCATCTTCGCTTAGGCCAAAGGCACCTTTCTGCCTTTCCATGGTGCCCAGAGGCCTGGAGCTGCTGGGGTGGTGCAGAAGGCCTGAGTCATTGCCATGGCAATGCCACAAGCGTCCCACCCCATTCCCGGCTGCATGGTGCCTGTGTATGCAAACGAACCCATCTTTGTTGGGTTAATTTGCATACTCACTCCTGACTGGCTGGTGGGCGTCACGAAGGAACAGTCAATTTGCATATTTCTCTTTCATTAGTGTAGATTATATTTTATCAGTTCTATTGCTAATGAATATTTGGTCATTATTATGGGAGACTATTATAATCACAATATTTTTGAGAGCTTGTTTGGAGGTTCTAGCAGGGGAGCGCAGCTACTCGTATACCCTTGACCGAAGACCGGTCCTCTCCTCTTGGGGGAAAGTCATCCTCTTCGACCGAGCGCGCAGCTTCGGGAGGGATGGACATGGATCGGTGAGGGAGGAGGGGGACACCCGCCTAGCCAGCCAGATCAGCCGAATCAACCCTGGCGATCAATGGGGTGACAGATGTCGCAGCCAGATCGCCCTCACATCCACATAATCACAATATTTTTGAGAATGTATACTTTCTTGAACTCTTAGAAGAGGAGATTGGGAGTAAAAAAAGAAGAAACTCTTACCCTCTGAGACAACATGGAGGGACCTGAAGAGTATCATGGTAAGTCAGTCAGAGAAAGAAAAGTATCACATGATCACACTCATATGTGGAATCTAAGTAATAAAATAAACTGATGAATGGAGTGGATCTAGAGAAATGATAGCATGGAACAGAGTGCAGAATCTCAGAGGGAAGGTGGGGGTGGAGTAGGGGTGGGGTGGGTAAGTGGAAAGTAATTAACCAAAGACCTTGTATGCATATATGCATAACCCATGGACACACAAAATAGGGTGCTGAAGGTCTGATTGGAAGGAATCAATGTAATAATTTGGAGGAAAAAGGGGACATATGTAATACTTTCAATAATAAAGATTTATTAAAAATAGTAAAACAATATTTCTAATAATAATAATTCAAAAAAGAGGAGAGTGGGCTAAATCAGTTCTCTCATTTTTATCAACTAGAGGTCTTTTTTCCATGGTTTCTCCCAAGTGTTAAAAATATTTGCTTCATCCCACCTCAACTTCTTTCTAGCCTCTCTTTTTATTTGCTCCTATTGAATCTGTCAGTTCAATTTAGATTTACTTTCAGGACTCCTCCTCAGGTCAGGGCTTTGTACTTTCTGGACAAAGGGAGTTACAGTTAATTCATTTTGCTGGTCCCTGCTGTGATCCCGTTGCATCCTAGAAAACTCCCTCCCCGCTTTATGTGCTGCTCTCAAATTAGCTCGCCGAGATTTCTGCCGAGTAGCTTGTGGAATTTGGGGTTTCTCTGCATCTTTTGATGTTACTTTGCTGTTCTCTGAAGTTTTCTTTTAATTATAAGAACAACAGCTGCATGTCTACTACTATGACAATTACTTTATTGGTATGGCACTTAATATTTTTCAAACTATTTCAGTTCTTAATAATTTGAAAAAACATATTTCAGTTTATTTCATTTTAACAATCCTAATGGCCCTTTAGTTTAAGCTATCTGCCATCCATGTCAAAAGGAGTTTGTATATGGTAGAGCCAGAATGGAACCCAGCTTCCAACTTGAAGCCAAAAGCATACTCCACACCATAATGGCTTTCTGGGAGGCTGGATGTAAACAAGTCTATCCATCAGATAGAGTTTCTCCATGTTTTCAAGACTTAAGGGAAATAGTTCAAGAATATCCTAAACCAGTAATATTCATTATCTCAAGTTGTAGTTCCAAAAACTCAACGAGCATATGAGTGACAGACCAAGTCACTGTCACCATTGAGAAGAGATGATGCATTAAGTCTCCTGTCTCCTCATCTAGAATCTTATACAGTAATTAAATAAAAAAAATTCCCAGAAGGAAAAACGAATTCTCTCCTCTTTTACCTCATTAAAACATTGTTCTTTTAAGTGAAAACAGCCAATTGCCTTTAGGAAAAACTGCCTTCTGAATTTGAAAATAATCTTTTTTTCACTCTTCACTACCTGACATAATATATAAAGGAAAAAAATATGTGAGTTTCACCGGCTCATTCATTAGTTTGCAGTAATAATGAAGCAAAAGTAAATGTCCTATTTCTAAGTGTCCCCTGGTAGGTTCTGGTGGCAAGAGGTATATGCAAATTTTCTCTCTGTCAGAAAATCATAGACTGTTATGAAACTCATTATTCTGGTATTTTAGCTGTTAACCTCTGATCCTAATTCCTTGAATTGTGAGCCAAAAGATAATATTTTCCAATATAAATTATTACTACATGTAAAATAAAAAATAAAGGTTATATAATATGCTGTGATAAAATTTTGGATCATGTATGTATCAACAAACCTATATTGAGGAACAGTGTAATGACTGCCATGGCATAACTTTTAAAGTATATTCTCATATCGCTGTCAATTGTAACTAGTAATTTGGGTCCAAATGAGAAATAAAAATCACACAGTAGTTTAACAGTGGAAGTTTAAAATAAGAATAATTAGCTTCAATAAAAGAATAGCTGTAAGATCTAAGAAAATTCTATGATACTCTTAGACAAAGGAAAGTACTTAAAAAGATTAAGGTGTTTCTGATCTCATTGAAAATAATAGAGTACATTTGGAGCTGAGAAGCAATAAACAGAAACTAATGACTGACAAAATAACTAAGCAAATTGCTAGGTCACATGAATAACAAATAAGATGATGAGGCCATAACAGAGGTGGGAAAATCTTTTAAATAAGTTAATGACAATCATTGTGCATTTGTGGTTCTTTTCTTTTTTAATATGCAAGCTGCTTAATACATAATCTAAAGTCTTTCATATTCTATATTATTTTCCACCACAGCTTGGACATTTTTCCCACTGCATGAATAATTAGATATGTACAATTAATTATTAATGATAATAAATACGAGTAAATTCAGATAAAATATTAATACACACACACACACACATACGAGAGTTAGAGACTACATACAGTATAATGACTTAATTCATTTTACATGAGGTGAAAGTATAAATTTGAGTTAAGAGTTAAGCTTTAGAATCATACTTTTTAAGTTGAAATTCTAAATTCCACTAATACCTTTGTGGTTTGGGTGAGTTGACTAAGTTCTCTATCCCTCAGGTTACTGAATTAAAAAATAAAAGAAAAATGATACTAAAATCTACCTTACAAAATGGGATGTAACCAATTTAATTGATAATTATAAATATATAGAACAAAGCAGAAAAATAATAAATACTCAACAAACATGACTATGATTACAATTATCAGTACTATGGATTGACCCAGGAGAACTGATTTATGAACTTGGAGTGATTTGATGAAAACAATGAGTATAATATTCTTGTCGTGGTAAGAAATACCTAAACTTTACATTTTTCTTAATACCAAATATTAAAATCTAGAAAAGATAAAGTATTTTAACAATGTTATTGAAGCTTATTTTTTTTCTGGGTGACTCTTAGGAAAAAATAATTCCCATATGTAGATACACCAGTGGGGAGCTGGTTCTGAGGAGAAGACGTGAGGCCACAAGTAAAACCCCAATCCTCAGATATAGGATGGGTCATTGCAACCTATGTCTAACAAAAGCAGATTATGCCATAATAGCCAATTTAATTATTGTTTGTTATCTTTAAACAAAAGACACAGAGATAGAGCACCCAGAAGCAAATTCAAATAATACTTCAGATAATGATATATTCTACAATAAGAAATCACTTCACATTCATTAAGATGATTATTATTAAAAAGGAAATAAGTGTTGATGAGATGGAGAAATCAGAACCCCCATGCTTTGGAGTTAAGAATGCAAAATGGTAAAACTGCTATTAAAACCTTATGCTGTTTCTTCAAAAAGTTAAAAATAGAATCAGCATAAGATCCAGCAATTCCACTTCTAGGTAGATATACAAAAGGAATTCAAAGTAAGTGCTTAAACAGATACTAGTATGTTTATACTAATGTTCATAATAGGGTTATGCATAATAGCCAAAAAGTGGAAACACTCCAAAAGTTCACAGAAAGATGAATAGATACACATAATATATGTCTTTGCTCTAATTCAACTTGATCTAAAATTTACTTTGATCCTACATTTGTCATTGCTGCCAGTTGCAAAAAGAGTAAATATTAATAAAAACCCAATTTAATGTCTATGATATGAATTTAAAAAGTTTATAAGTCATTGAAAAGAAAAGAGGAATATAAGAGGCATCAGAGCCATATTATACTTCTATCTGGAAATTTTCCAGGCTCACATTAGAAATAAGAGTGTGAACAATCAAAGTGGCCCTGTGTTAGTCTTTTATTTGGATAAGGTTTAGTAGAACTCCATTATTTCTCATTATTACTAATATTGAATTCTTGAGCTGGGATATTTCCAAAAAGCTTGGAATTTACTAAAAATCAGTCATAAGAAAACTGTCAGAAGATCCATAATTGAAATATAAAGCACTTATCTGGGTAAGTACACTTAATACCTTATTAGAGAGTCTATTCTGGGACCTCATAGTACTTTAAGTTGGTTAGAGGAGGGATGGGAATGTTTCTCTGTACAAGAGAAAAGGAGTTGCTGGAGATTTTATCATAAGCATTAAGCATATCAAATGGACTAGCTCTTCTGAAGAATAAAATTATCCTCTTTGTGGACAGAGTGACAGGAAAGTAGTGGTGAAGGTTAAAGAATCTGGGGGAGATAATAGATCAACCTAAGGACTTGTATACATGCATATAAGTACAACCAAAGGACACAAAACTCTGGGGAGGGAGGGTATGTATGAGAGGGGGGGCAATGTTAAAATATGTACACAGATAATAATTTAATAAAAAATGTAAATAAAATAAAATTAAAATTTAAAAAAAAAAAGAATCAGACTTGCTAACCTCCAAACCTCAAACACAAGGTAATGACCAGGAAATGATACCAAAGCCACAACATTCTTGATGGAGAAAAGGAGTCAGAAAATGAGCATGAAATCTAGAATTAACCTCACCCCTGGCACCTATGAAAACAATGTTTTTAAAAAAGGGGAGGGAGAAAGGCTGAAAATACTATTTGAGGCAATAAGGAAGTATCTATCTATCTGCTTCGTGAAGTGGCAATAGAAAGGGAAGCAGCATTCTGGAAAATCAGGCTAAACTGTCCCCAGAAATAAGAAATAAGAAATGTAGATCTTGGCGAGAACCAAGATGGGGCATAGGTAAACACTTATACTTGCTGCCTGTCAAAACCACATCAAAATTACTACTTAAAGAAAAAACAACTATCATCCAGAACCATGGAAAAGCTGGCTGAATGGAAGTACTACAAACAGAGAGGTAAAGAAGAAAGTGCATTGAGGCTGGTAGGAGGTGCAGAGGCATACTGCTTTTTTAATCAGGAGGGAGATACAAGCTTCTACTTGGTCTGAACTCCAGTTCCAGGCAAGACTCTGGGGGACCCAGACACATACAGGGAGAAACTAGACTGTCTGGCATTGGGGCAGAAACACAAGGGCGGCTAGGACCTCTCTGGTGAAGAGCTGACTGGCAGTCATTGCTATATGTTCCACACTGGTGATTCCCTGAGACCCCACCCCACCCAATTTACAATACCACCCAAGTAGTGTGCGTGTGAATGGCCTGTCCTTTCTCAGTCTAAATCTGTGAAACAAGCAGCAGCTGGCTCAGGGAGCCCCAAAGCTATCAAAAGAAGGCCCAAGGCCAGCAGCAACAGCCTGCCTTACTTTATAACTGGGCCTTATCTGGGCACTTCCAAATTTGATACAGAGAGGAGCAATGTACATATCTCTCCATAGCTCCTGCTGGTGGCGCCAGGCAGTGGCTAACTTTGCATCTCCTTGGATATCCAAGAGCCAGTGTACCCAGTGGTCAGTGTGAGACGATACCATATTATAACTCTTCACATCCATAAGTCACATACTCAAGGGACAGACTCAGTGAGCACAAAAGTCCCATTGAAGCAAGTCCTACCCCGTAAGGGTGTCTCCTTCTCAGAAGTTCTTCAATTGTAGACACAGCTGGTCCTCACAGTCACTTGGCCTGGAGGTCAATTCCTTCCAGTGATATCAACAGAAATCAAGGGTTAACTAGAACAAGACTGTGCACACAGCTCACAAAGGGGTGCACCAAAAGTGTCTACCTCACATGATGGGGAGGCAGAGCCACTGGGCTCTATAGGACATCTACCACACAAGGCAAATCTATCACCTCAAGGAGACTTAGGAGCAACCCAATACATAAAAATAAATAAATAAATAAATAAATAAATAAATAATAAAATAAAATAAAATAAAAAACACAGTGAAGCAACCAAAATGTGGAGACAAATGAAAGAAACAGAAGGAAGCAAAATACTGGATATAGAGTTCAAAACCACAGTTATAAGGTTACTCAAGAATCTTCTAGAAACTTCAGAGGAACTTAGTGACACCTTCAAGGATCTTAGTGAGAATGCAAAAAAAAGAAAAAAAAAAAAGGAAAAGGACGAATCAGAAATTAAGCATACACTGACTGAAATAAAGAATAAATATAGGGATTCAACAGTAGACTAGAGGAATCCAAGAATCAAGTCAATGATTTGAAATATGAAGAAGCAAAAAACACTTAACTGGAAAAGCACAAAGAAAAAAGAATCCAAAAATATGAAGATAGTGCAAGGAGCCTCTGGGACAACTTCAAGTGTACCACAACATCCAAATTATGGAGGTACCGGAAGAAGAGAGAGAGCAAGATATTGAAAACCTATTTGAAGAAATAATGACAGAAAACTTCTACCTTGTGAAAAAAAAATATATACTTACAAGTTCAGGAAGCACAGAGAACTACAAAGAAGAGGAATCAAAAGAGGACCACATGGAGACACATCATAATTAAAATGCCAAGGGCAAAAGCCAAAGAGAGAATCTTAAAAGCAGCAAGAGAAAAACAGTGAGTTTCCTACAAGGGAGTACCCATTCAACTGTCAGCTGATTTCTCAACAGAAACTATTCTGGCAAGAAGGAAGTGGCAAGAAATATTGAAAGTGATAAATAGCAAGAATGTACAACTGAGATTACTCTATCCAGCAAAGTTATCATTTAGAATTGAAGGTCAGATAAAGTTTCACAGACAATAAAAAGCTAAAGCAGTTTATCACCACCAAACCAGTATTATATTAAATGCTGAAGGGTGTTCTTTAAGAAGAGGAATAAGAAGAAAAAGGTAAAGATTTTTAAAAATATGAACAACAAATAAATCTATTATCAAAGAATAAAAAATCTTATGAACAGAATAACCTGGTGAATATAATAGAATCAGGGGTATGGAAATGGGGCAGACTGACAATTCTCAGGGGGAAGGGAGAGTGGGGGCTGTGGGAAGATATTAGACAAAGATCTTACATCTATGGGCTAGGACAGTTCAGGGGGGGTGGGTAGGAGGGGCAGGGGTTGGAGTGGGGTGGGTACCAGGTGGAGTGGAGCTATGGTGGGAAAAAGGAGAAACATCTGTAATAATCTGAAAAATAAATATTTTTAAACACACACACACACACACACACACACACACACACACACACACAGAAAATTCAGCTCCTCATTCCGTGCCCCCGCGCCCCCCCCCCAAAAAAAAAAAAGATCTTTGGAATGAGATCACCCTGCAGCAACTCTAAAGTCTAGTGCCTGCTCAGAGGCCCAGGAGAGGCAAAAGAAGAAAATCTACCTCCATAGAACAGATAATTTTTGGAAAGGAAAAACTGAACACCAAAACACATGCACACACACACCACCACCACCTCTACTACCACCACCCATTTACAAGGAAAATTAATACTTCGAAGTTAGTTAACAAAGAATAAGATATACTGAATCATATTTAAATCATTATTACTAGTAGCCCTGCACATGAATCTGTGCCAGTAGCTCGCTGCCACTCTCCAGTAGCTCTCTGCCCACTGCCCCACCCTCCTGAAGCTCCCCCTGCCCCCTCCCTACCCTCTTCTCTCTATCCTCCCCCTCAGCTTGCTGCCCTGCCCCCTCCTGCAGCTCTCCACTGCCCACTTGTAGCTCACTGCCCCACCCTCCTGCTGATCAGTGGTCCAGTAGTTATGTTGTCCATTTGCATATTCCATCTTTATTACATAGGAATTTATCATTGAGTAATACTGACCCTTCTTTAAAGCCTATGGTTTGGGTGGGAGCATGGGTGGAGAGTAATTAACCTAGAAACTTACATGTATGTATGCAAAGTCCATGAACACAACAACAGAGTGGTGAAGGATTGGGTTGGGTGGGTGCAGGATGGAGGGGGTCAATGGAAAAACAAATAAACAAGCAAAGGGGACATCTGTAATACTTTCAATAGTAAAGGTAAATAAAAATTTAAAAAGCCTATGGTGACTTCTCATTTTTAGAAAAAAATCCGAATGCCTTACCACAATCTCCAAGATTTTATCTGTTCTTTGTGTACCTTTCAAACCTCATTCTCTTTGCCCTTGTTTCCTTCTCACCAGCCAGCTTGGTAATTTTTCTATTGAAAAAAATAAGATAAGCTCATTCCAGCTTTGTGTTGCTGTTCTTCATGCCCCAAAAATTCTTGCTCTAGACCTGTTCTGGGTAGTAAGGTAGCTACTCAGTCACATGCAGCTACTCAACTTTGAAAGGAAGTTAATTAAAATCAATGCCCGGCCGGAGTGGCTCAGTTGGTTGGAGCATCATCCCATTACTGGTTTGATTCCTGGTTAGGGCATATACCTGAGTTTTGGGTTTTATCCTCGGTAGGGTGCATATGGAAGGCAACCAATGGATGTTTCTCTCTCTCTTTCCCTCTCCCTTCCTCTTTCTAAGCATGTCCTTGGGTGAGGATAATAATAATAATAATAATAAATAATAATAACAATGAAATAAATTTATAAAAAATAAAATAAAATAAATAAAATTAAAACTTCAAGTCTTTAATCACCCAAGTCATATTCCAGATGCTCCTCTGCCACAGGTGGCTAACACTTAACTGGACAGTGTGGGAAACATTGCGATCCTACTTAGTTCAACTGGGCAGCACTGCATAGAGCAGACGGGCAAACTTTCCCTGTGAAGGGCAGATAGTAAATATTTTGAGCCATATGGCCTCTGTCATAATTATTCGACTTTTCTGTTGTAGTATTAAAACAGCCACAGACAGTGCCAACAGATGGTCAACGCTGTGTTTCAGTAAATCCGTGTTTAAGGAAAATGTTGGATTTGGCCCACAGGTTATAGTTTGCTGTTCCCTGTTTTCCATATTTCTGTGGATTCCTCTTTAATGTTTTGCCTGTAAACAACAATGTAAATGGTGCCACTTCAAAGTTTTTAAATAATATTTGACAATGATCTGCCCGTAGGCTTCCTTAATGGACCATGTTGTTTTAAGGCATAGAGATCTGGCCACCCCAAAACATGTCATTTTTTTGCACAAGGTTTATTTTTAAATTCATTATTTATTTTTAAATATATTTTATTGATTTTTGTACAGAGAGGAAGGGAGAGAGATAGAGAGTAAGAAACATCAATGACAGAGTCATCGATCAGCTGCCTCTTGCACACCCCCTACTGGGGATATGCCCGCAACCAAGGTACATGCCCTTGACCGGAATCGAACCCGGGGCCCTTCAGTCTCCAAGCCTACGCTCTATCCATTGAGCCAAACCGGTCCCGGCTAAGTTCATTATTTTTAAAAAACCACAGACATAGGTAAAGTTCTACACCTGAATAGAAGTTATCCTATCATGAAAAAATTCACTTGCATAAGGAAAATCTCCATTTATAAGTAGCCTCCCTTGCTATACTAAATAGAAAGAAGGGGGATGACCTTATCTCTAGAAACTCTTAACATTATAGAAGACAATGAGTTAAATCCATACAACAGTCTTACCTTGGTTTACTGGGCTTTCCCTGGTAACCTCCGTTTATAAACTCTTACCACCAATATCTCCTTTGGTCTTTAAGTGAGAAGAGTAGCTATTTTGGGGAGTTACTGAATTTTCCTGGATCTCTCCCATGTGTACATGTTACTAAACTTTTGTTTGCTTTTTTCTTACTAATTCGTCATATGCCAATTTAAGTATAAGGCCAGCCACTTAGGACAATGCCAAGTTTTTTCTTTTTCTGATTATTTCCTTCCCCTACATTATTTTGTGTCTTTAATAGGATTACATGATATAGGTAAGTTGTGTTTAATTTCAAATAGTTGACCTGAATGAATGCACATGGATACATGGAAACTCCTGGTTACATTGAAGGGTCCCTGCTGTGTGCATCTATTACTTTAGAGAAAGCACAAAAGGAGACTCTCAGTCTTTGTAGAAACTACATTAATTTAAGATGTTCTTCCTTTCCTAGTTTTTAATAGTAATTACAATCTATCTACCTATCTATCTATCTATCTATCTATCTATCTAATCCTAAGCGACCATCACAACTGAACAAACAACCAAACAGGCTGTGTGGGGCTACTAGGCCAGCAGGAGGGTTAGTGAGGAATGACCAAACGAATGAGCAGCAGGCTGAGTGTGGAGACCAGGGGTGCAGTCGGGGGCAACCAGACCTGCAGGAGGGTCAGTGAGGGGCAACCAGGCCAGCAAAGGGGGGCAGTGAGGGGTAACCAAGTTGGTAGAGGGGGGAAGTTGGGGGCAACCAGGCTGGAAGGAGGAGTAGTTGAGGGTGACTATGCCTGCAGGGGGTGCAGGTGGGAGTTACCAGGACAGCAAGGGGGGGGACAGTTGGGGGTTACTATGCCTGCAGGGGGGTGCAGTTGTGGGTGACCAGGCCAGTCGGGGGGAGGGGGCAGTTAGGTGCAATCAGGCAGGTGAGCAGTTAGGAGCCAGTGGTCCCAGATTATGAGAGTTATGTCCTGTGGATCGGTCCTAAACTGGCAGTTGGACATCCTCTGAGGGGTCCCAGATTGGAGAGGGTGCAGGTTGTGCTAAGGAGACCCCCCAACCCCATGTACAAATTTCATGCATCTGGTCTCTAGCAGCTTTTATAAAACCCACTAGAGGTCTGGTGTACAAAATTCGTGCATGGGAGTGGGTCCCTCAGGCCAATCTGCACCCTCTCCAATCCAGGAGCCATTAGGAAATGTCCTACTGATGGCTTAGGTCCACTCCTGGTGCTTCTCTGCTCTCTGTGGGGCCTGGCTGCTTCGCCACTGCTGTACAGATGAAGCCACCATGCCCTGACATCCGCTCTCTGTCTGCTGGGCCTGGGGGCTTCGCCTCCATTGTGGCAACAAAGCTTTTATGCCCTGCTGTCAACTCTCTGTCTGCCAGGCCTGGGGGCTTCACCACTGCCATGAGAAGAAAGCCTCCACGCCCTCCTGTCCATTCTCTATCTGCTGGGTCTGGGGCTTCACCACTGTTGTGGCAACAAAGCCCTCCTGCCCTGCTATCTGCTCTCAGCAGCAGGGCTGAAAGAACTGGGGGACTCCAGCAGAACTGATGGGACTGGGTGCCACCATCTTTGTGACAGAGTGATGATTAAATTGCATATTACCCTTTTATTAAATAGGATTTTCCTTTTGATTAGGATATTAGAGAGCTGGGGAAATAAGCAGAGGAAGAGACACCAATCTCTTATATTCTAAATGATATCAACTTAATAAGCACCTAAACCTGTAGAGAATTTTTACAAGAAGTTATTTTAGCTAAGCTGATGACAATGCCAGGAAGCTAGGTCTTAAATGCTCCTGAGAATAAGTTTTCTATTTTTTAAACTATATTTTTATTGATTTTGGAGAGGAAGGGAAAGGGAGAGAGAGATAGAAAGGAAATGGGAGAGAGATAGAAACATCAATGATGAGAGAGAATAATTGATCGGCTGCTTTCTGCACAGCCCACACTGGGGATTGAGCTTACAACCCAGGTATGTGTCCTTGACCAGAATCAAACCTAGGATCCTTCATGCCACAAGCCGATACTCTACCCACTGAGTCCAACGGGTCAGGGCTTCCATTTTGTTTTTATACATTTGGAATTAACGAGACAATGTAATAAAGACTATATGAAGGTGTGGAAAAAATCAAGGTAGTGGTTAGTTTTAAGAATAGTTAAGATCATGTGTTTTTGAGGTAGTATAGCTTCACAGGGATCTGAAAAATAAGCATTTCAAAGGTGACAACCCACATGCACACAAACAATGGACAGAACTTGCTTAAGGCAAAGATAAGTCTTGGATAAAAAAAATATATATTTATATGCCTGGGGCTTGACTATTCACCTGTGACATGCCCAGCTAGAAATTTATGATCAGATCACCCTGTGAGGTTACTTTCAGTTAATTTTATTATAGTACACCTTTTTCATTAAATTCTGATCAAATTGGTCAAAAAATTATTATGCCATTGATTGATAAATTTGATCTCAGGTTATTCCTATGTCTTCAAGCAGATATTAGGGATCTTCTTTCTGACATAATACAAAGAAGATACTATATTTGAGTGAACTAAAACTGAACAGAAATTTCTAATTTTAAATGTAGTATTTATCCATTTAAAAAAAATATGTTTAGTAGGCCTTCCTGTTCTATTAATTAATTATGTTTTGTGAGTTCTCTCCTGACCTTTAGATAGTATGTCACTTAGGATTCTCTTCTCACCTCCTTGTAGTAATGATATCATTAACAACCTGCTTATTATTTACAGGAAAGGAGTAGAGGGAAACTTACATAATATAGGCACACATGCCATTTATACAGCTTTGGCAGAAAGCTACAGTTTAACATTCTCCAAGTCTTTTCCCTGAAAATCAATGGGAAAAGGACAGGATAAAGGCAGTTTAGAGGCATGCACAATTAGGTCTGGGTGAGGTGGTAAGATGTTTACCAGTGGCCAGAATTGGTGTAGCCACTATAAACATGGGAAGAATTGATATTTAAACTCCTGAACCAAGGGTGTTCCCTCTCTCTTGTGCCCTTGGGATCTTGGCCCTCTTGCTCCCTTGAGGCTCCTGCTTCAGGTGGCATGCTCCCTGATTTTTGCCCATATGGCTCATGGCCATGTGGAATCCACACAATGGACGGATGGAACCCACACAGTGGACCAATGGATTAAACCTATCATAATGCTATACTGGACTTAGCTCCACCATGGAACAGAACCTCTGGACACTGGCTTTGTACTGGCCCTGCTGAATCCCCAGCTGTAAATTTACCTGGACAGGTTTAAAGACAATGGGACTTTAGAAACTCCTGGCTATAACTCCATGAAATAAAGCCTTTTATCACATCTCATCCTCCTGTGGAGGCCTCCTGAAGTGCTCATTCTAATTAGTGGCACCCCAAGAACCCCCATTCCCACTAGTGACAGATGAATTCCACCAACCCAATCCTCTTGCAATAGTCACACTGTATTTCTTCAAATTCGTGAAAAGCATTTGGAACACTTTTCTATCCTTGACCCCTGGGTCATTTCAATTTAACATTTGGACTAAACTTGCATATGACACCTTCCAGAAATCTTCTATGTCCTCCTCCTGTTTATTCTCTTCTTTCATTGTCATCTTCATATACAATAGATTAACTTACAATGCAACTTTCATTGGGAAAAAAGTGATAGAAATCATGTCTTTTGGTTAAAACCAATATTGCATACTAGTTAGGAGCATGTTTCTTAAAAACAAAACAAAACAAAACAAAACAAAACAAAACAACAACACACAAAACAAAACAAAAGCATAGTTAAAAATTATGATGTAAGTTTACATATAGAAAATTTCACCCTTTTTAGCACACAGGTCTTCAATTTGGACACGTGTATACAGTCCTCATATTACATCCATAATCAATATGAATAATTCTATCACCTCAAATAAATTTCCACTGTTCTCATTCTAGAAAAATTCCACTGGATAGAGTTAAACTAGCAAGGAAAAGCTTATTAGGACAATACAATAGAGGTCACCACTGTTGCAATAGGGAAATAACTGAACACAACTTTGCTGAAACAAAAGGCAAGAGAGTATTTAAGGCTGTAGAGAACCAGTGGCAAAGAACAACAGAATACCCGAGGTGAGCTTGTCAACATGAATAGACCATCTGAGTTTGCTAATTGGGGCTTATCAAAGTTATGCCCTTACCCTTTGATAGTGACTTGGAAATAAGGGCGCTTTCTTGGATTACATTTCAAATGGATGGCTCCCAGGACCTTGAAGATGCATCACATGGGTTATAAAACTGGCAAGAATCTGGGCGAAGATTTACATCTCAGAAGGGAAGAGAAAAATTTACAACTGAACGTTTTCTGAAGTAAATGCTCTAAGAAAAGGGAAGTCTGAGATATACAGTCGAAGAAAACTTCTTAAGTTTAACCAGGCTTAAGGGTATTTTAAGGCCTTAGTCTCTCTTTGATAATCAGCCAGCCCTTTGACTCCAGGCCTTTGGAAATGACTTGACTTTTTTTCTGCCTTGAGTTTTGCTGTTGCAAGAATCCTAATACATAAAGAGCCAGAGGCCATCATGACCATAACAACTGGATGGACGCGATTGGTCGCCATGAGGTGGCATTGACTGGTGAGCGGGCTGAACTGCTGACCTCTCAGTCCCTCTTCCCAGCTCCTTCGGGCAGGAAGGCAGTGCCCTTCTGACTCCTGTGGGCAGTGGCAGCTCCCTCCCACCTCCCCAGGTTTGAGGTAGCTCCCTCCCCCCCCCCCACTTCCTGCAAGCTACAGTGGCTTGCTCCTGCCTCTTGCTCCCACCTCCTGTGGATGCCAGCGGTTTCCACCAGTCTCCAGTGAACTGCTGACACCACCCACTGTAGCCAGTGAACCAGCCTGATCAGGGGATGGGCTGGCCAACCTCACAGCCCCTACCCCTGCCAGCCTGCCCCTGATGGGACTCTCCCATCCCAATCAAGAGCAGGCTGCACAGAGCCTGGACCTCTCATGGCAAAGAGTCCTTGTGGTTGAGAGTTCTAATGGCCCTGCCCAGAGAGTAGAGGCACCTGATGGGCAGGGACAGGAACCACAGGCCTCCACAGGGGGCACCACAGAGTTGGCAAGGAGAGGAGAGGGCCTGTGGAGGGGAGAGGAGGTGAAGCCAGGTGACATCAGCCCAGATTTCAGACCTTCCCCCAGAGGCAGCTGGCCCTCAACCCAGAACCCCAGCCTGAATCGGAAGAGCCTGAGGGAGGCTCAGGAAGCTCTATGCAGAGCTGCGCATTGTGAAGGAGAGACTTGGTGAGGCCCTGACGGAGACCACGCCGTTGGCTGGCACAGCTCAAGGTGGAGTTGGAGCGTGTCACACAGAGGCAGGAGCACTTTGAAGGGAGGCGGGCCCTCCTGTAGCTGGAGAGATTTGAATGCAGGCCCTGGAGTAAAAGGTCACTGAGCTGAAAGAATCACTGAAGGGCCTGTCCAACCAACCAGCACCTCAAGGACAAGAACTTGGCCCTGATCCACTTACCAGAAAACTGTCCAAGTGACCCCATAGGACTTGCCCCTGCACCCAAACTTATAAAGCTGCTTCTGTCACATGCACCCCTTCCCTGAGTGAACACGAGTGACAGAGCTGCCAGGGAGTCTCTGAGAAGCTGAAACCTCCCCTCGGGACCTCCAGGCTGAAAGGGAGGACAGAGCCCCCAGGAGCCAAGAGGTCACTCTGAGGCCATGATGGAAAGGGGAGGCTGAACCAGGTAAGGGGACCAGGGCTGCAGACAGGACCAGGAAGTGCCAGGGTCAGTAGTCAGGACCAGAGTGACCACCTGGAGGTCCCCTCTCACATGTGCTCTCACTAGTCACCCCTTGTGCCTCTGAGCAGGGAATCCAAGAATGTGCCCATCAGACTGGGCTGGGTGGGCCTGTATATAGGGTACTTGTGCAGTAGGGAGGGATGTTTTCTATGTTTTGCTGCCCCCTCCCCAAAGCTGGGGGAGAAGGTATTTTTGAGCAGTTGGGGGTGAGCAGGCTGGCAGGGGAGGGCAGTTGGAGGCAATCGAGCCAGCATGGCAGCAGTTAGGCATCAATCAGGCTTGCAGGGTAGAAATAAGGAGGCAATCAGGCTGGTAGGCAGAAGCACTTAGGGCCAATCAGGCAGGCAGACAGGTGAGCAGTTAGGAGCCAGTGATCCAGGCAGGCAGAGAGGTGACAAGTTAGGAGCCAGTGATCCTGGCAGTCAGACATCCCCCGAGGGTTCCCAGATTGGATAGGGTACAGGCCAGGCTAAGAGACAGCCCCCTAGTTCATGCACCAAGCTTCTAGTATCCTATATAATAATTGAGGGATATTATAATTAGCCCAGACGCCTTAGCAGTCATGACCAGTGAGGTGCGACCCTGGAGTGGCCCCTGGTGGAAGTGGCCACTGCCAGCGGTGCACGCAGGCTCGTAGCACCGCCCAGCCCAGAGGCTTCCTGGTCAGGGGTCACGAGCAGGCCTGCAGTGTCCCCGCCCTGTGCTGAGGTGGAGCGGCCACCAGTGGTAGCTGCCAACATTGGAGGCGCTAGCAGGCATTCCACCCTGTCTGGGAGCGGCCTCCAGTGGAAGTGGTCACTGGTGGAGGCGCACGCAGGCTCGTGGCACTGCCCTGCATAGAGACCACCCAGCAGGGGAGCAGCCCCCAGTGGCCACCAGCGGAGGCACAAGCAAGCACGCTGCACTTCCTGGCCTGGAGGACGCCTGGCTGAAAGTCACTGGAGACTGGTTAAATTCAATAGTTAAAATCACTATGCTCGGTGAGAGCTGACATCCTTGGAACTAGACTTTACTTGGCACGTATGTCTTTCCCATCCCTTCCATCAGTGCTTTGCATGGAATAGGTTTGGAGAATATTAACTGCAGCTTCCTGGCAAAGCTGTATAAACATTGCATGTCTGTATCATTTAGTCTTTCCTTTGTTTCCTTCCTGTTAATAATAACCAGGTTATTAACAGTATCACCACCAGAAATCTATCACAGTTTCAGTTGCTATACAACCTTGCTGGAACTTAGTATTGTCAGCTTTTCAGTTAATTTATTCAATTAGTTAATTTATTGTAGTGGCATTAATTAGTGTGTAGTAATGATACATTGTGGTATAAATGTGCAATTCTCCAATGATGAATGATGTTTAGCATATTTTCATTTGTTTAATAACCATCTGTATATTTTCTTTTGTAAAGTGTCTCTTGAAATCTTTTGCCAATCTGTTTTTTGTTTTGCTTGTTTCCTTAGATTTTTTTTTTGAGAAATCTTTATATTGTATAATCTAAAAATGATCTTTATCAGATATGTGATTTGCAAATATTTTCTCTCAGATGTTACTGTCTTTTCATTTTTGAAAACATGTCTTTATGAATAGAATCTCTCATTTTTTAAGTGTATATATATATATATATATATATATATATATTTTTTAATATATTTTATTGATTTTTACAGAGAGGAAGGGAGAGAGCTAGAGAGCTAGAAACGTCGATGAGAGAGAAACATCGACCAGCTGCCTCTTGCACACCCCCTACCGGGGATGTGCCCGCAACCAACGTACATGCCCCTGACCGGAATCGAACCCGGGACCTTACAGTCCGTAGACCGACGCTCTACCACTGAGCCAAACCGGTTTCGGCTGAAGTGTATATTTTTAACAAACTGTGATTAATTTGATATACTTTTAATAAATTTTAATAAATATTTGTTATTTTAAAATTTCTGATTATACTTTTATTGTATTTTGTAAGAAATCTCTAACCAACATCAAAATTATTTTCTCCTATGTTAGGATTTTTGTATAATTAAGTTTTATATTTATGAATCTTTTTGAATTTATATTTAGATAGGAAATACAGTATGAATCTAGGTGAACTTTTTTGCATACAGATACTCTACTGTTCTAAACCCATCTTTTACAAAGGATATTTTTTCTTTAATAAGGTTTCATATAATTTCTGTTGAATGTTAATTTTATCATATGTGTGGATCAATTTTTGATTGTCTACCTAGCTTCATTAATCTCTACACCTCTTTCAAATACCACTGTTTTCTTCATTACTACTAATTTAAAATGAATCTTTTCCTTACAAATTTATTGAAATATTATTGACATTTAACATATCTAATTTAGGTGTACAACATGTTGATTTGATGTGTTTATTGTGAAATGATTATCACAATAAGTTTAGTTAACACCTCTATTCTCTCACATAACTACCTCTGAATGTGTGGTGATACCATTGAAGATTTAGTCTCTTAACAACTTTCAAGTATGTAACACAATATTGTTCATTTTAGTCACCAAGTTCTATATTAGATTTATAGAATTTATTCATCTTATTGCTGATATATTGTACCCTTTGACCAACATCTTCTCATTTCCTCAAACCCCCAGACTCTCTATTTTAATAATTTAGCTTTTTTAGATAGCACATAAGTGAGAACATAAAATACTTGTCTTTCTTTGACTTACTCATTTGCATAATGCTTTGAAGGTCTTTTGATGTGATTGCTAAAAGAAGGGTTTCCTTCCTTCTTATGGCTGAATAATATTCCAGTGTGTGTGTATGTGTGTGTGTGTGTGTGTGTGTGTGTGTGTATGTAATGAAACATTATCCATTAATGTGTTGATAAACATATTTTTCCACGTCTTTACTGTTGTGAATAATGCTGCAATAAACACAGTGGTGCAGACATCTCTTCCAGATAGTATTTAACATCCTTTGGACATATACTCAGAAGTGGAATTGCTATATCATATGGTAGTTCTATTTTTAATTTTTTTTGAAAATCCTCTATATTGTTTTCATAGAGGCTGTATCAATTTACATTCCCACTAACAGAGTAAAAGAGTTCTTTTTTTTTTCCTACATCATCATTAACAATGCTTGTCCTTTTGGCAATAGTTTAGGTGAGAGGTGATATCTCATTGAGATTTTGATTTGAATTTCCATCGTGAATAGTCATGTTGATTAAGTACCTATCAGCCATTTGTATGTCTTCTTTAAAAAAAAAAAATAGTTAAAGTCCTTTGTCTGTTTTGTTTGATATCAAGTTGTACAATATTTTATTTACATATTTTGGATTTTAACCCCATATCAGATAAATGGTTTGTTATTTTTTCTTTCATTATGTAGGTTGCCTTTTTATTATATTGACAAGAGACTTGGTGCACAAAATTTTTCCCCTGGGGGGGGGGGGGGTTGGTGTGCCTCAGCCCAGCTTGCACCCTCTCCAATCTGGGACCCCTCGGGGATGTCTGACTGCTGGTTTAGGCCCAATCCCTGTGGCCTAACCCAGCAATCGGACATCCTTCTCACAATCCAGGACTGCTGGTTCCCAACAGCTCTCCTGCATGCCAGCTTGATCATCCCCTAACCATTCCCTGCCAGCCTTATAGGTGCCTAACTGCTCCTTTGCTGGCCCAATCACTCCCAACTGCCCTGCCCTGCCAGCCCTATCACTCCCAACTGCCTTCCCCTGGTGGCCTGGTAGCCCCTAACTGCCATCCCCTTCTGGCCATTTTGTGGCGGCCATCTTTGAACACATGGGGGTGGCCATCTTGTGTGAGGGCATGAGGGTCAATTTTCATATTATATAAAAAGGATTATATTTGTATGTCTTTGAAGCTTTTTCATTTGAGGTAGACCCATTTGTTTATTTTTGCTTCCATTGCTTATGCTTTTGGAGTTATATCCACCTCCCCCGCAAAAAAATCATTGCCTATATCAATGTCAAGGAGGTTGTTTCTTTCCCCTAATGTTTCTTCTAGTAGTTTGATAATTTTTCATCTTACATTTAAGTCTTTAATCCATTTGAGATCATTTTTTCTGAGTGGTATAAGAGAGTGGTCCAATATCATTCTTTTGAATATCAATATCCAGTTTTCCAAACAACATTTATTGGAGAGCATCAGGTAGTCTTTCCCCTTTGTTCTCCTTCTTCTTGAAATCATATTGAATATTTTATTTACCTTGTGTTCTGTGTAAACTTTAGAATCAGTTTGTTAATATCTATAAAATTCCTAGTAATATATTAATCAAAATTCTGAGTACATAGATTTATATGAACAAAATTGACATGTTCATATTATTGAATTTTCAAATCCACAATTATGGTGTATTTATTGGTTTGCTAGAGCTGTCATAACCTAGTACCACAGACTTAGAGGCTTAAACAACAAAGCTTTATTTTATCACAATTCTGGAGTCTACACTCTAAGATCACAAAGTTGATTTCTGCTGAGGCTTCTCTCTGTCTTGTAGTAGGTGGCCTTTTCACTGTATCTTCACATGTATTTTTTCCCCTCGGTTTGTGTCTGAACCTTAATCTTCTCTTTTTATTACGACACCGGTTATGTTGTATGAGGGCCCAACTCAATGACCTCATTTTAACTTATTTACATCTTTAAAGGCTCCTTCACTAAACAGTCACATTCTGAGGTACTGGGGGGTTAGGACTTCAACATAGACATTTTGGAGGGAACACAATTGACATAATATAATTTTCTATTTATTTAGATTTTTATTACTTTTACCCATGTTTGTAATTTTTAAATGGATGCATTTCAGATATTTTAATATCTTGTATAACTCTGATGTAATTATCCATTTGATCATATATGTTATTCATTATTTTCAATATTTAACATATTAAACATTAAACAGAGTTGCAATATCTGGTTTATTATGTGTCTAGTTCTGTTAAATTCTTTAGCTCTTAAAACCGGTGGTGTCTCTTGAATTTTTTTTTTCTATATTATTTTTTTGTTATTAAAAGATGGTGATTTTGTAGGACAGTAGAAACAGAGGTATATAGGTTTGTTTGCTTTTATGAATAGAAAAGGGCATGTCTTTCTTCCAGAGCTTTAGTGTGGCTGAGCTTTGTTGTACATATGTTTATCCTCAGTACATCACAGGCTTTAGATTCCCCTGTTGATAACTTATGCTTATAATAGGGGCTTGTTAACCTGAAGATTTTTCTCAGTGTCTGCACAGCCTCAGCTCTAGGGCTTGCTTTCTGCCTCACAGAGGATCCTTTCCATGTTATTATTCTCTTCCAACATTTGATCACTGTGCTTGTTGGCCAACACTTGTTAGCCTGGTGGGAAGTTAGTGAGATGCTCCCTGTTGTTCTGACTATGCCTCTTAGGGACATACTGTGTCCCTAGTTTTAAATTCAGGGCATCCTCAGTGATCTTACCTTGGTATCAGCAGTCGGTCTGGAACTTTTCTATGTAGCTATTTTTCTGCCCAGCTAGAGATAGAGAATCTTTTCTCATCCTATCTCCCCACTGCAATGGATACCCACCATAGTCCTAAAAGTATTATAAATTTTTTTCCACTTTTTCCAGAGGTTTGAGGCATTTGTTCTCTTGCCATGACAGGCAAAAACATTCCAGGTAGGACTTGTTCTTTTCTTAAGGAAGCTACATTTCTCTTCCTCTGTCTGCATAATGGGAGATGCATTCTTTATTCTCCTGTCATCCTCTGAACAATTTTTTCTCCACATACCTCTGACTCAGTGAGGTATGTGGAGAAAAATATGAGAGTGGCTGCAAAATCCCAATGTTTCTGCAACTTCCTGGGTTTTGTATACTCTTAATATTCCACACTCATCCTACTGAGCTGAACTCATCTTACAGCTGTCTGGTGGCACTTAACATATTTAAACAAATGCTTGCTTTCTTTGGAGGTGCCTGGATTTGTCCACACTTGGGTTAGTTGATTGCCTTAGACTTACCTGATAGGTTAAAGGTTAAAGTGAATTTTTGTTATCTGCCAATTGCTTAGGGAGCTTGCTGTTTTTTACTGGTGTAAATGTAAGTGATGTTATTTTCAGCTTCCTACATAGATAGCAGAATCTGGAGTCTCAAGGTCACTGACTTTTTAGTGAAATATTTCAAGGGACATTATTATATTATTAGCTATGTATTTTAATATAGGCTATTTAATTTCCTGTGTCTCTGTTTCTTCAACAATCAGAGAAAACATTTACAAGTACTACATTCAAACATTATATTTGTATGGTCAAAATGGCAAAGAGGTAACTCTATGCTTTACTCCATCCAGGAGTCCATCAAAATTGCAACTGAATAATAGAACAATCATTGAGAACAACCTGAAGACTAGTTGAACAAAATTCTTATAACTGAGAATGCAAAGAAGAAGCCACGATGAGAAGGATAGGAGGGTGGAGATGCAAAATGGGCAAGGCCCACACACGTGGCATCATAGTGAGGAATTTTAGGAATTGCAAGGGATATCTCACATGGAGATGTCCCCTTTGAGTGATGGGTCCCCATCCTAGAGCGTCAGTGCTGGGCATAGGAGTTCCCAAAACACCCAGCTATGAAACTTACTGAACGGAAGAAGATATTTGCCAATGATACATCTGATAAGGAGTTACAAAATATATAAGGAACTCATACAACTTAACACAGAGAACTCATACAAACTAATCAAAGTAAAAAGTGGAGTGAAAACCTGAACAGACCTTTCTCCAAAGAGGACAAAAAGATGGCTGGTAAGCATAAGAAAAGACACTCAACATCACCAATCATCAGGGAAATAAAAATTGAAACCACAATGTGATATCACTTCACACCTGTCAGAATGGCTATCATCAATAAATCAACAAACAAGTGTTGGCATGGTTGGGGATTCAAGAGAACACTTATGTACTGTTGAGAGATTGTAAATTGGTGCATTCACTATGGAAAACTGTATAGATTTCCCTCTAAAATTTAAAAATAGAAATACCTTATAACCCAGCATTTTTACTTCTGAGTATTCACCTAAAGAAATACAAAACCCTAATTTGAAGAAATATATGCAACCCCATATTATTGCAGCATTATTTGCAATAGGAAAGATATGGAAGCAACAAGTGTTTATCAATAGATGAGTAGATAAAGAAGTGGTGCATATATAATTGAATATTACTCAGCCATGAAAAAGGATAAAATCTTACTATTTGCAAAAACATGTATGGTACTATAGTGTATCAACCAAGTAAAATTAGTCAGAAAAAATAAATTTCATTTCTTTTTTTAACATTTATTTTTTATTGATTTTAGAGGAAGTGAGAGGGAGAGAGAAATAGAAACATCAATGATGAGAGAAAATCATTGACTGGCTGCCTCCTGCACACCTCCCACATTGGAGACCAAGTCCACAACGTAAGTATGGACTTGACTGGAATCGAACCTGAGACCCTTCAGTCCGCAGGCCTACGCTCTATCCATTAAGCCAAACTAGCTAGGGCTTTCATGATTTATTTTTGTATGTGGAATCTACAAAACAAAATAAACAAACAAACTTAACAGAAACAAAGTCATGCATACAGAACTTGTTGATTGTTTTCAGATGGGAAGAGTTTTGGAGGGATGGATGAAAATGGTGAAAGGGATTAAGAAGCACAAATTGCAATTTTATAAAATGTAAAGTACAGCATAAGGAATATGATCAATAAAATTATAATAACTATGTATGGTATTAGAAGGGTACTAGACTTATTTGGGTGAACACTTCTGAAGGTATATGTCTAATCACTATGACTCCTGAAACTAATACATTATACATTAACTGTAATTTAATAATAAATTTTAAAAAAAGGAAAGTAATTCTGGCCCATCCTACAATATGGATGATCCTTGAGGACATATGTTGAGGAATATAATCCAAATAATATAATTCCACTTATATGAGGTACTTGGAGTAGTTCATAGAGACATAAAGCAAAATGATGATTGTAGGAGCAGAGGGGAGTGGTTAATAGGATGTTATTAATTAGTAAATATAGTTTCTGTTTTGCAATATAAAAGAATTCTGGAAATTCATGTTGGTGATGATTGCACAACAATGTGAATGTACTGAATACCAATGTGAATGTACTCAATACCACTGAACTATATCCTTAAAAAAGGTTAAAACGTTAAATTTTATGTTATGTGTATTTTACTACAATAAAAATAATTAAAACTATATTTTTATAACACTTGATATGGAGATGGAACCATGGGAATATGATTTGAGTTTTAATTTAATTTTAGATTTGCAACTCTTTCTTCACATTACCATAAGTGTTCTCAGAGTCTTTTCCCTTATCTGCAAATTGAGAACATTCCACTAAATTGTATCCACATCGCTTCTGTACCAAAATCTGAAACTATTATAAATCATAGTTCCATCTTAGAACATACAATTTTTTATTCATTAGGTCATACTTATCTACCTCTTGCAGATGTTATGGTTTTGTGGGCATGTTTATGATTGTGTGAACTATTGCTCATGTTGGAATGCTAACATTTCAACATTGAATAACATAATTATACAATTTGTGAACTAGGTTTCTTCTTTTAATGATGCCATTATCTCTTATTCTGGAGAATACTAGAATGCTACTTAGAGTTGAAATCAGAAATGTAGTTTGGGCAATCTTTTAAACATAGGAATTACATATAGTTAAAATCAGACTGTTCCATTTGAACAAGATTTTAAAATAACATGTTTATTTGGAGGCATCAATAAACATTAAATACAAAATATATTTCTTAAAATATGTTTATTTACTTCAGCAATTGTGTTAGGGATGTAACTTATTTATATAATTTGTTATTTGTTCATTGTATACTGTATGCTCATATACATTATACATTAGGTAAGCATGGTCGGTCCTCCACTCAGCAAGAAGAGAAAGTTCCTAGAAATTTATTTTATTTAAAAAATGGAAATAAGCTTCTAATGATGCATTTATATTAAGTGGCATAATATTTAATATATTTTCTTTTCCACTAGATAAGTCTATAAAAAATTTAAATCCATTATTGAATTTCAGAAATAGGAGGGAAAATAAACTTAAAATGAAAACAATACAAATCATTTACTTGTGTCCTTTTTTTCTGCTAACATTTTATTGCACTCTTAAACACTTTTTACAAGGCTTTATCCAATCTGTCTTTGCCTGATGGATTACTCAGATATCTCATTCTAAAGGCTTATCCTAGTATTATAATTACCACAAAATTATTTTTAAAACCGCTAAAGTATTAAAAGTAAAATACTGGGTGTGAGGGCATTCTATTTGGCAGTGCATTTCTGTTTTTCTGGGACATATTTTGTAGTAACTTAAAAAGTGAAGATATTTATAAAATTACTGCTGATGCCAGCAGGTTTAAGAAATGAAGGTTTAATACAATTTTTAAAGGTATTTGCATGTTTGTGGTAGTTAATCCTCACCCAAGAATATTTTTACCATTGATTTTAGAGACAGTAAAATGGAGGGGGAGAGACACACAGAGAGAAATATTGATTGGTTGCCTCCTTCACATGACCCTACCAGCACCAAGGTACCAGCATGCAAATGAGGTTTGTGCTCTTGACCAGAATCGAACACCTTACCCATAAGTCAAAGGTCCGACACTCTAACCACTGACCAAAACTAATTAGGCCTGGTCCTAAGCATTTTAAAAATTATATATTTTTATTGATTTCAGAGAGGAAGGGAAAGGGAGAGACATTAATGATGGGAGAAAATCTTTGGTCAGCTGCTTTCTGCATAAGCTCTACTGTAGATCAAGCCCACAGCCCAGGCATGCACACTGACCGGGAATTGAACCTTGACCTCCTGGTTCACAGGTCAAGGCTCAGCCACTGAGCCATGCTGGCTGGGCTGGTCCTAAGCATTTTGTTTTGTTTTGTTTATCGTCACTAAAGGATATTTTTCCATTGATTTTTAGGAAGAGTGGAAGTGAGAAGGGAAGACACATAAATATTGATGTGAGAGAAACACATAGATTGGTTGTCTCCTGCATGAGCCCCCACCAGGGCCTGGGCAGGGTATGAGCTAGTAATCAAGTTACCTGCCCTTGACCAGAATTGTACACAGAACCCCTTGGTCTTCAGGTCAGTACTCTACCCACTGATTCAAACCAGCTGGGGCCCTAAGCATTTTTAAATTTTTTGTTTGTTTGTTTGTTTGTTTGTTTTTATTCTTGCCACTGCTAATCAAAATGAAGAATTTAAGTCTGTTTTTGTAATTAATTACCTGCTGCAATTTACATTATGTGACTATTTTATGACTTGACTTGAATTAAATGTATGCATATAAAAATGAATAGGGCCAGGTTTCCTTCAAAAGCTCTTTGTATTTTTATTTCCTTTATGTCAATGCTTTCTCCTTTGCAATCAAATCTTACAGAATTTGGCAAGAGCTAAAAGCTTTGTGCTATGTTCTCTTAACCTTTTGTTTATTAAAATACTCTGTGTACAGATTAATTTACTTTGCAAATATTTATTGTTTCATGTGGCTTGAAATGGGAACTGCAGGCATTTGGATAAATAAATCAGGAGGTTGCCTGGCTTCTCTATACCTTCTGGAATTACTTTTATCCCTTACCAAAATGACATCTTGCATTTTTCTTTTAGTGTGTTTTTAGAGAAAATCTAACTGTTAATTACTATGAATTATATTGCTGTATCAACAGCCTTTATTATTATTATTATTATTATTATTATTATTATAATTATTATTATTTTAATTTGCTCTCTGCCAGTGGAGGTATAAATGAACAAAACAAAGTAACCCTCTGCCCCCCCCCACCCCCCCCCTTTTTTTTTTTTTAATCTTATGGCTTTTGGTCATATGATCATGTCTTACAGATCAAAATGAATGAGGTTGGACTGCGACTAGTGAGGAAAATGGGTCTTTAATCAGTCAGACATAGTCATAGGATAGTTCTTTGCAGGTATTATGGTGCTAGCCACTTCTTTTAAGGATACTCCATTTATCACAGCACTTCCTTAGCTGTGTATGATTCCGACAACTACATGGACCTGTTTTTCTGTAGATATTGGTTTTATAGACAAAGCTCTCACTTTTGTCAATATAAAGTAAAAAGATTTAGTTCAGCTTCAAATCATACTTGAAAATATATAAATGCAATGGGTTATATATGCCACTGTTAGTCCAGGTGATACAGTTGACAGTGGAAGTCTTCTATGGGATAACACAGAGCCCAGTTAAAGGTAAAAATTCTAGTTGACCAGGTAAAGTCATGCGTTTTCCTAACAAGTCCACCAAATCCACTGGCTGGCTTCAATATCAAGGGAAACTTTGTCCAACAGCTGCCTGCTCTTCTCTATTAGAAATTTTACCACATTAGTTTATGACTTTAAGTAACATACATTTATTGATTACTAGAGGCCTGGTACATGAAATTTGTGCACTGGAGGGGGGTCCCCTCAGCCTATTCTTCCCCCTCTCACAATCCAGGAGCCTCAGGGGATGTCTTACTGATGGCTTAGGCCCACTCCTTTACGGGAGGCAACCTGGCTGATTAGGTGAAGGTGCCACCCCCATCACCCCACTTCTGCTGCCACTGCCATCCACCACAGCTGCCAAGGTGTTTTCATCAGCACGGACTTCAGTCCCTTCACCATGAAAAATGACAAAATTCTTTAAGCATTTTCAAAATGTCTCTTTCATAGGATATAACTTTCTTTCTTTCTTTCTTTCTTTCTTTCTTTCTTTCTTTCTTTCTTTCTTTCTTTCTTTCTTTCTTTTTCCTCACATGAGGATATTTTCCTATTGATTTTTAGAGAGTGTGGAAGAGAGAGGAAAAGACAGAGAGAAACATCAATGTGAGAGGCAGACTTCAATTGTTTGCCTCCTAAATGAGCCCTGACCTGGGCCCCAGCCAGGGAGGAGGCTGCAACCTAGGTACACGCCCTTGATCAGAGTCAAACCTGGCCCCGCTGCGGGTTTGTGTCTCTGCTCTAGCCCCAGCAGCCCAGTGCAGCAGCAATGGGGCTGGGGCTGGGAGTTGGACCCCTGCAGGTATGAGTCTCAGCTCTAGCCCCAGCAGCTCAGTGCCATGGCTGAGGGGCTGGGCTGCAGGCTGACCCACCTGTGTGTTGTTCTTTCCAGCTCCAGGGCTGCCCTATCTGTTGTTCTGTCAGGCTCTGGGCCTGTGCCAGATTCCTCCTCCTGAACGTGGCAGTTATGGCATCCCTGCCTAACTTGCATATACATATATATATATATATATATATATATATATATATATATATATATGTGTGTGTGTGTGTGTGTGTGTGTGTGTGTGTGTGTGTGTTAAAATGTTTAAGTTTTGCTTTTACTGGTACAATATAATCAATGAACAGCAAAGAGTGAGAGCAAGTTATATTTGAAAAGTTTCTATATAAATTTTCATAATGGTAAGTCATCCTTGTTTATGTTCCTGTAAAATAATAAGAAAAAATTTTCCTCAGGGCCCAAATGAGTTTAAAGTTATTATACAGTAGAGGCCCATTGCATGAAGATTTGTGCAATAGGCCTTCCTTCCCCTGGTTGCCAGCACTGGTTTTCTTCCAGCACCCAGGACCCAGGCCTTTGCTTTGGCCACAGCAGAGAAGCCAAGCTTCGAGGCTAGGCTTCTCTGCTTAGGCTGCAGTGGAGAAGCCAAGACTCTTCAGTCTTCAGTCTTTAGTTTTCAGTCATCTTCAGTCTTCAGTCTTCAGTCTTTAGTCTTTGCTCAGACTGGAGCCTTCAGCCTTCAGTCTTCTCTCAGTGCCTGTGTATGCAAATTAACACAACACCTTTGTTATATTAATTTGCATACTCACTCCTGATTGGCTGGTGGGCATCATGGAGGTACAGCCAATTTTCTTCTTTCTCTTTTATTAGTGTAGATGTTATTGTGCTTGTGAATCTCCATCATGGGATAAGTCATAGAAAAGGATAAACCTTACATCACTTCCCTTTCTAGCTAAACACCAACTCCATCTCCCCTCAGCTGAAGTGATCAGTAAATATTTCCACAGTTGCTTGGTTCTAAGCTGCTGGCAAAACCTCAAGGTGTCACCAAATCTTCAAGTCTCAGAAACTTTGAATTATCAAGAAATGCCACCTGCAATACACTGTGACAACTGTTGTGAGAGAAGCTGCTAGTTTTCACTCAGTATGTGTCACACTGTTTTCCTGAAGGAAATGGAAACTGGAGTTTGGCACATAGCATTCTTCAACCTTTCTAGTAAATAAGTGTGGTCACATAAAGTTCTGGCTAATGTAATATGAGATATAATGGTGATTAGAAATTTCAGGATTTGTTCCTAAAAGAATAGTTCCACCATCCTTCCCCTTCTCTCTCTATCTTTCTTTAAGAGTACAGGTATGGCCTGTGTGGCTCAGTTGGCTGAGCATCATCCCATGTTCAACCAAGAAGTCACGGGTTTGATTTCCAGTGCCCGAGTTGCAAACTCTATCCAGTTTTGGAAGTGCAGGAGGCAGCCTATGTATCTCTCGTAGATTTTTTTCTCTCTCTCTCCCTCTCTCTTACCATCTCTAAAAATCAATAAACATATTTTTGTAAAAAAAAAAGAGTGTAGGTATGGCAACAAATAGCCTTAGAACACATAAACGAGGGCTGTGTCATAGAGCAGGCAGAGCCACAAAAAACAAATGCCTGTGTCTACAACTCCATGATACTAGCACATTATTCTTGGATAGTTTATTCTCATATCATCTCATTAAAGAAAAATCATCTTGCATCTTATTTGTGTCATATGTACTATGGATCATTGTTATAATAGAATGTGTTTAATATCTTAAAAGTAAAAACTAGTGGGGTTTTTTTTAAGTCACTTAATCATCTATTTATTATACTTAATTTCATTAGTCAACATTCTAAACTATATTTTAATAAATTGGGCAATAGAACAAATTGCATAACATTAAATTTAATGGAGTTTTAAATATATGCATCTATCCTTTCCATAAAAACAACTACAACCATAAATAAGCAGACTTTATGTGTGGGAAGCTCAAACACTAATGCAACTTTAAAATCCAGGTCAAGAAAACTTTACTATTTTCATGGTATTATAAAATCATCTTTCCAAGGTGAAAAACCTGTTCAGTTTTCTAAGGTGTGGCTACATTCTGTATTAAATAAAAAAATAAAAAGAGGCATATATTGACACCATCTTCCATAAATTCCAGATGTAAATGGGTCCCAACCAATAATATATTTTCCTTCACCAACCTGTATTTAGAATCTGTAATTGTGTCAAAGACTTGACTTTGGTTTGACTCAAACTGTTGTTTTATTGTTATTTTGTTTTTGTCTGATCAAATTTTTTAAATCTATATTTTCTCCTCCTTTAATCTTTTAAGTATATTTCTAAGTTTTAGCAGGGTTGATAGAACTGTAAAAAAAGGTAGTAATTTTAAAAATGTTTTAAAACTTTCCAAAGGTAATGCTGTTATTCCAGTTTACTGGGCATGATTCTACTCCCCCTTGATTGCTGTCAGTGACAATACTATGCAATGTGCCTTATTGATCTTAATTTCATCTTCAGTTATTTGGACCTGTCAGCAATTTATAACCTCTGGTTTTCTTTCTTTTCCTAATCAATACACACACACACACACACACACACACACACACACACACACATTCTTAATCTTACCCTGCTTTGTATAGTATGTGTATGTGGATATACAGTTGCAACTGTGAGAATCTGGATGCTGTTTGCTATTTCTTGTTTGTTTGTTTTTATGCTTAGGTTGTAATAGAGTAAATTCCAATAACCATTTGTTAAATTTAATTATAATCAGACTGGCAAGACTTCAGTTAAAAAATAAAAAAAATAAATCTCCACATTATTTTGACTGAATTTTGGAGTAATGTTTAAGCAGATGAATTCATTTTATATATTAAAATGCACTCTTTCAGACACAAAAATCCTAAAGGTCAAATTATTCAGATATGAAGATGCCATCATCTATGATCATTTTGTTGAATTAATTGTTTTAAAATATGAGTTATGGACAAATAACCAGGTATGCACAGATACTTAGTGTGTTAAATGATATGCCATTAAGGAAAGGGAAAGTTACTTTATATGATAACTAATTATTTTTAGTCCCATGCCTAATTTACAAGTATTCATCATAAAATGCTTATATATTCCATACTAATGGCCTGATGCACAGAATTCATACACATTAAAAGGGAATTAATTAGACAAACTATTTTAATACTGCTATTTGCCCTTTCTCTATAATAGAAGTGTCAGAGATGAAAGAAAATTAGTAAAATGTATATAAAATTTCCCTCCTGTCAGAGTCTGGGGTGTGCCACTAGACTTAGAGTCGAGTCCCCGCCCACCACATGCACACACTTCAAAAATGCAGGAGACCCAGCCCCACCCGCCCCACCCCCATCAAACCCCTCCAGGCAGGGGGCACAGCCTCAGGTCCCCAGGCTTGGCTCTGGGGCAGGGGTGCAGACTGAGGTCCCCTGTCAAGCTGTGTCAGGTGGGGACGCTGCCTGAGATCTCCTGGCCTGGTGCCGGGGCGGGGTGCGGTCTGAGGTGTCCTGGTCTGGCACTGGGGTGGGGTTGTGGCCTGAGGTCTCCCTCAAGCCCTGCCCTGTGAGGGGCACAACCTGAGGTCCCCTTCAAGCCCCAAGGAGCGGGGGACATGGCCTGAGGTCTCCTAGACGGGTGCTGGGGCAGGGGGCATGTCCTGCGGTCCCCCATCAACCCCAGCCTCCCCTGCAGTATCATGTCAGCGCTGGGCAGGGACACAAGCAGGCAGCCTGACATTAGAGCTGGGGGCAGAAGTCCCCGCCCCCATCCCCAGCCACAGACTGGTGGTGACTGGGACACTGTAAGGGACAAATTAGCATATTACATCTTCATATGTATAGATTAGGGGTGTCGAACTCAATCAGAGAAGGGGCCAAAATCTAAAATCCAGCCTAAATCGCGGGCCGAATGGTTTACTGAACAGTCATAAACTGACAATGTCATAAACTGACAGCGGAGTGCAGTGATGACAGCGCGGTGCGGGCCACATTGCAAGGCCTGGCGGGCTGGATTTGGCCCGCGGGCCTTGTGTTTGACACATGTGGTATAGATTCTCACATAGATTGAGGAGAACAGTCATAGCTTAATTCATTGAAAAAATTCAAATTACCTTTCTGCACATAAGTCTATAAACACCGTAGTGGTGTCATAATAAATTTTATGATTTAGGAGGAAACAGTTAGACTCATTCTTCTAATCATATTAATGAGAAAATTAAGACAGAAAGAATCATTAGCTGTCTATGTGTAAATATATACATAGATGCAAGTCAAAAGTTTAAAAAAAAATAGCTCTCATTATTGAGCATGTCCTATATTCCAGGTACTACACTACATAGGGAGACAGTTTACTGTTGAGTTATTAAGGAAGGGCTCTGGAGCAGAACTGTCTTTTTTTTAAGTTTTGAAGTGATACTATTTGTTTTTTTAAAATATGTTTTGTTTTATTTGTTTTTTATTGATTTCAGAGAGAGGAAGGGAGAGGGAGAAGAGATACAACCATCAATGATGAGAGAGAATCATTAATCAGCTGCCTCTTTATGCACCCTACTAGGGATTGATTACACAACCTGGGCAGATACTCTGACTGAGAATCAAACTGTGACCTCCTGGTTCATAGGTCGGAATTCAAACAATGAGCCACACTGGAAGGGCAGAACTGAGTGTCTTAATCCTGTGTCTTCCATCTAATAACTGTGCGGCATTGGACATATCACTTCCCTGTTTATGTCTCACTTGTCCCCTCTGTAAAATCAGGTATGTATTAACATTTTACTCACTGAGACATTATGGGGGTTCAATAAGTGAATATATGTGTTAGAGTACTCATTCATTAAATCCTGCTCCACTACACTAACTGTTGCGTCCTATATCCTCTGCCAGGGGCTGGACCTCCTTGGATGCTGGGTCTTAGAAGACAGAGTAGATGTGAAAAGTTGTAGGCCATTGCTATTAAGGAGCCCTTAGACAAAGCAGTCTAGCAAAGCAGTCCTTGCTAATATATTAGCAAACACAGGAGCCATTCTAGCAAAAATGGCCAGCACCAGCTTGTCAGTAATTCATCTTACCTACAATACAGCCCCCAACATAGGAGCTATATAGAAGCCAGCCACATTGGCTGGTCAGTATCATACTTTATACTAATTTAGACAAAAGAGGCTCCTAGCCAAATAGTGACATCAACCTTTTGGTTTATAAAATGGCATGCTTGTGAAGTGCATACAGTAAAACTGCTGTGTCCTTTCACCTACCTATGGCAACTTGACCTTGTACATCCTGATTAGGATCCCCGCACTCAGATTGGCCTTGAACATCCAGTGTACTGTGGACAGGGACCCTACAATATGTGTGACACTTAGAATAAAGTACTCAAAAATTAGTAAGTTAAAATATCTAGGTAAATTTGTAGAATGATGATATGTTATTGTAAAAGGAATCTTCAGGACAAAATAAATTGAGATATCATCTATTATGTTGTTAAATGCAAATTACTTTGGATTTCAAGGTAATTTATAAAGTAGTCTCAGGTTTTTTAGTTTGTTTGTTTGTTTTTTAATCCAGTTTAATTGCTTCCCTTTCCTCAATAAACCTCCTTTGGTTTCAGACTTAGCTCAGTCTCATTTCTATCTCATAGAGTTGTCTACTGGGATAGGCTGAATCATGGCCCTCAAATTCTGCAGACTTGATTTTCAATCCCTGAAATCTCTAAATGTCATCTTATGTGGGAAAAAAATGTATCCTTGCCTATGTGATTAAGTATCTTGAGATGGAGAGGTTATTCTGGGCTATAAGAGAAGGGCAGAGGGAGATTGAAGAGAAACAGAAGAGGAGTCAATGAGACCATGGAGGCAGAGATTATAGGGGTTTGGCTTCCAACCTAGGATACCTGTAGCACCTTGGTTTGCTACCAGCGGCAAGAAATGGATTGTTCCTTAGAGCCTCTGAAGGGAAGGCAGTCCTGCTGTCACCTGTAGGCCCAGTGATACCAATTTCAGACTTCTGGCCACAAGAAGGATGGGAGAATAAGTTTCTACGGTTTTAAACCATCTGGTTTGTGGTAATTTGTTACAGCAGCCACATGAAACAAATACATATGCTTACTATTGTTTCTTTTTCCTCTCACTTCAGATCCATTCCATTTCTCCTTGACCTAGTTCATTTAGCTGCTGTACAAGTATCATTCATGTTGGTTTCAGCATTCATCGTAAACTTTCTCCTGCCACACCAGCTCTCATGATCTCTTTAGCCCCTAATTTTTTAAAACTATTTGCCACGCAAATTAGCCATTAGTTCACAGTCTTGTAATTGATTGTTCAATTGATTAATTATAAAAAAACTTTCTCAAATTTATTGCATTTATCTTCAGCTTATATCTATGGATTTATATAGTGATCATGGTTTCTATAATGTTAACTTCATACAAAGTATGCTACATATTACATATTAATTAAAATGTTTTCTAACTTTGCACAATTCTTTTTCTATTTTTCCATACATGTTTTTTCTTATCATTGTGAATATCTCTTTGTCTTATCCTTTAATCCATTTAAATGTCAATCTTGATTTTTTTAAATAAATACATTTTGAATGCCAATTTGAACCCAAACTCTCAATATTGGCAAGCATCTGCATTATATTGAAAATGCAAAAAAGGTTATGCATATTCAATAGAACACAGACTTGGAGTGTACCCAGTCTATTTTGATTGCCAACATATAGCTGGCATTTAGGAGATTGTCTGAAGCTGTGGCCACATAACAATATTATTTGAAAGTGAACTACAGGCTTTATTCCCAATTGGCTCTTTTGTGTACAAAGACATGGCTAGAGACAAAAGGATCAGTTTGAGCACGGCCCCAAACACATGTTCTCACTGGTTAAATCATGAAGGAATCAGTCATCCTGACTACTGTGAAGCTTCAGTTTCTAAGATAAATACACTGAAGGAAATTAAATGTGGATGTTTGTGAAATATAATGACTCCTGACAAAGGAAGCTAATGCTGTTCTAAGGGAGAAATACTACTAATTAATCAGATCTTTGAGATAAATGAACAGAGCCCTTTGAATAAGTTTAATGGTCTCATAGGCCAATTGATCAGAAAGGAAAAATTAATTAATTTGACTGATGAACATCATTTTGTTAAGAGACAGAAATTTTGTCTCTAGATATTATATAGCAAACTTATTTGGAAGATTTTTCTCCATGTCTCATAGTGTGTTTGGTATCATATTGGCATAACCACAGAGCAACCACACACTTGTATGTGCATACACATACACACACACGTTATCCACATGACATGCAGCTTATAAAGAAATGATCACATAACCAATTATATAAAACAATAATTTCTTGATAGTTAGGGAATAAGAGTTTATTTCTCTCTTCCTCAAAAATTCCCCATTATTTAACCCAGATGAAAAGCATTTAGTAATATAAGTAGTATGGAAGAGAAGAGCAAGCAGAAAATAAATCTTATAGAAAGAGTCAGGGAAAGCAATGAGACAGAGGCCCTTGTTGGAGAGCGGGCATGTTGTGGAGGATATAAATAAAAATCTTGAGAGAAAGAGTTGCACTTTTATAGAATTTGCATTTTACCTAGAGAAAATGGAATGCATAGGAGCAGTGTGGTAAATCAAAAAAGTCAAAGACTTAGAAGAAATATTTCAAATATCACAAACATGAATGGTACACATGCTGCAAAATTAATGCTTCTCTCCACAAACCTTATCTTGATACCTCTCTACCAGAACCCTTGCTCCCTATTTTCGTCAGGTTTTCAGAATTTCTCATCTGTTCTTTTCCATTTCCAAATCATTTGCAATTTTCTGCTGCAATAGCTTTATTCACAACGTTAAAAAGTAAAATACATTTACTGAAAATTTCATATTTAAGTGCACACAAGAACTATTGATTTACAATTCATTATGCAGCCACCAGAAAAGATCATTTAGCACAGTATGGTGTTCTGACTTCAGAAATAATTTTCCTCCTATTAGCCTCTCTATCTTTTTCTAGTTGTTTTCATCGTTGCTGCAAATGCAGAGAAACTTCTTGTTTATTTCATTGGGAAGTTTGGTAGTTTTGGCTCTGTCAGCAGCTAACCCATCCATCTCTCCCACCTTTGTAAATGAGCGCCTGGACCGAAAGCCCGCTCAGAGCATCAACTATGCTTTACTGAACACACTGTGGTGGAGTCTCACAAACCCTGGGTTCTTGCTGCTTTTGCTAAGCAATACTTTTGTTATCTCTCCTATTTCAGACCCCTTACTTCTGCATATCAAGGCCGAGAATTCATCTTATCTGAGAAGTCAACAAGGAAGTGGAAAATGGAGTTTAAATAGTAAGGGAAACACAATTTTCATTTTAAATGAAATTCATGAGGTTGGCTTTGCTGGTCATAAAAATGTAAAATCTCTCTCTTCATTCATGTTAGATATCTCCAAGTAAGATATCTGGAGAAAATTTGGCATGTGTGGGTTTCCTAAATCGAAGGAAAACTTTGTTTGTGGTCTCAGATGAGGTATAGAAAGTTACATCAAGTTATGACTTACCCTTTCAAGACTCAGTTACCATTCTGTTTCTACAGATTTTCAGATGGTAAATGAAGCAACAGATGAGAAAATATTTCAAGCTATCACACACACACACACATACACACACACACACACACACACATATATATATATATATATATATATATATATATATATATATATATATATATATTTTTTTTTTTTACTGTTTTGGTGAAGATAATGCAATTGAAAATCTCCCCTTTCTGGGGCAATTGATCAGTTTTCTAACTAGATGTATGAACTTTAACTATGAACAGAAAATGGAGTCTGAACCTGGAAGATTAAGATGCTCATGTACTTCACCTTATTATTTTCTGGGACATCCACACGTTCACTTCTCCTCCTATGTGAAGTCCTCTCTGTGACCTCAGAGTTCAGTATTTTAACTTTATGACTAGATGTTCTTAAATAAAACATTAAGCAAGTTACTAATTTGTTTTAGCTCCTCCCACAACTCTTCTAACTCCCTCAGCCACACCAGGTAGGGGGAGTGAGTTGTGGAAAAATGGAGGGTGGAATGGGCAATTCTCATGATGGTCACTTTTCCACACATTACTCCAAGAAAGATGGAGAAGATATTTTTATTACCCAGTATTTCATTCTAAATTTTCTTATACTATATCCCTTCCTGAGTTTTAATTCTCTCAACTTATTTCTCTGTATAGTCTTTCAATCTTGTCAAACTCACTCCAGGTTACTCACTCCTGGTAGATCTCAGACCACATTCTGGTTCCAGGAAGATTTTTTTTTTAATTCCCCATTAGTTGCAGTTATTTTTTCTTGTCAGATATTTCCATTTTAAGAATTCCAATCTATGATCTAATTTTGTCTTTAATGATGCAAAGAGTTTTGTTCTAATGACTTCTATACCATCCAAGTATTATTAGACTATATTATCCCCATTAAATGTGGTGACATTTTATTATTGTTGTTGTTATTTTGTCAATACAAATGATGGTTAGTGAGAGGGAAAGGAAAAGTATATAAACTAATATTTCTATTAATGTGACCTTGGGGAAAATAAAATGGGCCAAAGTTCACTGAGCCTTTAGGGTTTCATTCTTCCCAGTAAGAATGATGTATTTGAGCCAAAACCGTTTGGCTCAGTGGTAGAGTGTCGGTCTGTGGACTGAAAGGTCCCAGGTTCGATTCCGGATAAAGGACATGTACATTGGTTGTGGGCACATTCCCGGTCGGGGATGTGCAAGAGGCAACTGGTCGATGTTTCTCTCTCATCAATGTTTCTAGCTCTCTATCTCTCTCCCTTCCTCTCTGTAAAAACTCAATAAAATATATATATATAAAAAGAATGATGTATCAATATTTGAGATGTGCGATAAAAGGTAAAAGAGGTAAAGTTATATATGAGTATACTGCAGGGGAAGTTGGCAAAAACAGTCCTAGTGAATATTAAGTTTTCCTGTTTAAACCTTCCTAAGAGTTTTGTATAAAAGTAATTTGAAGCTTCTCCTACAATATTTAAATATCTAATATTTAAGTGTCTAATATTTAAGCTTATTTAAAAATATTTAAGTATCCACAAAGTTGGAAGGAGTTAAAGACTGAGACAGGTAAATTTTTGACAATGTTACCCAATGTGGATAAATGCACCTGATATAAGAAATAAGAACGAAGTAAATAAGAAGTCCTCAGTAAGCTAATACATCATAAAGATAATATTGTGTATTCTGATTTTAGAAAATTATGTAATTATAATAATTTTTATCTATTCTTTATAACATACAGTTAATATATTTGTATTCCTCTTTTTAAGTTGATAATTCATTTATTATTCATGATTATGAATATATTTTAAGATTCACTTTTCATCTTATTGGACAAACATTGACTATACACAGGGTTCAGTTCCAACTTAAAATGAATGGACTTTAATTTGGATGTAACATGTTTCACTTTGGTGTAATCTCCTATCACTGGATAACACTGTTGAAGACTCCATAAATTATTAGTTATAATGATTTAATGTTTCTACTGGTGTACGGCTACAGAATAAACTATTTGTAAATTATTTGATTATCACCATCATGCAATGTGTGTGTGTGTGTGTGTGTATTTACACATACAGACAGTCAATCACAATAGGAAAATGAAATACATTTATAATTAAAAGTAAAAGCATGTGTATTTAAAAAAATCACGAATAAAGCATATGTTAATTCACCATGTTTTTAAAGTAGTGCTCTTAAAAGATTTCTCTCAGTATTTGAATCAAAAGGTTTGGGATAGAAATACAAGAAATAAGCAGATCTGGAACTGAGATTTACTGCATTTCTTTTGAACAGATTTTCTATACATAAGACAATCCATACAATTATACAAACAAATCTTCAAGAGAGATGTAAGTTTTTGTATCTGTTCTTGGAGAACATGATTCCTTTGTAATTTTTCAATATAGCATTTTATACTGTTGGCATATGCTATTTAGCATCTTTCTGCCCCTCCCCAGCACTCCTCATTGCTGATGGCAGTATGGGAGATGACTCAGGCAGTCTGCTGTTCACCATGTGCTTTGGAATCATTTTTTAAATGAAAGTGTTCTTTGGCCAGTCACCTTCTTATTAACCTATCAATTTAAGAATCTCCATACAAGCTTTTCAGAATTTCCTACATTCTATTTGAAACCTATAAAAATGCTCACAGTACCACTATTCTTTATATGGTGTTACTATAGAAATGTTCATATTCTCATATTCAGTTGTTAGTTAATCAAGAATTAAAATATCCTTTATCATTGCCATTTCATTTTCCAAGTAATTTTCAAAGTTCATCCAGTTATTTTCTACACAAAATAGATGCCTGTAAGTTTTTCTTGAGCCTTTATTATCATTTTATCTTCTAAAACTGCATGCCATAATTAGAAATTTAGCTGTCATGTGTGTCTCACTAAGCTATATATGTGAGAAACAAGTAGAATTAAAATAAATGACATGAAAATAGTTATACTTGAAACAGTTTAATATGCTTAACATATTATATTAAAACATTTTTTAATTTATTTATTTGAGACCGAGGGGGGGGGAAGGGAGCAAGAGATAGAGAGAAAAAACATCAATTTGTTGTTCCACTTATTTATGCATTCATTGGTTGATTCTTATATGTGCCCTTGACCAATTAAGATACCTGGCTAGAGCTAACATATTCTATTTCAATTATTATTAAAGACTATTTAGTCCATAAGATTTTAATCAATGCTATTTATATGTGATACATTCCATAAAATTAACTGGATAGATGTAAGCAAATATAATATAATCATATATGTGAATATATATGTTTGTCAACCTATTCAAGGTCTGATATATATAGGAAAAATATAATCAATGCCCAATCACCCCAGAAAGGTTTGTGCTACCCATATACTGTCAATCTATCAGTCTCTTCTTTCCATTAAACTTTCAACATAATTTTTATTACCTTAGTTTAATTTTATTATTCTAGAACTTCCTATAAATGAAACTGGACAGTATATAATTTTTTATTTTTTCTCTTTTGTTCAACACAATTTGAAATTCAGCCATGTTGTTGTTTTTCCTTTTGTATTGATGAGTGATTTTTCCACATTTAGAGTATACAATATTTTGTTTATACTTTCATTTCTTAATAGACATCTGGATTTTTCTAGGTTTTGGCTATTAACAATAAAATTTATATAAACATGTGTTCTATAAAAATATTAACATATATATTCACATTTCCTGGATAAATATCTGTATGTGGAAATGTTAAATCACAAAGTTGGTATAAGCAGAGCTTTATTATAAAACACTGCCAAATTGCTTTCCAACATGTTTGCAGTATTTTAAACTCCCATTAGCTATATATAAGTGTTCTAATTTTTCAACATCCTTAAAAAAATTATTGTTAGTTTCAGCAATTTTAGTGGATATGGAAGATATTTCATCATTTTTTTGTTTGTAACTAATCATGTTGAACAAAATTTCGTATGCATATTGGCCATCTTCTGCATTCTTTTATGAAGAGTCTGCTCAAGGCTTTGCCCATATTTTTTTCAATTGGATTGTATAGCATCTGGTTTCCAAAAATGGTTCCCAATAAAATACTTCTCCTGGTATTCATGTTTGCATAGTCCCCTCTCACATTATAGTCCAAGTAGCCCTCTGAAAAATCTCAACGGAATGTCATAAAAGTGACACTCTACCAGTTCCAGATTCAAATCTATCACTTCTATACCAAATAACGATTCTCTGTCATTTCCATTTTACAGTTTTATTACACACTTGATTATAAAGGGAGACAGATATTAGGTGTGTGCTGTTGTATACTGTTACCAATGGTATGCTAATGGATTCCAATATTTTTCAAAATGAGGTGTCCCAAAAATGTATACACACTCCTTGAATAATTATAAAGGCAATGCTTAATAAAATAGATTTCTTTAAATTTGAGCTATCAGCTCTTAAATAACATCATTTAGTTACCTTACTGTGTCTTTCTTAATTCAAATAAATATTCATGTTGTAAAATATTCAACTAGATGCTATTCCTTTAAATAATAAGCCATTTTGCCAATTAACCTTTTAACAGCCGAGACCGGTTTGTCTCAATGGATAGAGCATCCGCTTGGGGACTGAAGGTTCCTGGGTTCGATTCCGGTCAAGGGCATGTACCTTGGTTGCGGGCATATCCCCAGTAGGGGGTGTGCAAGAGGCAGCTGATCGATGACTCTCTCTCATCGATGTTTCTAACTCTCTATCTCTCTCCCTTCCTCTCTGTACAAAATCAATAAAATATATTAAAAAAAATTAACCTTTTAACAACCTATGTAACTATAATTGAAAAAGGAATGGTGAATAAAACTACCACAATCCCTATTTTAAATTTTTTACTGGACCATATGAGAGAAAATAATTATAATTATATACATAACTAGAGGCCCTGTGCATAAAAATTCATGCTCTAGATGGGGGGGTCCTTCAGCCTGGCCTGCACTCTCTCGTAGTCCAGTAGCCCTCAGGGGTGGGAGGCGACCCGGCGATCAGGGGGAAGGCAATGCCCCTATCACACCTCTGCTGCTGGCATCGCCAACAGCACAAGCCTCAGCCAGCCCTGGGCAGCTGGGCAGCCAACATCTGAGACTTGCCTGTGCCTTGCCCTGGGTGGCTGGGGGGCTGAGGGGACTGGGCGACTCTGGAGGCAGGCGTGAGGAGCAGCTAGACCCACCTAGGGGTGGGCCTGGCCATGCCACGTGCCTGCCTCCCCAGCAGAGCTGAGGGGACTGGGCACCTCCATCTTGTGGCTATGGGCACTGCCATCTTTGAGGGCGTGATAATCAATTAGCATATTTCCTCCTTATTGGTTGTGGGTGTGCCATCCTTGTGAGGGCATGATGGTCAATTAGTATATTCCCTCTTTATTAGATAGACTTATATGCATGCTCTCTCAATAGTGTATGTGCAGGATTTTGTATAATTCTAAACCATGGAAAACTAGCTTAGCCCTAAGGTATAAAAGTCAATAAAAAAAGTTCCTTAAGAAGATGATTTTTTTAAGACAAGACCTGATTAAGAAGAGTTTAACAAAGTAGAAAGAGAAAATACAAATATTTCAGATATGTGAACCCTCAGAGTTTATTAAAAACATGATGGGTTTAAAAAAAAACAAAGCATGATGGGTTTTATAAACTGAAGGAAGCAATCATGAGTTTTAGGTATTATATTTCAAGAAATCTGAAATGGCTTGAGAAAAGAATGTAAGTGAAGGACTTGAACTAGGTGAGTTTGCCAATATAAGAATAGTTCAGATCATGCTACAATTCCAATGACCTGTTAAGAGTTTTCACTTAAATCAACACCAGATATCTGTAAAAGAATACAGAACTGAGGCATGAAATGAAAGGTATATATTTTAGCAAGTCCACATTTGGGGGAAAGAGTGAGTAAAGTTCAATTATAATACTACTGATATAGCCTGGTCTAAAGTCTTATGGTCGTAATGAATTTTCAGAGATTTCCTACCTGTGCCCAGCTGGTATGGCTCAGTGGTTGAGCATCAATCTATGAACCAGGAGGTATTGGTTCACTTCATGGTCGGGGCACATGCCCCGGTTGTGGGCTCATCTCCCGGTTATGGCTCATCCCCAGTGGGGATGTGTAGGAGGCAGCCAATCAATGATTCTCTCTCATCATTTAGGTTTCCTTCTCTTTCTCCCTCTTCTCCCCTCTCTGAAATCAATACAAATATAGTTTTTAAGCATTTTAAATAAAGCAATATTTCTCTAAGAGCTAGCACATAGCTAAATAAATGCACTAGTTTCCTTGCCAGTTAGGTACAGCCATGTCTGTGTGCCAGCCAATTAAATATATATAGAAGTAATTGACACATATCCCAGCCTTGGCTAATAAAACTATCCCACCTGTGCTTTCCTCTGTGCTTCTCCACAGGAAATGTAGGAAACAAACTGTTGAATATGGGAGACCTTACATCAAGTTGGATCACTGCCAATTTTTCCACCTGTCTGGTATCCTTAGGAGAGCAAATATGATACACATTTGGAGCCAACTTACTACAGCATTTAGGCTATGCTGAAACACAACCTTAAACTTAATTTTAAAGATAAGTGTGTTTTGTATAAAATGACTTTAAAATTAAAGTCAGCCATGGGTCACCAAACATTTATTTTTTTCTCTAAGCTAATGATTATCAATATCTAAGCCGCTCCTTACTAATTAGTGACAGGACACTTCACAATACTGTTTATATATATTATCCACAAGATGCCCTTATATAACTTTTCAAAAGTCAGCTTTACTTGGGTAAAATATATTATTTGTCTAGCGACACTGTAACAAATTGCTACAAACTGGGTGGCATATATAAACTTATTCTCTTATAGTTCTGGAGGCAATTGGTTTGAAATTAAGATGTCAGCAAAGATGGTTCCTCTGGAGTTTCTGAGGTTGAATTTGTTCCCTGCTTCTCTCCTAGCTTCTGGTGGTTGCCAGCAATTTCTGGCTTCTCAGTTGACAGGTACACCCCTCCACTCTTTGCCTCTCTTATCACATGGTGGTGCTCTAAGTGTCTCTGTATCCTCTGCCTTTTTATAAGGACATCAGCCATTGAATTTAGGACATAATCTAATAGAGTATGATTTTATATAACTTCATTATATCTACAAACCAAGACTATACTGCCAAGCAGTGACATATTCATAGGTACCAGGGGTTGGTTCTTAAGCACTTCTTTTGGGAGAGCACGATTCAACTGACAACATATACGTAAGACAAAATTCACCAATCATAAAATATAACCCTTTGACTCTTTCTAAAGAAAACACAGTATGTAAATACTGTCAGACTCATGATATGGAATACTTCCATCACTCCATCCAGGTCTTTGAACACTCAGTACAACACTGACACCAGTTCCTAGCAATCACTATTGTGTGTCCTCTCACTATAGTTCTTCCTATTCTAGTGGGACAGGGAAACTGACAAGATTCTGAAGCTCATGCTACTTGCTGGGCTGTGAACAATGAAGTCCTTCTTCTCTGTGACAATCTCATGTATTTTACTAGTAAATGTGAAATCATGATAGGCTAACTTATTAGCTTATAATTAGGGAAATAGTTTCTTTATAATCTCCTTTGTTGATGCTTATTGCAGTGACTAATTTTTTAAAACTGGTATCTTATAAGCTTTATTTTTTTAGCTCAATTGTTTTTATGTGTTTAAGTCTATGTACTGAATACATTTGATCTAAATTTGTAAAATGCTTCAATAGTAATCTTTTTATAAATAACTTTTAAGTTTTACATGCAATTCAGATATATTTCTTTAACTCTAAATCTAGTAGTATATATCCTATTACATATATCCCACCATTGCATATCCTAGCACATGCCTGAAATCCCCTCCTAATTATCCAATAGTCCTATGAAATGACCTATAGTCACAATTAAATTTATTAAATATTCCACATAGCATATTCCTGATTTAAAATATCTCATTGAACACTACTTCTTTCACCCATACACTTAAAGAATTTCACACTACTGAAAACATTCCTTTTTAAAAAAACATATTTTATTGAGTTTTTACAGAGAGGAAGAGAGAGGGATAGAAAGCTAGAAACATCGATGAGAAACATTGATCAGCTGCCTCCTGCACATTCCCCACTGGGGATGTGTCCTCAACTAGGGTACATGCCCTTGACTGGAATCGAACCTGGGACCTTTCAGTCTGCAGACTGATGCTCTATCCACTGAGCCAAACCGGTTTCGGCTGAAAACATTCTCAATTATTAAATCCTATAACTTCCTTATCAGAAATTTTGCTTTTTTTCCATCCCCTATTATTATTCAAATAATTTTTAGACTAAAGAGAATAATAAGTTTTACTGAAAGTAGCAAAGTGATCATGAGTTTAGGAATGCAAAATGGGTCAACTCTGATAAATATAAAGGTGGTTCATGTAGCAACAGTGAAAAGTAACTATATAACTTTGAAGAATACTAATAGAGTTAGGGATGCAAGAACAAGAGGCAAAGGTGATAATTATGAATAATCATATACAAATATATTTGAAACACATGGTGAAATAAACAAATTCCAAGAAAAATATCAGGACAAAAATGATACAAAAAATAGTTAAATATAAATTTTGGAATCGGAGTCTATAATTTTAAAATCTTTCCATAATTTAACCTCTAGGTCTAGACAGTTTCACTGATGAATTATAACAAATATTTAAGTGATGTATTCTGATAATTTTATAAAAAATTTTTAGAGAATAAAAAATTGGAAATATTCCAGAACTCATTAACTGAGCCTCACATAATCTTGATATCAAAACCTGATAAAAATATTATAAGAAAATAAAATTGCACACCAATATTGTTCATAAACACAAATACAAATATATTGAACAATATATTCAAATCAAGGAATATGTAAAAAAGAACATTACACATAATTACTAATTTTAAAAAAAATATTAATAAATTTTATCCATAACATTGAGGATTATTGTTCATCAGTATGCATAATTAAGAGAGTGAAAACACAATTTGCCCATTTTTACAGGTAATTTCAGCCAAAATTACCTCTAAAGTCCTAAATCTAGCTTATATAAAATATTATTTTAAAGCAATAAAACGCTCAAGAATTCAATTAAAAAGGCAGAGAGACGTAAAGAGTCACTTCATCGATAAACAATTCTAAACAGCTTATCAATACCTAAAGGTAACCAATTCTTATATGATCACAGGGATGCCAATATGTACTCAACTGTATGGCCAATATTAAAACAGAAAGAAAGAAAAAAATATTCTAACAAAGCGGTGAAGAGATTATGGAGCAGCAGGAATGCCCCTATGCTCCTCAAAGAAATATAAATTATTGGCCTGGCCTGTGTGGCTTCCTTAGATTGTTGGAGCTTCATCCCTCACACCCCAAAATTGTGGGTTTAGTTCCCGGTCAGGGTACTTAAGGGAGGAAACCAATTTTCTCTTATATTGATCTTTCTCCTGCCTTTCCTCTCACTGTAAATTCAATGAAGAATATCCTCAGGTAAGGTTTAAAAATAAATGAAATATATATATATAGATTGCATAGACTGCTGTAAATTGATACAATAGAATAAACACTGTGCAGCAATGAAAACAGCATAGCACACTCTCCTCTCCTCAGCTTTTGCTGACTCTCTCATTTACCAGGTTAACATAATAGTTTCCATGGCTCTATATCCTTATAGGCATGTGTACTATAGCATTGCAGCAACTGAATTTTATTGTAATTTTCTGTTTACATGGCCTCTTCATAGCTAAACAATTACTATCTTATTTCTTTGGATTCCTTATCTTCATATTCCCGATGCCTAGCTCAGTAACTCACATCACTGAAACCCTCATGTTATATGTGTTAATATAATGATTGAATGGGTGGATGAATATGTTATTTCATTTTAATATAAGTCATTCTGATAATTAATAGAGCAGCTAATGGCAGAGCAGGGTGTCTGCTTATTACAAAACATACACAAAGGATGACAGTAAGGAGAATAAAGTCAACAGATTTCTACCTTCATTTTGCCCACCTGGTAATAGTCCCTATATTCTGCTATAGTCAAAAGCTAGTGAACATGCCACATCTCTTAAAAATTTCCCGAGAAATAGAGGCAGATTGGCAAGTGTGATTGAACATTTAAGATTGGGACAAGTGTAAGTCAGGTTTGGGAGTGTGTGTATTAATCTTGTTAGATGACATTAAATGTGTCATCATCTCCCAGCTATCCTCTTCAAAGCCACTAACAGAGGAGTAGTTTTTGATTTGTACTCTTCTCGGGAGTTCATTTCCATTAGACATTTGTCACTATAGCTATGCACTGAATAAGCTAATCAATGATCACACTGATTTCTATATTTAGCTGTCCTTTGTTTTTCTATTTATTTATATAATCTTTATGCATATTCTTAGAAAAACCATCTTCATGCAGTACCTATAAATGAATTCAAAAAACGTCAGCAAGTTTAATACTTAATAAAATATTTTTATTGGCAAATTCTCCCTCTGCCTCTTTTATCACCACTACTTCTTAAATACTAGTTTTATTCATAAAGTCCAATATAAACTTTGCCTCCCTCTATGACATTCTCCATTCTGTTATCAAAGTGCATATTTCTTTATTTCTTTCTTCTGCCTAAAAAAAATCAGTGCTTCTCCATCGCTTTTACATTGAAATACAAATTCCTGGGAAACAGCACACAAACATGTTCATATCTCAGCCTTTTAATCATACCGGCTTCCTCTCCTTCTATATCATAATAGACACACTGGAAAAGCCGAGTCTCAAGAAGGCTCATTGTTTTCTTGCCTTCCTGCCTTTGCACATGCCTTTCTCTCTGCTTTGAAGGTTTATGTTCTATTTTCTGACTAACCCTAGCATACCTTTTAAGGATTAAAATCCTAGTGGGATGGATACCTTTTCTAACCCACTGCTTTGCATCAAAAGTTCTTCCTATGACTTCTCAGAGCGCCAATGAATGCATATATAAAGAGTATATAAAGAGTATCACAATGATTAGTATTACTGCCAAACTATCATTCAACCATTTCCCTCCAGATCCAAGCAGAGTCCCAGGAAGCTCAATCATGCCATTAAATGAATGAATGAACATATCAGTTTTGTGGACATGCAGTTACACAGGGCCCTTGCCATTCTCCTAGGTAGCTGGTTTCCCTGTTCTTTCCCCCCTCACTCTTCTCATTATACTACAGTTACCACCCTGTGGATACATGTTTCATTTATGTGCCTGTTGTCCCTAGCAGATTTCTGCAGTTCACCCTCGGTGCTCCTTAGCATCTGCTAGCTTCCCTTCAGCTCCTAGTTTAAATAATGTTCCATATGCATTCTTCAAGGTTTATTGATTCCGTTCTCTAGAGAGTGCCCTATACTTCAAGGGAAGAATTTGAAAATATGAGGATCATTAAAATAAATTCCTGTGTCTGGGCCAAAGTTGCGTTATGGTACTGTAGTTGTTTACAGATTTCAGCCTGGGAGCAAAGTAATATAATGCAAGAAATTGAAGGTAGATGTCTAAACAACAGACTAATGGAATTTTCTGGGCCTTAATTCTAATCAGTTTACTTGCCACAGGAGAATAGTTTTGAAGTCAAGGTTTAAAATTCAAGTACACATTAATGGAATTCATTATTGCAAAGCCTAGAAGTTATAAGTAAAGCTAAAGTACAGGTAAAACATCAAGCATGTGAGGACAGACTTGGAAACTCACTGACACATTGGTATAATTTGATTTACTTTTTTCATAAGAGCTAATGGCTTTGTATAATGTATCCTGTATCCAGTAAGTTCTACTAGAAAGTTTATATGTTATTATATCTCAGGACCTTAGGTAATTAATGTAGATATGCCTTTAAAATCTTTATCTTTGTCTCATCTTTTCCCTGAAAATTAAATCTTTTAAAAAATGATCTGAAAATTCCACATGATTGTACCATAAGCATTTCAAACTCAGCATGCCTAATACTGAATTTGTATCAGCATTCTCTGCAAATCCTCCCGTCTAACTGCTTTCATTATCTTAATTATTGGAACCTTCATCAATTGAAGACATCACGTGTAAATCATCCTCCTCCTCCCCCGTGCTATACAATGCACCCTTTTGTCATCAAATTGGACCAATCTTACAGCAAATGTTTAGTATATCTCTATCCTATTAGCTATTTTAGTGATGCTTTCACTTTTACCTGAAAAACTGACACATCAAACTTTTAGAAATTACATTTATTTATTTATTATTTCCTTGATCCACATCTAACCTTTCAGGGAATCCTATAGGCTTTTCTTCCAGGATGTATCCCCAAGTTGACCACCTTTAATCATTACTGTTGAAAAAATACAGTCCAAGTCATCATTTTCTGTCAATAAGACTACTGTGCTAGCCTCCAAATGGGTCACCTTATCTCTACTCTTGCTCTTGAATACCAGTCTGAAACATCATCCTAAGGATCAATTTGATCATAATTGTTACTACTTGCAATAGGTTTGCCTAAAATAGTTCTCTCACCACACATGTTGAAATACTTGATAAAATACGTGTAAACTATTTTAAATATATAGCTGAGAATTAAGAAATATCAAAAGGTCAAAACACAACGTGCATGGAGGTAAAAAAATAAATAAATAAAAAATAAATAAATAAATAGATAAATAAATAAATAAACAAAACAAAACAAAAAAAACACAACGTGCAAGCATGAAACAAGAAAAGTCAACTTGTATTGATATTTAACAGCACAAAATACGGAGAACGGAGAACCTGGCGTAAATATAAAACCCTACAAAGACTCCCCCTTTAGAGAGAAATTTTAGAAAAGAATAAAACCTCATACATCAAGGGGAATGACAAAGACACATGTGTGTCTCATTCTAAGTGATAGGTAAAAAAAAGAGTGATTCATGAAGATCATCAGCAGAAACACTGCTGGGTTATGTAAATGTATCTTACAGTTTTGCCAAGCAATGCAGGCTACAGATTTTGCAGGTGAAGGGGCCCCACCAGAGTGCCTGTCTGTCACAAGGTGCAGAACACAGTGGGTGGGCCACACTCTCAAAAGGGAATTGCAAGTCATTCCACCAGGAAAGCACTGCTAATTCCTCCTGAAAACATAAGGCAACAACAAAACACACACTCTCACACAGAGAGAGACAAAGGAACAGAGTATCATAAGCAATAATAAGTAGAACGAACACACAGCAGAAACAGACATCACCCTCCCCACATTTTGTGTAACTAATATAATAGCTATCCTGTTCTTTTCATTGGCAAATATTTAATTTTCAAAGAATGCTAATATTGTCAATGTTCCCAGTTTTCATATGCAAACAATAAAACAGATATATTTAGAATACGTCCACTTTTCATTTATAAAACTAAAGGCCTGGTGCATGAATTTGTGAAGGGGGGGCGGCAGCGCCAGATGGGGATTGGTGGGGGGAGGGCACATGGGAGGTTGGCCAGTCCTGCTCCCTATTGGGGTGGGAGGATGATCAGGTGTGGGGCCAGCTGGGGGGAGGGGCCATGGGTGGTTGGGGGCCTATCAGGCCCTTATCAGGCCAGTTGGCCTTCCCAATGCACATCATAACAACTAGTCATTCTGGTCATTCTGCCATTCTGGTTGCTTAGCTTTTATCCTAATACTAGAGGCTCGGTGCATAAAATGCATGCACTCAGGGGGAGGGGACCCTCAGCCCAGCCTGCACCCTCTCACAGTTCAGGAGCCCTTGGGGGATGTCCAACTGATGGCTTAGGCCTGTGTAGGGAGCAGGCCTAAGCCATCAGTTCGATATCCTTAGTGCTGCTGCAAAGGTGGCACTGACCACCAGGGGACAGCTCCTGCATTGAGAATCTGCTCCCTGGTGGTCAGTGTGCATCATAGTGACTGGTCGTTCTGCTGTTCAGTCGATTTGCATATTAACCTTTTATTATATAGTATATAAAAACGCAGGGTCTGTAAGGACCAAAGGCT